>NW_023502984.1:0-1200000 GCF_014066315.1 Letharia lupina
ATGCTAGTGACCCTTCGCAATCCACGCCGTTACCGCTATCCGGCAAAATGAAGATGCATCCTTGTGGAGAACGGTTTCATACACAGTAGCTGACATATGCATTGCTAAGTATCCTCTCAGCACCCGATTGCCTATCCTCCGTCGCCATCGTCCAACTCTCTCGCACTCTTTCTAAGATCAGAAGGCAGCATAGTCCAGAACACTCGCTTCTCATTCATCTATTGAGGTCCGTTCACCCCATCCACAACCACCCTCCATTGCTTCTATAATCGCCTCGATTCAGTGCAACGCAGACACATGACTTCCTTCGTGTCCTAACTACGGCAAATCCTGGAAAATGCGAAGCAACTTTCTCGTTCATTTGCAGGAGCGAGAGGCACATGGGACCGTAGCCACGACACCTGCCGCACGCCGTGCGATCGAGATAGAGTGGCGGTATACCACCGATCCTTATCTGCCACCTCAGGCGGCACCAGATTTTCGTCCGTGGGAGGATCCTAACAAGCAAGTCTGGAACTACAGTTTTAAAGATAACACCGGTAAGGTGATAACCGGCAGGGGCACACTGAAGCAAATGGAAATGCAAAAGGCCTCACGATGCCGGCAAGCGGAAGGAACGCAGGTCGCGTAGCTGCGTTCCTATTTGATGCCGCGCGACGAGCGGGTGCTCTATGCAGCAAAGCGACCTATACAATGCGGGAAAAAGAATATACATCAAGACGGTTTGACCGACATGGCCATTCGCCGTCAAAAGAGCGATGTGAATACGGTACATCTCGTCAAGAACCTCCACCACGTCGATCTCGGCTGCCGTGTCTCTAATCTGTTTGAAAGATCTTTGGGCGACGTTAAGAATGATGATTATGGCTATAATAATACTTGGCATGACGATTATAACATTAACAGTGATATTGATTTTTGGAGTAGATCGGGGGACTAAAATCTAGCCCTTAGTACACACGCATACGAACCTTCACTTTTCTGCAAACTCTCACGAAAGATCTTACGGAGTAATTGTCTTAGAACAACGTTGCCGTCTTCCTGATCGAACGTATTACGAAATATCTTACCCGTGCTCTTGGTGTAGGCTCGCAGCTCTGCCACATTGCGAAAGGTCTGGACTCTTTATTCGGTGTTTTTACGTCCTCGTCCCCACTCAATCAAATCAACAATGTTAACATGTGTCCTTCGTACAACCTATGATCCGGATTAGCATGAATGTTTAGAGTTTCGTGGAACGCGCTTATACTTCCTCGCATTGCTCACACGTTTGCGGAAGCGGCTTGACACGAATGGCACGACAAAGGGCATGCCACGTAGCCAAATCGTTCTCTGCACCATACCACATGCGCAATTCGCTTTCTAATGCATCTTGATATATGTTCCATGCATCGTCTGACGCAGCATCGCCACGCCGCCACCCTTCATGTTCTCGCAAGTTGGCATACGACGCAGCTGGTGAGAGAGAAGGGTCTTAATCAAAGATTGGGAAAGAGCGGAAAAAGAGATCTAAAGGGGTATCCGGATCCTGCTGATGAATGCGAGAGTTCTGCAGGTGCTGCTCCAGAGCCTCATCGCTGCCGAAGAATTGATTACAACTCTCACAGTTGAAGGACGGAGCATGCGCGGGCGAGTCTCGTAGGTGCTGGTCAAGAGCCTCTTCGCTGCCGAGATGACGGTCGCATGTTGTACAGTCGAAGGCATGCGCAGGTGCGTCTCGTTTGTGCTGCTGCAGAGCCTTGTCGCTGTCGAAAGTTCGATCGCAGAGAACACAACGGCAGCTCATAATGTCAGGAGTTTCATACCAGTGTAAATTTTCAGAATAAGCAGGGAGTAATGATAATGGGAGACCATGATCGGCTGGAACTGGTGAGTCGACAGTTCAATTGGAATGAATGGTAGGCGGGGCAGCTATGTCGTGTAACAGCTACTCTACACTGTTGTCCAATGACCCAAAGCCAGCTGATAATGCAGGCTTCGGTCCCGTGGTGATAAGCTCCCAAGAATCCCTTGCGCCAGGTGTCTACAACATCCACATAGCATCAAAGTAAAAAAAAGCTGCCAATAGTGCTGCTGATAGTTTTCGACGAGATATCAGATATCATCCGGATACAATGTCTGCAATCGTTGAAAAATATGGTGGTGACTCGCCTGAAGCCATGTAATAATGTGGAGTTAGTTATTTCATGGGTCCGGGGAACCCTGATCGGCTCGCTTAATATGTGCTGGGGCGTGTCCTTCCCAGTAGTGAAAAGCTTGCCAAGTACTGGTTTTTAACTATTTTTGATTCTCAGGGAGATCCCCTAAAACCCCTCGGATCCTTCGAAGGCTCTTTAAGGGCTCTCCGAGAGCTTCTATGGAGGGGCTGTCAAAGCAAGCTCGAAATTTAATTATTTTAATAATATTTGATTGATTTCAAGCTTGCTTTGACAGCCCCTCCACAGAAGCTCTCGGAGAGCCCTTAAAGAGCTCCGAAGGGTTTAAGGGATTTTAAAGGATCTAACCCTGAGAATCGAGAGAGACGTTAGAGAGAGACGTTATAGTTCACTGAGAATCGAGAGAGACGTTGTAATTTATTTGATATACTCAGGGGGAGACCCCCTGAAAACCCCCCTAACCCTCCGAGGGCTCCTGCCGGAGGGGCTCTTCTCGCGAGCTCGATAAATCTTAGTTTTTAGTATATCTTTACGAATACTTTATCAAATTTCGTCTTCTCTACATTATTTGAAAGCGTATAGTTAAATCTATAACTCTATAGATTTACTTTATTATTATTTATTACGTAACGTAAAAGGAATCAAATAGAATAAATTAATAAAGTTGATGTTCGAGGTTCAGCCTTATGGTGCTTTCTCTTTTGGATGTACCCGTGTTTAGATCGAAAATGAAGAAATAAGGTATGTTTTAGACTAGAAATGGTGGAATTCGATGATCTGATTGGTCACTAGCCTCTTAGCGTAGCACCCATTCTCGTTTTCAAGTCTTGAGCATTGAGAAAGCAAGCTTTCCAATTAGAGGCTAAGTCTGATTGGAGAACTTACTTTCTCACTGCTCAAGACTTGAGATCCCAAATGGCTTCTACGCTAAGAGACTAGTGACCAAGTAGATTCCATTATTTCTAGTCTAAAACACACCTTATTTCTTCATTTTCAATCTAAACGCGGGTATGTCCACAAGAGAAAGCTCGAAAAGAACTTCAAAATCTTCAAATCTACCTTTTTTGATTCCTTTTCTTATATTAAAGATATAATAATAAAGTAAGTTTATAGAATTATAGAGTCAATCATGCGCTTTCAAACAATATAGCGTATATAGAATTTGTTAAAGTATTCGTAAAGATATACTAAAGACTAAGATTTATGTGAATTGTCGAGCTTGCGAGAAGAGCCAGGGAGGGGGGTTTAGGGGGTCTCCCCTAAGAATACTGCTACGTATTTCAAATCATTCTAATTTTAATGACACTTCGAGCTTGCTTCGGCAGCCCGTTCGACAGTAGTTCTCGGAGAGCTCTCAGAGAGTCCCCGAATAATTAGAATGATTTAGTGATGAATCATATGTAAGGCAGTGTTGAGTGGTCTTCCCACGGTGCCACGGTATCGACAAGCTTTCCACTACTGGGTAGCCCCGCGCCCCAGCATATATTTGGGATTAGTGTGGCCAGGAGGTGAAAACTCTGGGTTGCAGGCCTCACTACTCGTGTGGCCGAGAAGTCTATCATCTTGGCAGACTAGCCTAGATATGTTAGCACAGTAGATCATAGGCATAATTCAGTGTCAAACTGCGGAGAAACGAGGTAGTCTGATTGGTGGGTACTCCCGCGCCGGACTGCCAAGATGATAGACTTCTCGGCCACACGAGTAGTCGGAAGGTGCTTCTTTGCAGGCTTTTGCAGCTAGTCCATATGTAGTATAGCTTGGCCTGGTGGGATAAATATCCTGCTGCCGTAGGCTTCCATAGATTCTACATCCTTCTTCTACCCACACGAGCCTGGTCATCCTTGTTCTTTTCACTGTTAGATAACTAATCAACTATACATTGGTTCCACCACACTGTCGGCCATCCCTTTCAATAGCAACCCTCAAATTAATTAAGAGGCATTGACTGATTCTCACAGCGAACGAAGCATCAACAGCCTCACGAACATCGACATGTCGTCCAACTTCTTCAGCCTCTCCCGCGAACTTCGCGATCAGATCTATGAGCTGGTCTTATTGCACCAAGAACTTATTGATCCCTGGGTTGATGATTACCATTCACCACGGAAGCTGACCCCTGAGCTCCTACACGTGAACAAGACTATCCACCGCGAAGCCAGCTCGCTATTCTACGCCCAGAATCGCTTCGATTTTACCACGCGCACCCCTGAGGACGTAGCCTCGTTCCTCGGGCAAATCGGCCGAAACAACGCAGACTATATCCGACATATCTGTGTCGACTTTCCGAAATTCCTCTATCTAGACCCCGGTGATGTCACCCTCGAGGACGATAGCGTTGTCACCCTCGAGGACGATAGCGTTAGCATCCTCGCGAACATACAGAGCCGCTGCGCCAATTTGAGCACGCTCACGACGTCCCTATATAGCACAAATGCCATGGAGCTTAGGCTCGACGCACTAGACAACCCCAAGGTCGTTATTGAGGCTTTAAAGCTGGTCAATACTCACTTCAGAGCCATTTCGTCCCTACAAGAGATCATCGTTGAGGTGTATGAAGACGGCCCGAGTGATCATATACGAAGGAAAATGGAGAGTCACGGATGGACAATCAGTATTGCAGAATATGTGGAAGAGGACTCCGACAGGAATTTCAGTGACTTTGGAAATGATGATTATGGCTATCATAGGAGTGGTCATGATGATGATGACGATAATTATGATTTTGACAATGATAGTGACTTTTGGAGAAGAGCGGCTGACTGAGTTCATCTACATTCACCAACACAAGCGGCAATTGTGAAAGCAATCTTTGCCTGTGGCTGCTCAAAAATGGAGAGGAATACACGTGTCCACTATTAGGAGGTCATTGTAATTCCTCTTCCATTGCGCCAAAGGTGCGACCCAAAGGCCCACTCTCTACTGTACAGCAACAGGTCGCGGCCTGCGCGAGCCTGCCTCAAAAGGATCCAGGCTGAAGAACAGAGCAAAGATTCTCCATCCCTTATGCGGCAATCCAATCTTCCACGACCATCCGCGCCACCGGGGCCCTCCATGGCTCTGGCACTTCGCTCATCCGCGCCACTTTGGTCTTTGGCTCTGGTGCAGGACTCTTGCGCTTACGACCGCGTTTTCCCTTGCCCTCGCTAGCTTTATCTTTCGCAGCACGCTTCACTCGTGCCTCGCTGAGGTCCTCATAGCTCATCACCTTCGCCTTCCCTAGGACCACTGACTTGGTCGATCGGCGAATTTGGGCTTCGTTGTTCATTCTGGACAAGAATCGATTTTATCCTGAAGGAGGGCCCGTCCGGCAAATGATATTTGGGCGGCACTTGCTAGCTTCTGTACGTGCCTCTGTGGGCGCTGTTTGCTCGTTTCATCAAGTGTATAAGCATCCCGTTTGTGTCACCATCAGACAAAAGAGAATCGGCAGGATACGGCGATCACACTTTCTCAACGATCGTTATCAATGACAGCGATAGCGAGCATCACCCCTCTCACAGTCGTCGAATATCTTGCTACCCTCGTCGATCGGTAACCCACGTGTAGATACGAACTACTCGACCTTCGGTCGAAGTCGTGCGTATGAAGCTCTCTGCAGAAGGTGGACCAGACAAGAAAGCTATCCAATGTGCTAAAACTTAAAGTGCCCTGCGCCTAGCACTGGGAGCTGCTGGAGCAGACCCAACTTTATCGCGACGTATCCCGAAGACATACCCTCTATGGGTAAAGCCATAGGCATGCACATAACCCCAAGGCGCTAAGCATGCACCCCGCAATCATTTTTCGCCCTGAATTTAATGCGCGTAATACGCAGTCGCTGGTGTTGATCCTGTAGAGGGTTCCCTGGAGGCTAGAGTTTAAATAGTCGATAAGCCTTATCATTTGGATTCGGCAATCCTCACTGCTCTCTCTCTCACGTTGGGTATACAATGAGGATCTAGACGTCAGTGTGTATGTAGTGGATTATTCAGACTAGGATTCGGTTAGACGGAAGCTCGAGGGTGAAGAGATGTGGACTGCAGAGTGTACTGGTATCTGGTTGCAGTTGGGGCCCCAAACATTTGCACTATGGCTAGAGGGGCGGCTATACGAACACACACACACAATCAACCACGCATACCTGGTACACGCAATTGGATGATCTACTAAGTACCCAAACGAATGTGGCAGGAGGGCTGAGTGGGGGAACTCAGGTAGAATGACGGAATTAAAACGCTCAGGCTCCTCGCAAACATCCACTCTGGACGGGCAGAGCATTGAAGGTTTTCAGGCAAACGCTTGGAGTCTGCTTCAAAGCTACCGAGAGGCTATTCAGAACGGCCAGAAATGTGGTAGCGCGCTCTTGCACACGACTCAGCAGCGAAGTAGGAGTCATAACTTTGTACCAATCCACCCGCGACTTCAAAGTTCTCTGCCTCCAGCGATTCAGCCGTCTCTTCGCCTACAGTGGCACAACCCTGATCCTGACGCTGTTTCTAGCAGATCTTGGGCTTTCAGACACAAAGATCGGGCTGTTCATGACCCTGACGCTGCTCGGTGATATCCTTTTCAGTGTCCTTCTTACCTTCACGGCCAATCGATTGGGAAGGCGCAATGTGCTATGTCTAGGTGCTCTCGCAATTACGATGAGTGGCGCTGTTTTTGGACTGAGCAATAACTTCTGGGTGCTGCTCGCCGCGGCGACTGTTGGGGTCATAAGTCCCAGGTATGATTTCACCAAAGGTACATCGGAGATGATCATGTCTGGGACAGCTATCAATAGTTCATCTTAGTGCGAATGAGATTGGGCCCTTTTGTGCCATTGAGGTATCCGCACTCGCTCAGCTTACCCCAGTGTAGGCGCGTAGCGAGGTTTTTTCCTGGTATAGTCTTATTGGCATGATTGGACAGGCCCTTGGTACCATTGTGTCTGGCTCGGTGATCGAGGCCCTCGAATCGAGAGACGGCTGGACGACGGCCCGCGCGTATCATATCATCTTCTTCGGTTACGGGGTTCTCGGAATAGTCAAAACTGTACTGTGTTTGATGCTCAGTCAGGCTTGCGAGATTGATATCAAGTCGGTGAATCTTGCGCATCGGGAAAATGCTTCAGTGCCACCATCTGAAAACTTACGCTTATTGCCGGATGACGGTAAGAAAGACAAAGGAAGAAGGGGCTGGCAGGTTGCATCTTCAACAAGCAAGGAGTCTTTGGCAGCACTTTCCTCCTGGCACTAGAAGCCGTTGGTTCGGGGCTGCTTGTTACGTGAGATCTTTTAGACTTTTGGAGAGTGTGAATGCTCTGAAGCTGATCACAGGAGCAGGTCTTGGCTTACATGTTTCTTCAATCAGAAGTTTGTCATGCGAGAGAAAACCATCTACACCCTTCTCTTCATCGTATATATACCCCAAGCATTGTCCAACCACGGAGCATCGACAATATCTAAGCGCAAAGGTGACCCTCGTATTCCAGCAGGCAATATGCCGTGCTGACATTTTCTCTCCAGGCAATGACAATTGCGAGCCTCCTGCGCGGAGTGACAAGTGCTTTGATACCAATCTCACCATCCGCCACCCTAGCCATAGTTTTTCTAATCCTGCAGTCATGTACCCGCGTCATTGGACTTCGCACTGCCTTTGTGGCGTCTATGTTCCCCCCCAGCAGAACGTACCGCTTTCATGGGAATTACTAATGTTGCGAGGACATATAGCCAGAGCATTGGACCTATTGTTACTGGAGCATTAGGTGAATCGCGTATGTTTTGGGTGACATTTGTGCTTTCGGGGTCGATGTGCGCGGCTTATGGTGTTGGGACACTAGTCCTGTTCACGGGTCATCAGCCGAGAGAAGAGAGACAAAAAGAGAATGATGAGGGTCGTGGAAGAGATGAAATTGAAGCCGGAAGGCAACGTCAAGATAGATCTTTCTGCCTGTGTGCTTCGGCTCTGTACTAGTACCGATTACATTGGCTAGATACCTTACATTACATAACTATAGGCTACAAAGATGGTTCTAGAATTTCAAGTCTTGCCAAGACCAGCTCGTTTACCTCTTTACCAATTCACTTTACGAGTATGTGCTAGGTATTGTCTTCTATAGGTCCATTCACACTGGAGGCCGACCAGGAACCTGGGGGCAGAAAGGCTGGTGGCGTACTAGTACCTTGTAGTACCCGAGGCGGCTTTGTAATATCTTGGCGCTCCGAGCTGTCTTGCCCGCCTTTTCTTGACTGCTTTATTTACGCAGTACCACCCACACACTCGCCCGGCAATCATATACTGTTATCGCAGTAAGAATGGTGCTCGCCAAATCCAAAAATGCAGTGGGGCTGGGAAACAGCCTCATGAATGACCGTTTCGGCAGAGGCAAAGGCAACGACCGCAAGAAGGTCTCGGCAGGAATACACAGAACAGATCAAGAGGGACAGACCTATGTCACAAATGCCCCCAAAGAAGCATCATGGGTAAAAATGCGAAGTGTAACAGAGCAAGGTGCTCTTGATGAGTTTCTCAGCACCGCAGAGCTTGCTGGGACAGACTTTACCGCGGAGAAAATGAACAATGTGAAGATCATACATACCGATCAACGCAATCCATACCTCTTGTCAGCAGCCGAGGAAAGATCAGCTATCAGGAAGCAAAACGCGAACAAGAATCGTTTGACTGTACCAAGGCGGCCACCTTGGGACGAGACCACTACACCGCAAGCGTTGGATCAGAAAGAGAGAGCGAGTCTGCTCGATTGGAGAAGAGGCTTAGCTGAGTTACAAGAAAATGACGACCTCTTGATGACGCCCTTCGAGAGGAATTTGGAAGTATGGAGGCAGTTATGGAGGGTCATCGAGAGGTCAGATCTTGTGGTGCAGATTGTGGATGCCAGAAACCCATTGCTCTTCCGGTCAGAAGATCTTGAAAAATATGTGAAGGAGGTCGATCCCAAGAAGAATAATCTACTATTGGTCAACAAGGCGGACATGATGACTTTGCCGCAAAGAGAAGCTTGGGCAAACTATTTCCAAAGAGTAGGGATCAACTACAAGTTCTTCTCGGCTTCGCTGGCGAAGGAGATGAATGAGGCAATGGACATAGATGCAGAGCCTACCGAGAATGCTTCGGCGGTGCCAGACAAAGCTATCGAGGAAGTAGTAGATGGTGCGGGTGACAAGCTCGCTAATGAGGCCGAGAAGTTGGATGTACAAGATGCAGAGGAGGACGAAGAGCAGTGGGCAAGTGAGGAGGATCTTGATGAAGAAATGGATCAGCGGACGAGGATCTTGACTGTAGATGAACTTGAGGCTTTATTTCTAGAGAATGCTCCAGACGTCGAGAACACAGACCCGGAACATCCACGGAAGACGACAATTGGTCTCGTGGGCTACCCCAATGTTGGTAAATCTTCTACCATTAACGCACTTATCGGAGCGAAGAAGGTCTCTGTCTCATCAACGCCGGGCAAGACGAAGCATTTCCAAACCATACATCTCAGCTCGGAAGTCATACTTTGCGATTGCCCTGGACTTGTCTTCCCCAATTTTGCCACTACGAAAGCAGAGCTTGTCTGCAATGGAATCTTACCAATTGACCAGCTTCGAGAGTTTACGGGACCTGCAGGGCTCGTTGCCCAGCGCATCCCCCAATCATTCTATGAGGCTCTTTACGGCGTCAAAGTGCAGATTCGACCCCTGGAAGAAGGCGGCACCGGAACACCAACGGCCGAGGAGATCTTGATCGCTTACGCTGTTGCTCGAGGATTCGCAAAGACAGGACAAGGACAACCGGATGAATCGAGAGCTGCGCGTTACGTGCTCAAGGACTACGTGAGTGGCAAACTACTGTTCTGTCACCCACCTCCCAGTGATCCTCCGGTTGATCCACGAGAGTTCAATCGAGATCTTTACGATGTCGAGCATCTTCCGCAGAAGCGGCGGGCCATGTTAGCAGCACAGGTAGAAGCTTCGATATCCGGCTCGGAGAATCCTTCATTGATGGATGATACGGAGTCGCTTCCTGCAGTGCCTCTACAAGGAGAGAAGTCAAACGGGCTTGATAAGAGGTTCTTCGGACCTGGGCAAGGCAGTGCCGGACATTTGATTATGCCTTTTAATCACCAGTACAGTGAGCAGGGGAAAAGGCAGCTGACGGGTAGGAAGCTGCAGACAATGACGGCATTGGAAAAAGACATTGATCCTGGAGAATTGAAGCTGCTGAATTCCAAGAAGCATGGCAACGGAGGGAAGAGGAAACACAAGGCGTCGCGAGCTGAAAAGGCGTGAGCTACACTGTCCATCTTGGCTGCATAGCAGCGGCTGGCGTTCAAGGTTTTCATAGACGTTTGTTCTCCAGATACCCTCAGATAGACAAGGAATGTTCCGAAGCCTCTAAACGCCCGAAGTGTCCTAATTTCGAATCGTTGTAATTTCGACCTCTTAAGGCCGAGTCTTGGCACGGAAAGAAGACACAATTCTGCGCCCACCAGTTGGCTGCTCTCGCTGCCGCTTTCACGCTGGGTAAGCAAGGGTGACACAACACACCCCACCAGGATGATCAGCAGTCTAGTCGAGTATCTTCGGCATACCACCCGCCCATTCCCCACCTCATGTTCGTCTGCCCAGCTCCGTCGAATTGGCTCGGAGATGGCTGCCATGATAGGATAGAAAAAAGACAAAAACAATAATCAAGATGTCCAAAATTTGAGCCACACCTGATTTGAACAGATAACCTTTCGATCTGGAGTCGAACGCGCTACCTAAACCAGGATTAGGAGAATGTCAGACATACTGAGGTCGGGAGAACAAACCGTTGCGCCAGCGGCCCATTGACCAGACATTTAGCTGTGACAAATATTATATATATCTACAAATCAGTTTCCTAGAAAATCCAATTCATTGCCGCATAAATACCTCTGTATAGCGACCTTACCATTGAGCTACATGTGAATATATCAAAAGTGGGAAACGCGTTTGTGATCATTCTGCCCAGTGCGCTTAACTGTCCTTGCATTACCCTTGATTGCTTGTGACCCAATCCATGATCAATGACTTTGACTCATCTGGACATGACCTTATTGAGATTTGGCCGTTGTTTATCAAGTGAACTTGAGCTCGTCATCGCATAATGGCTAACGCTACGAAACGAGAAAGGAAAAACGACTGTGGTGTTACTACATAGCTTTGGGGCTGTGAGCTGGACACGCTATCAACAAGAGACTTGCGTGGTCCGGAGATGATTTCAGTGGCTCAATATCTCTTCCGTCTTGTCTTCAGTACCTCGAGATGCAGAATCTTTTTCTCAGTCAGATAGTCGAGATTGAGAACTGTGCCTGATGGTCTAGATCCTAATGTCCTGGACGTACCAAAACGGTGGTTGATCCATTTCGACATCCAGACAAACCTAGTCCTGGCGTCAGCTACTCGTTTAGGTACTTTTGACCTTGAGATTCGTACATCTCGATGGCATCTTTTACGCTCGAAGCCAAGTTCGAAGGTTCCTTTGCCCGTTCATCCGATAATCTATCTGCCAGGCTGGACGACGCAACCTTCGGGAAACACTTCCTCAATATCTTAATGAATTTCGACAAGTTTTCTGAGGGTGAGGTTGGGGTGGATTTCCGTCTTGGCGGAGTCATCAGTGCCGAGGCAAGTGAGTGTACGGTTTGTGGGGTAGACCGTAGAGCTGTAATTCCGGCCGCAGCATGGCAAGGGTATTTCGTACTGGAACGCAGGCTGTTTCTTTCATGCACGATGCTCCTCATGTTCATCTGTCAACTACACTTCTTGTAAGCAATTATGTCCAAGAGTGACTTCAGCCAGAATCTGCTCGCCAGCAGCCGCAAGCCTCAGACGGCTGCCGAGAAGATCCCCATCATTGCTCGGGGTGCTGTCAGTGATCGAGCAAAAGAGACTCTGAACTTGGTACTTCTCGACAATCTCAATTGCGTTTCAGTCAATTACTAATTGTCGCAACACAGGTAGAAAAGTTCGTCGAGGAAGAATGCGTTCCCGCAGACGTACTCTTCCACGCACAGGTGGGGGAGGGCGAGAAAAGATGGAGCACATACCCACCCGTAATCGATGAATTGAAAGCCAGGGCTAAACAGCTGGGACTTTGGAATATGTTTCTACCCAAGAATCACTTCAAGGAGGGGGCAGGCTTCTCGAATTTGGAGTATGGGTTGATGGCAGAGTATATGGGGAAATGCAGGACAGCTTCTGAGGTACGAGACCGCTTTCAAAAGGTTACAGACTCTTTGATATTGAAGAATAATATAGGGCACCAACTGTGCAGCACCAGATACTGGTAACATGGAGGTTTTGGCGAAATACGGCAACGAGGCTCAAAAGAAGCAATGGCTCACTCCACTCTTGAACGGCGACATCAGATCCGCTTTCCTCATGACTGAACCAGATGTTGCGTCTAGCGATGCTACAAACATCACATTATCTATGACAAAACAAGGCAATGACTACATATTGAATGGCTCGGTACAGTGTTAGCTTTCCCAGAAGCTGCTGGCCTTTACTTACCGACGTCACAGAAATGGTGGAGCAGTGGCGCCGGCGACCCACGATGCAAGATCTACATAGTCATGGGCAAAAGCGATCCCAACAACTCAAACGTATACAAGCAACAATCCGTCATTCTTGTCCCAGCAGGCACCAAAGGTGTAACTGTCAAGCGAGTCCTATCCGTCTACGGCTACGACGACGCTCCTCACGGCCACGCCCACATCACCTTCGAGAACGTCCGCGTACCTGCCTCAAATATGGTCCTCGGCGAAGGCCGCGGCTTCGAAATCATCCAAGGCCGTCTTGGCCCGGGACGCATTCACCACGCTATGCGCTCTATCGGCGCCGCAGAAAAAGCCTTGGATTGGATGATTGCCCGCGTGAACGACCCTACCAAGAAGCCGTTTGGCAAATTGCTCGCTGAGCACGGCGTCATACTCGAATGGATTGCAAAGTCCCGCCTTGAAATCGACGCCGCCCGCCTGATTGTGCTCAACGCCGCTATGAAGATTGATGAAAAAGACGCGAAGAGTGCTCTCAAAGAGATCGCGGAGGCGAAGGTCATGGTGCCCCAAATGGCATTGACGGTCATCGATCGGGCTGTCCAGAGTTATGGAGGGGCGGGTGTGTGTCAGGATACGCCGCTAGCAAATATGTGGGCGCAGATTAGGACATTAAGGATTGCGGATGGCCCTGATGAGGTGCATCTACAGCAGATGGGGAAGAATGAGAATAAGAGGGGCGCGGAGGTTAGGGAGAAGTTGGATAGGCAGAAGCAAATGGGGGAGAGGTTGTTGAGGGAGAGTGGGGTGCAGCAGAAGTCGAAGTTGTAGATGTGGATTTGGGTCCGGGAAAAGGCGCCATGATATTATGATGTATAGCATGTAGAGAAAGTACCGGTTCATCTTATTCACCGACCTTGGTACTAATATCCTGCAGCATTCAAGCTACCAGCGAGTCAGCGGGGCCTTTTACGATTGCCTTCGCAATGGTTGCCCCTCACAACAGCCCTATGTAAATAGTCAAAACCAGCAGCCCTTGTCCACCAACTCAACCCCAATCCCACACACTCCACACCCCCCACAAGCCTTCACAGAACCTCCTCCACACCCACAAACACCCTCCTCTTCCACCAAACCCCCCCTCTCCCCCAAAAATCCCCCTTCATCCACCAGCGAACCACCACCAGACCTCACACACACAAAATGTCCTCCTCTCCCACCAAACCCCTCGCCTCCCGCGACATCAACACCTCGGGCCCCTCACCCACGAAGCCCAAGGCCGACCAGGTGTCCAACACGGTGGGGAAAGAGAGCGTCAGCAAGCCGCAGAGCATGGAGTATCACCGGCAGGTACTGCAGAGTCGGTTGGAGGAGGACAAGTAAGTCGGGCCAGCTTCCCGTATCGTTTTCAGAACACGGGGGGGGAGGCGAGGCGAGTGGTGAGGGATGGGGATGGGGATGGGTTGGGTTTGAATCAAAGAGGGAGGGACGACGGCTAACGAGCGTTTTTGGACTACAGGGCGAAGCAAGTCTACGTCTCACCCTCGGACACGATCATGAGCCCCTGCACGGCCAAGCTGTCGGCGTACAAGAGCAAGCAGTTTGGGAAGTGAGTGTTTCCTCTCCCCTCAACCCCGACCCAACTCCATCAGGCAAGCGTCAACGATCAATGGTCTGATTGTGGTGCCGATGCAGAGCGAAGCCGCAATCCCTCTTCGCGAAGATGGAAGCTTCCAAGAAATCCGAGGCGGCCAAGTCGACCGAGGGCAAGGAGGGTAATGACGGTGGTCCTTAGATGTCGCAGCTGATGGAATGGAAGGCTAGAAGTGGTTGCATTCACGCGTAAGCATGCATAGCGAAGCATTTTGCTTGACGGTACGCCTTGGACATACGGACGGCTGCAAGGCATGGACAGACAGATGCTGGAGGCGTGACGAACTGCAGGTGCTTCCATAGGAGTTGAAGGATTGCATGGTATAGGCGTTGAAGTAATATTGCCCAAACCATGATTGCATGCTAGACTGTCTCCCGTGGAAATGCTCTTGTGAATACTACAGAGAGTCGCTAAGGAAAAGCTGGGAAAGGATACCATCCGCCGTGATGCTGCCCTCGCCAATTGAACCCGGCTGCCGTGACGGACTGTGTGCTGGCTTGTACCCGTCTCCTTTACTTGTCCTCGGGCTTCTTGCCATAGGCGACGTGTCTATGAAGGGAGTCAAACCTCATTCATGAGTAGGGACGAGTAGCCTTACAGATAGAAGTATGCGTGCATCTTAGGATTTTTCATTTCTTTCCTGATCTTCGCACATACAACATCGACCTCTTGCTGCGAGTAGCCCAGAACACGCGTGAAAAGAGCGTAAGTGAAAGCTTCGAGACCTTCCATGATCTGGAGGTAGTTCCAGGCGCCAACTTCTTTCTGCAATGTTGGATCAGTAGTGCATAGATATCGAGACGTTTAGGTATTGTTGGTACCAGATATCTGTCAGCAGGCCAGGTTCCCACAGGCCAAACATGCCTCTCAGCCGCAACATCCTTGAAACCAGCGTCTCTCAACCAGCCTTCGAGAAGAGGTCCAGGGCAAGGCTCCATGCCGCCTTCTCGTGAAGCCGCAAGGAAGGTGGTATTGAAGTGTTTAGAAGCGAGGTCGGGGGTGAGAGAACCGTCTGGAGAGTTCCATTCCAGGTCGAGATCGATGCATTCGACCCAGCCGCCTGGTTTGGTATGCCTATTTGAATGTTAATGAATGGATTTTCATTTCGTTCGTGTTCCTGGCTTGGAACGGACACCCCGAGAAACTTCATTGCTTTAGTTGCCCTTGATGTTCTGAGAAATTCCTTAGGGAGTGGGCGATAGAGTGACCTACTCAAAGCATTGACGGACCAAACGAGGCCAGTTGCGAATAGCACTGCCCATGAAGCGGCAGTGGATGTAGTCGAATGTCTGATGATATGTCCAATTTGCCTCCACGTCATCGATCTCAAAGCGTACATTGGGCGGTACCCTATGAGTTTCGGTGGCATTAGTTGAAAAAGACGAAGCCGGGAAGATCAATATTGGCACCATATACAAGGAGAATGCAAAAGGTAGCAACAGCAGCAAGGCAAAAGGAGAGGACTTCATAGTTAAAGCCTCTAGCTAGGGTGGCCGGGCTAAAGAGCGCCGTAAGGTTCATGATACTGATAGGGTTGAAGCGATTGCAGCCAGTCGTTTGTGGATGTTGGTAGTGTAGTGGGAAGGAATACAAAGATGCAGTGAAAATTTGAGGATGGTGTATCTTGCTTGTAGTGGATAATCGCCCCTGACGAATAGTACAGGATTCTGTAAACAGACAATGTTTGTAAAACGTAGCACTTGTGCACCTTATATTATTAAATTTTAAAAATAATATTTATTATATACTTATATTTTTATTATATTATACTTTAAAGATTAATTCTTTAATATCGCTAAGATTAATATCGCTATTAATATTAAGATTTCTAATTAAAATTTATTTTCTAATCTCTATATAATCGTTATTAAATATATACTTTATAAAAACTATAATTAATATACTATTAATAAAATAGATATTATTTTATTTTATTAAAACTTAGATAAAAATATATATAATAAGCGATTTCTAAAGAACTTTAGCAATTTTATTATCTTTAAATTAGATTTTAAATATTTTATATATTATTAATATAGATTTATTAAGATATTAGATAATAAATCTAAGTAGAATTATTAGATAATATTTTATAATCTCTATTTATTAATTAAATATAACGCTTATATCAATATAAAAATTTATATTAATATTAAAGTCTATAAATATATTTTAAATATATTTATAAGAATAATAATTAAGTTAATTTTTAAATAAAGTATAAAAATAATATAGATTTAAATAATATAAATTTAAATTAGATAAATAAAATTTAAAAGTAATAAAATATATAATAAGTAAGCTCTATAAAAGTCTATTAAAAGATTTTTAGCTTTAAATTATATAAATATAATTCTTCTATTAAATATTTATTTATTTATCTTTTAAATTAATTAATATATATAAAAGAATAAGATAGAATTAAGCTTAAAAATCTTAAATTTATATATATAGCTAATTATAAATTTAGATTTACTACGCTTCTTAGTTAGATTAATTAACTTATCGTAAATAAATAAATTAACGTCTATAACTATTAAAAATCTCTCTCTCTACTTTTAACTCTTTAATAACTTTTCTATTTTCTATTAAAGTTTTAAGATTTTTTTTTTAAATTATAACTCGTAACTTACGCTTTTAAATAAAAAAAGAATTTCTAAATTTAGTCTTATAATTATTAAAGCGTAAGGAATTCAAATATCGCTTATTAAAGTTCGCTTCACAGCCCTAATTAAAAAATAGATATATATTATTTAATTTTAGAATAACTTTTTTTTCTATTAAAATTTTAAGATTTTTTCTTTAAATTATAGAATAAAATATAAGCTTTTAGAGAAAAAAAGAATTTTTAAATTTAGTCTTATAATTATTAAAGGGCAAAGAATTTAAATATCGCTTATTAAAGTTCGCTCGACAGCCCTAATTAAAAAACAGGGGTACATTATTTAATTTTAGAATAAATTTTTTATTTTCTATTAGAATTTTTTAATTTCTTTTTTAAATTATAGAACGTAATATGGGCTTTTAAATAAAAAAAGAATTATTAAATTTAGTCTTATAAATATTTAAAGATAGAGAATTTAAAATATCGCTTATTAAAGTTCGCTCGACAGCTCTAATTAAAAGAAATAATTATAAATTTAATTTATAGATCTTTACTTATATAATATAGTATTTAATAATAATAATAATTTATTTTAAATAGTTAATATAATATATAAATATTAGATTAAGCTAATAGCTTTCTTCTAGTTAAATTAATAATATTAATAATAAAAATAAATAAAAAATCTCTTTTATATTAATCTATCGAAGTAATATATTTAAATATATATATATATATATATATTTAAATAAAGTTTATATTAGAGGCGTAGAGATATTATTAAAAGAATATATTATATTAATTTAAACGCTAAAAAGCTTTTCTATCTATAATATTTTCTTCTAAATATATTAAATCTTATATTTTTTAAAGACTTTTATATAATAGATAATTTTTTTTATAATATTTATATAATAAAAGATATACTTTATAATAATATTAAATAAAATTAAATATTAAATAAAATAGCGATTTAATAGAGAAGATATATTTTATAAAGTTTTTTTATAATAATTCTACTATAATATAAGCTTAATAATTCTCTAAATTTATAAAATAATTATAAATTAAGATATATAAATAATTTTTTTATTATTAAATAGAAAAACTTTAAATATAATATAAATAGCTTATCGCGTTAATAATAATATTAAAATATTATAACTTTTTATAATATAATATTTCTTTTTTTATATATTAAAACTTTTTATATTAGATATATTTTTTCTTAATAATTTCTTTAATAAATTAAAATACTTTAAGCTATAGAATAAGAAAATTATTATATTAATAATAATTTTAAAATATTATAACTTTTCTTAATATAATTTTTTTTTTAATTATTAAAATTCTTTATATTAGACGTATTTTTCTCTTTTTAATTTATAAATAATTTAATTCTTTTTTTATATTTTATATATATTTTTTAATTAATATATATTATTCTTTATTTAAATTATTTAATAATTATATTTATATTCTTTAAATTAAATATTATTATTTTTCTCTATTAAATAATATATAATATAAATAAACTATTATTAAAGACTTCTATCTTTATTTAATTTAAATTCGCTTAAAAAAGAATAATACTATTTTTATAAAGAATATTAATTTTATTATTAACTTTAATTTATTAGCGATCTAATAAAATTATAAATAATATTATATTAATAATTAAAATTAACTTTTACGTAAAAAATATAATTATTAAATTAATATCTAAAAGTAGATATAAATAAATTTTAATAATAATTAAATTATTATAATTAATATTATTTAAAATATAATCTCTTATTTTAATAACTAACTTTTCTTTCTAGATAATTATAAAAATATTAATAAAATTATACTTTAGAATATTATATTATAAAGAGTATAATATAACTCTAAAATAGTTATTATTATAATTTTATTTAATATTATCTTTATTCTTCTTTAAGTTAACGTTATTATTTATTTTTACTTTAAATTTATTTTTAATATTATTATTTAATTTAATTATAATATATTAATAAAATTTAATTTAACTTAATTATTAAAAATAATTAAATTTATTTTCTAAAATAAGATTTTTATATAAAATCGCTATAATATTAAGATTATTAATTATATATTCTAAAATATTTAAAAGAACTTTACTTCTTTTAATACTATAATTATATATTTCTATAATAATTTTTATTAAATTTTTTTAATTATTAAGAATATTAAGTTAAATTATATCGCTTAAATTATATTAAAGATATTCTATTTTTAAAATTATATTTAAATTCTTAAATTTATAAAAAATATAAAATTTTAAAATTTTAATTTAATTAATTAAAGTTAAATTAATATAAAGATATTCGCTTAAAAATTATTAGATATAAATAATAATATTTTAATAAACTTCGAAAAATAAAAAGTTATTAATTAATCTATTAAATAATTATTAAATAACTTTATTATTTAATTAATTAATATTATTTATAATAATCTTAATTTATATTAAATAGCTAATTTCTATATATTTAAAGTAATTCTTTATACTCTTAATAAGAATATTATTTAATTTAATAATTAAATTCTTAATAAGTTCTCTAAGACTAAAATCGTTTATAATAATAAAAATTAAGTTATTAATAAAAAAGATAGCTTTCTTTTATTTACTAAAATAATAAATATTTTTAAATTAATCTCGCTTTTACTCTATTATTTAAAGTTAAAATAAAATTCTATAATAATATTATTAAGAAATTTAAAATAAAATATAAATCTATATAATAAAATATATTTATAAATTAAATATATTAAGTTTAAAATATTTAATTATTATATTTTTAAAAATAAATATAATAATATTATATATTATATATTATATATCTCTCTAACTTCGTATAATTTAAATAATTTATATACTTTTTTTTAATATATTTAATTTCTAATTTAATTAGTTTTTAATATAATAATTAATAAATTTTAAAATTAATTATTATAATAAATTAATCTATATTTATATTTTAAGATTTTTATTTATAATTAATTATATATAATTTTAAATTAAATTATTAATAAAATAGAATTATTAATTATAACTTTAAATAATTTATTAAGAAGATAATCTACTTAATTAATAAGATATATTAAAAATAAAATTATTAAATAAATACTTCTTTTTTAAATAAAGATATAATTAATTAATAATTTATAATAATAAAAATAAATTATTTATTATATAAAAAGTAAATAAAATTTAATTTAACTTAGAGTTAGAGCTTTTATCTTCTTTATTAATTTTATAATAATAAAAGTAAATTAAAAATATATAATAAGCGATTAGAGTTTAATTTAACTTAGAACTAAGATTAAAATTTTATTTAACTTAGAAAAATTTAACTTTATAAATTTAATTTATAAACTTTTAATTATAGTAATATATATAATAAATTATAATTAAATCTATTAAAAAGAAAATTAAATATCTAGAAATTTTTAAAGATATAATAAACTTTTAAAAAAAAAAAATTATATAAGAGTTTTATATAATTTAAAAAAAAAAATTAAAAAAAATCGCTAAAATAATATTTATTAATATAAAAATTTTTTTATATTAATTTTAATTTTAATATTATAATTTATATTTAAATAAATTTATTATTTATATATTAATTTTACTTATATCGAATTTATTAATAAATTATTTTAGATTATAAAATCTAAAAAAGTTTATTATCTTTCTCTTTTATATATATTTTTTATTAAAATAAAATATATAATTTTAAATATAAAATATATTAATATATATAATAGAATAAGATAGAGCTAAATTAGAAAATCTTAAATTTATATATATAGTTAATTATTAATTTATTAGATCTACGCTCTTTTAATTAGATATCGTAAGTAAATAAATTAATATTTATAATTATTAAAAAAATAGATATATATTATTAATATATAGAATAACTTTTTTATTTTTCATTAACTTTTTAAGATTTTAAATTTTAAATTTTAAAGCGTAGTCTACGCTTTTCGAATTTTTAAGAATTCTAAAATTTAATCTTATAATTATTAAAGCGTAAGAAATTTAAATATCGCTTATTAGAGTTCGCTCGATAGTCGATAGCTTTCGAATAGCTTTAATAAAAAAAAATAGATATATATTATTTATTTTTAAAATAACTTTTTTTTTCTTTTCTATTAAAATTTTAAATTTTTTTATTTAAATTATAGAATATAATATAAGTTTTTAAATAAAAAAAGAATTACTAAATTTAGTCTTATAGATATTTAAAGATAAGAAATTTAAATATTACTTATTAAAGTTCGCTTATCGAAATTTACTCGATAGTCTCGATTTAAAAAAAAGATTATAGATTTAATTTATAGATCTTTACTCGTATAATATAAATTTTTAAAAATTAAAAAATTAAAAAATTATTATTAAAATTAATTAAATAATAACTTAAAAAATATAATATAATATAATATATATCTATATTTAATAAGATAAGTAGAAAAAAATAAAAAACTTTTAAATTTTTTAATATTAAATTAATATATAAAAAATTTTTTTAAAATTTTTAAAAAATTAAAAATTTTTTTAAAAAAAAAAAAATTTTTTATAAAAAATTATATAAAAAAAAATATAAAAATTTTTTTTTAAAAAAAAAAAAAAAAAAAATTTTTTTTTTTTTTTTTTTTTTATTTAAAAAAAAAAAAAAAAAAAAAAAAAAAAAAAATTATAAAAAAAAAAAAAAAAAAAAAAAAATATTTATTTTTATAAAAAAAATTTTTTTTTTTAAAAAAATATATTTAAAAATCTTAAATAATAAAATATTATTTAATACGCGATTAGATATTTATATAAAAATAATATATAAATTTTAATTTAATTGATAGACTTGGCGGGATAACGAGGTACCCCCATTACCCCGGAAGGAAAACATTACCCCGACCCTACCCCACCCCGTCAAAACCCCGACCCGAAGCGGGGTGGTATTGGGTACCCAAAACCCCGCCCCACTCCGCCCCGTTGCGCAGCGTATAATCAGGGCTGATATTGATAACTCTTCCAAGAGTATTCGGCTCTCAGCTCCTCGTCATGCATTTCTTCGGAGCTATCCTACACCCTTAATCTGTCGCCGTTGCCACATGAGGTTCAGCATGGGTTCGGGTGCCCGGTTCTCTGGTCTTCGTGACCCCAAAGCTCTCATTCAAAAAGACGGCGTCCATGTCTTCAAGGCTTCGTCTTGCCGTCTCCGGATAGAACAACCACGTAATAGGCACGAAAGTTGCGTTAAGTGCAGCCCAGATTAGATAAAGTCGATACCCAAGCCCCTGAATAGCTTGTGGGGTGATGTAGACAACGACGAAGTTAGAGAGCCAGTGGGAGGCTGCACCGAGAGCGACGCCCTTGTTGCGCGTGCGAAGGGGCATGATTTCAGAAGCATACATCCACGAGACTGGAAGAATCCCGAGGGAAAATGCGTCGAAGAATAGGAAGGTGAAGGCTACGAAGGCCCATTGAGACTGTCGCGAAGACGATTGTCAGCCTTGGATGTCCCCCTAAGACGGGAAGACTGAGGGACCCACTGTAGTAGTATCCAAAGCCAGCATAGAAGAGATCATTATCATGCAGAAGCAACAAGCGGCTGCGCTTGACATCAACATTTTGCGACGGCCAAAGTGCTCAATGAAAAAGTATGGACTATAACTCCGTCAGGGGTAATTCAGGAAGGCTCGTGGAGAGGGTAGACTAACAGCCAAGAAATAAGGAAATACTGGAATCCTAGCACGCCGGAGATAATGAGTGAAAGCTGCGTGGACAGCCCAATATTGCGCTCGAAAGTAATGGGCAAAAAGTAAGCCAGTGAGTTAATGCCACACCACTGGTTCATCCTGACCCCAGTACGTTAACATCGGTCTTGCGAATGGATAGGATGGAGGCACGTACATATACGGGCCAGCTCCTAGGAGCACACGACTAATGTTCCTATTTCTACCCTCTGTGAATACCTCACCCCACGATGCCGAGCCTAGCAGAAGCTCCTGTTGCACAGACGCCTTGACTTCATCTCGCTGACGAACGACACTAGGGTGCTCGATGCTTACGTCCCTGCCTTCTAGCCTAGCGAAGATCTCCACAGCTTCTTCTAGCCTGTCATGTTGAGCGAGCCAGCGAGGTGATTCTGGGAGGATCGGCAAAGCGATGAGAATGATAACCAGAAACACTCCTTGGAAGGCGATTGGCCACCTCCATGCGAAAGAGGAGGGTTCGGCTTGGCTGCTGGCGAGGCCCATAAATGTGCTGAGTGGATGACCAAAGGCGATCAACGCACTCTGAATGATGAGAAGTGCCTGTTCGCATCATCAGCGAGAGCTTCTATGATCGGCTAATTGTATATACTTACCCCTCGATTATGGCTCTTGAAGCTCTCAGCTTGCCAGACAGGCACGTTGACTGTGTTGATCCCATTGCCAACTCCGGTCAAGGTTCTGGCAATTATCAACTGCACGCTCTCCGTTGCAGATGTCTGCAAAACGGTTCCGACTACCATGATCCAGCATCCCCACTTGATACTACCTTTCCGCCCATAACGATCAGCAGTCAGGAATGCCACGATTGCGCCTATGAAACAACCAATGTCATAGATAGCGGCGATGATGCCTTCGAGCTTGGCGCTTGGATTGTCGAAATCGGCGCGAAAAGAGCGCAAGCCAATTACAGCGCCGAGGACACCCTGGTCGTAGCCGAAAAGCTTGTAGCATGTGAGTCAGTCTTCAGGTGGACCGTCAAACTTCCAAGACATACACGTCACGTACGCATTAAGCTTTCAAAGATCAAGATAACTCAAGTAGGCGCTACGGTAACACACTTGATATAGTAAAGATGAGAGTGGATGGGAAGATAGACCTACAAGGAAAGCTGTTCCGCAGACCGCAGCTATGGCTCCTCGAAGGGTAGACCCCGTCAACAGTCCTTGCACCAGTTTTAGCAACGAACCTTACAATGCTACGGTAACGAGGAAGCAGAAGCGAACTTAGGATAAGTGTATCAGAAGGAGAGCAAAGCCATCCCCTTATGCGGAAAAGAAATACTGAAGCATTGAAAGTGGGCTGGCTCTTTTGTGATTAGGGATTGTGGTAGGTAGAGTCAACGTTGGTTGTCTTGGCCAGAGCACATTTAGACCAAGATGATCAAGGCAGGGGGCCAACGCTTGGGAAACTGGAGTAAAATACCGTAAGAAGGAGACACTGACGAGTGCTCGAGGTCGGATAGCTGAGTGTACTTGGATGAAGATGCGGAGCTAGGCCAAAGGTTGTTGAGCATGGCTAATGGGTTCTGCTTGTTCTTGTCGGGCAGTGTCTTTTCGTACTTTGTGGAGAAGATGATGCCAAATGTCTCGGGCTAACTTAGGCAGCATTCAGTGACACACTCTTCTTAACAGGCATGGAGCGCTTATCGCTGGGCGCTCTCTGTTCACTTCTTGCATGCACTTACCTAGACTGCGCATTTGCCAAATGGACCAAGAAGTCTCGAGTCAGCTGTGAGCTCTCCCTCCTTGTCCCGTTCCAAACCATTCTTGAGGTCTCGATTTCCGACTGATGGGGGTTCTCCAGCGATTGTTGTAGAGTAAAGATCAAGTAACAGAGATAGCGCCGATAAGCGCCGAGCAAAAAACGCCTCAATCTGCAGGGGCAGTTTTTCTTGGCACACATGACATCACCGTATTCGCTACGAAACTCGGTGGATCTACAACAGTACAAGGTCAACATACTCGCAAATAGGGGCTCCTCGACACGCAACATTTTGCAGCATCAGACAGCCTCATACACCACCAGTCTACATCCTGTCTTCAGACGAACATTAACCATGAGCTTGTTCTTCCACGAGACTATCATGCTCTACCTCGCAACGCTCTCCCTCACCCTTCCCTGTCCAAGCTGGAGGAGCAATAGAAGACCTGCCAGCATCTAACAAAACAACCAGTCCCCCATCCCACGTGCAACAAGCTTCTACGGTCAGACTCATCACCGCCTCTCGTAGGTTCCAGTGTCTGTCCCTTCCTGCTTCTCACCCCCATGAACCCATCTCCAACTCATGCCTACTCAACACTGTCTCGATCTCCCCCGTTGTCCAACTCTGCCTCTGCTCTGCGGATGTTATCTCATGGTTTTTCTCCAGTGAAGTCAGGTTAACGCTTTTTAGTAGCCTTCCTTCGTCGTATCCGTGGCATCCCGGTCCCCTTCGTGGTTGGTGAAGAGCAACCCACTCAAAGAGGCTTCGCCACCAAGTCCAAATCGACTCTCCATGGCAGCTATCTGCTGCAGGTCCCCTAATGTCGCCGGCCTCATCTCCAATATCGGCCGATTCTGCATACTCCATGGATGTTCCACTTCTTGCGACTCCAGCGCTCTGTTTTTCGCGAACTTATTGATAGCTTCTTGGTAGTCCCCTGTTTGCACAAGGATTCTTTTGAGTTTCTCCTTCTCGACAGGGTCTGTTTGGTAGGCCATGAGCAAATTGTAGGATTCCGAAGGTGGCGTCTGCTGTCTTGTGGGCCTTGGCACTGGACAACCCTTCTCTTGGGGGTGCAGGTACGACTTGTATCGATCATTTGTGTGTGAACTATGGGTTGGCTGCAAAGGTTTCCGCCAAGAGAAGTCCTCTCTTGCTATGACCCAAGGGTGTTTCCTCTTGTACTGTACATTCAGCTTTCGTCCGAACACTTGATGGTAATTGAGCTCCAGGACCACTTGCCGCGCCTCCTCCGACGTGGCAAAGGTGGCAAATGCCATGCCACGAAAGTCATCGAATTCGTCGTAGAGATAGTTCAAAGCCCTTGGTGGTGGGAGCTTCATTTGGCTCATGAGGTGTAGCAGATGACCAGTGTTCCAGTGGATGGGAAGGTTCTTGATCATGGTTGTCGTTGGTATGATCTCCTCATCGGCATCAGTCGCATACTGCTTGGAATTTGCAAAGGCCATCTCGTTACATTATGAAGGTTCTTTCATTGTTCATTAGCTATGTGATACAAAGATTGCTTGAAATAGGCGGTGCCAAGGCACTAGAGCGAACTAGTGGGGTGTTTAACACATTATAAAAACCTGGGCCCAGAGGAGGTTTCTTTAACACATTAACTGTACCAATCTAGCTAGATCTTACGCACTGCTCGATGAAGGTGTTAAAAAGCGTTGTGTTACATGCGCGATGGCCCGGGAGTTGTTCGGCTCATTGACCAGCGATAGTGAGCCTTCAAAACAATCAAGATTACGCGGAGGTCCCAGATCGCAAATGAGGACAAGAGGCAATCTGGGAGTCAAACTCTCCACGTACCTTTCGTGTGTAGTTTATCGCTTCAATCCTGCTCCTTTCAAATTTTACCCGTCAATCATTGTGATGTTTTGAAAGTATGTCGGGTATCAGGCCTACGGTGCATCTTTCCCTGAACCTATCTCCAAGTATCTTATTGGAAATGGTGTGCATTCAATGGTCTCATATCATGAAGAATAGTTGTTTATTGTCATGTTCTATGAAGAAGTATGTAGGAAGGATGGAGGTGACTACCTATCTATGGTGTGAAGCCACGCTAAGGCTATTTGCCACCATAAGGCGTAGTCACAACACCTATTTGGAACTTAGTAGTGTGTAGAAATGCTGGCCTCCTATTGGCTGATTCCAATATATCTAGACAGAATATGCTTGGTGTGCTCTACGGCATATGAGAAGAGAGAAACTCTAGGATCCTGTATGGATTTCCCGTGCTCCGACCCCTTCGCAATGATCAAAAATGACTCTCGCAATTTTGCCACGCGTGGCCTCCGGATCTCCTCGTACAACTTCAGACGGCCAACAGTATCTCCTCCTTGCACATCAAGCGGTAGCAGAGCAGAGTTGAGAGAGTGAACCCATTTCGATCGCCGTTGAGGCGCCAGAGAACCCGAAAGAAACCCGAATGGCAAGACAGGGTGGCAAGCGCCCCCGGAAGAGTGGTATGATTGAGACTCCAGTTGGAGTGGTCGTCCATATCCTTCAATTGCCATACTCTGAAGCCATCCGGGTCGGCCAGTGAGAAGAGTCGTTTTGTGATAGGATCAAATCAGTACAGATATCAAGAATGATGTCGTAAGAGACCTTCTGACTATATGCTGCATGGCAAAAGGGTCAACCTTGGAAAGTCATTAAATAGATCAAGAGTCATCGTACAAATAGTAGCGGCAGAATTGTTACTGAAAGTCTGCTGGTTGAAAACATTGCTCGGGTAAGTGCACGTGACATTGAACTAGTTGTCATAGTCTACTGGAACGAGAACGCGTTTGTCATTGCCTTTCCATGAGAGCATGAGTACATCATCGCTAACAGCAGTGGACAGGATACTGTCCCTCTGCGTAACGGCTTCGGGCAGCATGAATCTAATCGCGCTCTGGCCAGTTGAACGCTGTGGGAAGGATTTTTTGCTATCAAGGATGTGAGACCTGACCACCGACTATGGAGTAATTAATCCATCAGCAACGAGGTCGTCGGCTCTCGGAACCAGCATCACTTACGTGGAGACTGTCTGCAGCATTGATCACGTCTGTGGAAATTGCCTCTCCGTCCGCCAGCAGTATCGCTGTTTTGGTAACATCCATGGACTCCACTTTCAGACCGGACTTCCCTATGATACCACTTTCGAGCGTCACCTGCATCAGTTGCTGATGTAACTGCGGCTGTTGTGGCTTGCGGTTGTTCCCTCCAGCCCCACTGCCACTGGTGGGCAAGGATCGACTGCTAGGCGGCATACCAGGAGCGACGGGAAGTTCGACGTATTTTCATTCACATCAAAACCAGAATCGCCGGAAGCGTGGGTCCGAATACAAAATCTTATTTACGCCACGTACTGATCCCAAAGATCCGGCGCCGTCAGTTGAGTTCATAATGAGCAATGCACCAAAACCCTTTCAGTGGAGCTTCGTGCTTCATGGGACTCCATGGATCTTCTTTTTTCTCTCTTTCTTCCGGTTGCCTCATCGTAATTTGCACCTCTTTCTGCATCTACTCGCTTGATGTTCACAAATCATTTCTTCTAGTGATGATATTCCCCGTTATGTCGGTCAATCCAGCTTCTTTCTCTGTGGGGTAGCTCGAAAAGTACAAGACTACGCCCGCATTACCCCTTCCACCGGGTATTGTGTCAAACTTCGCGGCCCGCAATCAGCGCGCCAATATTTACAAAATTCCTTGCGCTACCTTTTTGGGAATAGTCTATGTTTTTGTCTGTCTTCGCATGTATGTCAAAGTTTGGTTCAAGCGTAGGCCGGGCTTCGACGATCGTAAGCTACCAAACGTCTTCTCGCTAATTGCTAGCTAGCTGACTAGTCTAGTGGCCTGCATTGTTGCGACGGTAGGTTCGCTCAACCCAACACCGCAACACTTTTGACTCAATATGGTATTATAGATGGGGTTTACTGCATGCTTCGGAATGGCGATCATGAGTAAGTACAACTTTCAAAGTATGGCAATCCTTTTGTTGACTACGTATCAGTGTCACTGCATGGGGTTAGCAAGCACCAATGGGACGTACCGCGGTCCGAAATCCCTTTCATAGTCCGAGTAAGTGAACAGAAAGGATTTCTCATTGCGCAATGACCTTACACGATGTAATTCGGGAGATACAACAACATTGTCTTACCGCCTACCATGCTCTTTCTCAGGCTGTCACTCCTGCTGCTATATGTACGCATCTTCGCTACCGATAAAGTCACCAGATATCTAACATACTTAAAGACGACGTTTGTATTCTCGCATATACCATTTTGATGTTTCTTAACATCTTCTTATACGTTAAACCTGTTGTCGACACCAACAAAGCTCTCGGGGCTGTGAATCTTTTCAGTGACATTTATATACTATGCGCTCCTATTGCAGCAGTTTCAAAATTTCAGCTTTCTATCAAAGCGAAATTTGGTATCATATTAGTATTCATGATCGGAACTATGTATGTTGTGTCTTTTCGTCAAGGAAGAAGTGACTCCGCTAACGTCAACTCAGAGCTTGCGCGAAGAGTCTTGTAGGCCTTATATTTCGACTACAAGTTCATCAAACGGAGGTGGATGCCACGTACCTTTTAGCAGGCACTTGTCTAGTCACGTCCGTGCCCCATACAGGGATTGAACCGCCTCAGCTTACTTCCTGAAACCGCTAACTTCACAGAGCACCATCGAACAACAGATAGGTCTGATCTGCGCTTGCATGCCTTCTTTCTCGGCCATCGTCAAGAACTCGTCAACCCTCCAATAATGTATCCACTCAGTTCAGAATCTGGGCTCGCGGACTCTCAACCCGAGTCGCCCTAGCTCGACAGCAGATACGAGAAGAAGTAACCAAAAGCGCTTTAGCCTTGACGGGTCTGTAGAAGACAGCTTAGAGCTCCACGGCAGGGAGACTTCCACAGAAGCCGTGTTGCCTGAGAGCCCAAAGAAGACCCCGCGAATGGAGTTATGAGCTTTTGAGGGAGAGGAAAGACCAAAGTCACCGTTGACGAAGTTGTAGGGTCGTTTGCTGTGAGGCTCATCCGGAAAAGTACGATGTCTGCAATGCGAGGTGTCGAAAGCCAAGATAACGGAGATATATGCGCGCTCTCTGCCTCCGACTCGGCACCACCGCCTTTCTAGACTTTAATAGCGATGACATTCAGGCGTCTGTGGGAGCTCTCACCAATGGCTACGGCGCACATGCCGTAGTGTGTATGGCAGGAATGGCGGCACACAAACAAGCAATGAGGCTGGTAAGGGATACAAGTACGCTCGTATGTGTTGGATTGGTTACGGAGAATTTGCTGATTAGTCCTTTCGAGATGTTGAACAAAGGTCAGCAAAGCTTGTCTCCCGTCGTCCTCACGTGAGCTTGTCATGACACGAGGCGCTGATTCTGACTGGGCATCAGGCCTATGCATTGTAGGTTCATCCGTTGGAACGCCTCAGCATATGGATGAGCTACTGGCTCTAGCAGTTGCGGGCAAAGTTCTGCCGTTGGTGGAGGTGATTGAGTTCGACGATCTGAATCACGCCTTGCGGCGACTTGCGAGGCACGAAGTCGAGGGGAGGATTGTTGTCAATACCCCTCCATGAGTGTATGATAAGGCTACATGATGTGCTTTTGTGAATTCACATGGTGAGGTGGTCTGGGAAAGCTGCAATTTCCAGCTTCAAGCAAGCTCAACGTACTGCAGCGACTGAATTTTTAGGCAATTATGCTCGACTTCCAAACAACGTTTTCAAATGAATCGTCGCATAAGTTGATTTGACTCCAGGCGGAAGCCCGTGAACGCTCAGCAGCTACAAATGGTAGATGAAGACTGCACATATCAGAAATTTGGAGATCACACGTAGCATGTGGTGAAAGCTAACCCGGAGCGTGTCTTGTACACAGAATAGCCGTGTGATCTAGAGCGTTTTGGCGAGATAGAAAGCACGGAAAGCTGCGGATGTTATTGGCGAGCACTACAAACGGGTCATTCATTGTCGCAAACAAACACAAGCTTTAGCGCTCATGTACCGGATCTCCAGAGAGGACCGTGCATGCACAGATATCAGATCTAGATTTGGATGTTAAAACACGATTCATATAAGGGCTGAATCTCGCAACGTACGTCCTCACCTTGCTCACCTTCCATTGAGATGTTCGTCCGACGCTCCGGCCTGCTCAGATCATGTGTCGCTGCCGAAGCTCAGATCAAGGCAGCCCCCAACACGGAAGGTAATCCTTTTGCTTGAGGAAATGGCGTGGTAGCAAGTCAGATAGATGACCTTCGCTCTTATCATTATGCTCAGTCAGAAGTTTAGCGCTCTTTCCTGCCTAATTTCACAGAACATCTGAACCGTGGCTATGAATGCTAGCATCTTGCGGCTACCCTTCAGTGATTGATTGACGCGCTTCTGTGGCTAGTTCTGCATGGTGCAGCCTGCATGATCGGATAGTCCAACGGCTCGAGCGGGTCGCGCCTCCTGCCGCGATGTCAGAGAGTATTTGACTCTTACATGGTAAGAAACAAGAAACTTTGTATGCAAGAGAGTCTACCTCGAGGGCGAACCTTGATGAGTATGTAGACCCAGAGCACAACTATCTTTTACTTTCTGGTCAGTAGTTGACCGCTTACCAGAAAGCACCTATCTCTAATTCGGAAGTTCTCAATCAGCGTTCCAAGAGACTCGACCTCTCAGACCTCATTAGCCTACCATGATTCTCGCCTACCAGCTCTGTCTTACCTTTATCATCTGCCTTCCATGCAACGCTCTTACCGAAAATCTTCGAACATCCAATCTGACATCGCTCACTGCGGATGGTGATTACAAATGCGTTGATAAACCAAGCATCTTTACCAAAACCCCCGCCTTCAAAGACTGTCGCACTGCTATCAACCAGCTCCCGAGATTTGATAATGTCGGTAGCTTCCATAACGGTCCTCCCGATGATCCGTATCAGCTCCCGCTCGAAAAGACGGTTAGTACGTGCACCGTGAGCGTCGAGATGCAGCACCAAGGCTCCTCAAGAGAGGCTTTTTCTTGGTCTCTCTTGGTTGAGGCTACATTGAGACTTAGCAAAGAATGCCTTGGTCCTGTGCTATCCCCTGAGCGTGGTGCGGGTGTCTGGATTAGATTCGGAAATCATCGCAAGATCGTTGTAATCGTAAGGTACTACAAGACCCTCGCTGAGCGGAAACATGTAGCGACAGCGTGAAGATCGCAAAGCTTGACTCGGCAAGAAGCGCTTGTGCGACCACTAGCTTTCAATGTGTGATACCAGGCCTAAGATATCACTGTTGATTGTCTTTCCCGAGCCGATTTCGCCTAGGTGTACTAACCCTCGCATGCTAGAGAAACCGTCCCCCACATTCATGACATCACCAAGAACCAGCGACCATAGCCGGAATATCTAGTCCTTCTTCCTCTCCGTCGACCTGCACATGCGCCATTCCCACCTGCTTGAAGCCCAGCTTTTCATAAAGCATCTTCCCGATCACACTTGCAAACAGCGTAACGGTCGAACCCTCCTCCCTCGCTTTCGCCATGCCCCACCTGCAGAGCATTGTGCCAGCCCCACGCCGATGATGATCTGGATGTGTAGCCAGCGAAAGCAAGAACAGTTGGTTCTCTCCGTATATTCTGTCAAGAAGGATCTCTTTGGCTTCTCCCAGGCTCTTCTTGAATGCCTGCATACGTGGGATGTCCGCATCGCGGCGCTGATTTTGGACTGCAGAAGTTTCGACTAAGACTCTCCCACAATAAGTGAGCTGAGATTCACCGCCTCATTAAGCACGGAGTCCCTGCCTACTAACCCTTCGGTGATCCATTGCCTTCTTTCATGTACGTGCCGGGCAGCTGCCAAACACTAAGCGCCACCACCTTCTTCACGCTTGGGTTCTGATTACTCGGTGCTTCAGCAAGCATGACTACTTGCGTTCCTCTCATAGCGTTCGCTATGTGAGCAGCTTGGCGGCTGCGTAGGAAATCATGATGATCGTCAGAGTAGACGTTGAGCTTCGGAAAACGATAGCGCCATTGGGCATCGAGCGGGTATGCTGTAGTGGTGATAGTCGTCATTGCGTCGATGTCACCTTCGTTAGCTAGGCGAAGGGTTAGGGTCGACTCCATAACTTCTGACACGCTCAGCATTCACGAGTAGTAAGTAGCGAGGGTGATATAATCATTGAAGGATACAGGGAGAATATGAGCTTCTGACTTCAGGACTAGAAGCCAAACGGTGGTCCTCAATCGGTACGATCTGGGTAGGAGGTACCAAGCTGGCTTATGTCCTCTGCAACGATACCCCTTGTCGCAGCCTAGAACCACGATCTGACGTAGTCGCACGTATCCTGATTGGTGCTACTCAAACTGCGCTTCGTTGAGAAGAAAATTTTGCGGACAAGCTAGGATTTAGGTTCTGAGGTGAGATTTTAGCCTTCAACTTTTCAGAATGAGAGTCTGGATGATGAAAGTTCTAAACCTTGTTTTTTTGGAGTCGTAAGAATTAAAACTGATCATTAAAACTTTTATTTTCCCACTAGATCAAAGGACAGCACAGCATGGTCGGTATGCAAGGAGTGGCCCAATGTCAGAGCAATCTGAAGGAGTAGAAACTCCACGATACAACACCATCAGATCTCCTTAAGTATATGAGCAGACATTTCGGTCGAGCGGGTCGGGTCTTATGTTTCCTGGACTCAGGATACGGAAGCCGGCAGCACAGATTTGAGCGAAAGACATGGCCTGGTAGGAAAGCTGGTCTTAGCACCTGAAAGCAGAGTAAAATTTGAGGTTGAAACGACAATTGGCTGCCATTGCAGACTTGAGTACAAGGCATACCTGTGAGGCTATCGTAAAGGATTTCGTTGCTAGAGATTGCCATTGTAATTTGACCATTCTCGACAAGAGGAATTTACGGGGCTCGCCATCTGTATCAAGGGTTGCTGTTGAGTAAGGCAGCAGAGAGTGATAGGCAAAAATCAGCAAGCTCTGGTCTTGAAGACCAACATCCCTCAGCCTCGTCGACCAGGCTGCTGCACTCCACGGTCGCCGATTGTCAAAGAGCAGAGGCCAATCGGGATCCTTGGGATCAGTAGTTGCAGAACCTTGCAACCAATTCATCCAAAAACGCACTCAGCTACAGGATGCAAGGCGTTGTTTTCATTGCAACGCCCACTACGGTATGTAAGATTGGCGGACCAGCATCTGCTTAGTAGAAATACAATTCCGCGACGTTCTGACGGTGGCACAAGGCAGTAAGGTATATTGACAATCTGGGAGAAACTTACACGGTCCGCAATAGTCTTCTGGACGACGAGACATTTCCGAGGTTCAGATGTTGATTTTATGTTGAGACCAAGAGACACGAAAGTTGTTAACGCGCCGCTATCGCCAACGCAGTCTAGACTATTTTAGACTAGCGCAGTGTCTCTTGGTCGATCATGCGACTGTTGACCTCGAGACATTCCCATCTATAAAATCAGGTAGGTACTATGAATCACATGGGTCTGCTCCTCGATCATCTGCCTTGCCAACGATACAATTCCTTAGCGACTAATGCCACCAAATCTACAGACTCGATGGCCGATTCAATTGCTGACGTGGTGGCTGTGGCTCTTCGACGCAACGGCAAGAAATTCTCTCGCGAACCATGCAGGAGGTCGAGGCTTCCATGCGACCATATAAGGCCAGTGTGTGATGGATGTCAACGTCGGCGAGCCTCTGAAAGATGTGTCTACCACCCTGCGCCCATGACCAATTGACAGCAGCCAAGCCCGTCAACAGTCAACTAGCACTGGATGGTGAGGCTCAGGCCCGTGCTTTGAGTGATCCGGACCAGGAAGGCTGGAATCTAAATTCCGTTGTGGGTCACGCATTTTGGCTCCGAGTGTCCGTCATCCGCATCAAATTCCGAGAGGAGATACTAGAACTCTCTCTCGGCGCAAAACACAGCTAATCTGGATGGAGGAGCCCGGTATCACACCAAACAGAGCATCAGAACCAGCGAATAATCTGCAGCTCAAAACTCTCAAGGGACGTCTCCGACGCGCGGGACACTTCCTACCTTCGAAGCTCAGAGATCGCTCAGAGATCGACCAGATCGCTGGGTATTGGAGCGCCCAATATCTGAAAACTTTTTCCAGCTCTCCAAACAATTCGATTTTGTCTACGACGGTTTTTATTACAAAGAAAACTAATAAAACGATCGTGGGTCCCACCGGCTGAGCTTGTCACTATTTCAAGATCTCTACTGTCGAGCATACTCACATTGACTGGCAATCGCCACCGTCAAGGATGGTACTCCAGTGATTTGCCTTGGCTGGTAACTACTCGTGAGGTAATATCGGTGTCAGGAGATGGCTTATGCTGTATCGATCGCATTACATGCACTTCCACCGGCAGGAGTCCTTGCGCTCGAGCTTTTGCATCACTCGCGCCGCAAGCTGCCGGCAAGTCCTGACTTTCCACGCTCGAAAATCATCCAGAGCCTGAGCAATTCAATCTCGTCCATTGATTTCATCGTTCGCCCAACCAATGGAAACTTTGTCATTTGCGACCCAGCCATGGAGATGCTCCAAGCGATACTGGGTACAGTACTATCGCCCGAACACAGCTAGGGTGAAATTGAAGATGCCGAGCCCGCCGCTGCTTTGGACACGCTCACGGAAGAGGCATTGGATGATCAAATGTGGCTGAGTAACAATCTTGACATGGAGTTTTGGACCAGTTTGGAGGACCATCCGCTGCTTGCCTGGCCGGAGTTGGCGTACAATGCTTAGCGTTTGGAGCGCAACGCAATATTGCAGGCAGTCGCAAACGATGCAACTTCGCGAGCTAACCTTTATTAAGCATTATCTCGACATTCAGCATATGAGCAATTCCACTTGCACTTGCGTAACTTCGTCTTCGACTCCCACTAGACGCTTTTCGGCTTCCCCTCAAGCCTTGGCCCGCCCTCGTCCCAAGAAAAATTGGGAGGTGGGCAGTGATCTCGTCGGCGAGAGCTTGACTAAGTGCAGACTCGCAAGTGGTAAGGAGTAAGTCTATGACATATATCCCAGACCCTTTCTACGGCTGTGCACTCTAAGATGGAGCTTGTGAGGCCTAGGAACAGGCTGATTGTCAAGGGAGCCGTGTAGTAAAGCATCGGAGGCAAGTCATAGCGCACATGGAAGCGGATCGGATGCTGATGAATTACATCTGCCGAGAATCAGGACCAAGGTACCTTAGTATATCTTTAGTGTCATTGGCAAGACGCATTCAGGCTAAACGGCTGATCCCGCAAGGCTAGGCAATTGGTCTTTCCCTTTCCCCGCATCTATAGATAACCGCCTACATTTTTTTAGTTTTATATAATAAGGTATTTTCTTTGAAATCGTTCCACACAGCCCCTTTGGAAAGAAGAGTTACACATGCTTGTTGGGGCTTTCTTTTTTCATGTTTTTGTTCCTTTATTGAAATATTCACGGGATTTGGGTTGGGGGGGGTTGTAAATGGTTTTCTTATTGAGGGTTTGTGTGAGTTTTGGGGTTAGGGTGTGGTGTTTGCTTCGTACTATTGGTTTGGCTGGGGTGGCTGTTTTGTTGATCCTGGGTGGGGGGGTCTATAATAAAGCATAAAAGCATAAAAGCATAAAAGTATTCCTTTCGTCATATATCCAGGAACGAATATATTGTGTTTTTGCGGGGTTGTTTGCGGGGATACCAAGGAATTCCCCATGTTTACCCGGAGCTTGCCTTGGCACCATTCACAACCTTTCTTCATCTCATAGCCGTGGCTTTGAGCAATGGTACAGTCGCCGGACATGGAAGCGGGGTTACAAGGGAATCGACCAGGGCAGCAACGGCTTTCCTCCTTTTTCTCATAGCCTCACCGAGGGAGTATAAAGACCAGCATAATGCCGACTGATGTGTCGGTTTCGTCGTCACGTCCTTCCGTAAATTCATCCGAGCTCTCAAGATGCTTGCAATTTCAATCATCCTCATCACCTCTTTCTTGGCGTCGGCGAGTTTCGCGCAGGACCTTCCGTATGGCGAAAGCAACTACAGCTCCCAGGCACAGCCTGACTTGACACCTCAGACCGTCGAGACCCTCAATCTATCCTTCCCTGATTGCACAAGCGGACCTCTCAGCACCTACACCATATGCAACCTATCTGCCAGCTATATGGACCGCGCTTCTTCCCTCATCTCCCTGTTTACCCTGGAGGAGCTGATTAACCAGACCGGCAATACAGCCCCAGGTGTTCCTAGGCTTGGCCTTCCCAATTACCAGGTCTGGAACGAAGCTCTTCATGGATTGGACCGTGCAAACTTCGCCAAAACCGGCGACCAATACGAATGGGCGACCTCCTTCCCCATGCCAATCCTATCTATGGCATCCATGAACCGCACACTGATCAATCAAATTGGGACCTTGATCTCTACGCAAGCTCGTGCCTTCAGCAATGCGGGAAGATACGGTCTTGACAGTTATGCCCCCAACATCAACGCGTTCCGTAGCCCATTGTGGGGCCGTGGGCAAGAGACACCTGGTGAAGATCTCTTCGTAGTCTCTCAGTATGCCTACGAGTACATCACGGGGATGCAAGGCGGTGTTGAACCAGAGCACCTCAAGATCGTTGCTACAGCAAAACACTTTGCCGGTTATGACTTGGAGAACTATGACAACCGATCCCGCCTTGGATATGATGCAATCATTACTCAGCAAGACCTTGCCGAATTCTACGTAAGTGATTCTCTTAGACATGTCTCCTGAAAAGGGAAAGTGGCAAGACATGTTACATTTCTATCAGTTGGCCCAGGGCTTTGCTTTGAGAGTGCGTTGCTGACTCAGAGTTTCCAGACGCCACAATTTCTGACCGCCTCAAGGGATGCAAAAGTCAACAGTGTCATGTGCTCCTACAATGCAGTCAACGGCGTCCCAAGTTGCGCCAATTCTTTCTTCTTGCAGACTCTTCTCCGCGATTCCTGGACGTTCGATACTACCGACGGCTATGTCTCCACAGACTGCGATGCTGCGTACAACATTTATGATCCCCACATGTATGCTTTGAACACATCCAGTGCTGCGGCTGACTCCGTCCGAGCTGGCGCCGACATCGACTGTGGCACAACCTACCAGTATCATCTGAATGAATCCATCATTGCTGGAGAGATCACTCGTGAGGAAATTGAGTTGGGTGTGAGACGCCTGTACTCCAATCTTGTTCGTCTCGGGTACTTCGACGGCAATGGCAGCGAGTACCGTCAACTCACCTGGAACGACGTTGTGTCCACCGATGCGCAAAACATCTCCTACGAAGCTGCAGTCGAAGGCATCACCCTACTCAAGAACGATGGCACCCTACCATTATCCAAATCTACGAGCAGTATCGCTCTCATTGGTCCCTGGGCTAACGCAACCGTGCAAATGCAAGGCAACTACTTTGGCACACCGCCTTACCTCCTCAGCCCTCTCGCCGCTGCTGAGGCGTCCAGTCTCAAAGTCAACTACGCCTTTGGCACCAACATCTCGTCGAACTCAACCGAATACTTCGCCGGCGCCATGGCTGCAGCCAAGATGTCCGACGTCATCATCTTCGCTGGCGGTATCGACAACACAGTCGAAGCCGAAGGCTCAGATCGCATGAACATCTCTTGGCCCGGCAACCAACTAGATCTCATCTCCCAGCTCAGCTCAATGGGCAAACCTGTCGTAGTCCTCCAAATGGGTGGTGGTCAAATCGACTCCTCATCCCTGAAGAGCAATCCCAACGTCAACGCCCTCGTCTGGGGCGGCTACCCAGGCCAATCAGGCGGTCAAGCCATTCTCGACATTCTTACCGGCGCTCGGGCACCGGCCGGCCGCCTTATCACCACGCAATACCCAGCTGAATATGCCCTTCAGTTCTCCCAAGATGACATGAACCTGCGCCCGAATGGTAGCAATCCAGGCCAGACCTACAAATGGTACACAGGCGAACCAGTCTACGAATTCGGCACCGGACTCTTCTACACCAACTTCAGCATCTCCGCCTCCTCCTCCAACGCCTCCACAACATTCAGCACATCCGATCTGACCTCGGCCGCGCATCCCGGCTACGCCTACACGGACCTCATGCCCTTCATCAACTACACCGTGACCGTCACGAACACCGGCTCGGTCGCCTCCGACTACTCCGCCATCCTCTTCGCCAACACCACCAATGCAGGACCGGCACCCTATCCCAACAAGTGGGTCGTTGGCTTCGAGCGCCTAGCCAGCATCGCGCCGGGTGCGAGCAGCACGCTGACTATTCCGGTCAGTATCGGCAGCATGGCGCGATACGCCGATAATGGGGATGCGGTGCTGTATCCTGGTAGTTATCAACTAGCGCTGAACAATGAGGGGGATGCGGCCACTCAGGTGACGTTGACGGGGTCGGAGGCAGTGCTGATGCATTGGCCGGAGTGGGAGCAACAGGTTGGTCCTGCATGAGGGGATGTAGTAGCATGAGCTGAGGTCAACACCGAGTGAATGTAATGAAATGCCCCCTCAGTCATAAAGGTGGCTTCAAACTTCTTTGACAATGACGACGGAAAGCCTTTGAAAGCAGAAAAGGTGATGATAATGTAAAAGCCTTTGATACGTAGCCATATATTCTCATACCATAATAGTCAAGAGCCATCAGTTCAATATCAATCGTCGAGACTCGAAACTCGAGAACCCCGATATCTTCTGGGTAGTAGTAGTCTTCTTGGGATGCACCAAGCAGAAACTGAGCTCCTGCTTCTCGAGGCCAGCAGCAATCAACCTGTGGTGCGGCTTGTCCATGTTGTAGTTTCCCGTCACCGCCATCATCTTCCTTCCAGCCCCTTCCGATTTCTTGACCTGGTGTACTTATCTCGTTCCTTCATTATTCACCATGTAATATCGAGACTCACGCAACTACCAAAACAACACATAGAAAGCCAAACTCCCGTCCTAGCAGAAATTCTATAGAGAACAACCAACAAGGTGACGAGAGACGAAGTCTTGCTCTCCGAAGCCGCGAGTGAGCGAAATTGAAAGATGTCGGTATGTCTACGTAGACCGAGGTCTTCGGCTTGGCTCACATCAGCATCGAGAGGCATGGCGACCGGATAACTGAAGTCGCAAATTTTAGTAGCCAAATCGTCATCTTGCAGGGTGTTTTCGGAAGCAATGTCGGATATGATCACTGTTTTGGAGTGTATGTATTCGATCGTTCTCGCTAGCTTTAGGATCCATCCGGCAATAAGACGGGACGGGGGCTGCTGTGTTTCGAAGCAGCTACGAAGCGATCACTATCTCATCAACGCGATTTCAATGCCTTCGTTCGAGATTTCAATTCACCTAACAATGCCAGAATGGTGGCCTAGGCGCTGATAGATATGTTCCTCATTGTCCAGAAACGCACAACTATTTCCGACCAAGTGATCTTCTATACGTAATTCTTGAGGCGAAGCTTCCGTGTCTCTCCATCTTGCTGCGATATTGAAGACGGTCTCATTGGGAAGGTTTACAATCCCTATGCGACCTGTGCGTACGACGTCTGCCACCAACGGGCAAATCACCGAATCATACCCCTACACCAAATCCTACCAAAAGATGAGGTATGATTCGGCAATTAGGGGTATGAACCCGTAGGGATTCGTACTTTCGGGCTATGAATTAGTAATTTGCTCCCAACCGCGATCCATTGTGTTATAACAGGCTTGAAGGCATGCTAGAGAAGAGAAGGTGTTGATACGATACAGCAGGTACCGAAAAAGGACTGGACTCCGCTAATAGCTAGATAGGACTGCTCGTACTTGTAACGTATAGATCCTTCACGGTCTTCACATCGATGCTCGATCGAGGCGATTGTTTTCTAATTTGCGACTGTTGAATCACTCTCCACCATCTTCAAAGTCTCATCTGTAGTTGATTGTTTGAAGACGTTATATCCAGTTGAGTTTGTGAACCTTTGCACACCTAAAATCCTTGACTTGGGATGACGCTAAGACAGAGTCTAACCCAGTGTATGCTAGCCTCGTGAAGATCGTTAAGGCTGTAGGGTTGAGTGGCTGAAGTAGCCGCTCCCTTCTAATCTCAGCATCACCCTTTATGTTACGGAACCGGAAGTATTACCTTGCCACCATACAACAATATGCAATAGTCATCGCCCTCGTCTGTATGCTGACTGCCCGTTTCCCCTGCTGACAGCTCATCACTTTCCTAGCCTGTTTGCTGGCCTTGAGCGAGAGCTGAGCGAGAGCTGGTACCTTTGAATTGCCATGTCCAAGACGGAAGGTATAGACATGTTGGACTTCTGTGTCTCGCAAATGGCGGAGATCTACCTGCATTCCACACGGTGGAATGTTAATCTCGCTAGTGCTGAGCGCCGCCGGAATTGGAGCACAGCAGCTAAATGACATCTTCACCATCTCCATGCGCTCCTTTCACGTTCGTACAAATCTGGTTGAAGTGCCTACTCGCGGAAAAATGTTCTCACCACCGCCAAATGTAGCACTCGTTGCACTGTCCTTCCTCGCATTCTTTCAATTTTGCATTTTCCGACCTCAAGTCCTCTATTTAGCACACAAAAGTCAATTTTTCGCAAATGTCTCTTCAGAAACGCCTCCGAGTGCCCCGAGTGCCTTGAACACAAACACATCTGCGATCGACCCTCTCTTACCAGATGTCTTACGACCCAAGATTCGACAGGTCAGCATGCGCGTCTACAACGCGACAAATGAAACAAACGATGCCCTTGACGAACGGTGCATGGCTACTCATATCGAATACGGCAAAAGATGGGGATACCCAACCCATGTACTGCGTGAAGACGTGAGGGGAAAAGGAGAGTGGATGGAGTTGGTCTTTAGCAAGCCGCTATACATGCTATCCCTTGCAGTTGCTGAGATGGCCAAGCCGACGGATGAGCGCGCAGAATGGCTCGTGTAAGAATCAATTCGAGACTCATTCGATTTAATCCTGAAGCTGACTCGCCAGCTAGATTCTTCGATTCAGACACGATCCTTTTGAACCCAAACATCCCCTGGACCCTCTTCCTGCCCCCATCCGACTTCTCCGACATCCATTTTCTCGGCGGCCGAGACTGGGGATTCGGAAGCGGCTTCAACGCCGGCGTCTTCTTCGTCCGCATAAATGAATGGAGCGTAAAGATGCTGACCGAGGTCGCTGCGCTCCCAGACCTACGAACGGACGTGGAAATTGATCACAACGCAGAACAGACAGCATTCAAGTGGGTGTTCAAACGAGTCGGCTACCGCGAGCACGTCTTATACCAGCCGGTTGAGTGGTTCAACGGCATTGAATACTCCCATAACCATTTGCCTCGGGTGCAGGATGGGGACATGTTGATTCACTTCTGCGGCCTGAAGAAGCACAAATTTGGGGCGGTGCAGAGATGGTTGGATAGATTAGAGCGGGCCCCGCATGAACTTCAGATCCCGCTGGAGAAAACGAGTTACCAAGCCAACATCGATGCTTACTGGACACGGTTGATGGAAGCAAGAGATCTGACACAAAAGCTCGACCGTCTCCACGATGGCAATGATACTACCCAATATTTACTCCGGGCCCAGGCAAGGCTACAGCAAATCATTTACGACGAAGCTGACAAGTCCAGCTTTTTTCGAGCTGTCATCAATCAGGTCAAATCTGCTCTCGCTGCGGCTGAAAATCCAGCGAATAGTACAAAATGAAGATCGCCGAGGTTAATAGGATCATAAATACACGTGAAAGCGGCGTCGCAGCGTAAACGTCTGCAAGTTCAAGCGCTGCGTTATTAATACCACTTTGAAAACCTGATTTCAGCTCAATAAACGACGCTCGGGCCCGGTGAACCGCCTTGAATCTGGCATCAAGGCCATCAGATACCAAAAGCACATTTCGAATCACAGATGACATGAACGCTAGCCTGCGTGCATCTCCCTGCTCTCCCAACATGCAACCTGCAATTCATCGGACACTGGCCTCTCATATGCGGCAGCAACTTTACCACCTCGCTATCATAGCCCGCTCGCTCTTTCTCGATTTCTCTACGCCTACCTAGCGGAAACTCAAGATGCCATTCACCCATGTGCTTCCCACACGTACTTCCACCCGGACGGGGGGTGAAGCAATAGCTCTAGCCCAATGAAAGCCATGCATGGACTCAAAGGCACCGTTCTGCCACATGGAAATGAGACGGCTTAGGCGGATACCTATCTTCCGCGAGAGCTGTTCACATCGTGACAACATATAGAAAAACATTCTTGGCTCAACCCCAAAAGACTCCGTGTCGACCGCTGCATTTAACAGCTTGTTCCTGACCTCCGAGCCTATCTTATCAAGCCAGCTGTAGTCCGTTGTGGAACCGGTCAGGAAGACGAAGTCGAAGGAATGGTACTGATGGATGGTTTCCTGGTAGATCTGTCGACATGTGAAGAATAGCCCATTGCCGTAGGTGGCGCTAGACCAGTCTCGACCAGACACGTAGCGCCTTGCTCTGATATAGATGTGCTGGTAGACCGTGTTGCGCAGCTCCGGTAATAGTCGGAGGAAGCCTGTTGAAGGCATTTTGCGAAGAGTGCTTTTAGGAGGAATAGTCCAGTGTGAGCGAGCAAGTTATAAAATCTATAAGTACTTATGAGGTACGCAAACTCTGCTGCACGTTTGCTGTTTATTCTGTTTTCATCAGTTTTCCCCCAACTGTTGCAGCGGGGCAAACAAATCGTACTGCCCTTCTGGACAAAGCTGCTTTACATTGGGTGGCTCGCTGCGTAGAATAACTATACGCCGAGATCGGAGAGGAAAAGACCGAGTCTCCTCTCGCGAAGGTACGCTTATGTCTTTCCATTTTCCCATTTCTCTTAAAAACTGTCCGAGAAGAGATCGAAGTCTCAGAGAATCCACAGATCCTTACCTGGCCGCACGATTTCGATATGGCAGAACCCGATCTTTTGTAAGGCCGGGTGACGCTGGATGGGAGCCCGGAGTGTTTGCCCTGTTCATGGCGCCTGGTCCCGAAAGCGGCATCAAATAGAACGATGGAAAGGACTTGACGTGATGGTGCGATTGGAGGTCGATAGGGCATGTGGTCAGAACATCGTACCAATCAGGTATTACTTTGATGATATGGACGAGGGGTTTGCTTGAAGGATCTCTATACCATACGTCCCTGAGATTGTTGGAGTGAACAACGATCTACTCTTCTTCAAGGGTTCTCTCTCCAATGCGTGATCCACATGATCCAACATTACTAAAGGTTGGATCTACGCCGCCGCCTAGCTCAAACCCACGTTCATCTGGAGCCTCTCAATTCGAAGCTGCGGGCTCTAAAGTGGGAAGAAAAGGTTTATGTAAGGGAAAAGCCGTAAGAGGGGACCCGAGCAGCTTAGCAGGACTTGGGCTCCTTGACCATACACAGTGACTGTCGAATTGGTGGAACGCCTTCGATTGCCACGATGCCTCTGGTTTCGATTGGGGAAAAAGGGGCCCTTTTGGCTTGAGACCTAAGCATGAAGTCAAGAACGATTTGAATGGAGATAAGGGTGCGCTTGACAAGTCGAGAAGGTTCTTGATCCGGACGTTTGATTTGAAAGGGCCGTAAATACCCGAGTCTAACATTGTTCTTGAGGCATTAAACCCATCCGCAATTCCATGTTCAAAGCAAAAGCCACTGACCGTACTACAGTTGTGCTCTCCTTTCAGGGCATGAACCCCATGGAAGATGGTGTCTTGAATCGGCTTTCCACCCCTACGCTAAGGAGACTGATCACTACCGTAACTAGATCCCTGTTAGGCCCCTACCACTCGCATCAGCTCATCCCCGACGCAGATAATCCCACTCCTCAATCGCCAGAACAGCCAGAGAAACAGTCAATCCCTGATGCCACGCCACGCCAGATACCCGGGTGAATTGGTATACAACCCCAGCCTCCCAGCTCCCATCTTCTCTCTGCAGCGCAAGCAACCTCTCCATATTGCGATCATTCCTCACTCCGCATCTCGCCGCGGCAATCAGCCTAGAAGCAAGCGCCAGCGCATCGCCACCGGCCTCCGTCCTCTCTAGCACACAATCTCGCAGCACATGTCCAAAGCGCTGGCGGAGATTAGGAGCCTTTCGTAGTAGACGCGAGACGTAGTAGAGGAAGACGTCCGGGGAAGGGTAGTAGTGCGTTCCATCTCTGAAAGCGCGGGTGTCCAACACCTTGAAGATCCACTCTTCAGTTGCGGCAAGCTGGTGACCGCGACCGTATTCATTGAAGAGTGCGAGACCGTTGACGCACATTAGAATATCGACGCGGACTTTGTCGTCGGAGAGGTAGCCTTGCAAGATTCCTTCTGAGTCCACGTATTGAAGCATTTGATCCATCACACCTTGTCTTGCGCCATCATCAAGGTGGTCGAAGACCGAGTAGGCCAAAGAGTTGCAGTCGACATCTGGCGGAAATTCCTTGAGACCACTGGGTATAGGGCCATAGTACCAGCTAAAAAGACGTTGGTCCGGATCGTAGTAGATGAGGGACTTATCATCTGTGGCGTCCAAGATGCAATATTGCATATAGGCATCCTTGACGGTGATCCCGAGACTTGTTTCTAGATCGAGCTTGCCGGCCTCGCTCTTCAGCCAGGCTTTCGCTTTAGCGATGGGCTCACGGCAAAGTTGGAGAGCGTGCGCGATGCACTCGAGGGGGTCGCCACATGTGATACCGTAGAAACCGAAAGAACGCGCAGTGATCACGTTGTCGATGTGGCTGCCGATGTAGAGAGTCCTTTCGGGGTCTAAATCAGCAGCATTCAGGGCTTTCTTCAGTATCGCGGGATGTGGTAAACGTTCGTTCAGATTGCTGGAAATGAAGATATCGTTGAAAAGATCTAAAGGTTCATGGAGTGTTTTGAGTCTGTCAAAAACGGGCTGCGGTAGATTCCCGACGGCGTAGATGCTGTGCGTGCTTCGAAGCTCCATTGCTAGAGCCAGCATCTCTGGTGATATACGCCATAACATTGCTGAGTCGACTGCGTCTGCAACCTCGGCTTCCGATAAATCTAACTTCGCAGAGATCTGCGCTTGGCACTCTTCGACGGCGATGAGGCCTTTTTCAAATTTGGACCAAGCCAAAGACGTGATGACATCGTATCGTATTCCCTTGGTGCGCTTGTCAACCTCCGAACCGTCGGGAGACGACAGGAAGACACTGTTCAGCTCGAAGAGGACATTGTCAAACCACTTGAATGTATCCAGGTGAGGCGGTGAGTATGAGAGCGGATTTCCCTGGACGGTGGAGACGGATGTTGCTGCGGCTTTAGTGGATTGAGAGTGTGACCGAGATTCCGGAGGAGAATCTGGAAAGATGGTAGGGATGTCTGAGGATACTGGCACTGCATCAGGGTCAGGAACAGAAGTTCGGGTGCTTTATGGATAATGTGGGTTTACTGAACCGTGTTGAGATTAGCGAAGGTCTTCTGAGAGCGAATGTGAACTTGATAGCCACCTTTGAGCGAGGGATGACTTGGACTTATCCATGCTGTACCATCCGAACCCGAGGCTGCTCTGTATGTTTTGCAACAGCGTTGGCCTGAAGCCAGTTGATCCATGAAGATGCCGTCCGCTCATGATGTCCGAGCAGCTGTAAGAAAATTTTGAAAGAGGTTGCCGTTGCAATTTGTCGTGTAGTCTTCGGGCCGGACTTGTAGGATGTGAGGAGTAGGTGACCTGTTATAAGAGGGGGCTAGCAGGAGCGCGCCAAACCGAATCTCTGCTGGGACTACCCAACATATGGAGGAAATCTCAAGGGCAGCTAAGGATGACTTCAAGTTGCGCAAATGTCAAGGCTCATGAGAACCGAAAGAAGTCCTGAGTCGCGAATCCTGTTCATAAGAAAGGGTTACGGCCGAAAACCAGAGGGATGGCAGAAACCGGAAATGACAGGGCGCCCCAAGCTGGGCACTGCAAGTAGCCGAACGACAAGCGTTTCCTGCATGTCATTGGAGCGAGGCACTTGAGCTACCAAGCAGCTACTATGCTGATAAGGCCGAGAGTCAATGCTGGTGGTCTAGCTGTCCCTGTTACTCCGCTCATGATTTCGGCATGCCGTTGCATGAATGCAGTTTGGAGGAGCAGCTGCATCAGGGTGTTACATTTAGCGCCCTTCATGCCGCTTGTATCTCGCACTATACAGGGAGTGACATTCTCTTTGTTCTTGAAAGTTGTTGACTTATCATACGCTGAGCGCTTTAGATTGAGCAGTGGAGGTAGGTGGCTACCAATACTAACCTCGTCGTAGACCATCGTACGGTAGTACAAGTTGCGAGGCCAGTGATCCTTCGAGGGCCGTCACAGACGAAAAGATCCCGGTGGTACGCATTAATAGGGTTGTCCTATGTCTCTGAGATGAAGCATATGTCAAGACTACCAAGAGTCAGCACTAAGCTTAAGTCTTGGAGACGAAGGATTTCTAACATCTGTCATTGGGAAGACCAAGCTTAGAAATCGCCTTAGCTGAAGTGAGAGTGTTTCTAACCGATGATAGGGCGTAGATCAGAGCTAGATTGAGTGTTCTTGATGGTCAGAAGAAGGATTCGAAGGATTGAACACGACAGTCAGGATCCAAAGGATGTTCCAAAGCAAGATTGATAGGGCGAGATGGCCGAAGAATAGCCGACGCGCTACTGAAATAGGCAACGCTCAAGGCTTGGCATTATCCCGTTCCCTCAGGCTCTCGAGACGATGGATGTTGAATCCTACAAGGCCGCATGAAAAGATCATTCAGTACGACAACAAGCGTTTTACTGGTGCCAGGCTCCAGAGTTGCTACGATAAGGCATGCATTAGATCCATTCTACCCTGCGTGTCTGGCGGCCTGCGCAGTAGCGTCGGATGTCTGTGGGTAACTACGCCACATCACTTGCAGCCAGCGAGCCGTTCGTCACCATCTGTAACAATCTGCGTTGGCAGGGAGTTCTTCGAGTTCGCACTCTACCAGGTACCGACGGTGTGGAGTCTGACAACTGCCTCGACTCTGGAGAGGGCCTTAGCGTCAAAGCTTCTAGTCGACCACTGGCTTTGTGATCAAGGAGCAAGTAAGTCGCTCCAAATTGCCTTGCTGCTGCTCATGTTTTTGAAATCCTGTGGGTATTCTGTGGGTTAATACCATTTGATTCTCAGTCTATTAGACACTACGTCTAGCGAGCGTGCATTGCGCGGAATTGGAGATGTGAAATTGAGCAAACCCTGGCTAGATCGAATGCGAAGAAGAAAATACAACACGTGGAGGCAATGCAGAGTTGCTCGAAGGTGCCGGTCCGCGCCAAACTACCGAAGAAAGATGAAGAATAAAGCTAAAGGATAGCTGCATCGAAGACTCCGCGTTTTTCAAGCATTGATCCTTGACTGATTGCGTCGCCTCTCCCTCCAGATCTCTATTGTGGAATAGCACCTCACAAAAGTCGAACAATGAATTTCTCCAAAAATCCTTTCACCCATATCGAAGGCATCTTCAATTTCCGTGATGCTGGCGGCTACGCAATCGCTTTCGACCCGCTCTACTCAGTCCGGCGCCGCTTCATCTTCCGATGCGCCAACCCAGGCAGGGCAACATCCAATGGAGTGCAACAAATCCGAGACTTGGACATCACCACCATCTTCGATCTGCGCTCCGCCACCGAGATCGAAAGAACCAAAGATTTCGCGCCGACAGCCGAGATCCCGGGCATCAGGAGAGTACACGTGCCGGTGTACGTCCACGGCGAATATCCCGCCCATCAGAGCGTAGAGAACCTTCAGAATTATACATCGGCGAACCGTCAAGTAAGCTTACGAAGATGTCGTTATGGGATTGACTTACATTAAAGCTGACCCCAAGAACAACAGGATTCAAGAGGGGCATATGTGGAATATCTCGACAACGGAAAAGATGCCTTCGGAACCATCTTCACGCACATACGAGACCACTCCGACCAAAATTGCCTCATCCACTGCTCCGCGGGTAAAGACCGGACAGGCGTCGCTATCGCTCTAATCCTGGCCACCGCAGGAGTGGAGACCTCGACGATACAACAAGAGTACCGACTTTCAGAAGAGGGGTTGAAGCCCATGAAAGAATCCGTCGTTCGCTATCTGACCGAGAAGTCGGGCTCGGAGTGGACGGATCAGCAAGTAACAAGTCTTCTAGGACTGAGGTGAGCGGAAAGACTGCAAGCAAGTCGTGCTGTATGAAAGGAGCAGCTCATCCGTTTTGTTTTAGGCTCGATGCACTGAGTGAAATGCTCGATGTTTTACGAGACGCTCATGACGGTGCGGAAGGGTATCTAAAGACGCAATGCGGCTTCAGCAACGAGGACGTAGCGATCATAAGGGAGAATCTGCGTATCAAAGAAGCTTGAGATCGGAGATCAGAAACGTCAGCTCCGTCGGAGATACAGCCAGCGCATGAAACTAGTAGCCATGGGCAGTCTCCCGAATTAGGATGTCAGACCATCATCACGATGAAAGAGCTGAGAGGTGATTCAAGAAGTTGAATTCCTAATTCAAGGTCACGCTACGATACTCTAGCATGCAATGTTGTGATCTGGATGGACCTCACAACTTTATGCAACACTAACCACACGCACGAAGCCCCAGCATGCAGTACGTTTGATCCAAATTCCGATCACAAAGCCAATCAACAGCGCTCACATTCCCCCTTGCTCTCCGTTTAGTTGTAAAAAACTTTCCTTCTCCTCCGACTTCTGCTGATCCCCTTGCTCTCCGTTCATTGGTATCATTGTTTCCTTCTTCTCGGCTACCAACACAGTGCTCGACCTCGTGAGCTCCAATCCCGACGCCAGGTTCTGGGAGCAGCCCCGGGACGAGGCCGCCAGAGTCTTCCAAACAGTCGATGATTGAAATGATCCCGCCACCCTCCCTAAGCTCTCGCCTGCTGACAGCACCATCCGCGAGAGCCTCCGTAGGAATCTCATGCTCCCACACTTCATCCACCCCGAAGTCATGCCGGAGGATGGAGTCCCATTGCCAAGCGGACATCATATCCCCATGGGCGCGTGGATTAGCGTCAATGCTTTCGACTTACACCACAATGATCGCTTCTACCGCACACCCGACGGATATCATCCCTTCCGCTTTGCTAAAAGGCACTAGGACACGCTCGATGCGGCCAACAAGGAGACCCTGACCGACTAGGCTTCAATCCACGCAAGAAACAAGGTTTGGCGACTGCGAGCGATTTCTACCTGGCTTCTGGCTATGGGACGCATGCGTGGTATGTTATACCCATGGCCAAGGGGCTTCCTTCTTTGTGTGAAATATGTATTAAAGTTCGGCAGTCCTGGTCACTGGTTTGTAGCTCATACTGAAGATCGCCCAGCGTCCTGTGAGGCAAAACTTCGGAGACAGCATCATCCCTTCTCTTACCGCTACAACGATGATTCGTAGGAGGAAGTCTTTTTTTTAGGTAGCAACATACCGGTGCCAAACGTAGGCGGGACAGATTCTTGGCAGCGAAACGTAGTGAGCCCAATCTACGATGTTTTTGGGGCCAGAGGTGGGCTAAGACTATGGATTAATGTAAACACAAGAAGCCCTATGAACATTACGAAATGGAAAGGTAAGCAGTCGAGAATATACTTCAACTTATATGCGTGAGTTTGCCTAGGAAGTAAGTCTTTATCTTCATTCGACTTCACTAGCAAGTGCTTGAAAGTTGGCTGAACACCAGGGTGCGCTTCTCAATAATTTATTTACGACGAAATTCCCAACGAGGCAGTCACCATCCACCACTCCAGCCAACACCGAATACAGTATATCGGAGTATAGTACCCAGATAGTCGCTTGCGTCGCTTCGAGCAAGCTTTCTCTTCGGTAATCTAAACCGTCCTGTATCCCGTGATGATCTCGCAAGGGCTCCGTCGTTTTCAGCATGCTCAGATTCAACGCAGATAGATAGACCATGCATGCTATGGAGGACTTTTGTACGTGTTTCGGTCAATTCGACAGCCGTGAATGATGCTGGGTCCGCAGCTGATGGGTTCGTAGCGAATGGCACTAAGCTTGGGAGTGATATTCAACCTGTTGCACTGACTATTCGAAGCCTTCGGAGAGAAAAAGCAAACTCCCGTCCACTCAGCGCTTTGCCCCAAGGTGTCGCTATTCCTGCCCTTCTTCACAAAGCTTGCTCAGGTGTGCTGATACCGCCACATAGGTTCCATATTCCTCATCGGGACAATGGTTCCACTTCCATGGCACTGGATTCCAAGAATACATACAAATACAAAAAATGAGTAAAGGCTAAATAATTTCTGAATATAGGAAGCAAAGAGCCCGCTCCTTCAACCACCAAGCTCCCCTTCTGCATACTTCCCTCACGTATGCATCGGCTGATCCCACATCAATTTCAACATCAAATCCGTAAACGACCCATCCGGATTCATCAACTGCGCCGCGGGGCTGACAAAATTATCCGCAAGATGCTCCATGCAGCCAAAAAAGCCATACTCGAAAACATAGTCAGTGCTGTCCATGAAATTCGCAACCTGGACCGTGAACCCAACCACGGATGGTAGATCTTGCGCGGTGGAAGCGATCTCGGACACGATGATGGGTTGGTTGGGGTACAAAGCGTGCATGTTCTGGATCTCTTGAATCGCAGCGTTGCCATCAGCGCCGTAGTAGTGGATGCCGAGGAAGTCGGGCGGGTTAGCGGCGACCTTTGACATGAAATCCGCGATCCAAGCATGGCCTGCGTCGTCGCCGGCGCAGGAGGGGCTGACGAGCTTGTTGTTCTGGTTCTTGAGCGGCAGAAGCTGGCTGTTCCAGGCGTCTGCGGCTTGCTGCGTTGAGATGCCGTTGCGCTCGGGCTCGTTGAAGAAGTGGATAATGCTGTTTTGGGTCGCTTGGATGATGGCCCAGTCGGTGCCGGAGAGCTTGCCGGCGTCGTGAATCATGGGGCGGAATGGCGCGCGGCCTTTGAGCTCGGGCGGCGTCCAGGCATTCCAGTTGCTGACGGAGTGCATGGGGCCGTTGAAGTTGACTTGGTCCATTTGGCCGGGGCAGTTGTTGGTGTTGGTGTAGTCCCAGAGGAGGCACCTTTTTTGAGCCATCTTGCGCGAGGATCCGGATGCGATATTTGAGCTGAAAGATGCTCACCGGTGCGATAGGCTGGGGTACTGATGTGCAGTTGATTGGATGTCTTGGGATCTGGTGTATGTCGAAGAGATCTAACAAAAAGAGGAGTCTGGGAAAGTGGCTGGCAATTTCAATGAGAAGCTTTCAGCAATTGCGACGGAATACTTATATTCTCGAGCTTCAGGCAAGCTATGGATCAGCTGATTACAGCCCGATTCCTTCATTTTCTTCAGGCTACGTTGCGCTTACCATCTTTGTGGAATGGATCCGTGATATCAGGCGTGATATCTACGCTGACATCTACAGTCGTGCTTGAGGAATAGATTCGTTCCTTCTCTGTGGCCTGAGGTCAGGACGAGACTTCAGAATGTCCCTCGAATCAGGATTGCGGTCAGAAGAGACAACGCATCCCTCTGCCAGGATACTGGACGGAGGACGATTGAGAAACACTTGCGACATTACTAAATACACCGCCATCTTTTCAAAACCCCGTTCTCAGGTCTTACATGATCGCATTGCAATGGAAGATTATCACGATACTTCTTCATCCTTTTCGATGAGTGGCAACCGATCTCAAGGCTTCGAAGGCCCCACGAGAGTTCGTCATGAGAATGGGAAACCAGCTCACTCCGCTGACATTCAGGACCTCCTCCTCCATGTTCATTCAAGTATTCCTACTCTGCGCGCGGTCTGTACTAATAAAAGAATTGCTGGCGGTGCTAGGCGCATCGCATGGAGAAGATGGCTGGGGCTCTGCTCGAAACCTGTGCCACTTGCTCGCTAGGATGAGCATATCAGCCTCATTCTGCCTAATTCTGCCCATGCTCGGATGAAACAAGGAGCAAGATCTGTCATTTCCACGTGGGCTAAGAGCTGTGCAGGAGAGGATGGAAGGATTTAAGGCCATTCCTTTAGCTGCGCCTACCCCGCTGGTTCGTTTCAGGATCCTTCCGATTCAAAAATATCTTCCACATCTTCACAGGAAGACTCGAATGTCTCTTGTATATTGATTTGAAGATGTCGCGAGCCGAGTCTTACTATTCAGATCGGGTTGGAAAACCTGATATTCTGGTTTTCATGTCAAAGGTCACATTCTGCTGCTCCTGCGCGTTCGCACTTGTCTCCATAAACCATGTTCCCATCAGCGCAAGAGTTTCTCCATGCTCACAGGCTCTTTACGCTGCTGAACTTTGCTTGGGCACTTGCTTATGTATGTTGCAGCTACCGCTGAGCGGAACACGAAGCCCCGTAAGCTGAGTCTTCAGCCCTAGAAATTCAGCTTTAGGGCTCCGCCTCTTCCTCGAATCCTTTCACTCCAGTTGTTTCTAAAGTGCGATCATCATCAGGAAGACGAGATGGCGAAATCCGCTCAAAGCCACGTTGTCCATCGAGATCATGATATAAGGCTCCCTGTTCCTTGCATTCGCCGGCAGAACATACACGTTAGCGCCCAAGAACAACTCCTCCTATTCCACCGATCTTCAGGTACCCGAAATCCCAAAACATGCATTATATCAACGTTCACAATCAGTCCGACCACGACCAAATGTTCGAGGTCCACGGCTTCAACAACAACCACACCATCAACGTCAAGCCAGGAGCAACGACAGTCTTCCCAGCTCCGGATAGAACCTCAGGCGCAATCATCGCCGTGCACGATGGTTTCGAAAGTGAGCAAGCCGAGATTACCAAGGATGGTTTCATGGGCAACGATTTTATCGACGTAAGCAACATCGTCGGCGCCGGCGGCAACATCACCGTCCAACAAGTTGGGGAACCCGCCACTCGCAAAGGAGACCCGGTCTTCATGCAACAGCTCAACGCATCGTGGCACCGAGCGAGCGCCGGTACAAAAGCGTCGCTGAAAGAGTGTGTGCATCTGAACGAAAAGGGCGACGTCGCGAGGATATCCGCCATCAAAGATTACCCCCAGCTGGAGAGGTTCGTGCGCGGATTCGCGGACGGCAAGACATACATCGGCGTTGGCGCTTGGGGGGGCAGTCCCGGCGTTGGCAGTGACAATGCACAGGTAATCTAGCTCTCCAGCGATGTCTTCGCGCTTCCGCACTGACGCGACGAAAGAGCTCCGCTGCGCACGGCGACAAAGACATCTTAATCACCTACGCCGACGGCGACGCGACCCCAAGCCCCCCTGCCCACATGGCGCACCGCCCAACGCAGAAGCGCCTCGTCGAGCACACGACCGGCGAGCACAACCACGGCGGGCCCGGTATAATCCTCACCAACAAGTCCAACAAACCCTGCACGTACTACTTCTACGACAACTTCTGGTAAGCAACCGAATTCCCTCAAACCACCACCGTGTCCCTCCCAAGACCCCAGTCTGACATATATCCCCCACCCAGGAACGGCAACGGCACCGCCGGCTGCAACTTCACCCACCCCTCCAAAGCCACCACCGTCCGCCCCGCCACCACCACCTTCGTCCCGCTGCCCTCGACCTTCAAAGGCCGCGTGCAGCGCGGCACCGCCCTGCCGGCGACGTGGGTGGAGTTCCAACTGTGCGCCGCGAACGACCGGGCGGCGCACGGGGACGTGTCGCTGGAGCAAGGGTGCGACGGCGCGGCGACGGTCGCCTCGACGGACGGCAGCGACCGCAGCAACGGGTTCCACGAGGACGTCCTGCGCGACGCGCCGCACGCCGCCGTGACGCGGAAGCCGGGCGGGGAGGTGGCGCTGGCGAGCACGGTGGGGAACTGGATGGCGGGGCCGAACGGGGCGGCGGTTGAGTGGGAGAGGAAGATGGTGGGGCAGGAGAGGGCGTATATCACCGGTGGGACGGGGGTGCCGGATGTGGCGAGTCATAATCAGGTGCTTGCGGTGGACTTTTATTGAGGGGAGAGGGTTGTTGGAGGGTGCAGTTGGGGAATGGCGTTGTTTTGGTGGATTGGGTTTGGGATTGGGTTGTGAGTCTCGGGGCTGTGTCGGTGTGTCTGTGGCAGCTCTTGGGAGCAGAAGGTAGGAAGGGAGCATTGCCCTATATCACGGGTGAATTGGGAGAATGTCAGGCGTCAATTTCGAAACGCAATGGCTAGCATTTAGAATGAAACTTGGTACCCTAGGAAGTTTTGAGACGGCTATTAAGGACAACTAGACTGTCACATCAAACCAGTATTCCAAACCAGTACTCCAAATGAAAGGACAGTTCAACCCCGAGTGAAGAAACAGCCGTTTCGCAAAGAAGTCGACTTTCCTATCAATCGAGAAGAACAAGGAGCAGTGGATGTAATCTGCTGAGCCGGTATTAAATACATCTTGCCACTGATTGTGTCCCTCCCTCGAACCCGAACATCTCTCCGACGCCAGTCGTATCAAAAAGCACTTTTCTCTCAACAACGCCAAAAGCAAGCAGTGCCATAAGAATTGCGTCTAGGTGGTTCCGGCATCCGTAGCAGTGGTGGTGCTTGTGACTACGGTCACGCTCGTGCTGGAAGAGCTGGAAGAGCTGGACGATGAGCTTGAGTCGCTTGAGGAGGACGAGGAGTCGCTTGAGGAAGACGAGGAGTCGGTTGACGAGCTAGTCGAACTAGAAGATGTGAGGGTTAGGGATGGGGAGGTGATTGAGAGGCTCGAGCTAGAAGATGTGAGGGTTGAGGATGGGATGGTGATTGAGGTAATCGAAGAGGAGTTGAACGATGGAGTCGTGGTTACAGCGGTGGATGTGCTCACTGGGGTGGTGCTTGGCGACGTGGTATTCGATGTGCTGAATGTACTGAAGAAGGTATCGGAAGTGGTGGTGAAAGATGTAGTGGTAGTAGGTGTGGTAGAGGGTGTGGTGAATGTATCGGAGATGGTATCGGAAGTCGTAGTGCTATCCGGGGTAGTGGTAGTCGAATCGGTGTCATCACCGCACACGCCATCGCAAGCAACAATCGCGCCATTGACACACTCGGTACCAGCGGCGGTAGGACCGAAACTGATCAGACCTCCCTGGTCACAGATGAAGAAGGTGAGGCCGTTCGCCCCGCAGAAGAGTTGGCCATCGGGGGAGCAGTTGCCAAAGTTGTCGGCGCGGATGCGGTTCTCGCTTGTGTCGCAGAAGGTGCCTTGGGCGACAGAGCCGAAGAAGAAGTACTCGGTTCCGGTGGAGGTTGGGACGCAGAGGGAGAAGGTGTCGGGGGTGTTGCAGAAGATGCCGTAGACGCCGCAGCCGGTGTCGCCGGCAACGGAGCGGGCGGGGGCTGGGCGAGGAGTGGCGGACACGAGGCCGAAGACGGCGGCGAGGCCGAAGAAGAGAGGAGTGTACTGCATTGTGACGAAGAAGATTGTTTTTGGTGGTTTTGTATGAGGTAGAAGGGCTTCGAGTAGGAACGAGGGTGTTTCTTGAACAAAAAGCTGTTTGGCTTGAGAGAGCGAGCGTTGTTGAGGAACGAGGTTGGCTGTTAAAACGGACCTGGAGGGCACTCTTATAGCTTGCGGTGATTTGAGTTACAGATTGATCGCGACATTGCGGGGACGAGAATCTAGACGATGGAGCTACAAGAGTGGGGTACTAAAGCCACTCCTCCACGACGACTGGATATTGTTAGAGAGTGAGAAGCAAAGGCTTCCACCGATTTCATTAACTTGAGAAGAATACTGACTTGTGTCTTGGTTAGGGAGTTTGACCGCAAGCACCTGAATGTATAGACTTTAGCTTATAACCCGCTTGTTGTTGCCACAACCTCCCAGTGACAAGCCACACTGTCTGTAGCGACGAGCCAATGATCCGACGATACCCATTGGACTGGCGCGAGGCGGGAAAGACTGGGTATCCGCTGCAACGGCTTGCTTGAGAAGATTAGAGAAGCAAATTCCCTCTAGGAGGATTAGGCTTCACCACACGCCTAACTTACAGCCTCACCCAATCTTTGAGCGTTGAGAATCTCTCTGCAAACCCACCGTGGCTGGCGCAACCCTTTTCATTAGAAGATGCAAATCTCTCCAAACAGCTCGCTGGCGTGCATCAACCGCCTCCCAATGCCTTGTTGAGACCTCCACGGTGGGTACCACAACACCAACGCCGTTTCAAGAACAACAGCAAGGGGCATTGACAAATGCCTCATCTCGTGAATGTTAAAAGATGGCAGATGACCGTAAAGGAAAGGTTCTCAGCTTATCAGCTTTGGCAACTTTGGCAACTTTGGAGCGCGGGAATGATGTGAGAGGCTGTTACCGTGTCCGCTGAGTCACTCAACTGACCTAACTGTTCCCCACATCTATGAGTCAGGTCTTGGCTATCATGAAAATTGCGACGTCGAGTCTTTAGAGTCTCCCAACTGCGACTCTAAGTCGGTAAAGGTTTAGTCGAGTTTCGTGTCTTCATTTTGTCCTCATCCTTCTCGATACTTGTCAGCCAACATGTTATGCAAAGCCAAGCAACGCAAAGATGAATCGTGACCAGAAAGAAAACTTGGACCACAGACATAGCGAGGCATCTCTGGAAGTCTGCACGAGGCGGGCTTGATGATGCGCTGAGACGATGATTTTCGACTTTGCGATTTGAAAGGGAGGGGAGGAGGGTTCTCGGACAGACCGCCACTAGCATATTATCGGTGCTGTCATCTCTTTCACATCACGTAGCGAGATTGGCTGAGCCAACACCACATCTGTGAAGATGACGGCAATCCATGAGCCAATGGTCTGGAGACTGTGAGTTCTCATTTGGAAAGCTTGGATCGTTCTACTTCATTGAGCAGCATCTGCAAAAACCCTACTCCCCTATCACAACTTTAATCCCAGTAGTATCTTCCCTCATAGCAGGCGTGAAAATGTCACGACAGATGTCCACATCCCTCTCCTTTACCGTATCGACAACTCTCATACTATGTCCGAGAGTTCGGAACACTCCAGCTAAGCCCAAGTACAGCTCAGCGGATCCCAAGTTCATGCCTAAACATTGTCGCGACCCCCTGCTGAAAGCGATGAGATATTTTTGCAGCCGACGTCCTTCCGTCTCTAGTGGAAGCCAACGTTCGGGCTTGAAGAGATGAGGTTCGGGAAAGATATCCACGTTGTTGTGTATATGGACCGATGTCATGCTAACGGGGGTTCCCGCGGGTATGATCCAATCGTGATAGCGCAGCGACTGGTCAGGCGACACTCGCTGCAGCCGATGACTGACGCCGTGACTGATGCGCAGCGTCTCGAATGTGGTGGCAGTCAGATATTCCAGCTTCTCCAACTCCACCAAGGGCAGTGGATGGGCTGGATCGGGTATGGCCGTGGCCAGCTCATCTGTGAGGGTCCTCAAGACATGGTCATCTGACAAAATATAGTATGTGGCAAGCGCAAGTGCCATACTGGTCGTCACAGAGCCACCCCCCAGCAGTGTCTGCGCATCTTCCATGAGACGAGATGCCGACTTGTCATATGGAGGGAGATCTGCATCGAGGAGTGTCCGGAAAATGCTCGGCGTCCCTGCTCTGTCCTTTTCATCGTCGGCTCCAGATTTGATTGCATTGATCTGCCTCACCCATTCTCGCTGCCATCGGAAAGTGGTTGCAAAATCTGGCACGAGAAATTGAACAAGCCATTCTGGAAGGGCTAGTAAGAGGGGTAATAGCAATGGAAAATGCTTGAGGATGTGTACGTTTGCTAATGTAGATGCGAAGAGCTCATAGATTTCGGCACCATAGTCTGGCTTGTCGAGGAGGCCGTACGATTCAGGAAAGCAATATCCGGTCACGATGTCACCTGTCATGGCGGAGTATGTATGCAACAAGTTCACTGGCTTGCCGAACTTCGAACTCTCGCGCAGTCTCAGGCATAATTTGTCGACTGCTGCCTGTATGACGCTACTATAATTCCTGATCGATTGCTTAGAGAAGAAAGTAGCGTACGCGTTTCTGCGGCGACGATGAAGATCGTGGTCGACTGTGGCTAGGATGCTGTTTGGTGTTCCAAGCATAGGTACCTGCCAAGACGATGAGCCCATCTATCGACTGGAAAGTCTGCGACACTGCAAATCACGCCTGAAGCTCCAAGAAACTTACAGTCCAGGACCACAAATCCGTTTTCCGTTTGCTCGCACCAACATACAGTTCATCGATGAAGTCTGGGTCGATGATGTGGATCTCACGTGGATTGATGCGCACAATCGGTCCGTACTTCTTGTGCAGCTCCGCGATCTTCCATGTGTATCTTCCACGCCTGACCACGTCGTAATAGAATTCATACCAGAAGGTCAGCGCAGCAAGCTTTGGACCGGGAAACGATGCAATGGGGCTGAAGTACAGCCGGTAGACGGCGCCGTAGACGATGTAAAACACGAGGGCGACGGCGACAAATTGAAGGGACGATGCGAGATCCATGCCTGGCCCCTACAAAGCTGACAGTGGGCGAAGATGAGAGTGACAAAAGGTAGAAGGGTGGCCTCGAGGGTGGACCGTGTCCAGGACTTGTGCGCCGCCGGTGCCGCTAGGAACACCTGCATGTCGTAGTTGCATTAGCGTGACAAGCTGCAAAATCTATTCGGGCCGTTGAGGTCTGGATGTGGCCAATCGCAACGCTTCTTTATTAGTCAAGACTGCCCGGCGATTCACTCACGATTGTCTTTTTACTTACTTTAGCTATCGAAACTTTGGATGACGGTGGCAGAACTGAGTAGGTACATACTTGTGGACCCTATCATTCCGCCAGCTCCTGAAATGACGCGAACAATCCATACAGACACCATCGTGTTGCCTATCTCTTTGTCCGTTTCGTGGATATCTAGTTAGGGTTGTACACTCAACTAAGGCCATAGGTCGTTGTCAAACAAGCGCCAAAAATTGCTTCATCAGGCCTGCCGCAACCCTCACCCCCCTTGGCTTGGCACTCACAAAAGTAGGCAAAAACGGAAAGATGGGAGCTCTTAGAAATGCCACCTTTTCGACCGGCCCACCCATTGAGAATCAAAGAATCCGAAATTTCCCCCGTGCCCTCTTCTTGCTAGCTTTTTTGCCAACCAGCGAGGTGGGAACCGTGCTGCCTCTCTAGCTGAGTCTATGTTCGCAGTGGAATCAAGCGCTGGTAAGACTCAAGTGTACAGTACTCTGAGTATAAGCTGCTGGCCTGCCCAAGTGCATCCCGCAATTATTTGGGCAAGCCGATGTGAGTTGATCCAGGAGTCCCTTCCAAAGCCGGTCTCTCTGTGCTACCAAGTGCGCCGGCACCCTTCTCAGCAGGTGTCTGTGGCGGCGAAATTCCTTGGTTCATTAGACGGGTCATTCATAATGGCCTTGGCGAAAGCGTGGATCTATTTCATCGTACCGTTTCTGTAGAGAAACGTAAGGATAGGAGTCATCGCTCTGATAGTGAGCATTAACTCTGTGCAGCTAGGTAATGTGTTAAAGATCTCAAATTGGAAACCCCACGCGTGGATTCCGTAGTCAGCCTCGAGGATGATCTTGCGCAATGTATTCTGAGATTGCAGACCTAATCCGAACAGCCACATATGACCCTCTCTAGCGAGGCTGGTTACCCATGTGTTGGCGGAGAGCAAGACTGGGTATGCTTCGTCGTTAAATCTGGCGGGATGTTTGAAGGATCGCTCTCCCAGACTCTTCACTTGGTTGCACATTCGGCCAGGACCTTTTCGGATTGACCATCAAGACGTAGTTGTAGATTTGTAGACGGAGTTCAGGTGGCAGACGTGTGAGCAAGAGGCAAGCCGTCATCTCGTGGACCGAAAATTGACAGACCTATCATCGTGACGGCGTGTTCCGACCACGAGTTTTTGGTGGTCGAGTTTTTCAAGAATAAGAAGGTTGAGTCCGGCAGGTGAGCTGTTGTGGTACACAGATCAAACGTGTTGCGTGAAGTGTTGTTTCTGGTTGACAAGCTAGAAGAAGTCCAGAGCAAGGAATAGCACGTTGCTGAGTGTTGTAGACACGGAGAGCGGCTTGTCAAGGACGATGGTATCAAAATTCTACGTGCAGTATCGATATTTACCAGGCAGACAGCAAGCTGTCGAGGAGGCAGCAGGCTTGAGTGTGAGCCTCCTGTATGATTACTTACCGACAATATTAGCCGCTGAGATACAAAGCCAGCTTTATCCAGCATTCGGCCACGGAAAGTGTACTCTTTGGGGCTCGAAGCTTCAATGTATCCGAAGCTTGTGCCGTTGTACAATAACGATTTTAGCTGGCATTTCGAAGGGTCCCTTATGCATTGTTTTGGGTCAGGACGTGGTGGATTATAGCTATGCTGTCCAGAGGCTTGTTATGTTGTATGGCAGTGAGAAATTTCAGCAGGATCTTAGGAAGGTTACCTTACCTTAAGTAAGTCGGCGGTGTCGGCATGATACAGATCGCTTATCGCGTAACGCTAGGCTCCAGATAGACTAGCTAGATCGACAGCCCTAGCAGAATTTGGTACCTGACCTGCTACTTTAGGTTAGTGTATCATCCGTGCCAAGGAACCTTTCTATTTTGGTCCTGGTCTTCCCGGTCCCCTGAGCATCTGGCAGACTGGCATCAACCTGCGTCTCGAAACCCCTGCCCAGTCTCTTATATCTCGCTATAACCGTATCACTCTTTGCGTTAATAAGTAAACAAGTAAACAAACATATATCTCTCGTCGACCTCCTAATTTTCCTGCCATGAGAGAAAGCCGCGCGTCAAGACACATCTCTTTATCGCGACCTCCGTAAAGTCCATCGATTATGTCCTACCAACCCATCGACCATGACGACGACACGCGCCGCTTAAACTCCTTCGATGATTCTGATTCCACCAAAGGTTCACGGTCGAGGACTCGACCAAAGTATGGCTTCACCGCCCCTCGACTGCACTCTCTCATCTCCGTCGCCGCGGGCACTGTCATGTGTCTTTTTGGCTACGAGCAAGGAGTCTTTGGTGGTATCATCGTTGGCCAAGAGTTTCAGGAGTATTTCCATCATCCATCGCCATCCTTGACGGGCTTTGTCACCAGTGTCTACGATCTGGGATGTTTTGCCGGCGCCTTACTGACACTTGTTGTGGGAGAATGGCTGGGGAGAAAACGCATGCTGATCATTTTCACCATCATCATGACGAGTGGAATTATGCTGCAGACAGGCGCGCATTCCATGAATCATCTGCTTTTGGGGAGGTTTATCGCTGGGATAGGGAATGGTGGTAATACTGCGACAGCACCTGTCTGGCACGTTGAGACGTCCCATCAGGATGCCAAGGGCAAAGCTGTCGTCAAAGAGATGGTGGTCAACGTGATGGGCTTCGTCATATCCAACATAATCACCCTCGCCTTTAGCAGGATTACAACAGAATCTCAATGGCGCTTTCCGTTGGGTATTCAACTTATCTTCATCGTCATCATTCTCGTACTCGTACCTATTCTACCGGAGTCTCCCCGCTGGCTGCTGGCGAGAGGGAGAGATGCTGAGGCAAAGACCGTCCTTGCCAGTCTCAGCGAGCATGATGTGGAGGGGGATTTCAAGGGAATTCGAGACTCCGTCCGCCAAGAAATGGCCGTTCAAGCATCCTGGTCGCAGATCTTCAGAGGTGGTCCAGCAACCCGAAGACTCTTGTTAGGGATGCTACTTCAAGTTTGGTAAGGAACTTCATCGCGCAAGTCCCTCTTCACGAGACTGAGCTAAAACCCCACAGCCAACAGCTCACCGGCATCAACGTCCTTTGCTACTACCTCCCTCTTGTCCTTCACAAAAGTGTCGGCCTCCCCGAACTCGCCTCCCATATCCTATCTACCGGCATTGCAGTACTTTACATGTTCGCCACTGCAGCCTCGCTCTTCTTCATCGAACGACTAGGTCGGCGCCCTCTGCTAATGTCGATGGCTGCGGCCATGGCTATCTCCTTCCTCGGCATCGCCATCAGCACGGAAATCAGCCACGACAATGGCCATCATATCCCTGGTATCGTGGCTACAGTGTTCATCACCTTCTACTTCCTAGCTTTCGGCTTCGGATGGGTCGCCGTGCCGTGGCTGTACCCCGCCGAGATCAACTCGCTCAGCATGCGGACCAAAGGTGCTGCGCTTGCTACCGCCTGCGATTGGCTGTTCAACTACGTGGTTGTGCAGACCACACCGATTGGCATACACTATCTGCACTGGGGTCTGTATCTGCTATACGCAGTCTTGAACGCCTCCTTTGTCCCCATCATCTACTACCTCGTCGTGGAGACAGCCGGTAAAAGTCTGGAGCAGATCGATCAATGGTTCGCTGCAAACACTGGATGGCTGGTACACAAAGCCGGCAATACAGCCTTTGCAGTCGCAAACGGAGCAGCGACGTTGGCGAATGGAGCATTGGGACATGATGAGATGCGACAGGGTAACGAGCACGAGAGTATGGTCAAAGCGTACGAGCAGCAACAGCGGCGGAGCTACGACACTGACATGCGGCCTATTGACGAAAATGACTTTGCGCTGGATGAGGAGGAGGAGGATGATAGTTTTCAGTACCATGAGTCATTGGATGTGGAGTAGGCGCAAGCGGTGTTCATGGAGCTTGTTTCTTTGTGTGCTACTTAGACAGTACAGCAATTGTAGAATACCCGATAGATGATAAAGTAATAGATGATAGAGTAGTCAATGTCAGCTTTTAGATTTCTCAATCGTGGCCGGCAACCTGCACCATGGGCCCACCAGCCCACCGTAAAACCAGTGGCAATGCCAAGGGGGGCTGAAAAAAGCTGCATGGTTCGAGCGGGACAAAAATCCGCGCAAAGCAAAAACATCAAAAGTCACGAAAATTTGCACAAACAAAAGATTGCTACATGACTTGAGGAAACAAAAAACAAAAAAATTGGTAGCTTCTCTTTGATTGCTTTGCGGAATTAGTATTCATATCTATGAAGTACAGAACATAACTGGGGGCGAACGTACAGCGTGTCATCCTTAGTGCAGGGGCCATGCTAATCTTCTCTAGTTTGGAATCAGTAGCCGAATTTTTTTTGCAGCGAACGGGTAAACCAACCTGTATCGTTTCAAATTGACCAAATGCCCCCGTGAGGGGGCAAAGATATTTGTCTTAAACACATATATATAGCAAAATATTCAACTGCAGAATTTCCGAATCCTCAACTGTCCTCTACCCTGCTCTACAAACACGCCTCACCCTTCCCATCATCCATACATTCGAAGAAGAAGTCGACGACGCGAATGCGCCATCCTACATATTCCGTAGCGATGTAATTAAATGGGCGCAAAATGCTTTCCTTCCGAGCACCGTCTTTCGCCAGACCATGTTCCGCTCGTCGCGCCTCCTGCGAAAGGCTTCCACTGTATCTCATCCGAGGCTACGGACGACCATCCGACCACGCTAAGTTCGAAATCTCGAGCGAGCTACGGGACTGGTTTTGGCCAGGCTAGGCACGAGGATCCCACGGGTGCACAAGTCGGAGGGTTCGACCAGACATCGAAAAGGCCCTTCGATCGATCCAATGACAGGGAGCTTTCGATTTCGCAATCATGCTTTCTAAGAGATTTGATGGTTTTGCCGCTGAAAGTTTCATTGTAGAGGCTGGCTTATGTTGGGCGCAAGAAAGCTCAACCCTCTGTATACCTCAACTGATGACGCCCACTGCATACACGACGCAACGACTCCCACCGAGGAGACCGCCCTGTCTAGGCTCTTATTGATTAATCGTGTAGAATGCATATTATTTGTAAAGAAGCAAAAAGTGAAATACATGATTGGATCGAACGCCTCCCTTGCTTTTGAGAATCCTCTACCATTTCTTCTGTTCATCATATTTTCCGTTTAAGTGATCTACCTAGGAAGTTCTGACGTCAGAAGCGCCCATCCTCTCAATGTGATGGCTTTCCACCCGGATGGACTGTTTGCATGGATCAGTGGTATATGGTGGCTCGGTGGGCCAGACCTGCGAGGTGTTTTGCTGACTTGATACTTCAGCTATTGATGTTCCAAATGTGAAGGCGCCTGAAACATGGAAGTTTCAGCTCATGACATCCTGGCGCAAGTCTGATGATGACGAAAAGATTGAGACTGCAGATGTTGGGTTGGCTGATGTCAAGATGAGAACCAAAGACTTCGCAGATCCATTCCGTAGCGCTAATGCTTGGATACCCAAGGGTACCCCTGTATACACCAACAGAGTGACATACTGGCAGCCCGTCCCTTGGGACAACCTTGGTGGAATGATGTCTTTAGCAGGCGATGCTACTCATCCAATGACCTTTCGTAAGCTACACGTTGGTCTCAAATCAAACATGCACTATGAAGCTCACGGACTCTTACAAACCGGGGTCAAGGTCTCAACCATGCGATTGCAGACGTGGCAAAATATGTCGCTGCCCTTCGAACCATGAAACTCGATCAAGAAAAGCTGAAAGATGCCATTTGTGATTATGAGAACGAGATGATCGCGAGGGGAGGAGAAGAGGTCGGATTGTCAAAGATGAACACTGAGATGGTTCATCAATGGGACAAGCTCATGCAGTCTCCACTTTTCCAGAAGGGAGCCAAGAGAATCGCATAAGCAGGCCCACTACCAGAAACACTCACAGCCTTCGTGCGTATCGGTCTTAGATCTCTGTAATATTCTGGCATTCAAATCCAAGAAATCGATCAACGATATGGGAAACCCACTCCAACGGAGTTTTGCAATAGAAGAAGATCATTCTTCGCGTCAAGGTTAGCAAGACTTGAGGATGTGTACCTCCACGGGTGCTATAGTTTGCGCTTGATGAGCTAAGATGAGTGTGGGGAGAAAACGAACGGAGAGGCCGAAGACAGATGGTATCCCTCTTCGTCGCAGTCATAGTCACTCTGAACGAAAGGGGGCAAACGACTACGGTCGTATCATGCCATACTAGCTTCAGGGTATCTACCGCAATGGACCATCTGCTCCCAGGCCACTAACCCACACGGCACTCCCCGGACACTGACGGGTGCTAGCTCTTCCCTGTGAAGTATGGCTCGATCACGACTTTGCGGCACCAGCTTTGACTGTGAACGTGTTAGCTATCGTGACAAATGTTTCATTCTAGAAATATGCGTACTCAATATGATATCGCCGTCGGCCACCACTAGCACTGGAAGTCAGCATACATTCCTGAGTCATATCAAGCAGGATCAGGATTTCATCGAGTTATGCTCACCATAATCTTTGCCCTTGGTCATGACCTTTCCAGCACCTTTCAGTGAAGTCTCATCTTTGTATTCTTTGAGCATCTCGTAGTTGTAGACGATACATTGGATGAACGTCTTCTCAAAGTCTGCAAATACATGGTCAGTAAGCCCATCTCCAGTCTAGGTCCCTCTCAACTTACCTCCATGAATCACCCCAGCAGCTTGCGGCGCCTTTGTCCCATTTCTGATAGTCCACTGCCTCACCTCATCCGTTCCTGTCGTGAAGAAGCTGCCAAGGTCAAGCATCTTCCTCATGGTCGTGATAATCTTGGGCAGCGCGGATTTTGTACCGAGCTTTTTACATTCCTCCTCTGCCTCTGCCTCAGTCTCGAAACGTGTGAGGCGCTCTTCAAAGGCGACAGAGAGAGGCAGTATAGGATCGCCTGGCGCGTGTTCTTTGACCCATTCGGCAATCTTAGGAAGATGCTTGTTCTTTTGTCGGATGTAATCTTTCTCACTAAGGTTGACGAGGTAGACGACGGGTTTAGCGCTGAGGAGGAAGAGGGGATTGATGACTTCGACCTAGTCGACCATTTGAATTAGCGGTAGCCCTTAGAGAAATGGGCAATCAGATCGTGTAGGAGTATGTTCTTGGTGTCAGAGTTGGATTTCATTTCAGTACGGTCTCTGCGTTATTTAATTGAGCCGTTCAACGAGCTGGGATTATATCGAGCTTTGTAACTCTTGTTCATCATGCAAGAACATGTTGGTGGCACCGCGCATGGGGTTGCACTCACTTCCTTGGGTGTCCAGTTCTCTTTCCGTACATCCTTGCCATCCTTCAGCCATGCGAGGATCTTCTCCACCGTAGCTTCCTCCTCTTTCAGCTTCTTCATCTCTAAGCTCTGGCCGCCTCGTCTCGTCTGCTTCTTCAAGTTCTCCAAAGCCTTTTCGACGAACTCGATATCCTTAATGCGCAGCTCTTCACTGATAATTGTAAGATCTCGTACTGGATCAACGTCGCCTTCCACGTGTATGATCTCGGCATCATCGAAGCATCGGACGACTTGGAAGATTGCATCGACCGCTCTGATGTGTGACAAGAAAGCGTTTCCAAGACCAGCGCCAGTGGAGGCTCCTCGAGTCAGGCCAGCGATATCGTAGACGGTCAAATTGGCAGGTACTTTTGACTTCGGCTTGTATTGCTCGCAAAGCCAATCGTATCTATCATCAGGTACGATGACACGAGCTTCTTCGGGCTCGATTGTAGCGTACGGAAAGTTCTGCATCCAGGCGCATAAGTCATTTGTCTCGTACAATGCTTCACGGTTGACTCACAGCTGGGTTGCCCAGTGAGCATTTCGTGATGGCTTGAAAGAGGGTCGATTTGCCGACGTTGGCCAAGCCAACCTGTAGAACGACACGAGATTAGCAGCACGCCTGATGGACATTTGTGAGACTGTATCATACGTACGATACCACTTTTCAAGCTGTTGCCCGGCCGGCCCAGGAGCACCTTCTTCTCTTCCTCCTTCTTCTTGGGTGGCATCTTGCTTCGATGTCTCGCTGAAGAAGTTGTGAAGGCTCGCACTGTAGGGTTGGTTAAAAAGACTCTGCGCGAAAGCACGGATGCTGGCTGGAGGTGGATTTCAAATGCAGATCCTGCTGCTTTCGGGAAAAGTGTGCGAAGGCTCGAAGTGAAGAGAGACAGTAGGTGAAGACAGGTAGTCGTACTGAAAGTTGGTGGAGAGAGCAATGGCCCCTCTCTTTAATCGATCAAGTCATGCGTGTATAGCAAGAATTGTGCGTTGCAGAATCTGAGCTTTAGACTCACAGCCGGTATCGCTGCCGCCTAGAGGCGCGCGCTCTAGGGATCAACAGCCGCCCCAACCTCCAGGGCCCAGGCATGACACTCTAAAGTAAAGTAAGAGGTCAGCTCAGTGTCTCAAAGATAACCTCGCTGAACACTCACGTTCCACGTCTCATCTGACCTAGTCGTTCTTATCTTTGTACCTAAGACCTCTCTCCTTACCGCTTGCTGCTTTCCGCAACCCTCATCACCGCTGCAGCAGTGTCTGCTATCCAGTGCCGCTTCCATCTACTCCGCAGCTCTACCTACACGCCCCCAATACGAAATGTCACCAAAGAGCCAGCAAAAGGCCCCTCGGTCGCGGTCACATACGCCCTCCAGAAGCCAACGTGCTCATAGCAGCAACCGTTCTTCAGCCTCCATCCAGAAAACAGAAATCCTCATTAACGTCTACGACCTTCTACCCGTACGCCTGTCCTCTAGTCCTACACTCCTCCTCATGCTGATCCGACGGAGCAAAGCCAGGCACAATCGCATCCGCTCTCTGGTTCATCGGCAGCTCCCTCCTCCACACTGGTGTCGTCATAAAGTGCTTGGATAGAGAATACGCATTCGGTGGCCATGACCGGCCAGGGATGTCGGGAGTATACTGGACAAAGCCACACACGGAGCCACCTGGAGGTACATTCCGTTGCGAACTGCTACAAGGCTTCACCTTCCGCTCCGAGCATGAAATCGAGAACTTGATCAAAAAAGTCTCCCAAGAGTTCCAAGGAACGTCCTACAACCTCCTATCCAATAACTGCAATCACTTCACCAGTCATCTCTGCGAAAAACTGATTAACAAACCCGCCCCAGCGTGGTTGAACAGAGCGGCCAGCATAGGCGTTGCGCTTCCCTGCGTCGTGCCGCGAGAATGGATAGCTCCGCCGGATCATGATACCGCTGATGGGGAGCTATTGGAAGAGGATGATGAAGATGAGCGGACCTCGATGTTACGGCGACAGTATCATCGGGGATCTAGTTTTAATGGCAGTACTGCTGGCAGTGCGATTGCCAGTACGATGGGCAGTGAGGAGGAGGAGTGGGATAGCGATAGAGATCGAAGGAAAGGCGGAAGTGGGAAGGGGAAGAGCGCTGTAAGAGATACGGATGATAGAATAATGCCTGCGAGCGAGAGAGCGCCGCCGCTAAAGGGGCGTTGATCATGGTATTCGTAGCTTTAGCTCAAATCTCAGCTGGATTCGACAAAAAGCTCAGGATCTCTTCCTGCGGTTGCTCCCGAGCAAACCCCAAAGAAGGGACTTTATACCACATCCGCTTTGGTGCATCACTTCCAAGCGGCGAAGAATTGGCTCCTATTTGGGTGTTTTTTCCCTGCTCCTACTACAAGTCAAATCGGGCACGTAAAGTACGAAGATGCCCCCACAGTAAAAAGGTGGGTTCTCACCTCGTAGCTCCATACGTCCAGGATAATTTAAGTATGCAATGTGGTGTCAGTTTGGAATTTCATACTACAAACCGTCATGTCAGCAGATGGTGTTGTATTGGATGCAGAAAGTATTTCGACGCCGCCAGTCGCTTGATCTAAGATGGGCGTTAAGAGGCACCCAAGTGCGAGAGTTGGAGGTTCTGTAGCCAGAACACGCTGGTCTTAGATCATCGTCCTTCAAAGTCAAGGCCCGTGGCTCCAATCTGCTGAATTCAACATAGTATACACACCACCGCCCTGGCCTAGCCCAATCTTCTAGGCTTTTTACCCCTCGTACCCCCAAATTTCAACCTTGTCCCATCCATAACCCTCACAATCCTGGTCCTCAGTGCCCTCCCCTCACTCCCCAGCAGAATCTTCGAAACCGCCTCCCTTCCAGGCCCAAAATTCCTCAAAACAACCTCCAACTGCCTAATCTGTCCTCCCTTCCCCGGATAGTTTTCGTCCAGCATAGCTTGGTTCTTGATCATACCCATAACATACGCTCCCAACTGGTATGCCGCATCGTAACTGCCTCGCTGGGCTTTTTTAAAGCCAATGTTCCCAGAGGAGACGGAGATGATCGGGTCGCGGTTTCCGGCTGTGAGGGTGATATGGCAGTTGTGGCGGGTAGCGTAGATGTGGAGGTGGTGGGGACGGATGAAGGGCATATCTGTGAGGGAGGGGTTCGCTTTCCGCATAAGACCCTCTGGTATTATAGGCTCGTTGGAGAGATCGGAGAATCGCGATGTGAAGGACTGAGAGAGATCCGCGACACTGCCGGTAGCAGAGATGTTGGAGGACGCAGGATTTGTGTCGGCGAGGTCACGGGAGGTGGTGGTCAAAAGGCGCTTTTGGGGGATCCGGAATGGAGGAAAAGCGTGCGCTCGGGCTATCCTTTGGCGGCAAGGAAGACATACTGATCCTAATGAGGGTAGTTGGAATAGTGAGCGCTTCATAGTAGCTGGTCTCTACGTTGAACGAGCTGTTAGAGCAGAGCTGGGCTGAGGGCTCACGGGGCTGTCCAGGAAATGCTTTGACTGTCTTGTCGGCCACCGTAGCGGAATATTGCCCGCTCTGATCTATCGTACTTGTCTTGTGTACATTTTACGCCGCCGCCAGCATCTTTGATGTTTGAATAACTGAATCTTTACGCGTTCTGACTTCAAAGTCGGGCGGTGCCTCCTCATCGACCGCTGACTTGTAGAGGCTACTAGCATGAGACCACCCTTGCATTTGCTGCGGCACATTCAAACTCGAGGTAGTCTCGCAGCAAGATGCTTCACTTCCGCTGCAATATGCCCCAGTGGGCGGACAGCACCTTTCCGATTATTACAAAGCGACCTACACAATAACAATGCCTCTACATTATATTTCCTTTCCTCGCGGCGACCTCACAGCTTCCTTGACCAGCTATCGAGGAGCGCCTTTTCTACAACGCCCCGCGCGAACGCCATCAGTTTCAGAGACTTAAAATCAGAAGACAAGCCAAAGGACTCCCCAAGACAAGAAGCAAAGTCCGGTGCAGATAAAGGAGCTCATAAGCAAGAGCCAGCATCGGAGGAAACGGAGAGTCCTGCAGAGCGGGCATATCGAGAGGCTCAAAAAGACAGCGAGAAAGAGCGGGAGGGTCGTCACTCAAGTACCAAAGATGAGTCCACCAAAAGCGAGAAAGAAGACGAGACAGGCAATGGTGAAAAGAAGCAAAAAAAGAAAGAAGAGCCGCCACCTCCACCTCCACATGGAAACAAATCACCCTGGCAGGTCTTCACAGAAACACTGCAATCTGAGTTCCAGGCCTCCAAAGAATGGAACGAGTCTACAAAAGCGCTTTCGCATTCAGCACATCAATTTACAGAGAATGAGTCCGTGAGAAAGGCTCGAGAAGCGTCCAGCCGTGCATATGGGGCGGCCACATCAGTAACGGGCTCGGCGCTCAAAGGGACGGGAAAGGTATTAGGACAAAGCGCTGCATGGACTTGGGATTCAACAGTCGTCAAAGGGGTACGGTCTGGCGTTAACGCTACCGGTCGAGGGATTGACGCAGCTACAAAACCTGTAAGGGAGACCAAGGTCTATAAGAGTGTCAAAGATGTCATCGATGATGGCAGCAGCTCAAGATATGGCGGCTGGGTAGAAAAAGAGGAAAGAAGGAAAAAACGCGAGCTGAGGGAATTGAAAGACTCTGGAGGGTTGCCAGGCAAGCGGGCGGAGAAGATGGAGGAAGACCCAGAGTACAATTCCATGAACGAGAAAGCAACCAATATGAATGTCGCTAATTTCATCGTAGTGCCGGCACAAACGTCACCCTGCATAAAGATTCCAAGTTCCATCAAACATGGACCAACTTCAGAGACTCCAACCGACTCATGCAGTCCCTCTTCTCCCTCAAGTCGAGCTACAACGAATCCGAAAACCCCCTCGTCTCAACAGCCCGCAGCATCACGGACCGCGTCGCTGGTTTTTTCGCCGAAAATGAAACTGCTCGGGTCATCAAAAAATTCCGTGAAATGGACCCATCATTCCAAGTAGAACCCTTCCTCCGCGAAATGCGCGAATACATCCTCCCCGAAGTTCTTGACGCCTACGTGAAAGGGGACACCGAGACCCTCAAGCTCTGGCTCTCGGCCGCGCAATACCAGGTCTACGCCGCCCTGACCCAGCAATACACTGCTGCCGGCCTGAAATCCGATGGACGCATACTAGACATACGGCATGTCGACATACTGTCTGCCCGCATGCTCGAACCAGGAGAGATACCGGTCTTCATCATCCGGTGCCAAACGCAAGAAGTTCATGTTTACCGAAATGCCAAGACAAACGAGCTAGCTGCTGGTATGGAGGATAGGGTGCAGCTTGTCACTTATGCCCTTGGGATAACAAGGACGCCGGAAGATGTCAATAATCCGGATACGAGGGGGTGGCGATTGATCGAGCTGCAGAAGAGTGCTAGGGATTACATATGATACAGCAATTTCAGCTGTGCTAACGGTATCTTGTCTTGCATTTAGCGCGCATGGAAAAGCAAGCGTCCTGAGCTCATCCAAGTGTATAATATCATCCGAAGCATCTCGTCTGTCGAGTTGGAAGCAGGGGTAGCGAGGCGTCATCGGACGTCGAATTTCGGTCGCCACTCTCAAGCAAAATCTAAATTTCTATGTACATTTTGATTTTTGAAAGACGAAGACCCCTTTCAATGAGCTATCCGGGGTACATTGGCAGGACAAGATGGTAGAGGGATTGAATCCGCGACTTAGGAGAGCTTTTAGCCAGCCGTAAAGACTGCGCATCCGACACGTAAAACTCACCGTAATTGCATCAAGCTTCAGGCAGATCTTTATCCTCCAACCCTGCAACAAGCTCCATGTATACTCCGCGCGTTTCGGATGAAGTAGTATTGTCGGCGCTCTTGTTGGCGTGCCCTAGATAACCTCATATGCTGTCAATAAATTTGTTGAGCACCGGCCGTCCTCTACCTTTTCGGCACATGCCACCGAAGCCTACAGCCAGCCAACACCCTCCGCCCACTGGCCCCACTCTCATCCGATGCTTGCTTGAGCCTGTACGCTGTCACGCCTTTTCGTATCTCGAATGAATGCACTCTCTTAATCCATATCTCCGGGCCTTCTTCAAGAGCGCGTTACCTGCCCAATGCAATCCGGTCAACAACCACGTGAGTATACCACCATACCAGAGAGATCTGGCGGACTGGCGCAGGGAAATTACACGAAGCAAGAGCTGACGTTGATGAAGATTCTCCTTGTCCCAACGACCGAATGCCTCCTGACCGGCAAGGACCGAGAGACCAATTCTACATTTGCAGACTTGGCTGGATCTGAGGATTTCCTGGGCAGCCATGTCCTCAAAATCTCTGGCCCTGCAGCTCCTGGAAGCAACAATGTGCGAGACAGCAGGGGTAAAGCGAAGCAGTTCATTACAGTCAATGGGCGGACTATTGTGGTGAAAGAGTCGTTTGTCTACAGCAATAAAGGTATGGCAAGATCATTGGCATATAAAGACTTCCCTAGGGTAACACTTCTCCAGGCTTTAGAAACCTCAATCAGGCGCAGCTTCTCAGCGACCAGCTATACTATCCTGACAATCTTGATGCGCAGCAATGGCTCATATACTATATCTCGAGACCTCTTGTAGGCTCCTACCAGCCAATCAATATCACGCCAGCTATCCTTCCAACCCTGTTGAAAGGGTTCAAACCTCTTACCATTACCCTGAAAGACCCCTTGGGCGGACAAGGAGACTCTGGGCCCTCCTCATCAGTCAACAAGAAAGACGTACGGTCGTTCAACGAACTACTCAACAACTTTCCAATGATCGCGCGGCAGATGCAGCCCGGGTTAGAGAAGGTGTTTAAAGACTTCAACAAGGAAATGCAGGATCGACCTTCTACGCTTTCGCGCAAGTCATCAAACACCTCTCGAAGATCTTCAACAGCATCCTCACATTCCAAGACCAAGGGGTCCATACGCAGCAGATACTCAAACGGCCATACAGCCGCGCCATCCATAGCAACAACACGCGTGGATGAGGAGGAAGACCATATGCGGAAGACGTTGGAGACTGCGGTGACTGCGGCGATCGATCTGTTTCAGCAAGTGGATAAGCAACAACTGTCTTTGCTAGGAGCTACAACTGACCTCACGGGCCCTACTGTGGAGCGAATCATCGAGCGGTATGTCACAGAGCAAGTTCACGACTCCACTCTCTTCCCAGTGCTTCGGAACAGCAGACGGCTGGAAGATCTGGAGCTCGAGTCTCGAATTCATCAGATGCAACACATCGATATTGCTCAAGTTGGCATTGAGATAGAAGTTGGTCGGAAAGGCAAGGAACAGATGATGGACAGGCTCGCCAAGGGAGTTGAAGAGTTCCGTAAGCTTGGTGTTGCTGGCAGTCCTCAGCAGATGATGGAGATTCTTCTGGCGACGCAGAAGGTCGTCACGAGTGACCAGCCCATAGCTAAGAATCTTGATTCCGCAATGAACGACCGTATAGGACCGGAAGGATCGGGGAAGCCGCCTCCGTCTATAACCATGAATGCCGATACTCTAGTCTCCCTACTGCTAGTTGTGGTCATTCGTTCCCAAGTACGGCATCTTCACGCTCGATTTTCCTATATGCGGAACTTCATCTTCGTCGATGATGTCGAAAGTGGTGAGGTTGGATACGCGTTGAGTACATTCGAAGCAGTGCTTTCCTACCTGGCGTCTGACTCCGGTGGCCTACGTAAAGCAAGCAGAGGGAACAATCGACTATGGCAGGCTGCTAGGAGTGGCGATGTCAAGGATATCAAGGCGATTATGGATCCTGAACCGGAATCTGTTCTCAACAAAAACAGAAGTTCCGCCTTGCACGAGGAGCCCGATGAGGATGCTATTACCGATGCCGACGATGACTCGGAGAAAGGCCGCTTCGTTGGCAAGGAGAACAGCAAGCACTTCGAACGTCGCTTATCCACTGCAACCACCGAGGACGGCAACACTTCGGAAAACTCCACCTTGGCACACGTCTTTCCTTTCCAGGCTCTTCAAGCCTCCCGCAAAGGTAAACATGTTTCCATGGATATGAGAAGCCTTTCAAATTCTTCGGAGTACTCGTTCATTTCTCGAACAACTACTCTGGACTCAAAGTCAAGCAACGTTGAAGGCGATACCTCCATCGAAACACTTGCGCAGACTCAAGACATAGATGGCAACTCGGTACTCATGATGGCCGTGGAAGCACGACAGCCAGAAGCACTTGAGTATCTGTTGTCCTTGGAGGAATACTTTTCCCCTAGGCTTTTGCTGGAAGACTCCAACAAGGAGGGCACCACGCTTCTGAGTGCTGCAGTCCAATTGGCTCACACCGAGCTCATTGATGTATTACTACGCTGCATCTTTCAAAGGAGAGACACAGAGGAGATCCTCGACTACTTCGGCAGAGCAGATCGTCATGGTCGAACGGTTGCCCATTATCTTTTTAACGCCCCATATCTGATTCCCCAGTTCTCCGAGATCCTGCCATGGAGAAGGAAAGACAAGAACGGCCAGACGCCTTTGCTCGCTTTGTGTAGATCCTACGATCATAATAACTATGCGGAGATGGTCAACGAAGCGTTGCAATTCGCAACGCATGAGCAAGGCGACGGCCAGCCACTTCATCTGGACGATCATGTTGACGCGAAGGGCAATACATTACTTCATGTGGTCAATGATCCTACTTTAGCTGTACGAATACTGAGGCATTGCGACTCCGATCCAAACGCTACCAATGACAAGCGTTTCACTCCTTTAATGGTGGCCAGCAAATACGGTCGAATGGACATGGTCAGAGCTTTATTCAGCGATCAGAGGGTTGACGTGTTAGCTAAAGAATCAAGAGGCATGACTGCAGTTGAGCTTGCTAAAGACGACGAGATTCGGAATCGCATCGACGACATGGTGCTCGTTTCCAATGTGCCTGCTGCTGACGGGAGAGTGACAGCCGTTGTTCGGTCATTTTTTGTGGAGGATGCCTCGATACGCTTGATTATCAAGTCTGCTGTCCGCAATGACAATGGAATGATCGGCGTCACCACTTGTAGGCGGTCGTTGACAGATTTTGAGAACCTGGCCAAATGGCTTTCCGTGGAACATCCTGCTTCATGGCTACCGTCAATCTTCAACTTTCGTTCGCCCTTTCAGATAGCTTCTCGACCTTCAAGAGCAGTACTGCAAGACATTCAAGTGCGTCTCGACAAGTTCTTAAAGATCATGCTTGCTCACTCAACCTTCTCGACGCACGAGCTGCTGTGGGAGTTTATCCTCTTCCCTGAGATACAGCCAGACATGATGGCAGAGCGGAGCCGGAAGAAAGCGGAGCTTCGGAGCGAGAATATCATGGAGGATTACGAGCCAGTCGAGGATGTGAGGGATGTTTCGACATTTGTTGAGCATGCCCGGGAGTCGATTCGAGGCATCAATTATTCGACCAAGAGCGTGATACGGAGGGTCGCCAGCGTCCGCGTCGGCTCGTCGAGTATGTATACTCCAACTTCTCGGCGGCAGCAAGCTGACTGCTCCCTAGATTTCTCCATCGCCCTGGACTTATGTGCCAAGGATTTCTCAACGCTAGCATTTCTTCCATCCTCTTACGTCGTGGCCCTTTCCCGCTTCGCCACCTGCGCTCAAGCTCTACCCTCAGATCCTCACAAATTCTTTCATCAAGATCTGCAAGCCATTTCCTCCACCATCCTTGCCATTCTCTCATCTCTAGCTCGCCCTCATTCCTTGATCAATTCGCTTGTTGACATCCAAAAGACTGTTGATCGCCACGACTCTTCGCTACGACGCTCCGACCGATGGCCGCTTGGTCTACTCGATGAAACACGCAAAGGCATACACGCTGATGCGCAAGAGAAGGCTGAGAAGAGCAGGGAAGAAATGAGGAGTGTGGGCTGCGAGTTGACCTATACACAGCAGACTGTTGCCGGTGAGCTGGCTGGATGGCAAGAGCTGCATGCTAAGCTAGGGAGACGAGCAATCAAGGCTTTGGCTGAGAGGATGGTAGTGAGGGAGAAGGATCGACTTGAGAGTATGAAGAGGGCGGTGAGGGCAATTGTGGATGTGAATCAGAAGTGGTGAGATGGTGTGGCCTTAACAGATCTGGTGGTTGGGTGCCTGCAGTCCGTTGGACATATGGCTCCTAGGACTCTTTCTTCGTTCATGTCGTAGGGTGGGCTTGGATCCCTCGGTGTTTCTTTGGACGAAGATACCCCAAATCGTTGTCAATCAATGTTTTTTGCTCTACATCAACGATATCCTGGTCGTGCATGCGTCTTAGTGGCTTCCACGCAAAGCATGTCGCTTTTGGCATTCTTGAAGACATGGAATGAATCTCCTGCTTGCTTGTTATCGTACACACGTACATTTTTACCTTGCAGAAGAGGCATGCACAGCCGATATCTATTTTACCCGGAGGTTAAGGTGGATAGGTACATGTAGTGTACAGGTAGCTGGATAAATATCTTAGCTGCAGATCCAACCGCCCCGCGTGCGTCACAGCTTCTGAAAAACATCCCACTTTTCTTTGCCCTTTTTTTTCTTCTTTACCTACACCTTCACCTTCAACTTCAACAAAAGACTTTTTCTTACAATCAGGATTACATTTTGAACGCCCTGAAATACATCAGCTCAACTATCACCATGGCCACCTCAGAGATGACCTCGTAAGGTTCCCCTCCCTCAACCAGACCCTCACCTGCTCAAAACCCTGACTAAATCTGTATCAATACAGCAAAACTTTTAGTCTCAACACTGGCGACAAGATTCCAGCCATCGGCCTCGGCACCTGGCAAAGCAAACCCAACGAAGTGCGTGATGCTGTCAAAGTTGCGCTGACTAAAGGCTACCGTCATATCGATACCGCGCTCGCTTATGGGAATGAGCATGAAGTTGGGCAGGGTATCAAAGATTCTGGGGTTCCAAGGAAAGAGATATGGTTGACGACCAAGCTGGATAACACATGGCATCATATTGTCGGCGAGGGCATTGAGAGTAGTCTGAAGAGCTTGGGGACGGACTATGTGGATCTGTACCTCATGGTTGGGATTTCATGTTGGTCCTTGTAGACTTGCGCTGATTAAAGAAGCATTGGCCGTCCTCAACCGACCCAAAGGACAAATCGAAGCATCTCCCAGACTGGAACTTTATCAAGACATGGTAAGTCCCTTTGCTCCACTCCCCTTCGGTCCTCCCCTTGCCCTATGCCAACCATACCCTAGGCAAGAGATGCAAAAACTCCCCGCCACCGGCAAAGTCCGCAACATTGGTGTGTCTAATTTTGGTATCAAAAACCTCGAAAAACTCCTCAGCGATCCCTCCTGCAAGATCGTCCCTGCCGTCAACCAGATAGAACTACACCCCAACAACCCGAGTCCGAAGTTGGTGGCATTCAACAAGGAAAAGGGCATTCACTGCACGGGGTACTCATGTCTAGGGAGTACGAACTCGCCGTTATATAAAGATCCGACGCTGTTGAAGATGGCGGAAGAGAAGGGAAAGACGGCGCAGCAGGTGCTGTTGATGTGGGGGCTCCAGCAGTAAGCCTACTCTTCGCTTCCTACTCCTAGTATCGACGGCTTTTTGTCTTGTGGAGCGTGTTTAGGCGTGAACTCCTTTGTTCCTGTCGTGTATCATCCTCGGTGCAAGCCTTGTTATTTTTGATTTCTTGTCTCGAAGAGACCATGCTGAATTGGAGAACTCACTTACAGTGAATGGTCGGTCATACCTAAGAGTGTCAGCCAGGCCAGAATTGAGAAGAATTTCGAGCTGAATGGGTGGGATTTGTCAAGTGCGGAGATGAAGCAGCTGGACGGGTTGACGGATCGATTCAAGGTTTGTGGAGATGGGTGGTTGCCTATCAAGGTATTTCATGGAGATGATGAGTAGACTGGGGATGTTCGAGGATGAAGTGGGCGTGCAACGGTCTTCGGAGACTTTTGAGGGCGCCAACTTTGAGCTAGCGTCCAAGTCAGATGATGATGCATCCAGAAAGAGTTGTGCGCAGAGCCACAAAAGGTTCTACACGTTTTCAACCTCTTCCACATTGCTTTGGGACTAATGCCGCAGACTTTTCCAGTGCTGATCTCAGCTGGGTGGCGCTTACTCATACAAGTGACAATTCGGAGACATACCGAAAAGTATCCGATAACCATCCGACAATCCTCCATCCCCCCAACATAAGAAGACTGAAGCCCCCAAATCTCCGGAGTATCATTCTATGATCAGGAAACACTTGACAAGACATATCTCACAAGCAATCAGACCCATACAACTAATCTACCACGCAACTCCCGTGACCCGAACAACTTGCTTCGCACAGACACCAAGCATGTCTCAACCCCACCCACGCTCCGAACACCCACCAAACACATCTTTCGACCCCCCAAGCCCCTGCACTCACAACAACAATAACAACCACAACCACGCCCATGTGCCCAGCACCGCCTTCTCCGGCGACATGGCCCAAACCTACAGCCAACGCACGGGCGGCTGCAACATCGTCCTCGCCGACCACCTCATCTCCCTCATCACCCCCTCCCTCCCCCCTCCCACCACCACTCCAAGCCTCCGAATCCTCGACAACGCCTGCGGCCCCATGGTCCTCACAACCCAATGCCTGCTCGACCCGTCCATCGCAACCTACCCATCCGTCCACATCTCCGCCGTCGACCTCAGCGCCGACTTCATCGCCGCCAACCGCACCGCCATATCCTCCCGGAGCACCCTCGGCCCCAAAGTCGACACCGCCGTCATGGACGGCACGGACCTGCGCTTCGCCGACGACACCTTCGACGTCAGCTTCACCTCCCTCGGCATCTTCGCCTTCCCGGACCCCGTCCGGGGCGCCCGGGAGCTGTACCGCACGCTGAAACCCGGGGGCGTGACGGCCGCGACGACGTGGAAGGGCGTCGGATGGCTGCCGCTGCTGCACGCGGTCGAAGAAGAAGTGCTGCAGCCCGGGCAGGCGAAGACGCGGCTGCCGTTTCTGGAACCGTGGGCGGTGGCGGGGAAGCTGGAGGCGACGCTGCGGGAAGGGGGGTTCGAGCGGGTGGAAGAGGGGGAGGTGGAGGGGGTGGCGTGGTGGGGTGGGGTGGGGGAGGCGGCGTACTGGCTTACGGCGACGGTGAGGATGATGGTGGGGCGGGGTTGGAGTGAGGAGGAGAAGGATAAGATGGAGGAGGGGTTCAGGACGGTTTTGGAGAGAGGGGTTAGGGAGGGGAGTGAGTTGGTGGTGACGGAGGCGGAGGGGGGAAGGGTGGGGTGTAGGATGGTCGCGTTTACGGGGTTGGGGTGGAAGTAGGTGGGAAGGGAGGGGTGGACAGTGTGGAGTTTGGACGAGTGGTTGTTGGGGTGGTGGGGCCTGTGATGTGGGGGGACTTTCTGCTGATGCGGGCCTCTTCGCATCTTAAGATCACCGCGGGTTAGAATCCTACGTTGGAAATCAACCGAACAGATATCATTCTCGAGCTCTCGACTGCGTGGGCATCTATTAAACACAACTTTCCTGAGTCTCGGGTAGTTGGAAGGGGGGAGCGTGGTTGATCGTGGAGAGTTCTCGGTTCGGTCAGCATGTTGTACGAGCCGCTTTATTTTTCGAACCAGAAACAAAAGCTTTCCGTGGCTAGATTCTTCAACAATGAACCTAGTCTTTTTCCACGACAGGAATATTTGGTCGAGGGTGAAAGATGTATGTTGTGAGTGCATTGGAATTCGGCCCTACAGCTGAGGTTATCCCGCGACTTCTCGGCTTCCTCAGAAGAAAAGAACGCCTCAATGTTCTTCCTTGCCGCCAAACATAGAACCTGTTCATCGTTGTCGATACGACCTGCTGTCAGACCGACTTTGCAGCTCCGAGTAACGCCTCGAACCCGCACTCGTCCCGACGCACCAGGCTCACCCTTCATAAGCCCCGCCTTCCTCGCTCTCACAGCAACAACCTTACTCAGATTCCCTCGCCCTCCTTTGTCACACCATTCCCGTCTGCTCCATCACGGTCGGTTTCCATATCCTTCTTCCACGTGTGGTAAGCCTGCCGCACATACTTCAACGTCCCCAGACCCTGAGACCCACGCCACACATGCAAGTGCCTGGCCAAATTTGCACCAATATCAGGCCCGGTGATGTTGCACTGGGCGAAATGCGTCATGATGGCACCGGGCCCGCTGCAGGCGGAGATGGTTCGCAGATACGAGGGGTGCGAGCTCAGAGTCAGAGCCAGGTCCGGGAAGAGTATATTCCGCTTTGAGCCTCTGGAGAAGCCGACGTGCTGTTCGCAGAACCGATAAACCGTCAGTGGGGGAGCTAGCTCAAGAATGGGTGTGAGGCGGTGGCGGCCGAGGATCGGAACCACATACCGTCAGAGTAGCAACGCCGTTGTCGACAACGCTCGAAAACGCGCCGGTGTACCGGATGACGAGTCTGTCAGCCTTCTGGATGACTCCGGCGAGGAAGAGTTTTTCGAACTTCATCTTGCTGTAGGATTCGAACACAGAGTTCGGATCAGCACCTGTGCTCTGGACCCATTGCGGGTCATAGTTGTGGAGGGTTGCGAAACCGTTGTCGCCGACTTCGTTGGTGACGAATCGAAGACGTGGTTGGGTTATCTTCCTGTGGAGCTTGGTTGGCGCTGGGGTGGAATGGTGTTTTCTAGCTTGAGCTGGAGCAGTAGCGTCATTTGCGTAGGGGCTTGAGGCTTGATGCTGAGGGTGGTAGCTGTGCTGGTGAGGAAGGCTAGGGTCGAGGTTTATGTCATCATGATTTGAAATGGGAAAGCTGCTACTGCGCTGATTGTAGATAGGATCGGCAGCTGTTGTCTCCGTATAGGGACTGGAGTATTGGCAACGATCATGTTGAGGATAGCTGGTGTCCGCAAACGTGTTGCTAGTGTACAACGTGGGATCATGGGTACTAAATGGCCCACGATTTGGGCCTTGATGATCCACTGCAAGGTCTGTGCTCTGGTAATCACCTTCTGGTAGAGCATTGAGACTATTAGACGCGATATCGTTATCTGGGTGACGCGCTGAAGACGAGGGGTATATGCCATGGCTCTGAGCAAAAAGAACGCAGGCAGAAAGATACTCAGGATCCAAAGAGCGAACATCGACACTGTGAATACCATCCGACATAGAGTGTTCACGCCCGTCTTGTTGATGTGGCCATTGTTCAGCCATGGTAAGAGGGACGCTTCAAGTCTTCTTGAATGCGTAGAAGATGAACAAACGCGTAATATAAAGCTAAAGCTCTAGATCAATAGAGGAATGGGTGGACCAGTGTGTACAAGTCAGCGTGTGTGAACGGATGGATGTCCGGGTGAGAAGTCCGTAGACGTTCAACCTTAGTAATACGCTATTCCACTTCAGGAATTGTGTTGTTTGTTTGTATCATCTCATTCACTCACTGTTTCCCCGAGGTTTTCCCATAGTATCAATGATTCTTCATTTCATCTTTGTGAATTTCCTCATCAACAACATGCGGCGATGTCTCAAGCTTGCCGACTCTGGCTATCACAAGTGAATGAGGTTGTTTTCCAAGCATCACTCCAGATATTGTGATTCTGGACCACGGATGCTTCTGCTGACTGACTGCGATTTGCGTAAACGAGGATGTAGAGTACAGATGTCAAGCAAGCAGGCAAGGAGCTACTTGTTCTACCTCGTCATTACCAGTAGCAGCGTTAGTGTTGTACTGTGCCGCACATCTGTCTGACCCATTAGCGTGTCGTGGGTTAGCCTAGGGCTATCATACTCAAGGCAAGGCTTTCATATACTAAGTGGTCTCTGTGACGAGTGTTTCTATCCCAACCATAACTTCGTGTCATACCTACACCAAGACGAGGACTCCAGATCGAGTATGAGATCAGACTACTGCATAAATATCGCAACTTGAACGTTGACACAACTCGAAAATTTGGACCACCTTGTACCTATTTTCGGTACATCTTAGCACCGCAGTTCCCACTTCCGTCGCTAACCTCCGCACCATTGACCGTCCGAGCCATCGCACAGCTAGCACTCGAAAGCATAGACTCATCTCGATAACTCGTCCCCAGCATGACCGATCATATAATCGCCTTGGCTACGTTCGAAGACCCAGCGAAGTTTGAAGCCGCAAAACTCTCTTGGATCGAAGCTGGATCAATGCCATAGGGGGCCGACATGTAGTAGTTCATCTGGAAATCGAAGAAGGAACCGATAGCGTAGGCGTAGATGACGAGGGTCGCCTGCGTGAGGCCCGGAGACGCTAGTCGAACTGATCAGTAATCCTTCTCGAGGCGTTTATTTCGAGGATCGATGGTAGCTTACGGGGAACCAAATAAGCGCCGCCCGTACCCTGGCTCACACAGTCCCTCATGACGAGCTGAAGCGCTTCGCCGAAATCGGTCCAGCGAGACTTGCTGCTCGCATAGATTCTTTGAGGTCCAGCATAGCTCAGCAACGCAACTCTGAACTCATCTAGAGAATTGTGGATCAGATACGGTTGTGTTCACAGAGACGCCATAGATAGATAGGACGTACTGTTTCCCCAGATCTTCGGAACCTGAACTTTAGGTTCCGTAGCAACGACGGGCGCAAATGGCGTACGTTGCAACTGGGGTTCGACAAAGAACCTTCTCGTGTAATCAAACGTTGGCAGTTGCTGTGCGGTGGGGACGTTGGCGGGTTCGGGCGATCCGGCCCACTTGCCACACCAGTGGTCAGCCGCATTTTCGGTAGAATTTTCCGCTTGAGCTTGGCAGAGGCCAGCAGCGGCGACCAAGATTGAAGTGACGGCAAGCAAGTACATGGCTGTAGAGGCGAATCACGAAAATGAAGTATCTTCTCAGAGACAGGTTCTGATCCTAAGAAAAAGCAGCCATAAGGAGCCTCTTATATTCCAGAGAGCCTTGGTCTGTGAGAAGAGAGTGGTCCCCTTTCCTCATCCATCTCTTCGATCGTTGGATTCGCATCGCGTTGCATGAATCTAGCACGGCGGAAGGACCTATGTACAAGTCATTTGCTTCGGACGCTTCTCCGCTTCCCCATGAGTTTTTGCGGGGTAATGGGGAAGTTAGTAACCCCTCAATGTCAGGCGCACTGGCAGAGTTGGAAGTATCCATTCAAGCGAACCATAGGTTCATATGGCTACGGAACATGCACTGAGCATGACCTTAGGCTTATGGGTAAAGTAGCGGAAGCGTAGCGAGTTCCAAGAATGTCGGTCAAGAAGAAAATCATGATCACGTGTTTCTTGCGCAACAGATGTACATCTCGCCTGTTCGAGACTTGCGCCTTTCTCGCTCTTGGAGAAGCGACGTTTCGCACTGAGACAATGCAGTCATACGCGCGTAGAACGGTTCTCGGAAGATGAGACCCTAGCCTTTCTTCTCAGGACTTGTAAGCCTTGACGTGGTCGTGGATTGGGCTGGTCTGAATAGAGTCCAAACTTCGTGAAGACGAAGACTCGCATAACGCTAGTCGCCAATCAATCATGACGCACAAGATTTTGGCTTGCATGCGCATTCTCCTAAGAACGTGTAACCAGGCGCTTAAAGTAGATGGCCGCGCAAATGAGCAGGAATTGTCTATCCAATCATGACCCGTTTTACTTTATCCCGTCTCGCTTGCGTGCTTTTATATCTTGAAGGTAGCCTCTAGGCTATCGCGCAAATGAGCGGTATTTCTTCCCACCAGCCAATGCGGAGTTCGCTCGGGGGCATGATCTTTGAGGACACGCACTAGAAGACGGCACGATGCGCTGCTAAACTCTGTGGTCATTCGCGGAAAGATTGTCTAGTAAGACGTTCTAATATACCTCTGTAAGCGTGGGACTCAGCGGTTTCCCGCGCGGATAAGCAGCACTATGGTTTCGACTTGCATCTCAAAATCTTCCGTAGATTGCATCCGTTTGCTATTCACCATCGATCTGCTAAGCATGTATAGTGGCGTGTCGCTAGCAATGGTTACAAATGTTGGTGCGTCTTCTTTTCGACTGGTAGTACTGGCTGTTGCACTATCGTCCTCGTTCGCTGTGATCCTCGCCTTACCTGCGTTTCCTCTATCACCAAACCTCTCACCTGTCCAAGTCAACACCTCATCACTCCTGATCTCTCCGAATCCCGGTCCCCCACAGGAACCAACGTGTCCCCCCACCGAGCAATGGGGCGTCACCCTTGGACACCCCTCATACGACGACTGCGACTACATCCTCTCAAATCTCTATCCCAAAGACCCACTGTCCAAACCAGTCCTGCGCAATTTCTATGTTGCACCTGCGGACGTATCGCACACGATGTCGAATTTCAAACTGCCGTATGAGGAGAGTTACCGTAAGCGATTTTCCAACAGACCAAGCAGAGTGAGAGGGATCTTTGGTTGTGCTAATCTCGCAGCAGAGACATGCAGCATCCAAATGCTATTAGCGGCGGACTTCATCAACATCCCGAACGATGAGGCCACCTGGAATGATCTCAGAGGCGCGACGCGGACAATACTCAGGACGTGCATTCGCGGGAGGGGATTAGGAGGCGTGATCACCAAGAACGGTATATTTTCCATACCAATGACCCATATCAGACATCATAGTTTCCGATAATTGACTTGCGGTTTAGGAAAGCATGGCAACATAGAAATTGTTGTATACGGCAAAGATTCAATATTCGCTAAGAACCAGATATTGAAGAACTCGCCAGACCAACTCGCTAGATCGATCGCGGCACAGGAGTTGTTGGAGTTGATGAACATAGTGATAGTTCCGAAAACTGATCAGCCAGAGTCCGAGGTCAGGACTGTGGCAAATAGAACAGTCAAACCCACAAGCGAAAGCCGGTTGATCACTGCCGGGGTACATGTAGAGACATCTTGATCGGCGTGGCTCTTTGTGTGACAATGTTGTGATAGAAGGATATTCTGGATTCAGGGCTCGTCAGACGAAGCCATAACACGGCTTTTTTGCTTGCGTGACGTGGAATTGGGAAGTCAAATGTGTCATAGTATTAGACCGAGAAGACAAGGTGCTCTCGACTATTTGGCAGTTGACCATCAAGAGAACACTAAGACAGCTCCTGCAGCTCTGCAATCGAGATAACTTGTAGAACAAGATGAAACGAAGAGGCCCTTGCTGGAGAATTGTACGGAGCAAGTTCGCGCCAGCATGAAAGGTGGACATCCTTCCATTCACTCTCGCAATGCTTGACATTTTGAACGGAAAGCAACTAGGCACCTCTTTGGCCTATTATGGCTACCAGGACCATGGCACAACGAAAGAGCCCAGAATATTCTTAACTCGATCAGTTCCACAGCTTCAGTGCTCCTGAACTTCCCGGTACGGACGGATCAATCCGGTGGGCTGGTCCACCCATCGACCTGTCGACCTGGAACTTCAGCTTTCTAGCGAAAGTACCGTCCAGTATGATCAAGCGCACGATGACATCGCCGGTATGCTAAGTGATCTTGTCAAGGTCCCAAGGCTCTTTGGGGAATAACCCTATCGATAGAGATTCGAATTTGATCAGGTTAGAGGTAAGCCAATGGGGACACAATTGTATCGAATTTGGCATGGCTATGTGTTTCTCGCCAATGTCACCAATTCCATGTATCACGCCAATCCCCCGTGTTGGTTTAGCTCTCTTGACCACGGTCGTCAGCTCATTCTTGGTCGACTAAGTCCTATGGCGTCCCTTTGCAGGTCCGTCGGTGACATCTAAATGTCCGAGATCACTGTCATTGACATAATCTGATCGCTCGTCGCATGGTTTGTCCCAGATATCGATATGACCGTAGTCCGTCTCGCTCTCCATTGATGTCGTATAGTTGCGCACAATGAAAAAATTGTTAATTTGGCAGAAACATATAGAAAGGCTGTTCTTCAAAAACAGATCCGATTCTAGAAGCTCCAAGTGATGGGATGAAAGCTGAATGCCTTTGCTGGGTGCTGGCGTTTCATGAATAGACACACCCATTTTCACTCCTTCTGCCTGCTTGATAACGAAATAACGTCGTTTTCCGTTTGAAGCATTAGCGCCGCTGGATCCCGTGCTTCCATCTAATGTCTTCACCGTGGAAGCAACGTTACCAGTCATCAGCGACGTATCCTCGTGTTGCGATTCCAGCAGAGGACCAGTCATACAAAACAGAGGTGAAAACTCAGGGAATTCGGCTATGGCCGCACCACCGAATATTTATGAATCTCAATGATATCAGGCTGTGACCGTCGCCAGCATTGGCAACCTCTAGAATGGTACCATCAAGGCCGCTGCTGTGGATCTCGACCACGCGTTGGCGAGGTTCCGGCTGTATTATCGTGACCTTGGGTTCGAAGTGTGTGAAAGCCAACGAGATCTGGGTAACAATCCAAGTCTTGGCGTAATTCAAGCAGTTTCTTAAAGCTGACCTTGGCCACCGGAAGCGTTATGCTATCGGATTTCTGGGGGCGACGGGTGACGATATCAACCTCTCTCTCTCAAAATTGTGGGTACCCCAAGAGGCACCCTTTACCATTCTTGGCGACGCTGACGGCGTCCAATACCCCCGCTTTTTTCGAGGAGGAAAGTATAGGTCTAAGACCGGCGAATCGACTTCGACGACACCTGTCATCATTCTAGCTCTGATGCGAGGCTCAATATAGTTTTTGCGTAGAACACGCTGTAGCTTCAGCCTGGTATAGAGGGCCAAAGTGAAAGTTTAAAAAACGGGTGATACGCCGAGGACGGCGAGAGGAATACCAACGTAGGTGATGACATCTGTGGCCGACACTATGCTGTAAGAAGGCCAGTGTATGACTGATCCATAGATGCGGAAGCACTGTGGTGAGTGAAGTAGACTTGAGCAGGTAAAGCTACTAATGGAGAATGAGGTCAAGTAGCCTGCCTGACGTTCAGAGCTACTTTTCAGGTTCTCATCAAAAAATGCTTGGATATTCCCCAAAGATGACCTTTTGATTCACAGTGCTACAAAAGCGTTAAGGATATATTGAACGGGCTTTGGTCTGATGTAGTTGTCCAAGCTATTGAGCATGCTAGCCATATCTGGCTTAGCTGGGATTGAATCCGCCACACTACCTAGGTATTTGTACGAAACTGTGAGTACAATTATCATTTTAATATCGCACGTCGACTAGAGACTACGATGTAAAAAAAGGTGACGATAAGACGACAAGTTTTCATATCCTAAATTAACAATACAACTTATGACTAACTGCTGCTGAAACGAAGGCTCCCGTCGGCCCGAGTTCCCCCTGCCACCAAAAGACCCGTTCCAACGGCCAACGATTGAGTTGCATGCTATATCTTATCACTACTCTCGATGAGGAAGGAGGAAACCTCGTCGATGCAACATGTGGAATTGCTGGCCAATCACTGCGCATGGGACGAAATGACGCTGGACATGAGATAAAGATAGCCTCGAAATCATTATTTCCTTTTGCAACATTTCTCTCGTTACACCTTTATCACGACTATTGTGTGGTAACAAAGACTCAGTTTCTCTCCACATCTGGCCGTCTGAGAGGAAGGCGATCGAACATGGCGGACTCCCTCGACGATAAGACGGCCCTTGAACGGAAAGACCCCGAAACCACCACTGGCGCTGTCATCGAGATCCCCATCAACGCATCCGGGCATAAGCAAGAACTCGACCGCAATTTCAGCTTCCTCGCCATCTGCGGACTCGCCGTCACAAGCGGCAATGTCTGGGTGGCACTTGGAGGAAGCGTGACCGTCGCAATCTATAACGGCGGTCCTCCAGGCGTGCTCTATGAATTCATCGTTGTATCCGTCTTCTACTGGCTCGTTGCAGCTTCAATCGCCGAGCTCGCTTCTGCCATGCCGTCCTCTGGTGGGGTCTATCACTGGGCTTCTATCACGGCCGGGAAATACGGTCGCGTTTGCGGCTGGTTTGCGGGATGGTGGAACTTCCTCGCTTGGGTCTTCGCGATTGCTGCTACTACAGAAATCATTGGGGCACAAGCTGTGTCCATGTACGCGGCTTTCCATCCGGCATTCGTGACGCAGAGGTGGCACGTCTTTGTTGCTTACATCATTGTCAATTGGCTGGCTTGTTTCTGTGTGCTTTTTGCCAACTGGATCCTTCCATTACTGGAACAGGGAGGAGCTTTCCTCATCGTGGCCGGCGTTCTGATCACAATAATTGTATGCGCATCAATGCCGCCTATGCACGCTACCAACGCGTTCGTCTGGAGTGAATGGACAAATACGACTGGGTATTCGAGCAATGGATTCGTTTTTTTACTCGGCATGTTAAACGGTGCCTACTCTGTGGGGACTCCAGATGTAGTAACTCATCTCGCGGAGGAGATTCCCAAGTCAGAGCCCTTGAATGGTGTCAAGTTGGCTACAGCGTTTACTAATCCTCCACCACCAGGCCAAGCAAGAATATCCCCAAAGCCATCCTCGCCCAATTCGTCATCGGCTTTATCACAGGCTTCACTTATCTCATCTCCATCTTCTACAGCATATCCGATCTCAATAAAATCCTCGATAGCACCTTCCTCTTCCCCCTCGCCTCCATTTACCAACAAGCGACCGGCTCAGCCGGAGGAACCCTCGGCCTGCTCATCATCGCCATCTTACCCAACCTGATAGCACTACTAGGCTGCTACCTCACCGCTAGCCGCGTGTTCTGGACCTTAGCACGTGATAACGCGACTCCCTTTGCTGGCTTGTTCAGCCGCGTCAGCCACAAGCACCGCAACCCTTTCAACGCGATCCTCCTCTGCGCCGTCATCTCCACCATCCTAGCCTGCATCTACCTCGGATCCCAAGCGGCTTTCAACGCCTTTATAGATTCTTTCGTCGTGCTATCAAGTATATCCTACCTAGCAGCCATCCTCCCGCATCTGCTAAGCCGACGGTCCGAAGTAGCGCCAGGCTGGTTCTGGATGAGAGGGCCTATCGGCTTCATCGTAAACGCTGTCGCTTGCATGTACATCATAGTCTTTGTCGTGATATTCTGCTTTCCGTTCTCCATGCCCGTTTCGGCGCCCACGATGAATTACTCCAGCCTTTTGACTGGCGGCACGACGATATTTGTAGCGCTGTTTTGGTTTTGGCGGCAGCGGGAGTATGAGGGACCGAAGTATGTTGCTCCTGATGCTGATACGCTGGCTGCGGACGCCATATAGCATTTTGGATGTATGATTTTGGAGTGTATGAGTTTGGGGATGTGGATATATACTATAGTGGAACATAAGGGGCCATGATCTGTTATTTGTCCAAATTATTCGTAGTGTCGCCATTCCTGCTGTGGGTGCCGAACCACCTCCAAACCATGAGACTGCTGTTACTCTGTGCTTAGACAATACACCCCAGCGACAATCCTCGACATAGCAGGGACTGTCTGATAGTGAATTCCAGGGGGCGAGATACCTACGATTGTGGCTAGCAATTAACTCGGCTCCAGCTACCTGATTTCACATTCAACTCTTCTCAACACTCGATCACTAGGCGCAGGAACCCCAGTCTTGTTAGTTTGGCCCATCAGCGTCGCCGTATACTGATTCCAAGAATAAGTCTTTATTTACCCCTAAACAAACCGACATTTTGACATATCTCGGAGGAAAATATGGTGGATATAAGAGGCAACGGCCCCGCCTTCCAACGCAACTCTGCGCGTACTAGGAAGACATCTGTCAAATTCCAGAGGCAATTTTGCTCGAGTCCATAGAAAAATGGCAAGCAACAAACTCAACTACCCAGGTAACTCTGCTCGAAATTATAGAAAACGATCAGCAACAGAGGTAAGAACTCCAACCTCAGAAGTTATATTACGTACGATAATGAACATATAATAGATAAAAGGGGGAATATATCCGACTACAACAGCAATGTGTCTTTCGTCGACGAGAATCTGTCAAACGAAGAGGATAAAGTTCCGACTCCTAATGACAATAGAGCTCTCGAGCGGAATGGTCGAGCGAAGGAAAAAAGCTATAGTATGGCTTTGGTGCGGAGGCAAGACGGCAACGTTCACGGGAGTAGATTAATGTTGGGTGATAATTTGGCTTTGAGAGGAACTAAGGTAACAAACATGGGCAATGGACTGAGCTGGACGCAGGTTGGTCGGCAAGGTTAGAGGTATAGAATTCTTAATAGGTTTGATTCTTATTGGCGCTGGTACAATGGTGTTGCGGTTTTTAATTTTCTCGGGATACCTCGTATACAAGTAGTGATTGTTGCTAGCCCAATGTAGCTTAGTTTGAGCCGACATACGAGTGAGTGACCTCAGTCAGGCGTCATATTAATCCTGTATGAATAGACGTTTCCTTTTTGCTACGACAAAGTTGTAGCAGCTCTGCGAGAAGTCGATCTCCCTATGTGTATAAACACAATGGACGTGTACTGGACTTCGTGGCGGTGCTGTGGCTTACCTGCATGCTTACGAAACATCTGCAGGGCATTTCTCAGCCCCCGTGCCGCATGCCTGCAGGCTGTCTTTGCGCAGCACCTAAAGAGCGAGGATTCCCGATCACCACAAATACCCCTTTGTTTGAGTGACTGCTCGCGAGAGACAGATTCCATACAGCACCGCATAAACACTGCCCCAGCAAAGAATTGCTTCTGGTAGCCTTCGGACTTTGCGCGTTTGTGCGGACTCGTGTCTCGCTATTGATTCGCAGCTCATCCTGCCAAATCCTTCGATGACTGATTGGCTGGCATCTTTTGGAAGTTCACCACGGCGTGCGGTGCTGAGGAGACTAGGCTCTGTCATCCTTGCCATCGGGTCTACCTGCCACTTTTCAGTAGAATCCTGTCATCAGGCGGTAGCTCGGGCATTTGAGGCGGCCCACTAGACATCTGAGGCACCTCACCAGCAAAAGTCCGTGGCATTGATCGACGGCCATCTACCGGATGGATCCGGTCACCGCCATCGGCCTAGGCGCCAGCGTACTCCAATTGATCGGCGTAGCCGGTAAAGCTATCAAGTACCTCAACGACATCAAAAATGCCCCACGAGAGCGTTTCCGCCTTGCTCAAGAGCTAAATAGCCTGTACGGGATACTTATAGAACTCGAGAATCGCGCGGATGAGGCAAAGGCCAGCGGAGATGACGACTGGTTGAGAGGTGTCCAGTCGCTTACTTTCAAGTTCGGCCCCGTTGAACAGCTAGAAACCGCGCTGGAGCTGATTGTGAACAAAGTCAAGCCGGTCTCAAGGTTTAAAAAGGTCGGCAAAGCACTTGTATGGCCATTTACCAGAAGGGAAGTTGAGGAATTACTGAGGCAGGTTGAAAGGCAGAAGTCGACTATCATTTTCGCTCTGCAGGGGGACCAAATCAGCCTAGCAAAGGCCATCAAAGCCGACACCATGCACATACCCGCTCTCATCAACGGAGTCCAGGATATGTCAATCGGAGTGGCGTATCTACAGGATCGTCAAGAAGTGGAAGCGGTTCAGAAGGTCGTTGACTGGTTTTCCCCTCTAAGCTTCGGCGACCGGCACAATGATGTCCTCTCCCGTCGGTGTGAGGGAACTGGGAGTTGGTTCCTTGAGACACACGAAGCCTCCGCGTGGTTATCAAGCGCGGGCAAGGCCTCTTTGTGGTGTAGTGGAATCCCTGGAGCTGGCAAGACCACCATCGCCGCTATTGTGACCGAGCACATCGAGCGAACCCTCATACACGATCAATCTGTTGCCGTCGCCTGCATCTATTGTAATTACAAGGACAAGATGGTCCAGACTCCAGCCAACCTCCTGGCCAACATCTGGATGCAGATACGCCAGAAAGGAGGACTTTCTCCTGAAGTGGAAGAGCTTTACGCCTCATCTGTGACCAAAGGATCTTCTACTCGCCCAAGGCTTGACCAAATTATCAAGATTCTCAAAGCCGAGGTCGACCGGCATGCCAGCGTCTATGTCGTCATTGATGCTCTGGACGAGTGCGAGCCTGCGTACAAATTACGGCTTCTCACAGAGTTGAAGGTCCTCCAGCCGAAACTGAAGCTAATGGTTACCTCCCGCTACTATGATGCTTTCGGCGCCGATATGGGAGTCGATACTGATATTGAGATAGTTGCAAGCGATGATGATATCAAACGTTACGTACAAGAGAGAGTGTCCATAACTCCTAGACTTGGCCGCTGGATCGCTGCGGACTCAACCTTGCAAGCGACGATTGAGACAAAGGTCATGGAGGCAGCACAGAACATGTAAATCGGCCGCTGATTCCCCAAACGGGTTGTGAGCCATGATTCGATGCGGATGCTGATTTGGGTATTTTTAGGTTCCTCATGGCGAAGCTTCTTCTGGACTCTCTTGTTACCAAGATGACGCGAAAGGCGCTGCAAAAAGCTGTCGGAGAGCTACCAAAGACCCTCCTCGACACCTACGATGACGCATTGAGCCGGATCTATAAGCAGAACGAGGATGAGAAAGAGCTCGCTGAGCGTATATTATCTTGGGTATCATACGCTTTCCGGCCTCTGAACATCATGGAGCTTCGACATGCACTTGCCGTAACAACAGGTGAAGACCACTTTGATGAAGCCAACATGCCAGACGAGGAAGATCTCCCATCTGTTTGTGCGGGGCTCATCTACATTGAAGAAGGTAGCAAGATCGTGCGTTTGGCTCACTATACCGCGCAGGACTATCTTGAGAGTATCCGCGACCAGAATTTCGTTGATGCGCGTCGCTTACTAGCAGCGACCTGTCTCACTTATTTGACTTACGATGGCAACCGACTTTGCTGCAATGGCCGGCATTACGTCTACCGCTTTGGCCGAGATGGATATTACAGCGACAACGTCGATGGGCTCTTGGGTTGTCCTTATGCCATGCAAATATCCAATGCAAGTGAGACAGCAAAGGATGTAGTAGACGGCGACAAGACTTCCTTCTACCATGCTCAGAGTGGAACACCGCTAGCACTCTATCAATACGCAGCGCACTACTGGGCACGTCACTTAAAAGACCGTCTTGAGAAAGACTTGCAATCGTTGGCCGTGAAGTTCATCCTCGATGACATGAACCGTCAAATGGCCCTCGGAGTTCTCCGACAGCTCTGGTGGACCTCACGTATCAAGGGACCGTTGACAGTCGCTGTGCACTATGATCTCCGTCATATATGCCACACCCTTCTAGAAGAGCAAGTTTATGATTTAAATAACGAAGAAGGGGAAGGCTACAATTCTCTACTCTCAGCCGCCGAGCTCGGACGCGATCAAGTCATCAAGCTACTCCTGCAGCAAACAGATCTCCAAAGCCTCATAGATGCCGACCGAGATTTCGTCCTCACGCCCCTCGATTGGGTCGCATGGACCGGTAATCGTGCTGCCGTTCGGTTTCTCCTACAAAGCGCCGGCCTCGTAAGTGCAGACGATATGACACCAGAGTCGGGCAGATACTCAGTCTACAAATCGCAGAAGCTGCCAGAGAATGATGATCCACTAATTGAAGGCCTCGAATCCATGAACATATTCGCTACGATACCACTCATTGCAGTCCTCAGCAACGTCTCGACCCTCCAGACAGCACTTTCCCAACCGGGCGCCGACATCGAAGACCGCGACCCCACGCACGAAAAGACCGCTCTACACCACGCCTCACAATCCGGTCGCACCGGCATTGTCGAGCTACTCCTCTCCAAAGGTGCTGATGTGCGAGCCAGGGACTCCTACGGCGAGACTCCCCTGCACTACGCCGTCGACAGCGGTAATCTAGAGGTAGTCAAGCTTCTTGTAGAGGCGGGCAGCGATCTAGACGCGCGCAATGAGCTCGGGAAATTGCCGACTGAGATGCTACGCATCAGGGCGGGAGACATACCGTGTCCGATCCATCAGGATGAGCTGTGGGAGGAGACACATGAGTTTTTGTTTGGGGAAGTGGTGAGGAAGGAGGGCAAGGAAATGCAGTTGAAGCAGACGGAGAGGAGGGACTTGCGGAAGAAGTATGGGGCCAGCTGGAGGGAATTCCATAAAGAAGCTGAGTAAGAAGGGGCTTGAAATGCTGCTATGCTAATTTAGGGCAGTATGAGGTTATCAGGACAAGATGACAAATTTTGGTTCGTTTGAACCTCCAGTGAAATTTAGTGCGGGCTTGATGATTATCATGCGTTACGTGGCTGACGGGGCTCTGTAGGTCTCCGCAATGATCGTTTGTTGCCAACAAAGCTCAGCAAACACTTCTAACACTACTTAAGTATATGAGAGACCTGCTATGCCCTTCACTAGATCAACTTTTTCCAATATGCTAGCCCGATGGGCTAACAATCCTCTGATTCGTCTCCTCGAGACACGTAAACTTGTTTATTGGAAGAACAACCTGCAAGCCCAGGGAATGCGAACAATGAAACCTCAATTCGCGTATAATTGGTATACCTCAGACCGATGACTCATCAGCAGCTATCGTTAAAATGATCCGAATGGCCACCATACATTCCGTTGACAAAGAGCCCCTCGTCTCTCCCTTCCCCAATCTCAAAACCATCAGAGCCTTTCTATTCATCTCATCCATGGCCGCGCCTTCTTATTTCCTCCGATAACAACAGAGACCGCACAGTATCGGGCGAATCTAACTCGAAGTAGTAATTTAGCGCCGCTCAAGTGCTCATTGAGCCTCACGCATAGGCCTACAGATGCATATAGATCAACCTGAGTTCTTTCTCCACTCCCAGGAGACTGGGATGCTATATATGAGATACGCTCAGATAATGTTTGACAGGTAGGTAGGTCTGTGGGATTTTAGTCCAACCGTGCTTAACACTTCACCCTAGTGGCGTTTTCGTGCGGGTCATGTCGGAGAATAGGTCTATTATCTTGATGGTCTGGTACTTATAAGTTGTGACTTATTGGCAGCAAACCCTTTAAGAATGCGCAAAATGATAGGGCTTGTTTATTATATACAGTATGTATGTATGGTACTTGAGAACGATGATATCGCTGACAGCAATACTAGTATCTTTGAACGGAATAATGGACCTGCCAAAGCTTTTGGATGACGGAAGGCGACGGGTTTCTTCGTTGCCTGGTGCTAAAGCACAATGACGCCCAGGCTTGTCTTTGCTTGCATGTCTGGCTCGGCCATACTGTGCAAGATTTCACCCTTTGTATGTCTGGTTCGGCCGGATCGTCCGAGATGTCAGTGTCTGTAGGCTAATTCGGCTGCAGGGTGTAAAGTTTTATCCTTTGTATGTCTGGTTCGGCCGTACAATGAGAAGTGTCGTGGAATTTCTTTGTGCAGGAAATATAGCTATCGGTCGAGTCAATGCGGAGTATAGTGTCATGTGGCTACTTGTCAGCTCACGTTGGGACTGCTCACCTGGTCATTTCCTCTCGATATACCCATACAACCTTCGACCAGCTCTTTTACGTATCCCCAGTCTCCCATCGCTGCTGCAAAAGAATCGAGAAATTTCATTCTTTGGAATTCACCGCCCCAATTGTTCGAATAACTCTACATACGATTACGTCGGAAGGCGAGTAACTGGTCTACTCCTGTTGTTTCTTCTCAAAAGCTTATCCTTGTGTACCACAGTATGACAGTCAGAGGCGCGACCCAGAGAGAGAGCCCGGATGGCCATGTTCTCTTCATAGAAGAAGTTCGGAAACACCTAGGTGTGAGGGCCAACGCCGGCGAAAGTTCTTCCTTAGCCGATACCACTGAAGCCCGCCCCAAGGTCCTCCTCATCGGTCACGATATGCATGACGATTTTCGGAAGATGAGACAAGACGGCATCGATCTCCAAAAACACTTCCAGTACTCGGGTTGCGTCGATACCCAGGTAGTTGTCGAGGACACAGGTGCAAGCATGGGCAAAGGGTTGAGCGATCTGATGTCACACTACGGACTGGCCAAGCTCGAGTTCAAAAAAGTAGGTTGCCCCAAAATGCCAGGCAAATGGGTTTTTGTGGGCGCCCACTGCTCGGGCAACGATGCCGTCGCAGCTCTGGAGTGTCTTATCGATCAAACCTTCGATCTGAGCCTAAGGACACCCGGCGACAAGGACTCCGTAGGCCTGGAAGATCTGCCTGAAGACTGGTTGAAGAAGCCTCTCCAAGGTATGAACATGGATTTGATCCTGCTGAGCTACGACACCGAAGGCGTAGAGACGCCTAACTACAAACCCAAAGTCCTCAACCGTACGAGCGAGCACGGCTTCGCATGGATGCGCGTCGCCGACTTTGCCCATACCCCGCCCGGAGACCATGGGCAAAACTGGCGTTCCTTTATCCGCGCACGACACTGGATAAACCACGATTTCCGCAACTTCTCGAATTGGTTCTACTGCATCGGCAATCCGAAAGGCTTCTGGCCAAAGTATGGCGAGTCGCAGTATTACCATGTGTCGGAGGGTCCTGCCCCGTTCCATAAGCTATTCGAGGAGCTGGCAAATGCCACTGCTGGCGCTCTCAAAGGGCTTGATACCGTCGAAGAAGTCACAGCGATGCTCGAGCAGACAACACTCGAGGAGGAGCGCACACCGGCCGGTGGACGTAACATGGCCATTACCCGAGGCAATGCGAACAATGTTAGAGGAAACATGACCAACAGCAGAAGCATGCAGCCTCCCTTCCGAAGCAACGCAAAAAACATCGGGGAGGATACCGCGGAGATTAGAGGCAATTATTCAAGCTGGGCAGAGATTGCTGAAGGCAACGAAGGCAAGAAGTTCCAACAGCAAGGCCAGTGAGACATGAACAAGCAAGAAGGGTGGACGGCAGCGAGGGCTTTTACAATCGGAAGCGAATGTTAGGGTACTACTTCCTCCCTCATTAGGTAGACAGGCCAATGTCGAAATCCTCTAACAACACAACTCACGCCTGCGAATGATGGAGTACGCCTGACTGATTTAAAACAGCGTGAAGGCTATGGGGAAACGCGGAAGCGCCTTGATTCCGAGGGTCCAGCCCCTTTCCATCAGCTATTCCAGGAATTTGCGAGTGCCATTGTTGCCAACGAGAGCTCTGATGCGATAGATAATGCTAATACAAAGGGAATTGCCACTAAAGAAGAGGTCACCATATCACTCAAGAAGACACCGATTGAGAGAGATACAAGGGTCTCCGAGGAAAATGTAATAGAAACGAGAAGTAACAGCCCAGCCTCCGAGACAATATTATGCGCAGTAGAGGAAATATACCAAACTTCAGAGGCAATTCCGCTTGGGCAAGTGAAAATAAGGCAAGTAACGGAGGCTACAATCCCAATGACAGAGGCAATTTCGCTCGAGATTGTAGTGATATAACAGGCAAAAAAGGCTATAAACCCAACTATAGAGGTAGTTTTGCTCGAGAAAGTGAAAACCTGGCAAGCAACAGAAGCTATAGAAAGCGACGTGCCAAGCCTCTTCCGGCTCGGCCTCTGTATGGGACTTCTTTCAACTAACCCCATATTTCTGCACCCCACAAGATTTGAGGTCACGTTTGGTACCCGGATGTTTGTAAGTTGAAACATATACATTGATGAAGAATCCTATGTACAGAAACCGAGTTTGGATGGTGGGTAACTCTATGAAAAAACCCCTTTCCCTAGTGATGTGTTCTCGAAGTTTCCACGCTAATAGAAAGACATATCACCCTGGTAAAAATGCGCTTAGAGTTGATTGAATCACAAAGCGGAATATCGACAATTCCCTCCAAAGACTCAAAGAAACTTCCCGGCCCCATAGTTGCTGCGACTATTGTCGCGGATTATATACCGATGCTCAACCCCCTGCCAGATGCCTATGGCTCACAGCTGTTCCTCGGCATTAGCATCCTATCCTTCATACTCCTCATAACCCCATCGAAAGTCTGGCTGCTGCAACGCCCCATCCCCGTTGCGAGCCGCCCATCACCCCCTCCTCATCGGCGCACGGAAATGCTCCGATTCTCCGGGACCCTCCACTTCTCAACCGCTCCACCCCACGCCTTCATCCGGAACAGCTCCGGCAGCGGCTCCAACCGTTGCGGATTCCTCTCCGACTTCCACCAAACCCGGAAGGCGGCCCGGATCTCTCGATACTGCACGTTGTAAGTATCCTCCAGATTCGTGACCGGGGCCGCTTCACCCGTCCACTCCCGGTAGGCCTCTCGGGTGTATCTGAGGGCACGGTCGAGGCTCTGGGATTGCGAGCCGTTCACCGGCCGGACATCACGGAAGTCGGAGGGTGCTCCGGGCTCCGTTTGGGCTGGCGGAGGCGCCTGTGGTGGATCTGGGCCCTGTGCGTCGGCCGCTTGGGGAGCTTCGTCGAAGTTTATAACGGTCCCGTTTATATATATGTGCTGTGGCGGCGTCAGGTGCGCGTCCTCCACGGGAGCTTGGGACACATCCGGGATGTTCTCATTGATTTGTAGTTGCGGTGGAGGTAGGCGCGCGTCCCATTCTGCCTCGCGCTCTTTCTGCACCGTTGCAGCCTTTGGATTCTGTGCCGGGGGTGAGTAGTAGCTTTCGGTGGCGGTTATATCCCGTCGCTTCGGCTTTGGTTCACTGGTGTGCTCCTCCCAGTTACTCTCTTGCTCTTGCGGCTCCTGTTCCCCGATATCCTGCTCCGGGACATAGGCGTCCTGCTCCCATTCACCCACGTGATCTCCCCTTCTGTGCTTTCCGAGGATCTGCTCAGGCAAATGTCCCTCGGAAAGACGTTCAAGGTACTCCGAATGACGGGAGGGTGCATCAGTCATGCCTTGGTCCACACCCTCGTTCGAAGCAGCAACAAGAATCGGGCCTCCGTACACATCGCCGTTTAGTGGATTGCTGGGCCCAATATCCGCAGCTGGTCTGTCGTAGAAGCCGTGATCGGTACCACTGAAATTTCGGCCCGCTGCATCCCCATATGATCCGAGTAAGTCCGGCATGGTCCTAAAAAGCTCCTCTGGTGACTTCAACGGGCCCTCTGTGTCCTCATTGAAATCGGACACAGGCTGTGAGGTCCCAAAAGGCTCCTCTAGCGACAATAATGGAACTGGGGCACCTGCTGCGTCATAATACCGTCGTCGAGGAGTCCTTTCATACTGAGCACGACGCTGAGGCCCAGGGACTATACCAGGATTTTCGTCTTTGCGTTGTCGCTTGGACGGGGCGCCATTTTCTGAATCTCTATCCGCTTGGACGCTGGACTCAAATTGGCCGGCCTGGTATCCCATATTCTGTAGTTGGCCAATCTGCTGCCGTTCCGACGGTGAAATTTCCGCGCCTCGCTCCTCCTGAGTCTGGTTTTGGATCACCGGACTTCCAGACTCGACATAACCGTATTGGGCATTATGGGCTGATCTTCCCACTCCTGCGGCCTCCTTTTTCCTCGTATATATATTCTGGTCAACTTCGTCTGAATCTTCGCGCCCACGTCTTCCCAGAATCTGTTTGGGCGCTTGATACAATCTGCGACCGCCTTGACCCAAAGTGTCTCCTTCATGCTTCGGAGCACCATTCGTGCCATTGATGAACCCTTGGTGCTGAACAGGTGGACCGTCTTGAATGTTGTAGGGATAGTCAGGAGATGCATTATGCTGTGGCTGATACTGCAACCCCCGGTAGTTGTTTTGCCCGATAGAGCCTTGTGCTGACCACATCTGCCCTCTGCATTCCTGCTGCAATTGGTCCAAGCGGGTATCAGTCTCCAGCCCGATGCCCTGATAGTATGGTACCCTTTGGTTCTCCGCAAAATGATTGTTGCCCAGAGAATGCGCCTGCTGGTTTCCTGCGGAGACGTTGATGTTTTGATACGGTGACGGGGCTGTACCATATGTGCCACTGTACGAGCGACCTCCAGCCTCCAAGGTACTCGTGTTCTGGTACGGCGTCGGTGCTGCACCAAACGTGCCATAGCGCTGTGGTTGCGAAGACGCCGGCTTTCTATGACCATTTCGCGAGCGACCTCCAGACTTGCTCTTCCGTTGAGCAGGATTCGAGTCTTGATCATAACCATCCTGGTCCTCACGAGGACGCTTTCCGAACGCACTGCTGGCCTTCCCTGCATCTGCTTCAGCCTTCTCCTTGCCTTTCTCGATCTTCCTTAGTGTCTTTTGCAAGTTCTTGTTCCGAGTCTCCTCATCCAGTGCTCGCGACTCCCCCGCCCTCATTCCGTGCTTTCCAGTGTTTCCTAGCTTCACTGAGTCCTGCTCCCATGGGAACAGGTCCCTCGCGAACCCTCTCGTGGAGCCGGTCAGGGAAGGATCAAATCCGTTTTCAGCGAAAAATGCCTTCAGCCCTTTCCTAATCTTGTCGGTGCCTTGACGTATGTTCCCTGCCACTGTGCCTTTCTCGTCTCGGAAGCGCTGCGAAGGCATGTTTACGTGCGTGTTAGGACTTCCGATGTATTTGGTGATCAGATCATACGTCTTCGGCTTTTTCTTTCTGATCCACCTTGGCATTCTGGCCCACTCATCTTTCTGCGATATGCTCGTGTTTCTAAGTCGCATCACTTGCAACTTGTACCCTTCTGTCTCAGCCGAGAGCGTGAGTGGCATGTCCAGGTGCTTCTTGACAGGATTGTTGTGAGGGTCCAACAGAATCTTGTTGTCCTCAAACCAGAATCCGGGATTTGGCCGGGGGTTAGGCTTGCGCTTCTTCTTCGCTTGGCCCTTGTCCCCAGCCTCCTTATCATCTGGGTCGCCCTCTGGCTTGTCTTTGGGCCAAACGAAACATTCGTCTGGGCAGTCATCACGGTTCGGACCCAAGTTCTGATGTGGGAGAAAGAAGGCCGTCTCGCTATGTGGCAACCCATCGGTGGGATCAGGATGCACTGTAACTACCAGTCAGTCTTGGCACCTGACGATCGGATAATTATACTCACGATATTCCTTATCCGGATGCTCAGCCTGGGCTCGCGCGATCAGAATCTCCCTATAGCTATGGTGTGAAGCGGACTCCTCTGTACACGTCAGCATGGTTCATTCAAACATGGAGCAGAAGCATTATAACTTACGCCATTGCTCAGTCTCCGGGTTGAACCAGACTTCGGCACCGTTTCTCGTCCCGGTACGACCCCATCCTCGCCTACGCCGACTCTCTATTACGCCCGTGTCAAGATCTATCCGGTAGTAGTTTAGATCATCTGCAGGGTTGAATTTCGGGTCGTTCTCTGTCACCTCCGTATCGGCCTCCTCCGCGCCTTCATGGTATGTGTTGGGTTGTTGGCTAGAGTACATGGAGTCCTCACGACCATGGGTGTTGCCGGAACCATATTGCTGCACAGTGCTTTCCGTTTGGTAAGGTGTTCCCAAGGAAAGTCCAGATGTAGATTGTGGAGAAGGATTGAGTGTGCCATAAGCAGAGTCAATGCCTGATGTATTGACTACTGATCTTTCTCCATTCTCGACAGAAACTAAGTGGGGACTAGCCGCATATGTGTCGAAATCTCGCTGTGGAATTGGCGTGTGGTAGATGGGGCTGGCGTGCTCGTGATCATCTTTCTTTGTCTGATGTTCGTCCTGTGCCACAGTGTCTGGAAAATCCGAAAAGTCTCCGTTGGCGGCATGAGCCTCGGAGTTCTTCCACTCTTCTGAAGAGAACACGTCAGATTGGAACTGGAACTGTTGTTCATCATCCCCACTTGTCAGACCGACTTGTTGTTGGCCAAAGTTGGACGTGTCGCTTGCTGGATTCATGTCTTGAAGTTGTGTTATCTTTTCTTGACCTTCCCTGAGTTCGTTGGGCTCGAACAGATGATGCTGAGACACGCTCGTCAGACCACCTTGCCGTTGACGGTAGCTGGAAGAGTCATTGTCTGGGATGGTGTTTTGGAGACTTGAAACTTCTCCTTGGGCTTCCACAATCTCGTTCGGCTCATACCGCGATTGGTGTTCCCCGTATGACAGACCAGCCTGTGGATGCCCATAGCTCGCATTGTCAAACTCAAGATTGAAGTTGGCAGGGTCGAAACCATTGATGTCGACACTATCATCAAGGCCATTGCCAAGTTGAAAATCTCCCTGCTGCAAAAAACGGCTTGGCTCGGAGTATTCAGACATAGTGCTGAGACTCGCAGAGCACGCTTTAGCTTGACTAAAGGTAGAGTGTCAGCAATGTCTTAACGTCATTGGGTTCCTAGGTAAGTGTTTGGTAAGATTAATGTTGATGCGTGGGGAAGACCTGATATGAAGAATGGAAGCGGTCCGGCCACAGAGGTGCCCAAGTCTCGTCTTGGTCATAGTGTACGTACCTGAAGGTGTTTGAAGGTTGGTGACGGAGTTGGCGAAGCTGTGTTGCCACAATATAGCGAGGGAGCGATGTGAACGAGATCTGTAGGTATCTCAATCAGTCTCATGCAAAATGTTCGAATGCTATGTGCTTTGTGGAAGCAATATGAGAACGGATGCTGCAGAAATTCGGTGATGAATGGCTGGTGGTAAGAGAACGGGAAGTTGTAAGGAAGAAGTGCTCTGATACTGGGAATGTGACCTGGAGGTCTTTGTGTCGACACTAGCCTGAGAATCTTGATGTGTTTGGAGTTGCTGTGTTTGGGTCGACACTAGCCTCAGAATCTTGATGTGTTTGGAGTTGCTGTGTTTGTGTCGACACTAGCCTGAGAATTCTGATGTGTTTGGAGTTGCTGTGTTAGGAAGATGGTGTCGAGTCTTTTCTCTCCTTTTCGGGAGACCACAAGCATATAGGGGTAACTACGCGTTTCCTTACCTCAATAAGCAGCAGTAACCACCGAGTAGCCTCAGCAAGAGGACCAGTATGCCACAGAAAGACTCCAGAGTCTATCAGTCAAGGATCTCGTCCACAGCATCATCTTTTCCCAATGTCAACAAAAGGCTTAGCGCCGGCGGAACCTAGCTTCATCGTGCCAAGACTGCTTCTATGTCGTAGCCTCCGGCCGGCACCCGCTGACCACTGGTTCATCATGCTGGTGTCATCGTCTTGCAGCGAAGTCGGCCCCGCCATCATATCAACATCTCTTCGTGCTTCCCAATTTTGCAAGCCAACCTCGACAGAAAACAATGGCTTGGCTGATGCAAACCTTTCAGTCTAGAATGATATGCCTGTATGGCTTCAGTTTCAGCTGGGGGGTATCTTCCCGGTACAAATCGAGCCCGCAAACTGAGTCGACTTCTCATGCTCCTTGAAGGACACCACAGGATTCTCAATCAGGGGAACACAGACAGATCCAGGAACAATGCTCGAAGCGGAATCGAATGTTGCTTTACCAGTCGGGCGTAGCGGCGTTGCGGAGCTCCAGTCCGAACTCATGAGGATCTCTCGGTGCTCCTATGGGAAAATCGTGGCCGTGGGAGGAATGTTTTGATGGGCTCCGATTGTCTAAGCCGAAAAACTCGTGGACCTGCATCGGGTCAGCCCTCATGGGTACTCGTATCTCATCACGACGTCCTCGAAACACACCGCTGTGTTCTGCTCTCGTGTCCTCGAAGGAAAGACATCTCGAGACGTTCTGATCACAAGGATCAAGCGCTTAATGACCATAATGGGTCAGCATGTACATGGCGGCCATGTTGATCAGCTCGTCGCTAAGGACAGGGAATGCGGGAGCGAGAAACGACAGGAGGAAGAGTAGGAAGCCCCTAAACGCTCGGTTAGACAGGTAATGGAAGGGATTGTCAAAGAACACTTACATGATTGACAGAACGCTCTCTTGGAAACTCATGTTCGGCGCGCTACACCTTCTGCGCTTCGTCCGGCTACAGAGTCGTGACCGCAAGCGGTTGTCGCGTCTTTGTGAAGTGGTGTTTGTAGACACTCGTGGGGATGCCGGCGCTGCTTGCTCTCAGGCGATCTTCCCGCTCGATCTCCGGGTCGTGCATCGCCAGCGCCTCGAGAATAGGGCCGCTGCTAGCAACTGCTTGGATTCTGATTCGAAACGTTCAGAGTACTCAGCCCTCTCTCGCTCCTAATCTTCAATGTAGGAAAAAGATCAGGTGTTTCGAAGACCTGGAGGTGATAGAAGGTAATGTAAGGCTAGCATCTCGAGATTAGGAGACAGCGGTCAAATCCGAAGAGGCTGATGTTGAATTGGGAGTTGACTCCACTATTTGGCACGGTGAAGACGACAGTTTCCTTTTTCAAACAAAAAAAAACATATTATAGTATATATAGAAGGCTGACATTGTGACTTGGCAATGTCTCTCACAGATCAAAAAGATTGTGTCTCAGAAGTTGACAGTTCTTATAGGAGTGGAAACGGGCGCTAGACTACTTCACTTGTCTGTTTCTCCAATGACATTCCGCGCGGAGATGAAGAAGATGAGTGATGAGACAGAAATAGAGAAAGATCGGCGAACGAGGTGTTTGCAGTAGTGAGTAGGAAATCCCTTAACAATAAATATTATATCACTCCAACACTTGCTCCATTCCTCGCGGGGACCATGTTGTGACCTAATACTTTCTCGCTGTCATCAACTCATGATCTTTTGATATCAAGTCATCTCTTGGCCTGATCACGAGAACCTTGTCTGCGCCTAATTGACTACTTCATACGCTTCCTGTGAACGTTCCGCTGTTTTCTGTCCTTATTGGACGCCCTCTTTGCGATCCTTGTTCCGCTAGGGTTCAGCTTGGCGAGTTGACTGTACGGAGTGCCAGTCTGTCTTTGACACTTGCTGTGCCGCATGCAGCGATTGGAGTAACACTGGTTTTGTTTGGTGCCGGCAGCTTTTTGCCGCCGAGAGTCAAATGATTGCTCGTCTTGTCCGCTGATACGCTTCGCTGTCAAATAACTATCTTTCCGGACAGTGCCTTTTAATTATATCTGCATGAATGATTTTGAGCTTTGAGATGTAGCAGTTGAAATGTCAAACCCTGGAAACATCACAAAACAGTACATAAGCCTTCGAGCAGAAGAGTAAAATGATCAGTCGTGCACTCCCAAGTTCAAATTCCGACTCTCAGGGATCTTCTCAGTCTCAAAAACTATAAGCTCATGCGCAAAGCGAGACTGCTGTAGTTTGTTTGAAAGATTCCCTAGGTCTCAAGTGACTTTCTTCCCGCTTCTTTACGCTTTTTTTGCATCGAACAATCGCAGAAGGCTACATTGCTCTAATTGTATTCCTCCAACCATCACTTAGCACAGAGGGACCAGATGCTAGGTACACAAGAAGACATTGGCTATGTCATCCTTGCGCTTGCACTCATGGCCTTTTCTGAACAATAAGGAGGGAGTGAAGTAGATACGGACTTGCAGTGGCACTGAGTGGAAGGATCTCCAACGAAAGCTTTCATCATAGGGTCTTATACCTAATGACTGCTCCTTCGATAGTATCGAAATGGAAATAGACAAGAGGCGGCACGGTGTCATCGTGTCAAAGACTTGACATGCGCTTTCCGGATGGTTCTTGATATACAGAGCGATAAGGTAGTGACTAGAACTAGCATGAATGCATGCACTGACAGAAAGAATATATGCTTGAGCTTTGGCATATCTTATTTCTGGAGGCATCTTGTAATCCACTGTGTTGGGGTAGAAATAGAGAATCAACGTACAGGAAGATACCTTCAGGTATTGTCTGATTTTGACTCCATACTGTGGCAGGTTAGCCGAAGGTCTTGGCAAGCTATTTTAGCGGCCGAAGCTAAGCAATAAGATTCATCCACGCACAAGCTCCTCAATCTTTTCACTCGACGTTGCTTTCTTAAGCAAGACTGACTGCGTCCAGATATTACTGTCGGCACTCAATGCTGGATAGCTGTTCTTTCACTCCTCTGTACCTAAATATCTTGTCATGATCTGGTGGCTACGTGTGACGGCTCTTCCGGCAAAGGTTCCGCTCATACCAAAGCCTTGGCGCAGGGCGAAGTCGTAGTGTTTGGCCAGATATGCGGCATGTTGAAGATGCAGTAATGACTCACGATATTCGAGAGCCCACCGCAAGAGAAGGTAGTGTAATTGTATCCCGATCATTTGGCCTTCGCCACTCAATGCCTCTCCTATCATGATTAGCTTTTTTCGTGGCTACACTCTTCGCTGTGCCAGTTCCGCGTATTGTCAGAGGCGTCAAGGTTGGATCAACGTAGTGAAGCAATTATTCAACGTCGTTAAAGAAGCACAGCAAGCTCATGACCGTTGAAATCACATTCCACGCCTGCCAATCATGTTTCTCTTAGTTGAAAATTCGCTTGAAGGCTTTGTGCGAAGCCCACCTAGTATGATTGAAGGAACGGGGATCTGAGCTAAGGTTCTTAGATGCACGAGCATCAAATTCTGAGTAGCCCACCGTCAGTCTCATTCCTTGGCGTCTTCGCCAAGAGGCTTGGCACGCTAGTATCTCTCAATGTTTATTTTCTTCAATCTCCCTTACTTTATTCAGTAAGACCAGCGAGATGATCGTTTCGCCCAGGACTTCAAAATACGCCAGCGTTTCACACGGCCGAGTCCGGAATATATACGTAAACTTCCCAGGCGTTGATCGCTGGACTTGCTGCTAGGTTCACGAAGATGAAACACCCGCTTGTTCCGCGCCGCGCCATACGTTACAGATTTTAATTCGACTTCATGTTGTTGACGTTGCGGTACATTGATATCCTCTGCCATCTCTTTCTCTGTTTTCTGTATGATATAATGGTCTGGTGGATTGCGCTCTGTTTACATGCGCGCTTCCTTCATCGAACGCAAAATGTCCAACACCTGTGATCTTGCCGCTTTCCACACCGTAACTGCCAGTGACCAACATGAAATTTCAATGGCCACTTTCAATCCTTAGCCTGCTTGGGCTGCCGGCTGCGCGAGGGTGGCCTGTTACTCCGGTATCTTCGACAGGTCCAAATCCATCGACCGTAGTACTGGGCGCGTCGACGATATCAGCGGCGGCGTCTTTGACATGGACTGCGAACGTATCGACAAATTCCACATCGCATAATTATTTCTCCTTCAATGGCTCCACGAAGGCAACCAACGTCAACGGGCCGGTCACCGTACTCAAGACGATTGAACTCATACCCCAGCCATTACTCAGTGATTCATCTGCGGGAGCTAGAGAACCTGCGAAAAATCTAACCCGCGATGGTTCACCTTTAGCTACCATTGCCCAGCAAGCAACAGTGCCAACCGCTTCGCCGCCAGCCAAGCCAAGAAGCTCTTCCGAGCCTAGCATTTCATCGAGTCCCCAGGGAGCGGGTCTGCAACTAGTTGGTCAATCAGTCAAGCGCTCCATGCTCCAACCAATAATCGTGGGAGGGATCACCTATGCCCCAGTCCATGCGCATCACACGCGCAGCAGTGCTGGCATTTGGCAAGGAAAATCCCGGGCCAGCCTGGCAAACTCTGAGACTGTAGAATGGCATGGGTATTATGCAAAACATGACTCGGAGCCGAATGGGCTTGACCACGAAAATCTGAAGTCTGTGCAAGGGCAAGGAGGCTTACCGCCTGTTGTCGTAGGAGGCCTGACGTACAGACCAGTAGGCGAAGAACTTGAATCCGGACGGCAGACTCCAGCACCCGTGAATGTTGCAGGCTCGGCAACAGAGACAGCAAAGCCAGCGGCCAACCCTTTAGTAGAGGGTGGAACGACGTCCCGCCTAGAGCAGTCGGAACCAATGGCTGCAAATTCTCCGTACCCTGCGAGTCCTGGTGGCTCGAGCCGTGTGTCGATGCAGTCTCAGATCCCTCCCTCGCCACCAGGAAGCCCGATTCTCGTACTGGGCTCGCAAACTTTGACAGCCGTCCCAGGAAGTAGCGGCTTCATTCTCGGTAGCGGCTCCCTGCTTCCTGGCACTCCCGCAATCACCGTCGACGGCACTGCAGATTCCCTCGATCCGTCCGCAACTCTTAACGTGGGGAACTCCACCGTCATCCTCGCTGCCTCCGGCGCTCTTACCATAGCAAACGAGACGTTCGTACCCCTTGGCAGCACAGCGATCTCCGTAGAAGGCACCACCCTTTCCATATCAGGGCCCGCCATGACGAACCAGGGCACCACACTCTCTCTAGCCCCCAGCGGGCTCGTCGTCAACTCATCCACATCCCCCTTCGCAACCCCCACTCCAACCGCAGCAGTGACAACCACCAACCAGGCTTCCGCCCCACCACCCCCCTTCGCCATCTCCGGCCACTCAATAATACCAGCATCTCCGTCAACCTTCACCATAGCCGGCGAAACATTCACCGCCTACCCCGGCGGCCTGGCCATCGACGGCACCGAAGTGTTCCAAGGCAGCACCGCCATCACCGTCTCCGGCACGGCCATATCGCTCGGCAGCTCCGACCTCGTGGTCGGGACGAGCACTGTACCGTTCGCGTCGGTCACCGGGTTGGGGCCGGCGCTTGCGTCGGGATTGGACACTGTTGCGGGTGCGTCCGGGGGTGGGGTGGGGCCCGATGCGACGGGCACGTCGGCGAAGGAGTCGCATCGGTCAGCTGCTGGGCAGTTGAAGATGAGGAATCTTACGGCGATGGTGTGGCTTGCGATTGTAGGGCTGATCACTTCGGTGGTGTGAGACGGTTAGAAGGGAAGGGGATGCTTTGGCAGACACGAGGCTTATCCCCGCTTCTACAATATATTAATGTACATATGTCTACTATATCATCTATCTACCCTCTTACTCTCAATGCATCCGCCACGCGTATCTGATCAACATTATAAGTGTCTTGAGTATCTAGAGCAAACCCGCAGCCCCTTCCTTATCTCACCCTCCCGCCTCCCCGTTCCTCAGAGCCAAACGAAAGCCAACGAAAGCCAAACCAAAATCCACATCAAGCCGGCCATTCTCCGCCGCCATCCGTACCCAGCGCACCGTGTTCCAGCAACAGGGCGGTACATCTCAACGGGAGCTTTTCGAGCCGCGAGCCGGATCGATCTTCCCGGCCCCTCGTCCGGCCCGCAGATAGCATTTGCGTAAGCTGCCGTGTCCGAGTGGGTAGGCCGAGAGGTGGGGATGATCTTCGATGAGCGGCTGCATGAGGGGGTGGCCGGCGTGGCCCGAATCAAGCATGGTTTACGACATCGGGCCACGTCTTGACGGAGTCTTTGAAAATCGCGTCGTCGCCGCTCTTGAGGGCGGGAGAGACTTCCCAGCGCGTGGGGGGTGTGTTGTCGGGTAGGTTGTGCTCGCGGCCGAAGTTCTGGAGGGCTTGGACACGGGGGAGATGGGCTGACGGTAGGCTTATAGTCTCTCGCCTTGGGCGAGCGCTGTTGTGGGGCTGTTCTTCCGGATCGAGCGCGGTTTCGGTGGAGGTTGGATCTGACAGAAGGGTCTCGAGCCGGTGGGAATCACCCGTGGAACAAGCTTCCTGTAAGTTTTCGATGGCGGTGTCGGTCGGCGGGGGTGCTGTCAGATTCTGACGCTGATGTTAATAGATTGGTGACTGATAAAGGTATTGAAGATGAGGAGGATTTCCAGTGCAGCAAGCGAGTAGGTAGCAACGGGACACAAAGCTATCCCATTACGGTGGTCTCGGCACTCATATTCGCCGTGCTTCAGTATTTTAAACATTATGAAGTTGTCCCTGACTGTTTCTTCTTCGGGCGCCAAGTGATAGGGCTGAAGTTCAAGGTAGTAGAGACCGTCGTTCCGCGCCGTCCCTAGCGCTGAAGATACAATATAATGTTGGAGGGGAGGAGGGGGACGACAGAAGAGCATACTGTGGACCCCGTCGCAATTTGCAGAACCGCTGCGATCAAGCACGATTGGTTGGCTCATTATTTCCATCATGACAAGGCCTATCATGTTGAAGCCATTGGCTATACTTACTATCATATCATCTTGCACTGCAGCTGCATTTCATTTACAAGAACCAAAAGTCCTTCCAAGCCTCGACAGTTCCACCGGCGTTGGGGTCACATACATCCCCATGACTGACCCTAATCGCCTGGACCCTTTCACCAATTACACCCAGCAAAGACGAGTCATGATATCGCTGTACTACCCCGCTCAACCAAGTCCCCCTACGAACTTCCTCGAACAGCGACCGAAAGCCGACGACTGGCACCACATAACCCCTTACATGCCTCCAACGACCGCCGCTCTATACGACGAACTCGTCACTCCATTCGGTTTCCCCACCAACACATTCGAGCAGCTCTCGACCCTTTGCCAGCAAAATGCTCCGCTTCAAGATGACTCCATGGCCCACCCGCTCCTAATCTTCTCCCCAGGCGGCGGGGCGCCGCGTTTCTTCTACTCCACATTCCTAGAAGATCTAGCACGCAGAGGCTACGTAGTCGCCGCCATCGACCACCCACATGATGCCCTGGTCGTCGAATTCCCTGATGGACAGGCCGTCATAGGGCTCAACAAGTCCCTTACCCGAGACGAGGTAGAATTGCTCATCACGGTACGAGCGCAGGACATATCCTTCGTACTTGATGAACTGAGCCGTCAATCTCCATCATCCGCCAAAATCCAAATCAACACGACGGATGTCGTAGCGTTCGGCCACTCACTCGGCGGCGGTACAATTGCAGAGGCAGCGCTGAATGACACCCGCATCAAAGGCGGTATCAACGTCGATGGCCGCATGTTCGGTTCGATGGAGAAGCCAAACACCACCATTTCCAAGCCGATCCTCCAATTCGTATCCGAAGCCTCCAGTGCGGATCCGTACTGGCGCTGGGATGAGGAATGGGCGCGTCTGTCAGGCTGGAAGCTGGAGCTCGTATTGAACGGTGCCGCGCACTCGACTTTCAGCGATATGCCTCTCGTCGCCGAGGTCTTGGATGTTCGGAAAAAGCTGGGCGAGGACGGGAAGGAGCTTCTGGGCAAGCTGGATGGGATCAGGGGGTTGGAAATTGTGGTGGAGTATGTGAGCGCTTTTGCCGAGTTTGTGCTGACGGGGAAGAAGGGAAGTCTGCTGGGAAACAATGGTGATGAGAGGTTCCCGGAAGTCAGGGTGAGGAGACATACATGAATGATATTCAACGTATTCTTATGTTTGAGAGTTGGTAAATACTAGGGTATGCAATTACTGCTATAATGAGACTTATCACTAGATATGATATTCTTAATGATGTCTAAGGAAGAAGGATATCTATGTATAGGGAAGGCCTTCATATACTAATGACTAGGCCGAATGAGTACTAGCGTAAGCGAGTGTTGAGTTATCGATACTAGCAAAAACCGAAAAAGATGAGGCTATTCGCATACTATCAAAATATTACTTCTTCGAATCCTTCTCCGCAATGCTCTCTATAGCTGCAATTACTTCTCTTACTGTAGTGGGCGTAGATCCGGTTATGATAAGCGTATTTCTAGTAGCGATAAGAGAAAGATGATCCAATTCTTCTTCGCAATGCTCTCTATAGCTGCAATTACTTCTCTTACTGTAGTGGGCGTAGATCCGGTTATGATAAGCGTATTTCTAGTAGCAATGAGAGAAAGATGGACCCTTATGACCAAATTCCTGGATAGCTACATCAAGAATATATCGTTTATATACTCTATACACCTATCCTTGACCTATAACCTTCCGCTTCTCTATATTACGAATATAGCCGAGCGGAGAGGCGAGCTAAGAGGCGAGCCAAGAGGCGAGAAAATGAGCATGCTGGGAGGCGAAAAGTGGAGCGAGATTTAAAGTATGCTGAGTTCGAGCGGTGCTAAGTAAGAAAGTAGGCTCTCTAAGAGTCGATATAGTGCGCGGACGTAAAACCGCAGAGAGTTGGCTCGTGTTGATAGGGCTGCTACTGGTAATACTCTTCTTCGTAGTGCTCTTCAAAGAATCCTCTGCAACGGCCTGTTCCTTGATCTCGAAGTCTTGAATAACTTGGTAGAGTGAGGGTAGTAGGTGTGGGACTCGGTAATCTGGGCCGTAGTTTGTGGTGAAAGGGGGAAGAAGCGTAGTGGTATCCTCAGGCTGTTGTTGCTGAATTGACTGCATTGGCTGTTGTTGAGGCTGACGTGGAGGGCCGTCGCTTGAAGTGGGGGGAGGGTGGACTGGAGTGGTATCCTCGATAATTGATTGGTAGGGCTGCTGTGATTGAACTGGCTGTTGCTGAGGATAGTAATAAGATGATTTTAATAAGGGACGGTCTTCGTCGTCTGGTGGCCATAGGATCTCTTTCTTAATTACGTTCGCTAATTCTTTGGCTATCGAGAGTCCTCTTTCTTTCTTAATATAGGCTCTATTAACCCGTAGATAATCTCGTAGACTAATAATAACGTTCTTATTAAGAACCTCGAAGTTCTCTCTAACGTATTGAATAAAGTCGTTAGTAAAGACGTTAGAGAGTATTCTAAATTTATATATTATATATTATTATACCCTTTAATAAACGAATTTCTCGAGTTTCTCTTAGATATCTGATAATTTAGCTTCTTATAATTCCTCTAACTTACGCTTAATTATAATGCCCGGCGATATCTTTAAAGAATTAGATTTCTTATCCTTAAAGTTTATTTTAGATATATATTATGTATTAATGTAATATAAAGCTTAGTAATATTTTCTAAGTATTTTCTCTGCTAAATAGAAGTTATAGAAATTATAGAAGTAGAAATTATAATTCTATTCGATCGAATCGTTATAATAAACGGAATCGATTAAGTAACATAGAACCGTGTGAAGTATCACGGCGATATTAGAATGGACTTCCTTCAGAGTATAACCTAGCTAATCTGTATACTATTATTAAAGTATATTAATCAGTATTGATAAATATCTAGATATATAGTTACTACTATAATAAGACTTATCACTAGATATAATATTCTTAATGATATCTAAGAAAGAAGGATATCTATGTATAGGGAAGGCCTTCATATACCAATGACTAGGCCGAATGAGTACTAGCGTAAGCGAGTGTTGAGTTACCGACTTTGAGAAATATATGTAAAGCACGACGGAGCATGTGAATGAAAGGTTCAAGCCTCGGAGATAGTCTATTGCGCAATTCAGAATGATGTAGTCGCGAAGACATGAGTAAACCTCACAGGACTACTTGTGATGAGAGGCAATGAGAGTTGCAAGAGGAGCCGGAGCGACTCATGTTCGCAGAAGCTTCTCTGGAAAACATATTCTACAGCGCAAGCGCTGCTCAAAAGACCCATCAAGACGGTAGCAGGACACGATATCTTGCCTCTAAATTGAATTCCCTCCTAGCCGGCATCGATCAATATGGCAAGGCTATGGACGTGTTGTCTCAAGCATCAACAATCTCAAGTCTGTTATGGGGTTCTTTGCGAGTTATCATTCATGTGAGTTCCCTGGCACCGGTATACGAGGATGATTCTCTCTAATCCTTGATCGATGGAGCTATCATTCCAATTCCAGGCATACTTCACAGTCATGATCGCTTTGTTTCTAGCAGATTGGAGATGTCATACCCAGATTCCAAGCATACGAAAAATTCTTCTCATCCAACCCGAGATTAACACAGTCCCTGTCCAATGCTTACTTGGACATAACCAGATTCTGCACAACTGCCAAGGCCGCTTTTCAAAAGGCTAGGAAGTCTGGTTCGATCTCTTAAACTATCTCACAAGAACACTCTTTGCTGATTAGCTGTTGGTAGTTGTGAACGCGAAGATAATCTTCAAGATTTCTTGGAGGTCTGTCGAGCAGCAATTTGGAACGCTGATGACAGACTTTAGACGGCACAGAAAGTCAGTTGAGAAAGAAGCTGAGCTGGCACATCTTGTCGAGGCAGAGAAAGCGAGAGCAGTAAGCCGAGCGAACCTACAGCAGCAAGAGATCCAGAAGTCTGGTAGGTAGTGCTGCTTCCGCATTAGCCATGTTTCATTAATCCTCCTGGCAGAGGTTGAACGAATTAGGCTTCTGTCATTGCTCTCTTCAGTCCATTGGGAACAGCAACATTCTAGAATACTTGACTTGAGACATCCAGGTACTGGAATCTGGATTGTAACTCAAGAGGTATTTGGACTGTGGAGATCGGCTACAGGAACACCTCAGCAACGATGTCTCTGGTGCTACGGTATTCGTGAGAGCACCTAGCCCGAGTCCCTATAACTACGTTTTGCTGGATCTGTACTGACAAAGCACCTACCAACAGCCGGCTCTGGAAAAACCATTCTCACGTAAGCTTTTGATCTGTGGGCACTGAATCCTGATCTGATCGATAGTCCAGAGCTGGCGTGATCAATGCTCTGTCGCAAGAAGTGGACTGCCAACATACTGCTGTGGCTTATTTCTATTGCGATTATGCTGATCACGAGACTCTTGACGCTTCCGCTATACTGGGCACAATCATCCAGCAATTGCTGGTCGTCAGGTCTAGTATAGATGAAGTAACAGCGGTAAAGATTCGAGAAGCGTATGGTGATGGAATGCGAAAACCTCTACCTTGTGACCTGACCAAAATCCTGGAAGGTATCATTCACAATTACCACCATTGTGTTTATATCATCCTTGATGGTGTGGATGAAGCTAGTCCAGACACGCAAGAGAAGCTGTTCGGCAGTTTTGCGAAGCTTTTGACATCCTGCGGTACGCTTCTGAGGCTGTACTTTTCGACTCGTGAGATCACTCTGATGTCAGACCACTTCCCATCGTGCCTGAGCTTCGATGTTTCGGAAAGCCGCGTCGCTGAGGACATCGACCATTATGTCAAAGTGTCTGTTCAACAGAGGCTTCACAGTCTTCCGGTCATGCTCAATCACCCCTATCTAGAAGAAAACGCGGTTCTTGAGCTTACAGCAAAAGCGCATGGACTGTGAGTCCCTCCTTTCCGTTCTTCTTGCTTAGTTCCACCGCTGAATTTGCAGGTTTCTTTGGGTCTCTCTTCAAATGGAGGAACTTTGCGAACCGTCTCATTCTGAGCGAAGCTTCAAGTCTGCCTTACAAGACCTACCGGAAGGGCTGACAGCAACCTACGAGAGAATTTCTCAAAAGATTGCCTGCCGTTCCGTACGTCAGAAAGCTCTCGCTGAAAGGATCCTTAATTGGGTTGTCTGTGCCAGGCGCCCGCTGAGGTTTGACGAGCTCAAAGATGCCGTTGCCGTTGACTTTGATGACGTCTCGTGGGACAGAAGAAAGTTTTCGGCAGAGACTGAGGGGAAACGTTTCCTTCATGTGTGTGGAAATCTGGTCGTATTCCACGAAAGAGACAGTACAGTCCGCCTTGCTCATCACACGGTTGGGCAGTTCCTTGACGAACAGAAGAGTCACCATTCACAGACCGACGTCAGAATCGGCAAGATTTGCTTGACATACTTGGGCTTCTCTGATTTCGAGACCCAAGTGATTCCTTTTAGAAAGAACCAAGACCTCTTTGGTGCACAATCTTCAAGACAGGCGGGCTTTCCCCTTATCCCCCAGGTTCTGGGTTTCAGCAATGGTGTATACGATTTCATACTTGGGCTATATAACTGGAACAACAGGCGGTCAATTCCAGATGTCAAATATGCTGAGATCATGAGAAGATATGGAAAAAGGCCTTTGCCGGAATCATTGACCCGAAAATACTGCCTTTTGGACTACGTCATAGAGAATTGGATTTGGCATGCCAAATAATTTGATGCATACACCCTGGAGTCTTGGAGCAAATTTGAAGAAATGGTGTTCTACAAAGCCTTACCATTTGACTTCAAGCCATGGCACAGTCGAGAAGGACCGTCTAATCTGCCCCACTTGACAATGTATCTTTGGGCCCTCGAGAACAACCACCTTCCTCTCCTGCTTCTTCTCAGGGATCTTTCTGGTCACCGGTCTCTGAGACCCTACCTACAATACAGGACCTTGTGCTGGGATCAAGTGCCACCGCACCTACTGACACGTAGTGCCAGGGTAACCGCAGTTGACTTTCATCGATATCCTGATGCCTACGATTGGCCGGCGATGAACATATTTCTAGATGGGCGAACAGAGAAACAGATCCTCCAACTCTGTCTGCAGGAAGATCCATCGGTTTTCTCAACCCCACATATCAGGGCCCGCGCTTTGGAAGATGCCAACTCAGGAGTTATTCAAAGTCTATTGCGAAGTGGGGCGAACTTGCAAAAGACCGAAATTGATGCAACCAATGCCCTGCACATTGCTAGTCAAAGAGGAAATCAAGATCTTGTCAAGATACTCTTGGATCTCGGTGCAGACGCCAATTCACGATCTTCTAAAGATGAGCGCGGAAGGACTCCTTTATACGAGGCGCTCGTGAACAATGGGTCGGGCAATCCTGACCATCGCAGGACTTGTGTAGATCATGCACGTTCAAGTTCGTCTCTTGACATGATAGAGCTTCTCCTGGACCATGGCGCAGATCCTAATGCCATGCAAGAGGGCAAGGAAACGGTCTTACATAAGGCATTAGTGTTCGCAAACAGTGAGGCCATACAGAAATCACGCATGCACAAGTAGATCTGTAGATATATGATTGGGCATATCCAACACTGGGGCAGCTGAGACCTTTTTAGATATTTAGATATGCAAATAGCCCCGAAAAAGGCCCCCCAGCGCTAGAAAAACTCCCAAACCCAAGACGTCTTCCAAGAGGGCGAAGGTCTCGAGAAGGACTTTTAACGGTATTTATGGCAGCAAGCAGTAGGGACCGGCAGCACTAGCGCGGACGGGCTGGAAGGTGCTGGTGTTGTAGTGAATGATAGGTAGGCTAGGTGAGTGACGAAAAGGCGGTAGGAATCTGACTCCCTCAACACCAAGTTGCAGCCCCTCTGCGGAAGGACTGGTACCAATGACTGACATCAGGTGGGGCTTCCCACCTGATGTACCAATGGATACCGATGACTGACATCAGGTGGGGCTTCCCACCTGATGTACCAATGGCTACCAATGACTGACATCAGGTGGGGCTTCCCACCTGATGTACCAATGGCTACCAATGGCTACCGATGACTGACATCAGGTGGGGCTTCCCACCTGATGTACCAATGACTGACATCATGTACCAATGACTGACATCAGGTGGGGCTTCCCACCTGATGTACCAATGGCTGGCATCAGATGGGGCTTCCCACCTGATGTACCAATGACTGACATCATGTACCAATGACTGACATCAGGTGGGGCTTCCCACCTGATGTACCAATGGCTGGCATCATGTACCAATGACTGACATTAGGTGGGGCTTCCCACCTGATGTATCAATGGCCGGCATTAGATGGGGCTTCCCACCTGATGTAAGGCTTTGACACGTCATCGCCCGATGCAATAGCCCAAATGGCTGGAATAGCTAGGATATCCCAATGGCTGCGGTAGCCTGGAATATGGCTGTGATAGTTAGACTAAGATATCCCTATAGCTACGGTAGCCTAAATAGCTGGGATAGTTGAAATATCCCCATGGCTGCGGTAGCCCAAATGTCTGAAATAACTGAGACGTCCCATGGCTGCGATAGCTCAATTAGTTGGAATAGTTGAGATATCCCCATGGCTGCGGTAGCCCAAGTAGCTGAAATAACTGGGACATCCCCATGTCTGCGGTAGCCCGATTAGCTGAAATAGCTGGGACATCTCCATGGTTGCGATAGCCCGAATAGCTGAAATCACTGAGACATCTCCATGGCTGCGGTAGCCCGAATAGCTGAAATAGCTGGGATATCTCTAAGGCTGCGATAGCTCGAATAGTTAAAATAGCTGAGATATCTCTATAGTTGCGGTAGCCCGAATAGCTGAAATAATTAGAACATCTCTATGATTGTGGTAGCCCGAATAGCTAAAATAGCTGGAATATTTCTATGGTTATAGTAGCCCGAATAGCTGAAATAACTGAGACATCTCTATGGTTGCGATAGCCCGAATAGCTGGAATTGCTGAGACATCTCCAAGGCTGCGGTAGCCCAAATAGCTGGAATAGCTGAGACATCTCCACGGCTGCAGTAGCCCAAATAGCTGAATTATCCGCATGGCTGCAATAGCTCAAATAGCTGAAATAGCTGAAATAGCCACATGGCTGCAATAGCTCAAATAGCTGAAATAGCTGAAATATCCACATGGCTGCAATAGCCCAAATAGCTGAAATAGCCACATGGCTGCAATAGCTCAAATAGCTGAAATAGCTGCAATGATTGAAAACATCCACATGGCTGCAATAGCCCAAATAGCTGAAATAGCCACATGGCTGCAATAGCTTAAACAGCTGAAATAGCAACATGACTGCAATAGCTCAAATAGCTGAAATAACTGAAATACTCAAATAGCTGCGATGCCTGAGATAGCCGACTTAGCTGAAATAACTACATACCATATAGCTATAATAGCTGACTATCCTTATAGCCGTATGGCTTCAGTGACTGAAATGGCTGAAATTTCTGTTGGAATCAGTCAATAGGAGGCTAGCATTTCTACACACTATTAAGTTTTAAATAAGTATTGTAACTACGCCTTATGATAGCAAATAGTCTTAGTGTAGCTTCACATCATAGATAGATAATCACCTCTATTTTTACTATATACTTCTTTATAGAATATAATAATAAATAATTATTCTATATAATTTAAGATTATTAAATATATATTATTTTTAATAGATTATAAGCTCGAAATTTCGCTATCGTAGTCTCTATATTATTAATTAGAAATATCTATTTATTTAATAATTTAGTATTATAGAAGTTAAACGAATATTCTTATATTCTTATTATATATTTTTCTATTTACTCTTTTATCTTTTCTTTAATAGATAACTATATAAGATAATTATATAGGCGTTTAATATATACGTAGCTATATTAACTTAGATCTAAAAAAAATTAAAGTTTAAAGAGTAGAAAAATTATTAGTTTTAATTAAAGAAGATAAAGAGTATTTTAAAGTATTACGATTTATAGAACGTAGTAAAATAAGAATTAATACTATTTTTAAATAATTTATTAGAGAAAGTTATTATTATAAATATATTAACTAATAAAATCTATTATATAAAAACTATTATATTAAGATCTATTAATTAGTAAATTTTAATTTATAATATTAAGATAAAGGTCTAAAAGAATCTTAATAATTAAATATCGAAATTTATCTACTCGATATATAAGAATAAACTAATCGAAGTAATAGAAGATAAGAAGATAGTTATAATTAGATAAAGTAAATCTAAATAAATTATATAAACTTCGAATTTATTCTTCGCTTTACTAAGTTATAGAAATTATAAAATACTATTATAACTAATAGTAATAACTCGATTAAGATCTATATTATTAATATATATATAAAATCTAAAAACCTTAAGCGTATAAGAGCTTTAATCGATAGATAGATTCTTATTATTCTATTATTAAATAATTTAAATAAAAAGTATAAGAACTTTATATATCGTCTTATTATATAACTTAATAACATATTAGACTTTAATAAAATTATTATACTTTTTTATAAAGAAGATCGTCTCCTTAAGCGAGATAATAAGAAATAAGCTATAGTTGTTATTATAAAGAAATATTATAAGAAATAGAAAGATAAGAAGATCTTTAGAGATAATAATAATTTAGAATATAGAGATAATACTTTAGAATAAGATTAAGGTAGAAATAATAATAAAAATAATAATTACAACTTTAATCCCCTATTAAATAACTCGAATAGTATCTACTATAAGAAATTAGATAACGTATCTAAGTATCTAAAGTATTTACTACTATTAAATAAGAGTAAGAAGAGATATTAGTTATTTAGCTACTAAATTCTTTATAACGAAAAGATATCTAATTAATTTCGAAATAATAATAATAATAATAATAATTTGAATTTTAAGTCTAAAGCGAATATAGCTAATATAATTAATAAGTCGAACGATTTTATAAATTAAAATTATACTTATATTTTAGTAATAGCTTATATTATAATCGATAATAAGAATACTATAAGAGATAAAGAGTATTAAAGTTATCTAGTTAATAGCTTAATATCTAAATTAGATAAAGAAATAATAAATAAAGAGCTCGAAATTAAGTCTCTTAATTATCTCTTAATTAAAATAGCTAAATCGTAAGAATTATAAAAGAGTATAGAGAATTAATTAATATCTTAGCTTAACGTTAGCTTAAAATTAAGTAATAAGATAAATTAAGAAATTAAAAATATTCTTAACTCTTTATCTAATTCTCTAGATTCTCTAGAGAATAAAATAATTAACGAATTATTATATAAATTCTTAATTTACTTTCTCTTCTATATAGTATATATAAATAGTTAATCTACTATTATATACGAATAAATAATAAACTTAGACTATACTAATTATATATTCTTTAATAAAAACGAGTTTATCGACTATTAATTATATTATATAGATACGAGTAAAGATATATAAATTAAATTCATAATCATTTTTTTAATTAGGCCTATCGAGTAAAAATAATAAGCGATCTTTAGAAAGCGATCTTTGATGAGCGATCTTTGATGAGCGATATTTGAGTGCCTTGCCTTTTAATAATTATAAGACTAAATTTTAAAATTTTTAAAGTATTTAAAAGCGTAATCTACGCTTTACAATTTAAAAAAAAAACCTTAAAAATTTAATAGAAAATAAAAAAGTTATTTTATATGTTAATAACGTATATCTATTTTATTAATAATTGCGAATATTTGATAATTGCGAACGCTAATTTATTTACCCGCGATAACTCAGTCGATTTAATTAAAGAGCGTAGTGACTCTAAATTTATAATTGGCTGTATATATAAATTTAAGATTTTTAAGCTTAGCTCTATCTTATTCTATTATATATACTAATTATAATAATTAATAAGACTATTATTTAGACGTAGGGCTGCGATATAATTAAAATAAAATAGCTATTATAAGATAAATCTAGTAATATTATAAAAGTTAGTAAAGTCTTATATATTTCGAATCTTATATATAAACTATTTTCGATTAATTAGATTATATAAAAAGAATTTAAAATTATCTTTCTTAATAATAACTATTATATTTTTTAAGATAGTAAGCTTATTAATAGCGCTTCGAAGATAAATAATATCTATATTCTTAATATCTTATAATTTATAACTAAGATTTTAATATTTATTTAAAAGAATATAAGAGTCTTAATAATAAGTCTAATATTTAATAAGAAAGCTATCGAGCTATAATATTATTAAATAAGATATTTAAATAAGATAGATTTTAAGAGACTAATTAATATAAGTAAGAATATTATATTAATTTAGAAACCTCGAATTAGATTAATATATAAGATCTATTTTAAAATTAAATTTATATGAAAGGTTTTAAGAAGAGTATAATATAAGATACTCGAAAAACTTAATAAGATTTATATAAACTTGGAAGAATTTTTTAATATATTATTTATTAATAGAGTTAAGTACTATATACTTCTAATTAATTAAGTAATTCTTCGAATTTAATACTTTACGTATAAGTATAAAAATAAGATCTTTAAGTTATTTCGTAATTAGAAAACTTAGATAAAAAACGAATTCGATTATAAGATTAAGATAGTTTATTTAAATAATAATATTAAATTTATTAATAATAAGTTTAAAGAATATTTTAAAGACTTTAAAATTATATAAAAGTTTATTATATTCTATACGTCTAAGTAAAATAAACTTAGTAAGATATAAAATTAAATTATTATAAATAAGATAAAAGCTATACTTTTTAACTCGAAGTTATCTCGCTATTTATAAGTTAAAACTACTTTATATTAAAGTATATTAAAAGAATAGAAGTTTTACTATTTATCTTTAAAATATAATATTATATAAGATATAGATAGATAAATAATTATATCTCGATTATATAAAGATTATCGATTACGTTATCTAGATATATATATTTAAGAAAAAGTATAAGAAGCTCGATAAACGTAGTAAGAAGTACTATCTAATTAATTACGAAGGTATAAATATCTTTTAAATATAAAATCTAGCTACTCGATAAATAAAATAATTCTTTTATATCGATTTTAATAAATTATAAATATTAATTATTATAATCTTAGATATAGATTATTAGCTAGTTAAGACTATTAATAATAATATAATAAATATATTTAATATAGAAGATAACTTTATAATATATTAATATATATTTAAGATTATTATTAATATCGATATAGGTCTTATTAATATAAATAAAATTAGAAATATTCTTTTTAATAAAAATATTAAAGAAATTAGAGAAATTGAAGATATAGAAGATAGTAATATAGGCTTAGAAGAATTTAATAATAATAATATTAAAGAGATATCTCGAGATAGCTTTATTACTTATTTAAATCTATATTCTAATATAATATATAGTTCTTAATTAAAACGAACTTCTATATCTTTTTAGAAAGTTCTTTTTAATAATAATTAAAGTAATATTAAGATACGAGTAAAGGCCAATGAATTAAATTCATAACCGTTTTTTTTGATCAGGGCTGTCCGAGTGGTCGAGTAAATTTGGTGAGCGGTCTTTGATAAGCGATCTTTAGTAAGCGATATTTGAATTCCTTACCTTTGAAGAACTATAAGATCAAAGTTTAAGATTCTTTTTTTATCTGAAAGCCCACATTACGTTCTATAATTTAAAAGAAAAATCTCGAAATTTAAATAGAAAATAAAAATGTTATTCTAAAATTAAATAATGTGTACCTGTTTTTTGATTAGGGCTGTCGAACTTTGATAAGCGATATTTGAGGTCCTTACCCTTTAATAACTATAAGATTAAATTTTAAAAATTTTACGTTATTGAAAAGCGCAATATTCGCTCTATAATTGAAAAAAATAATATTAAAATTTTAATAGAAAATAGTAAAGTTATTAAAGGGTTAAAAGTAGAGTAAGAGATTTTAATGATTGCGAACGCTAATTTGTTTACCCGCGGTGACTCAGCCGGTCTAGCCAAAAGGCGTAATAACCCCGAATTTATGATTGGCTATATATATAAATTCAAGGTTTTCTAATTTAGCCCTACCTTATTCTTTTATATATACTAATAGATTTAGAGAATTATTACTTATATTAAATATAATAAGACTCTTAAATTAAAATATCTATATTATAGATAAGTTATATTAAGTTATAAGAATCTAGATTATTATAACTTCGATTTTATTTTTAATCTCGCTATTATTATTTAGTAAATAATTAATATAAGATATTAATAAGTTATTATAAAGATTAACGATTTTAAGTTATTAATCTATAATTAAATAATAATTAATCTCTATATTAAATAATAAAAGAAGATTATAAATAAGTAAATAAATTTCTTTACTATAATAAATATTTAAAAGTTTATTCTAAGAATCATCTGCAAATCTGAAAAGTTTCTATAAAATTTGAAATTGCTGATCGCGCGTTTATCGCGGAAATTATAAAATTCGTCGAATTAGTAAATCTAATTAGAATCCGTCTAAATTCTATTAATTTAGTAAATCTAATTAGAATTCGTCTAAATTCCGTCGATTTAATAACTATCTTAATCTTTTTCGCTAGTTCTATTAGTTTAATAGTAATATATATAAAAAAAGAAAAGTTCTAATAATCGACGTTATGATAATAAGGTTCTACGATAACGAGTATTAACGCTAACTTAAATTTAGCTATAGAATTAAACGATTTAATAAAATTAATCGCGTAGATAATACTCTAATATAGCGTATAATAATATATATATTAATAATAATATATATTAATACTATATATATATAGAATAGTACTTAGAGTATATTAGAGTATATTACGCAAAATTTTTAAAGTTATTAAAAATTTTTGAAGTTGTTAAACTAATAGAACTGGCGGAAAGAATTGAAATAGTTATTGAATTGGCGGAAAGGGTTAGATATAGATAAAGTCTACTAAATAGACTAAATCGTGCTTATAATACAAACTCGGCGGAAATCGTACGGAAAGGAACTTTTTAGATTTATAGATGATAAAAGATATATTAATTCTTATTAATAGATAAGTTTATAAGATAAAGAAGAAATTTAATAATTTTATTCTCTATAAAGTACGCTAAATAATTCGAGGTTTTAAATAAATCTACGGCGTTAATTACGATTAAACCTTCGTCTTAATTATTAAGTTTATATTATTTAAGATACTATTTATAATTATAATATATTACGATCTAGACTATAAGTAAATAAATATTATTATTATATTTCTTAATATACCATTAAAGAAAATTATTTATATAAAATAATTTAAAGAGTATAAAAAGAAAGATAATAAGATATATCTACTACTTAGAGTACTATATAATTTAAAGTAATTACTATAAAAATAATACTTTACTCTATAAAACTTTCTTATATTTAAAGAATTTAAATCAATCGAATTCGATTACTTACTCTTTATTAATAAAAAAATATAACTTATTATTAGCGTATATATAAATAATATTTAAATTTATAATTTAAAAGAATTAAAATAAATATCGAAATTTAAATGAGATTTATATAAATAATTTATTATAACTAATCTCGAGCTATACTTATACTATTCAAATATAGAAATCTAGAGAAATCGTAAGAAGAGAATCGTTTAAGTTACTTAAATAATATATCTAAGAAAGATATTATTACGATTTAATATAATTAATTATATATCTATCTCTATATTAATAATAATAGATATTTAACTATAAGAGAAACTAGTTAATAAGATTAAATTAGAAGTTATTTAGAAGTATTAATTAATAATAAAATTAATAATATACTTTATAATTTAAACTTACTCGAATATCTATTTTATTATTATAATTCTTTTACGATATAATTATAACTTAAATTCGAAATATATTATAGTTATTAAATAAGTTATTCGTTATTTAAAGAAAATATTAATTTATAATATTATATATAAAATAACTAATATATTAAAAGATTATATAAATACTAATTAAATCTTAAATTAAGAGACTTATCGATTTCTTAAAGTCTATATATTCTTATTCTATAATAAAATTATTAATTAAATATTTAAACGATAATAGTTTATTATATTATTATCTTATAAAGTTAAATATATAGTTTAGATCTAGATAGTAAAGAAAGCTATTTAATTAATTAAATAAATTAGATATTAATTTTAAATTATTTAATAGATTAATACTAATTAAAGTAAATAATTAAAGAACTATTATATTAATTAAGAACTCTCGCTTTCACTTATATATTAAGTATATTAATATCTAATAATATTTTATATAAAATTAAGTAGAAATAGAAGTAATTATATTTAAATAGATATCTATTAACGATATAACTATAAATAAACTTATTAAAGCTCTTATTAATAATAAATTCGCTATATTTATATATTAAATTAAATTTAAAAAGAGCGAATAAAAGAAATAGTCTAAATTCGAATTATATGAAAGTGTTGAAACTAATAGTATTTCTAGTTACTATTTAAATTATATAAAAGTATTAGAATCAGCTAATAGGAGGCTAGTATTTCTATATATTACTAAGTTCTAAATAGATATTATAATTACGTCTTATGGTGGTAAATAGCCTTAGTGTGACTTCACACCATAGATAGATAATTAGCTCCATCCTTACTATATACTTCTTTATAGAACATGACAATGAACAACTATGCTTCATGATATGAGACCATTGAGTGCATACCATTTTCAATAATTTCAATGTAGCTGCGATAGCTGAGGTGAATAGTTATAGGTGGAATGGCTGAAGTGTGTATCCAAATGGTAGTGGCATGGTCGCATGGCCGTACGGCTGCAAATGGCTGGAATGGCTCCAATGGCTGGAATGGCTCCAATGGCTGGCATGGCTCCAATCGGTGAATAGCTGCAGATATCTATGTGACTGCAATAGCCTCAAATAGCTGGTATGCTGGACAATTCCATATGGCTGGAAATGGCTGAGTAGCCTCATGGCCGCATGGCTGCAATAGGGCTGAAATAGGGCTGAAATATCCATGTGACTGCAGTGGCCTCAAATAGCTGGAATGGCTGAAATAGCCGAAATATCCTTTCGCAATGACTGATAAAAGAACAATGATATGGCTCTGAAAGAGAACAATTCGAATGAAGAGCCCACTACTGGTGCAGTGGCCATACAAATAGTACTCGCCATGTCCACCTGTCTCCGTACTATCGCATATCGCATATCGCATGCATATCGCATAATGATGGAACGGCTGATCAAACAGCCACTACCGCTATGGCCTCATAATGGACCCACTAACCCACAGTCCCACTGTTGCGAGTAGGCTTAGGAGAGGCTTATGTACGACTCCTGCTATCACATGGAGCCGATGTGGAAGCTAGGAACGATCGACAACAGAGCATTCTGGACCTGACTGTTGACGCATTGGACAGCAGTGTTGACGCTCTAGTCGAATACGGCGTCAATTTAGAAGCTAGAGACGCAAATGGTCAAACTGCGTTTTTGAAAGTCGTCGGAAAAAGACGTGACACTCGAGCTGGAGTGGAGATGCTCATTGGACTTGGGGTTGACGTCCACGCAAAAGACAATAGGGAACAAACTGTTCTCCATCTTTATCTTCGCCCGCATGGATATTATCGTCGCTCGCATAAATATTATCGTGGCTCGAGTGATGGAACACTACGGCGTTTGCTAGAGCTTGGAGTGGATGTAAACGCTAGAGATCAGAGTGGAAAAACAGCCTTGGTGCTTGCTGTGGAAAACACCGATAACCCACAATTCAAGTTGCTGCTTGAGTTCGGGGCCGTCTTCGGAGCAGAGAGGAAACCATCATCAACTAAGGCTGCCGCTCATAGGAACATAGAGTTGGTGAATTCACTGCTTCGCATGGGGCAAGATCCAAACCTGTTGAAAAAAGCGAACCGAGTGCCATATTTTTAGCCGTGAAAAATCAAAGCAAGGAAGTCGTAATGAGGCTGCTCGAGGCAGGAGCTGAACCCAAATTTGATGGGAAAAAGTTTTGTGCCTCCGTTAGGCCGAGCTGTCAGGGCTAGAGACAAGGAGGTTGGAGAAACTCTGATCCAGGCGGGAGCAGCCATCCAATTGTCGGATCCTCTCCTATTCAGTCCAGTATACATTGCAATCACGTCGAATGACGTCCACATGCTCGAGTTTCTTAGCCGACGAGGAGCAGATGTATCCACCTTTCAACCCGAGGATTGGGGGACCTGGGGGCGGACCAGGTACATATGTGCGAGTTCCTGTCCGAGCTCAGTGTCCCTTTCAAGCTATACAACAATGTAGATTTTGATTGATCTATAATTAAGATGTTTTATGAAAACGAACGGGGCTCATTTGTGACGTTAGCTACTCCTCGATAGATTTGGATCCTAGCTGCTCCTCTTTCTCCTTTAGCACCGGCGCAGTATATACTCAAGCTAAACTCTGTCATGATAGTCAATCATTATTTGCGTGCAGGTTACCAAACGCACATATAAACATGATTCAAGGGCCAGCACTTGACTTTCCGAATTCGACTGCACAGCGAGCATGTAACGCGCAAGGTCTGAGAAGAAGATGCAAGCTTCTAAGCCTTACATGGTTGTCCTACGCGGAAGATTGGGCGCTGGAGTATGCTGCATGCATGCCCCGTGCTTCGCCCACTGTTGGCCCCCCTCAGCCCTGGGGGGAGATGTTCGTCCTAGCGATCGGGGGGGGGGAGGATCTGTCTTTGGTTGTACCTGTTTGATCTCACTGCATTTCTGTGTCCGCAAACGCAGTCTGATCATGACAGGTACATCGACGCATTCGGTCACAGAGGAAGTTTAAACCAATATGTCTCGGTCTTTGGACATAAATGCTCGCCGCGGTGCCGTTTGACGGCGTCCGCAATGTCGGAAATTTGGATCGTGGCCAATCAACTTCAACCATTTGTCCTTCGTGGTTTCGGTAGACTAGACGGATCTTTCAATGCCATCATGTCATCCTTTCTCGGCTTGAAGACAAGAATGAGAGCGCTAGTCGTGAGTTCTAATCAGATCCGCAATAAGATATGTAGATCGAGAATGAGAATATTGAAGCAGAAGAGTGTCGAGCGTGAGTGACAGAGGGAGAACGTCTGCCCCATACTTGAGTACTTGCCCCTTAGAGAAGAAATCCTGGTTTTTGCTCGGCTTCGACAGGGTCAGAAGAGTCTTTAGAGTCTTGAAGTTCTCGGAACAGCGAGATGGGTCGCAGTTTGAACTTTGGCATGGGAAAAACAAGCACGCTGCATTGTCGACCTTGTCAGGTAGAGTACAATTGGTGTGAATGGGTTGAATGGAACTACAAGATGTGGATGGCTATGCTTTCTACCGCGCATTTCACTGGAAACGGAGTCGTCGAATTCTTTGTGGTACAAGTGGCTAACGCTCATGTCTCCAAGTCTATGAGATTGTGTGCGGGACTTCAACGGCTCCGATGCCTTAGGATAACCGCTTTTCCAGCGGAAACAGAGTTTTGGAGGAATTTAGGAGCGAATGAACTTGGTCGGGCATGTGTCTTATACAAAACTTGGGGGGGCAGACGAATTCGGGCTAGAATCTATTGGAAAGGAGATCTTGGTAAACATGGTGTCTTCCGTCAACGACCTTGGTCCCAAGTCCCACCGCGCAAAGTCAGACAACTCCCACTTCTGAGAACCGAATGTCTGGCTCTGGGTCTCAGTACACAGGCCACGCCCCCGGGACGGGTTCGTCTTCCACAACGCGCGCGCAGTATTCACCCAGAGGTGGATAGCGGTCTGCTTCCGGAACGCCTTGGACCTCTTGGATGTGACGCAGCAATTCTTCAAGAGCAGAGATGGTTTCCAGCTCAAATTCCAGCTCATCTTCGTAGTATTCCATCAACCGAACATTAAGGCCCTTGCTTTGGCAGTATGCCTCCCAGTTGGGTCCATTTTTCATCCGTAAAAGGTCGAAAGCCGTATTTCCATCTTTATCTTGTGCTTCTAAGTCTAGCTTCGTGATATCTGCATGGCGCATTACCTCGCAGAGCCGATGAAAGTTGCGCCTATCATCGGATGTATGGGTGACGGCAAGATGTAAAATCGTGCTACCTGTGACGGTCTTCACATCAAGGCGTGCGCCAGCGCGTGCGAGAATATCAAAGGTCTCAGGGAACGCAGCACAAGCAGCATACATTATTGCAGTATTGCCTCTCTTGTCAGCAATCTCAATGTCAGCGCCGAATTTGATCAACTGTCTCAGACGGGGTGCTGCGTCGCTAAGCAGATAGTCGCAAGTCAAGCGCATTAGTATAGTCACACCCTGGACACCATCAAATTCCGCACGGTGATCGAGGTCAATGCCGTGTCTAACGAGCAGCTCGTCCACCGCCAAAGTGTCACTTCTCCAACCGGAATAAGGCCATGGCAGCCAGCCAGTATCGCCAGAGGGACTGAGGGTTGCACCTGAATCGAGAAGCAATTCTACAATTGCGTAATCTGAGTATCCCTCTACAGCGGCCCAAATAGGCGGGTCACCAGTATTCGGATCGGCTCCCCGCTCTAGTAGTCTTCTAACATAGTCGAGTTTTCGATGGTTTACTGCATACCATAATGCACTCCGACCATGTCTGTCCAACTCGTTAATAGCAGCTGAGCGTCGCAGCTCAGCATTCAAGGAAAGGTTGCTCAGTCCACACACGATCTGATGCAACATAGTAAACTTTTGGCTCTCCACGTTGCATTCCCATTCCACCGCAGGCAGAATTTCAGTCAGCAACCTGTACGGCCCATCACCATAATTCCGCGTCGGATAACGGGCGACAAGAACGAAGAGTCGCCATACAAGGCTCTCGGCCTCGGCCGTAACAGACCATGGATCGTGGCAGAAGTCGCTGTAATTTGAAATACAGAACATTGTCTCAGCATCAAACTGAAGCGCGGCCCACTGAAAGATTTAAATCAGAAAATATCTCCTAAAACTGAATTCTCTATGGCTATTCTTACAGTAAGAAGATTATTCCCGTATTGGTCAACATCATATGATGTACAGTCTCCATTTGTAAGAGCAAGCTTCAATGATTCGAAGTCAAGGTTTACTACGGCCTCAAAGGCTGCGTTGCTATCGCTTACTACTCGGGGGACTCTAAGTAGAAGCTCCGGACCGCAAGGTGGAGATGATGTAAGCCATACGAAAATCATACGAGATGCCAACCATTGCGGTAACAAATATTGGACTGATATGCGTGGCGCAGTAAGAGCTCCGCATGACTCGGTGTCGCACTGAATTCCGAGTATGAAAGAACCAGCTGTCTGGATATAGCCACGGCCAAAGATCTTCGAGAGAGTCCCGGAGGCGCCGAATCGTCTGGAAACATGGCACTTGCAGGCGCAACCTATGGCACAGATGCTGACTCTCTGGACTTTTCTGACACGAAGAATTCTTTGAGGATGGAGCTTGGACACAGTCTGGTCCGCTTGAAGCGTTTCGGTCTCGGTAGCTTTCGCTACGGTATCGTTTGCTTGAGGGTCTGATTCGAGAGTAAGCTGTCGGACCGTACCCAGCGAGCCAGCCAAAGCCGATTGAGTAGAAGGCGATTCTTCCAAAAGCTGTACCAGGTGGGCAAGAGCAGGTAGTATAGGGAGTATCTGATTGCTGAGTTGTCGATGCTCGGAGAGCGTTTGATTTGTGACCCGGGATACCTGATCCAGGGTTATACTTTCGAGGGAACTTAGCGATTTATGACATTTCCTCACGAAGGTGCAGAAAAATGGTGACCGAACATACCTGGTGTTGACGCCGACAAGTGCTACTAGGTTAGCTGTGACATCACGCAGTTGTCCCCGCAGTCGCTCCACATCCTTTGAGCTGCGTGTCCACTGCCAGCGGTCGACTTTATTACTAGTTCCCGCCTCTGTCAATTTATATTCAATCAACGACTCAAAGTCGACTAGGATTCTGCGGGCCATCTCGAGCAGCCTTCCCAGCTCAACCCCAGGATTCTCATGAGCTCTCTGGACAGCTTGCAAAACAAGCTCAAGTTGAGATATCTCGGCGAGTAGGTCGTCCAGTTCCCGTGGCGCGTCTTGTAATGCTTTGAGGCGGCGGATTCCTTTGATGACCTTTGCAGTAGCGCCAACCACGGCAATAACACTCGCGCCCACCGAGAGAGGCTCCATTGAGGACGCGGCAAAGATCTCGCTGCCTGAAATCACAAGGCTAGGACCCTAAAATATAATTCTTTGCGCCGCTAGAAGATACGGGCTTTGGTCTTGTTTCTTCTGATTGTCACCACAGATATTCAGTATCGGGATCAGATACTGCAAGAAGTGAAACGGATATTCATCATGGTCAAGAGAGAAAGAAGAAAGCAAGAAAGAGGTGCGAAGGGAAGGCAGACATTAAAATCCCCCGCACTTCGCCCAGCTCAGCCTCGCGCTAATGTATGCACGATGATGAGTGTGTCCAGAGGTCAATACATTCGGTGTGGGCTGTGTCCCAAGTTCTCTCTCGCCAACGTTGCCAATCGGGCACGAATTACTGCGGATACGATGCCTTCTCTAATTACCGCATTTCCGGAGAGTTCTTACGCAGCCGTTTGTGCTACTAGGTGTTTCGTAGCACTCAGATACGCACGTAGCTAGACTGACTGTCTTAGCTTCGATCTCTGCCTTTTCTGCTTGAGCGGCGGAAACATACAATACATACATCATTTCGGATATTCTTGGAAGCAGAAAATGGAGGCACCGGGAGGTATTGGAACCTTACCGCCAGGAGGAAACTATGGCCTAAGATGTCTCTGGGAGAGCGCTTTCCTTTTACATTTTCTGTCGTTACCTACACGTCTGGAAAAGTATCGCCGGGATCCAATGATTGCGAAGGAACCAAGGTCCCCCAATGGGATAGCAGCGATCCTACATGCACGTTACCGTCAAAATCAGCCAATAGGGGCAAAGAGATGTCAACAACCTAAAATTAGCGCTTCGATTTCGATTGCCATTACTATTTCTACGATACCTTTTTCCTTCTCACCATTCTCATACGACGAGCATTATTCCAAACTTTGAGCCAGGATTTCAAATCATCATACAGAGAAATCATCAACTAAAGATCCCCTTAGGCAGACTAACACAGACTAAGAAGAAACCTACCTTTGTGTCACCTCCTCCAACCATGCCAACCACCCTCTTCACCCTCCCCCGCGAACTCCGGGACGAAGTTTACATCTATCTTGCCCATTCCCCCAGCTTCACCTTCCTACTCGCCTGCCGCCAACTCAACGAAGAGGGCACACCCCTCCTCTACAAACACGGCACCTACCGCCTCCGCGCCCTGACCCTCCGCAAAGAACACCTACCCGCGCCCCCCAAACCATCTCCGACCTCTCTGATCCAAAACCTCCACATCGCCATGCCGCCCATACATTTCGGGCACCACAAAAGCCCCAACTACGAAATCTCGCGCCGCACTGCGGAGTCGCTGAGCCAATTCGGTGGCACCGACATTCGGCGTCGGATCTGTCATTTCGATCTGCAGGGGTGGACTCTCTCCGCAGGGATGGCGAAAGTGTCGGGCGGTTTCCGCGGGTTCGACGTCGTGCGCGTGGAGGTACGGTTGAAGCCTTATAGTGATCACTATAACGGAGGGATCAGGCCGCACGATGAGGATCGCGCGGATGAGGAGAGGGTTGACTGTGTGCGATTGATCGAGGAGAGACTTGGGACGGCGCTTGGGGAAGCCAAGTGGGAGAAGAAAGACTCCGGGACCTGTTTTGAAGAGGTTCTGGTTGCGGAGTTCCGGCCTTGTGGATCAAGGCAATGAATGGGTCTAGGGACGTCGAGAGGGGGAGTGGAGTTGCTGTCGTTTACTATGGTGAAGTTAAAGGTGCAAAGTACTGCCAGGGCATATGACTTTCTAAGACCACGCATATTCATGACTACCGCGGGCGCCACAAGCGAGGAGAGTCTCTAAGATATTCCAAACTCCCATCGATCCCAACATGCTAAACCACAAAAGCCTGAACCCACATCCCTCATTCACATCTCATTGCCCTCATCATTTCCGCCGTTCCTACCTACTCTCTCCATCCTTTCTCTCCTGGCGCTCTCTCTCCAGATCCTCTCTCTCCTTTGCCTTTCCCAGTTCCTCCCGTTGCTCATCCCGCAAATTCACCATCTTCCCATCCCTCACCACCAATTCACCCAGTCCGCCAGGGTCAGCCATGATGTGCCCAGTTTCGCGCTGATAGACACTATTATACACACCACCGCTGGCCCACAACGTACCAGTCCCGGCGGCATAATCAGGCTTACTGGGCAGTCCGACCGCTTGAATATCCGACTTCGGGTCTCCGACCTGGTGTCCTGCCGCAGTATCCCTATCGCTATCTTCCGGAACCGAAATCTCAGACTGCAGCTCCTGAACCCCACCCCGTGCGCTTTCATCAGCTGGACGGCCCGGCATGCGTTTCAGGATCTGGAGTAGCTCGTCGGGTGTCTGGTTCGAAACCCAGAGGTTGAGGGTGGGCGGGGCTGGTGCTTCTCCGATGCGACGCAATTCCGCTTCGAAGTCGGCGCTCATGCGTGCTGAGAGCTGAAGGGCGGTGCCGTTGTGGTCGAGGATGCGGATGCTCATGGTGAGGGAAATTGGGGTTGGTGAGGGGGAGTTGGTTGTGAGGGATCAATTGCTCACAGGGAGTGGATGTATGGGTAGATATAGGATTGAAGGATAAAGGATTGAGGGAGCTGCACGGAAAGTACTGGAAAGCACTGGACATATCTCATGGGGTGGAGGGCAGTAAGTAGTAGGCCTGATTGTGTTTGTTCTTGTGGGAAACGCGGCGCTCTGCATACTTGATAGAAACTTGTGCTTTTTTTCTAATTCCACCCGATCCTTTAACTTGCGAACGACGACCGTGTTTTAAAAAAAGGGTATTTGTCCGGTTTGTGAACGTGTAAGTGCTAGACATATACCTCTTCCGATAGCATCCCATCATTTTCGTGAATGGCCATAGACTCTATATTCCCCTTTCCATACGCATTATAACAGATGTCCACGTAGGTCGGGTTGCAACTCGGACCGCGCTGAGTTACATAGTGTCTTCATCTTTACGTCGTTCTTCTGAAGAGAAAGCAACCCGACTATTGTCCTGACAGAGGCTTAGGTGTCTAGAAAGCGGTATCAGCGTGTTTGATGCTTTTGCCTTTGTCTGAAAAGCTATGTCAATAAAGAGCAAACGTACTCCTCCTCTTGCAGCGATCGAATTTTCTGCGCCAATATCGTCTGGGAAGGAAATCATGTCCACAGCTTTGTTGTATGAGATCTCTGTACGTGAATAAATGACATAATGTCTTCTTCCCAGACATCCTGTGACGCTGAAACTTCGAACAACCGACTGACAAGGCTCGGCGTTCTGACAAAACCATTGGTCGAGTAGATTCTGCCGCTGAATACTCAGCTTACTGCTGATTGACACACTTCCTTTTATGACCCAAATACAAAAACTCAGTTGTCATACATGAACCCAAGAAAAAAGGCTATCCTGACCGCGATACTGCGTCTGGGCATGCGACCGCGGTGAAATGGATTCCTTTGGATTTCCTCTCTTCGTTTCCAATCTATGACGTTGTTGTATAGTTCAAGACAGAACCACATGTAGGCAGTTACCAACAAAGCTGCGATTGCAATTACAAGAAAAGCCCAAACATTTTGACCACTCTGGCTCAGCTGTTGAAGATTCATTCCAAATATGGAAGTGGCAAGATTGATCGGGACGTAAACAAAAGCCAAGATCGTGGCTTAGACCTGTTAGCGGGTGTGATAAGATCACACTTATCGGGTTTCAACATACCTTGACTTTAATCTGATCAGCAAACCATCTTACAACTCGGTAGCTCAGACTTCTTACCTCGTTTCGCTTCGTCAATCTGCCGTCCTCAGAGCTGGATGGATTTCCTCGACTCTAAGATCGACAAGTTCCCAATGTGAAGTTGCATGTGATCTCGAGCTTCCGCTTCTTTAGGTGGAGCACCTTCCTGTAATTGATAGTTTCGTGCCACGATAGCAACGCTGTTACCGATTTTGACATACTCCGATCTATTAGGCCTCAAGGAGTCATTGTAACATGGGGTCCTGGCGTAGCTAGTTGCGCCCATCGAAAGCAGAGTCTCAAAGAAAGAACGATGTATCTGTAAGCTTAGGCCAGGGCGCGTCGATGATGCCAGGGTAAGGGCAACACCTCGAAGGGATCGACCACAATACGACTCTCGCCGGGACATTCTCAAGTCGCGACCGCAGATTTTGAAGTATCTGAGTGCACCATCTAGAACCACCGCCCAACCTCGTCTGCACTTCCACGTTGACCGACGTGTGCGCATCCTTCAGTATATTGAGTACGAAGATATTGCCAAAACTACCCTGGTCGCCACAATGAAGATTGTTTCTATACAGTTGATTCAGGCCTCCCAATAAGTCTTTGAAGCGCGGCTCTGTTTCGGGCGAAGCTTCCAAAAAGGACGTGTAAGACTGGTAGCCTGTCTCAGCCTGGACATCTTTCCAGCATTGGGGACGCTGGTCCTCATAGCTTCTAGTATGAGATGCAAGAGTAGATGGCTGCATCTAGTATACCTCAGAAAAAATCCTCAACAATAGTTTGTGGAGTTTGTAGAAGACGGCTCAGGATGACAGAAACGACTTGTTGATTGACGATGGCCTTGCTTCACGGTGAGATCCTGGTGGGGCGTCAGCCGCAAGATACCTAGTGCCGGAGCAGCTAGCTTCGATTGAGGAGCATCAAGTAGGAAGTTGCCATTCGTCAAGTCTGTTCCTTGCCATCTCAGGCAAGATGGGCCCACACATCGAATGATGGCGATACCATATCTTCAGGCATCAATGTTCTATTACCCTAAGTCTCCAAATCTCCTGTCACTATACTGCATATAAGCCTGCTATTCGCCCCTTTGAGCGCAGCATCCCCAACTGTCTCGTGCGCCATCTCAGGTCTCTCGCAAAACTATTCCCAGCAGTTCCTAGAAACTTGAGTGGAGCAAGTCCATACAGCCTAGCACATGCTCTGATTCCCAAGGACATTGTGAGGCGTGATCCCTTGAGCGTGAACAGACAAGGAACCGAAGAAGATTGAGCATCAAGAACTACGGAAAGATTCGACAAAGAAATCCGGTCGCGTAGAGCCAGGAGTTCGTTTTCGTATGTTCCCAAGGCACCAAACAACACGCAGACTTCCTCGCTCGAAAGCACAAAACAGTCTACCGTGCGGTGACACCATGCCATCGTTGACCTTTGTAACTGCCTGGGTAGCAGAAAATGCTAAAAAAACACAACGGGGAATTGCAATAAATAAGTTTTACCAAATCCAGCAACGAGGCCTGGCCAAGAAATGACGCAGTGAAAGAACACCCAGAAGAACACATCTGCCGAAAGCAAGAGTCTCGAACAACGACCTAAATCGCCGAAACCCCAATTCCAAGCGCACGAAACGCCGGCGCCCGCAAATAGCTAGCGCGAGTACCGTGATCTCAGTGTGACAAACGAGATGGACAGACCTTTGCCCAAAGAAGACCCCGGACGTACGAATCCGGGGTCAAAAGCCCGCGTACATGGTGGCCTCTGAGTATGCCACTTGGCCGAGTCATGGTATCAAGGTACACAGATGGCGCGATCTGGGCTCTGATTCCAGAGGTGTTTGAGGATCTTACTGTTGCTGTTTAGATGAGAGATGGTGGAGAGGACCGCAGTCCAGCAAGTGAAAAGGCGGGATAGTGGCTTACTCCCCATGCCGAGAACGAGCTGGATGAGAAGCACAATCAAGACTACCATTTTCAAGCGATAGTTCAGTGGTGGAAGAAAGCTAGAGCGGGGGCTCAGAGTTGTAGTCTGGAGAAGATATGACATTGATTGAGTGCCTGTCGAAAGTAACCACTGCTGATGAAGGTTCTCAAAGACTTGTCAACTTGTGATCTCCCTTTGTGTAAAGAAAGTGGAAATCTTGGGACCATCCAGCGTGTTTGAATCGTTCCCGCCATGGTTTTAATGCAATGTGAACACGTAGCACACGGACGCAGCACAGCGTTATAAGCACCACCTGGCGAACGGAGTGATCTCCCGCCTCTCACGTTCACTCGACACCTCCTCGAGCACCATCCCAAAATCATAACGTCTCCTCGTCCATTCGCAAAGAGACCCACCCCTCCTGCTTACGCGTAAGCTTCCGAGCCGGGTCATCCAAGAAGATCCGCCTCTTCGTCGTCATCTCGTTCCTTATGTCTCAGCTAAACACCAGCAATATCTTCAAAGGACACAATCTGCAGAGCCGCCGCGAACTCTCCGCCCTACTATATCCAACCATGACCCCCGCGCCAAACTCCACGCTGTCGTCACCGTATCCATCAGATCATTTCAACCGTATCGCTTTCCAGATCCGACTCCGTCCCACCAACCTCTTTACCAACGGCCCTCGATCGGCCCCCGCAACAAAACGAGATCTTACACATATACCAGATGCCGTGGAAAATATCCCGTACGTCCAACACATCCACCAGCGCGCCGCCCAGACTCCTAGTCCGCGGCAACTCTCTCGACAACTCCAAATACTCTTCCGCGGAGAAGCTCCAGAGAAAAACAACCGAGGCGATAAACATCTCCACGCAAGTCATAAACGCGGGCGTGCCGACCGCGAAGTCCAGAACCGACACATACTGCGTGCGCTTGAACCATTGGTACTGGGCGAAGAGCTGGAAGACGGGACCCTGGGTGAGAGTGACGCCGACGATGCCCTTGAAGGAGAAGAGTTTGTAAACGACCTTGTACTGTTTCAGCTCGGGGGCCATGCGGCGGGCGAACCAGACGATGCCGAGGACGCAGATGGAGGTGGCGATGGACTCGATGACGCTGAGGGCGGTGCCGGTGCTGGAGAGTTTGTATTTGACGGGACAGGTGACGCCGCTGAGGACCCAGACGAGAATGTTCAGGACGAGTTTGACGGGGAGGATTTGGAAGACCATGACCCAGATCATCTTTGCGCAGAGTTAGCGACGCGGTGGGAGAGGAAGCTCGTAGTAATTTAAGAAAAGCTTACTTTGAACCAGCGCAAGCTGCCTCTGTCGTGCTTGAGCTTGGGCTTGTTTTTGACGACGCCGAAGCGTTGGAGGTTCATGAAGAAGTGGTCCCGGTGGGATTCATGTGGGGCGACGTAGAGGACGAGGAGATAGAACATTGCGACGAGAGCGAAGCATTCGTAGAGCTCGGGGAAGGGTTCCAAGACCCATGAAGCGTCGTAGAACCAGAGCGCAAACAGACTGAATATGCCGGATATTGGAGGGAAGATGATTATTCGGACAAGCCTGTCGAAGATACACAATTAGACGGGATCGCTTGGAGGCTTCTGGAGGTATTTACTGTTTCTGCTCCCTTGGTTTGACCCAGTTGGATAGATGTACGCTCGCTAGTGAAACGGAGAATATGAGACACAGGGTCGTGGTTACAGCAGAGACGATGAGGAGAATCCCATGGTAGGTGTACCCGCTTGCATAGGGTTCAGTCTTATCTAGTCTCCCCATGAGTAATCACACATTTTCGATCTCATGCTGGAACATACTGAAAAAGGCCGATAGTGTACAAGTGTCTTCGGCTTGGTCCACTGTTGCCGTGACGTTTATTCCGGTGAAGTTTAACGACATTGTAAATGAATGATGTAGTAACACAAATGCGCTACAGAGATGCGACTCCAATATATTCTACTGCAACGCAAGCAGATTCGAATATGCTTGAGGTAGCAAGGGAGCAGAAGTTGAAAAGGTAGAAATTGGGAAAGGGAACTGGCGTGGGCATACCGTCTTAAGGATCCGGGATCCCACGGCCGGGGCTGTCATTGAGATCTATTCATAGGCAAATGAAGCTTATTACCTGCGGTCCTATCCGCAATACTAAAGGAACGGAGGCACATAAAGTAAGCCTGTTCATTTGTTTTCGAGTTAGCGAAGGATTGTGAAACGTATTCAGGAGGGCGCAGTAATAGTAGGATGCTGTTGGAATATTTCTCTACTACGAGGGCCGTCGGAAGCTTCGGATAAGATTCGCGGGCACCAAAAGAGTCAAAGACCGACGAATCGCGAATTGATGCGACTCACCAACTTCAAAGTTGTACTCGTATTATGTTTCGCTTGGTAAGTGGTATCCAGTCGCAAAATCCCAAGCCTTGTCTCGATAAAGCCACTTGGGCCAGTAGAACACGTTTCGGCAAGACCTTAAGCTATATGTGCAGATGGCATTGCCCATGTTGCACAGTCGGCGTTGACTGTGCTTGGTTGTTCATCTCACTAGAGCGTCTGTAAATCCCTGCTTAGCGCATCCTTCGTCAGCCCACACACAGCCAAGCCTGCGCCTCCCAGCAGACAAATCTTCTCTGCGTCCTCTTTTCTTCTTACAGAACCCCTCATTCTTCACGGACTGGTGCGGGTAAGAAATGATCTCTCTCCTATCCGATGCCGCTTTCTTATAGGCAACCCTGAGGTCTAATACAGTCAGTGCATACCAGAAAGGCCGGCAGAGGCGTTGGAGCGAGGTACTCCAGCTCCGGCTGAGGGGACCCTTGATAGGCCCCGGTAATTAAGAGACACTGGGGGCCAAAGTTCTAGTCCTAGCATTGATGATGGCGCAACCGTTCATCATAACTGGAAAACGGCCAAGCCTCCAGGGATCGTCCGGGGACCGGAGGAGTGTCTGCCAATTGAGGGATAATGTTCGAAATTTGAATAGTATGGCTAGCGAACAGTCCCGATCTGAACCCATGTCTCGGATCTCATATACCACTACCTGTACGGTGTGTAGAGTCTTTGATAAACAGTTCGAATCGAATGGTTCGCTTCAAACATGCGCTCTCGACACGACTAAGTTTTCAGAACAACTCACAAAGCCATTACGTGGGCACGCCCAAAATCGATTGACAACCGTTTTTAGAGTTAAGGAGAAGAAACAAAGTACATTCGAGCGGATCGAATCAAACTTCTATCCCGCAGGTCTCCATGCCACGCACTTGTGTGTCTGTCCAGGTTGGGTTCATCACCGAACGCCGCTTTTCCACTCCAAACCCGCCAAACGCGTTGGATGTGAGCTCACTGTGACGCTTCCACAGCACAAGCGATTCTGTGCGGCCTCCGCTCACTTTGTAGGCCGAAGATAGGGGCGGCGGTGGTTTGAAAGTAGCAGCGCTGGAGTTGGGGGAAAAGGTTGCACCCTGAACGTATCACAGGCAAGGCATGGGAAATTACCAAATATTGCAACTCAAGTAAAATTGAAGCAATGCTTGTTGAATGTGTTGCTATTCTGGAAGCCAGAGCTAGTAACTTATGCACGGTCGAGGTGGCCGAAGTTTTGGCTTGGTGCCGACCCAGCCTTCCCCAAGACGACATCGTTGACTTAACGATTTCGATACTCAGAAGATAAATCTCCACCTTTTATTCACCTTTACCACCACTTGTGCGTTCCTCTTGGTCTTCAAGGCCGCTTGGATGACAGATCGCTTCTGGAATCTGGAAGCGCAGAATCTTGAGTCTGCAAATGTCAATAGAGATATAGTCTGTATCGAGCGGACCTCTGTCGAGTAGACTCCTGGAAGGGCTCCCAGAAAATGCCAACGAAAAACGCGGTCTGTCGACTTGAACATGATATGATAGATGATAATTTGTGTTGGATCGTGAGAGAGTGTTGACATGAGCTTGGGCGCGGCAAATTTGCCGCTACCCTTTCTCAATCGGAAAGACCACAACTGAAATTCCGAGCTCGCGATCACAACACGTTATCATCAAAAGGTGTTTGTGGACAGACGATCTAACATCAGTCTATTACCCAGAGATTGACGACATATAGACGACTCCGACATAAGAGCCGACCCGGATGTAAGTGTAAGTGAATACTCACAGCGCTTTCAACTTCTGATCTTGAATTGAAAAGCCTTCGTGCCCCCCGAACAGCATTTGCTGCTAGAGCAACATATGCTTACGAATCTCGAAACACCATCACAATGACCCAAAGTGTCGAGCAACGCTTCCTCTGTGACACTTGCCACCTCCGCCACCGCCGAGATCAGATCTGTTTTCCATTATGCTCGCGATGCCAAGGAAGACACCATACACATGCTGCTTGCAACGGTCCTAGGGTATTGATATGGTCACTGCAGCAACTGCGGTATCGATCGGTTCAGGCTATGCCGCCAATGGTGCCGCCATCAGGTTATGGGAACGCTTATCTACCAGCACAGCATCAAATTTATCAGCAGGGCTTTACTTCCTATGGCGCTGCACCTTATGACGCTGTACCTTATACCGCTCTCCCATACGGTGTTGCCCCTTACGGCGTCTACTCCTACGCGTATCCAATGCAGCCTCCACCGCATCAGAACCATTACCAATACAATTATTATCCGGTGCAGCCTCCTCCTTACCAGCACCCCCCGCCTCTCTCCGCACCACTTCCACCTCCTCAAAATGCCTACGCATTCCAGTACCCACCTCCTCCACAACAGCCCTTCTCGTACCTCGCGGGGCCTCTGCCACCTCACCACTCTCACACCTTCCAGGCGCCATCTCTACTCATTCAGCCGGCATACAATCTTCATCCTCAGCCAGAGCAGTGGACTTCGCCATACGGAATGCAGCCCAGTCTAGTTCAGGCTGACAGGCTTAGAGATCGTGTTACGCGTGGCCGTGGCAAGAATAGAAAGAGGAAGAGGGGAACGGTGGAAGAAGAGGATGAGGAGCTTAATGCGATCGTGCACGAGGAGCCTGCGAAGATGAGGTTAGAAGTTGGCGTCAAAGATGAGCATGAAGATGATGAGAACGGTTCCAAGATGCCCGTAGTCAAAACGGAGCCAGCACCTAGCCCCGTTGGTGATGGTTCTACGTCTCCAAAGATTGGGAAGCTGAGCAAGAGGCAGAGGAAACGTGCTCGGCTGTCTAAGAAGAAGACCGAAGCCGCTGTTCCGCAGAGCAACAATGCGAACGTCCGCCCCGAGCCAAGAGTGAAGACGGAAGATGGGGGGGAAATAGAGAGGCCGGAGGCGACAAAGACGAAGAGAGATGAGGAGATCAACGAAGGAGGCATCAAGCAAGAGGATGCCGAGGCGGAAGAGGAATGAGTGGCGTGAGGGGTCCGGGGTCAGTCTAGGGCTTCTACGAGGGTGAAGCCAATAGACTTGATTCTGCCTCCCATTAGCTAGTCAATAAATACTTCCCATCACATTGCGCTATCATCTCCCTTCTTTACACTCCTCTTGTACTTCTTCCAAAACCTTCACTAAACAAGCTTACCCAGCTTTCACTCATCACCCTCTACCGTCTACACGCTCTCAACCCCAGCACTATCGAAATATCGATAATACACAGTCACTTCTTTTAGCACTCAGCATGTCAACGTATTCGAGTGGTAGTGCAGCCCAGACAGCGACTCCGCAACCTCTCCACCAAGCCCTCGATGTCTTCTACGCTCCAGAATCGCTTGATTCGGAGTTATACACCGCTTCCTAGACCTACCAAAACTCAAGACCGACCAGCCGTATCGTTCCATTCCACCGGCTTATCCTACTATGCGTAAGAGTCAAGGCCGCTTACGTATCCATGTATAACGGTGTTTCGACTCGCAGCTCAGCCTTTCAGCAGTCCCTGTTCATTCACCGCGTGGCTGCGAGGGCGGAAAGTATCATTAGCGGCAGTACTGTCTTCAATTACTCCGATGCTTAATACAAGTAAAAGATATAATTCCTTCCCACCCCGTCCTTTCCGGATTGTGAGATAGATCGACTATATGTGACGGTGCGGTAAAAGGTGAACGCAACTCAGTGCTTTCCAAAAATCAATATACAGGAAATGTTTAAGTCTTTTCTCCCCTTTATTCCTGCCTCCCTCATTCTTCGAGCTGACAACGCACCGATGCGACGGCAGTAGCGAAAGCGTTCTCTATCGTGTTTCGAATATTAGGGTTTCGTTATGGAGTGGAGACTTAGTGTTCTTTTTCTAAAGCGATGGACGAAGTATAAGATATCTATCAGACGGGGTTTTTGAAAGAGTCTCCCGACGCTGCTGGTTCTGTCAGGCTGCTGTCATGCGATAAGCACTGAAGACTAATGTGATAGTTCAAGAGAGCACACAGTTTCCATCGTGCGAGTACTTTCGTTTCAGATCCAATGCCCTGACAGACCGCTCTCGATTGATCAGTTGCGAATCGCCCGTCAGAGACTTTCCAATCTTCGCCGAGAAGATCTCGACTCTAGCCGCGAGAATTTTCGGACCTGCTTAGCAGATTACTTTGCATGTAGTGGAGTGTTGAACTCACTAGATGCTGAGAAAGAGTAATACTTCATCAGTAGAGAATAGAAGTTATCGAAATTCGAATCTCACTCAATGTACCGAGACCAAGGATGTCAGAAACTCGCTCTCTTAATTTTTACTTCCAACGATTATAATCCATCGTATCAACGCTTGAAGGAGTCAAGCTCAACCAACATAGCAAACTAGTCCTATCGCTCACTGAAGATTCCGACGCATCTACCTGCCGTGGCAAGCCGCTTGACTCCCGAGGCGAAGTGCACGACGGAGGAAAGGAGATTGGCCATTTTGACTTGTCGAAGAACACACGCGGGCCAGAAATACTCTTTCTAAGCCTCTACGAGCCATTACCATTCATTGACATACCCAAGCCAGGATCCACCTTTCTGGGCCTCTCCGAGCCCATCGATCTGGCGCGTATCCCCTCAGATATGGGCTCTGGAAGGGTGGCACGGGCATCGATGTCCAGCATGTCATGGAGTGCTTAGGCAAGGCCAACATTCGTCTTGGGCCGCGACTCCGAGCTACATACGCAGAATCATATCCCAAAGGGCACTTCACAAACCTCCGGGAGATGTTCCAGAAGTAGTCGACAGATAAAATGTCGTTCTGGGTGCAAATGTCACATACAATTCATGATTATCGCAAGCATCTTCGATCTTTGACTCCAGACTGATTCATTACAGGCGCTTTGTTGTTGTGCTAGCAGACTATCTGGCATTGGCAGAGAGTAGACTTGGAATTCTATGTCGATTCCGTGCGAGCCTAGTCCATGAAATTTTGTCTCCAGTCCTTCAAACACTCGTTGATACAGCCCCGCCAGTCATGCTCAGCGAATGTCAGATATGCGACCAATCTTAGCAGATTCAGCAATGGAGGGCCAGCAGTCACCAGGACCTTGGACATCAACGCTGGAGATGCAAATTTTGTTCTGCGGGATTGTTCTTGCAATGTGCTCACAGCTGGCGAAAGGGACTACGTAGGTCGTGGCGGTCGTAAAGCAGAAGGTACGATTGTACGCAAAGACACAGTGTCTCCAGCAAAGATGCTCTGTCTCTTGTGGATATTTTGGGGGAAGAGTCATTGTTTTCCACCTCCTGCCATCGCCACTTACACATCTCCCACGCCGAAAAACCTCTTTTCACCGCCCTCTCCATCACCCACACGCCTCCCACACCGAAAGACATTAAAAGACGTGCCTTCCATACCTTGCCGGCGACATCCTACGGCATCAAAGGTCGAGAAACAGCCACTTACTCTCAGAGGGTGGTGATAAACGCAGGTGATGTATATACTCTATTATTGTAACGAGAAGAATTCGCGCGTTTGAGCTTTGTTGTATGGAAGGATAATGGATATAATAAAAATAGCAAAATGATAGCCCGTTCCTTGGCGATCTTTTCCCCAATAGGTTAAAGCGAATGCACGTGCCATCATGACAAAGATCTATTCGTACAATAATATCTTGGCACTGCCTCAATTTTTGAACCACAAGCTACCTCAAGAATCATAACCATCTCCGCCACTCACACACCAAACCTATCATTCCACCCGTCACAGCCTCCTCATACCGTCTGATCTGCTCCGCACTGAATTACTTCAAAGATGCTTCAGCCGCAGCGACGCGGCCATATTGAGAATAAATACCGGCTCCGCTCCCCTTCCTGAATCCTTACCCCAGACATTAGATTTCGCATCATACCACCCACCCCAGTATCATCATGTCCGACTACACCCAATCCCCCGACACCAATGCTCCCCGCCACGGCGAAGACAGCAAAATCAACCCGCCTTCATCTCACCAGGCCCTCCCCAACCACCGTGCCCAAGCGCTCCAATCCGCATCGCCCGACCTCCGCGCCTGGGCCGAAGCAAAACAAATGCACAACCCCGGCCAAGACGGGTCCTTCGCCATGGGCCAGATATCCATGGGCGCCGGCGCCGTGTCCGGGGGTCCCGTGTTTCTGCCTCGCCGGGATGACACACCGTTGCCGCCCGATGAGCTGTTGGGCTTGAAAGGAACCGCGTTCCATGTGGGAAGTGACGCGGAGAAAGCGAAGAAGGAGCAGAAGGAGAGGGAGAAGACGGAGCGTAGGGGGATCTTTGGTCAACGTGGGAAGGAGGAGGGGGAGCATGCTGGGGGTGATGGGAAGAGGGGGAGTTTGGCGGGGTTGTTCCATCATCGTCAGCATGAAAAGGATGCCGGGGGAAAAGAGGCTGGGAAGGGTGCAGATAGCGATACCGTTCGGTAGATCTCCGTGGTTTCTGCTGGTGTCGAGCGGACGAATCACACGGGTACTTTTCTGCGGTATAGAATATACCGGGCATTCACTCTATCTGCAAACAATTATTTCAAGCAGTCTAAGTAACGCGCTCTGAAACCCCCATGATAGCAGACGGGCGTATACACCGGTAACAACCAGTCAGACGCCCCAAGCCCCACTAAGAATCCAACTACTCTCCTCACTCCAACTCTTCTCTCTCACCCTCTTCTAGACACCAACGTCCGATCTCCTAATCAAACTTTCCGGTACGAAGGTTGCTCACGATAAAGCGAACACCTTGAGAATCCTGGTATACGGTACGTCAAACTCCGCGTCGGATTAATCAATACGACTTTCAAGCAAAAGTGGGCTGCAGGTCATTTCTAGCCCCTTTTGACGGCCTCCTTGTACATGAATTCAACGCCCGAGTCTCATCTCTATGAAAACAATATCGGTGTTTTGAAACCTTGTCTTCTCTCAGTTCTACTCGCAAACCACCGCCTACAACAGGTGTCCAGGGATGCCACGGCAGTACAAGATCATCAAAGCAGCATGGGACCATTCCTCTCTTTTGCTGTAGAGTCGTGCCTAATCAAGGAGTCTATCTGAAAGATAGATCCGTCCCTAGAATCAAGTGGGGACTACTAGACAGGCGTCTTGGAAAGAAAGTGTCGTTCGGCGTTTAAAATATAACAGGTTGGTAGACAGGTGTTCAAGCTCGAGGTTCTTCCACCTCCTATCGTGGCACCAATCAACCATAATGGGCCAACGGCACTCCATCCCCCACTCCAAGGACTCCAACCCCAACCCCTCGTTCACCAGGAAAGGGGACGATGCATCTACACCACGCCCTCCTGGCTACGGTCAACTCTCACTACCACCTGAATACTCTCCTCGCCTCTCTCCCCAAAATCTCCCCATCGATCTCGTCCCGAGAGTAGCACGATATCTCGACCCTGTTAGCAGGCTATGTCTACGTTACACCAATCTCAAGTCGTTCAAAGGCCTCCCATTCCATATAGATCCAAATCTTGGCAAACTATCCAGGAAACCCTCGCGGCTCGTAAGTCAGGCCCAGGACACAAGACCACGCATGAACGAAAGCAGAAGGGAACCTCGGTACGACCTCAAGCGCGAAGATGGACCGCAGCTGCCGAGACACTTCCTCCCAGACGGTTTCTTCGGCATTGGGAAAAGCCGTTCGCGGCGCCCGTCTCGACGTTCACAAAAATGTCCCTGCCTCATCTATCGAGCTCGAAAAAAGCCAGACGGCGAACGCAGCTCTCTGGGTCAGACGGGGGGAAAAGTTGGTAAGTCCCCATCGTTCGCTTACCTCCGAGCACATCGCTCTCCCATAACGCGCCCAGCACGGATCGGGCGTGCTTCTCCCGCGCCTCCATCCACGTTATCATACAATCCCATCATCCTCTCGAGTCTGCTTCTTTATAGCACATATCTTTACGAAAAGGTGAAGTGGTCGTAGCGCCATCAGCTCCGGTCGCGCATTCGCACGTCCTCATCTCGCGCTCTCAGACATCTTTCCGACCGGCACGTCTCACTCCGATGACCCGATTGGGAGAGAACCGCACCGTTGTTCGCGATGCCGTGCATAGTTCCGATTTCGAATGCGGGCTCACTAATAGGAAGGGTCGCGCACGTCTGCTGAGATTGGCTGTGTGGAGGTATTTTGAGTGGGTCAAAGGGGGTGGGGGGGGTGACGGATCCGAAAAGGTTGGCGCAGTTGAAGCAGAAGAATGTGACGGTAGAGGAGAGCAGGGCGAAGAAAATATTCGATGCAGAACCTATAGCGCGGTGGGAGTGGAGGTATGGATGTGCTGCACGCGGCTTGGAGAGGGGCGCTGGGACAGTGTGAGCGGTTTATGCACGTGGGAGATATGAAGGATCATGAGGGTGTAATGGCTGTCTTGGAAAGAGGTTGTCTGAAAGACCCAGATGCTTTCTATCGATCTGAGTTGAAATCATCTCATTATAGTACGCTAGAGCTTGCGATCTAAGTTCGGACGTCGGGTTATCTATACTGTAACCTGCAATATCAATCCGGACTTCAGACGCGTCTCCCGCGCCAGCGTGACGGGATGCGCTCTGTTGTTTCTTCGCCTGCAAAGGTAGACTTGATCGAGGCTACGTTCTGATGAATCGTCCGGCAGTTTCAAACAGCACATGGCGCTCTTCCAGCTGACTCGGTAGAACTTTCCGCTTGACGTTCCCTTCGTTCGTGCACATTCTGTCTTCAGTTTCGTTATCGATCTTTCGTTTGAATAACACCCACACATAAAGACACTCAGTTCATTCCTTGTATGCGAGAGGATGTGGAAGTTTCGTGGCCTAAGTGGCGACCCTAGGTAGATAACCGCATAATCCTATAGCCTCACTTTGGCCAGATCAAAAATCGTGTCCCAAGCTCGTGACGGTGCTACTGCCGGTCGTCAGCTCGGGCGATCTGATTACTGCTTAATCCTGATCTCAACAAGAGCGACCCCATGCCGCCTTGACAAACCTCACGGATTGACAGAAAAGCCTGCATACGCGCAAAATCCGTAAATCTACTACAACTCGCCAACGAAAGATCTCGTCCCGAATCCCTCGCTCCGTGAGATAGGAAAACAAGCAGAAGGGGTAATTTTTACCGCAACTGTTGAAACTTGAGAAAGGGTATTGATAGAATTATTCCAAATGATAAGGCGGGAGGATTGCTTCGTGTGAGGCTCTTCTGTTACCCGCGAGGACAGCGTAGATTGGAAGCAGAACCTTTGAATCCAGCCTTGCGAAAATGGCCATGGACACGCGGTCTTAGTCAAATCCCTCAACAAATGCCTTACAGACTTATTTCGGAATTGTGAACAGAAGCTCCTGTCTTTGCGACCAGCCCAAAAGACCGATGACCAGTAGCGAGCGGACCTTTCTGCCGGACCTGGCCACCGAATTCCAAAACACAATACTCACGTTCTCGATGCTTCTTATGATCGAAGCTCGCTTTTTCGAAAGGGATTCCTTCCCTTCCGTTGTTGGCACACGAATCGTTGACCTTGACAGCGCTTTCCTCAGATGAATGTGTGGTTCAAAAGCCATACTTTACATTTCAACCAATCAACAACGATGACGGCAACAGGATGGTCGACGAGCCATCCCCGGAAGAGATCCCACTCGATAAGTGAGATGGAAGTTCGAGGATCCAAGGGTTCCCGAACTCCTGGGACGTAGTTCACGGTCCCGTGGCGTTGTCCTTGCTCCCCAGTCAGATAGCATTTTCGATCGGGTTGAATCGGTAAAACCGAACGTCAAGAGGCTTTGAACTTTGTACTTTCGATCCATCTCGTACTTCTTCCAATGATTTTACTAAGTATAATCGAACAAATGGGATCGCCATGCCCTCGCCTACATCGGCGGTGTCATTCGGGGTAAGGAAGTGCATTCGACATTAATCCAGAACAGGAAGGAGAAGCAAATGCCAGGCATAGATTTTCCTCTGTGGCTTTGTCTTAGCTTAGTCAATCAGGGCTAGATTCTAGCCTTCTCGCTATCCCTATTTCTTTCACCTCCACTTGACCGCTTCCCATGGAAGAAGCACCCAATGTCGAACATGTACGGAGCAGAGTGAGACACGCTTTTTCCGGCTATGGAAAGGATCGCTGCTTTCCTCTCGAGCTTATGACACGTCGTTTGCGTTGTTCGTAGCGTAGAGCATAGAGCACAGATTTGCTCTAGGACTGCCGCAGCCCGAACAGCCCTCCGGTGCTTGGTTGAGAGCTCATGGTGCCACCTCCTAAGGTCCAAGTCTCGTATGGACGACGTTTCTAAGGGGAGTATAGTAGGCTAATAGCTTAGGCTTTTAGACCGTTCCAATGCCGTCCTTCTCTGCTCCGAGCGCTGGTGAAAGACACCAATCAGATGACTCTTTCCCTAGGCTATCAATCCGTTATGTCACAGTGCAAGGACGAATATGTATTTTAGGGGCTTTGCCACCAAAATTAGTAACACTTCGGTAAGAGTATGTAGCAGAAGTCATGCATACAGGGTATTCAAAATTTCTAAGTCCCACTGAGGCAAGCTTGCCGGTGCACTGTGGGAATTAGAAATCCTAAGGTTTTCGCCCGCAAAATTTTCCCTATATGCATAACTTCTGCTACATACTCTTACCTTCTATTTAAAGCTTGTTGTATGCTGTCGCTCTTGCCCGCCAAAATTGCTTCTTCGAATGGTATCAGACCCTTCGACCTAGGGGTCTGGCGAATTGATTCCCAGTCAATACTCGAGATCAAACCTCACCTGAGCTTACCAACGCGGAATTTCTTGGTTCGTTAGCGGCCTCCAGATCGCGTTTCTTGGTCATAGCTCCATTTCCATCTGTGTATCCTTGGGGACCCACGCCTATCCCCCAAGCTCTCGACACGCTTCTAGGCCCCCAACTCCAGCCAGCGCCTCGTCTGATAGGCAAATGATACATCCTGAAGCCAATGTAAGAGATGACAGTGCCCATCAACGAGCCGAAAATAATGTCAAATCCATGATGCCTGAAATCCGAAAAACGCGTTGATGCAACATAAGCGGGGATCGAGATACAGATGAGTGGTAGGATTAAAAGATAAGTCGGAGGAGCCGCCGCTTGCTTGCGCAGAGGTACTGATCTGCTCTTGGTGGATGCGGGAGCATCATTTTTGAAGTTGTCGGAGTCACCGTCGATTAGGCCTTGATCATATCTTTTGGCATCTTGCGTTGAAGATTCGAAGGTGTATGGGAGTAAATATGGAATGGTGACGGAGAATTTGGAGCAGAGGAAGAGAGTCAGGTAGAACATGCCAGCCCAGGAGACTAGACAGAGCACTGTTAGCCAGCCTAGGGACAAAAGGCAGAGTACGGACTTACAAGAAGAATGGCCGCTAGGAAAGCTTGCGAATCCATCATTCAGCTTCGAAGCATTGGGCTGTCGGCAAGCCGTAGAAGAGACCAAGAGGTTCCATAGCGGTAGCTGGCTCCCTTCGCCACCTAGAGCGTATTGCTGCACAGTCGCAGGATCTAGATTACATCTTGATAGTAGGTCTGGCCTTGGTCTGCCAATTACGTTTTTAAGCCCTTCCGTGAAAAAGAACGTCGTGGCTAGAGCAAGCGCAAGTCCCATCCAAGCAGTATTCCACTCCCATAGTTTCATCCTCCACATGAGTGACTTTGGTGTTCCCCGTGACACGCCAGGTCCTGGCGTGAACACCAGCGTCACAAAAGCCGTGACGAGAGCGGGTATGACCAATGCGATGGTGACAAGGAGGCCTGTTGATATCTTTTCATGCTCGACGTATGGGAAGGATATGTCAGGGTCGACTGGGGAGAAGGGTCTGTGGTTCGGTGTTATCTTCCAGAAGCCTGCACCAACTGCTGCAATGCCACTGTAAAGGCTCGTCAGTAAGAAGCCGAGCGTTGAATTCCAGGAGAAACAAACATGATGACGATCCAGTCGACCACGTATGAAAGCGCCAGTCGCTTCGGTGTATGAGTGAGTGATGCCATAGCTGCGTTTTAGAATCGACAGAGACGGTGGGTATTGGTGAAAGTCCTAGGGACTAAATACAGGAGGGAAGGACATCACTGGCAAGACAAAGACTATCTTACAACAATGACGAATGCTATTTTTAATGGAGCACGCGACGATTTTGCCGCCGTCGCGCCAAGCCGGCGCCGCTTTAGCCTCGCACGACCCGCGGCCGAGGGTCCATGAGCTTCTACCTGGTCGTGGTAGTTTCTCTTATCAGAGCGACCCGACAGACAGTCAGAGAATAAATTCGCACGCCTCGGGTGCGCGTGGTAGGTGGGTACCGAAGTCCAGCGCCGCCTCTGTACAAATATTCGAGCATTGTCGTAAAAGTTCCGTACGAAGTTTCATTGGGATGCACCAGCTCACCATCTTATGCTATATAAGGAATGGCTTGAATGATGTAGGTAAGTGATACATGTACACCCACTTTTGATACATTGACACAACTCGTATGTCTTGGTCTTCTCAAACGTGGGTGCAGTATGACTTGGTGCAATGTCCAAGGGGTTTCGCCATTCCAAGCGTTCATCGGGCGCTGGTCGCGGGTCCAAGTTGACTCAAAAAGATATTTTCGTCTCTATTATGAGCGATGGAGTCATGAAGAAGTCAGCGTAGCCCCTGAGTTTGAAGGAATACGACCGCGAATCGGCATGACAATGCTCATACTCAAGCATACGAAGGCAGATACAAAAACCTTGGCCCGCCGGGACAGTGTGCATTCTCAAGGAGACGATCTACTGAGTCTGGCCTTGAGAACGGCGGATGAAGGGGGATCATCAAACAAGTTCTCGAGTATGATAGCGACATTGACAGAAGAAAGCCAATATCCAATATGGACCCCGTCCGCTGAATACGCCTCTCGAGGGGCTATGCTCTGGATTGATAGGGGACATAGACCTAAAGAGGACCCTGCTTGCACTCCTCTTCAACTGGGATCTGTAACCGAGTAGGGCCCCAGGAAAACTTCAACCGCAAAATTGAAACTCTATCCAGCGAAGAATTCTTCGATACAAAAACATGCCGTTCATCACCATTAATGTGACAACTTAGCCTCGGAGAAGACAATGAAGTTCTCTCGGAGCCAGATCAAGGCTGTCATCTCCCTGGTGCCGATAGGTCTGAGTTCCGAGCTGCAAGTAGAGCCCTCTAAAACAATCAAGATCCAAGAAACTGCCTGTATCAGTCCTCGATATTTTTGCCAGTTCCAGAAACAACATCTTGGTGAACACGTTCACCGTCTGTCCTCGAAACATATCAGATATTCTCTGTCATTTCGACTTAGCAACCCTTGCCATCCACTTCTTGCTGCGGACAATACTCTATTCAACCAGTACAAGAACGCCTGCCAGGAGACCCCGGACTGAAGTCTCATTCGGCGTCACGTGCGACCTAGCTCGTTCTGGTGAAGTGGCTTGGCACACAGATTCTCGAAGAGCAGAATAGAGTAGGATACTTCGGTTGAGTCATACCATTACCTTTTTCAAAGTACAAACTTGCACAACCATTCAGGCTTCACATCTCGACGCACTGAGGGTTCTAGAACGGCTCCCGACTCCTGAGAGGAACCTCCATTACACACAGAAAGTCCTGTAGCCCACGACGATTTGACACTCTTCCGTATCTTTGAGGTCCTTGACACACTAAAACTGCAAGGCTTGAACTTGGACACGATGTCGCGGAACCCTCCTTCAAAAGACAAGCTGGAAAGGTCACAATTTTCAGTCGACAAGCCACTGACTTCTGAAATAAAAACCAAAATTAGATCGGAGCTTACGAGATCTTATCACTCTTTCAGGAAAAGTGTATACGGCCTGGAAACCAAAACCCACTGGGCATCCAACCTCGGCCCAGATACCGGCATGACCATTCACAACAATCCAATAACGCCACTTGATGATTGGACGCTGCAGAAGTTCTGCAACAAACCAGCAGCATTGTACTGGGCGCGTCCGGCTCAAATCAATGAATGCTGTCCACGCTTAACATTCGCTTGTATCTACAAGCAATGGTTCCGTTCCCACAACCGCGATCCGAACATCGAATTCGGTCAATTATTTGCAAATCCCATCCGGATTTCCTCCACCGGTCCCGAAACAATAGCCGGTATCCTCGAAGCCCACAAGTCTCTCTGCGATTAGGCAGCCTCACTTTTGAATATCATCCGACGAGGAGAGGCCGGCGAAGTCCGTTTGGGTAGTTAGCCAGACCCTCGAAATTGCAGACTGCTTCCTCTTTATCGAGCGATACTTGTTGTCCTCGATAATTTTGATCCACCTAATGTGACCAAGCAGCACGAACGCATAAAGTTAGACGAGCCGGTTCAACGGCAGACTGTGGTTATGGTTTTGACTGGTGACGACAATGGTCTCAGCGCGCCAATAACTTTCGATACCATCAGGTCGCATTCACTCCCACTTGGAAAAGCTGACATCGCCGACGACGTAGATATATCCGTGTCTCTTTAAAAACAGCCGTACATTTCATTGCGGATTTACAGCGGCAAGAAGAAGAAGCTTTTCCGGATTTGGGACGGATTGCGACTGATCGATCCATTGGCCCAACAACCGATAATATATCATTCGGCCTGATCAGTGCAGATGAATGGGTTAATATGATTATGCACAAATTAGAAGAGGAGGGCGACAACATTGTTATTGAAATGAAGTCTGCGGCGTGGAAAATGAAAGCGAAGCAACAAGGGGATGACTTTCTTAAGCGAGAGTTCGATAATTCCTCTCCGATGTGGGAGTAGCTTGGCTTGGGGAACTTCTGGGGGAAGGAATGAGGATGGTGGGTGGATGAGGGTTCGGAACCGTCAAATACGTCGTCTCGGATCCCCTCCTTCTACCGCATCTGGTTCACAGTCGTCGATCCCTTCTTATCCATCATCGGCGTCTATGGTAACCTGTTCGCGCCCACCTCCATCCTGAATTCTTACTCCTCCTCCTACGTCTCCCCGACCACCACGGAAACAATCCCACTCCTCGATACAACGGCCGGCTTCCTCGCAGGCCTAGCCTTCCTGCAGTTGCCCTATTGCGCGCAAAACCTACGGATCTAACGGTCTGGCGCGCGCTAAAGGCTAGAACGGTGCTGGTGGATATTGCTATGTTGGGTGGATATACGAGGGTGTTGTGTGTCGAGGGGAGGACGGATTGGAGAGACTGGAAGGTTGAGGAATGGACGAGTTTGGGGAATCCAGCGGGTGTCGCGCTTATTAGGATGGCGTTCTTGTTAGACGTTGGGATGGGGGAGAGGCGAGGGGGGACGGGAAGGGGAAGAGGATTTGAGAGGGTACACGTGTAGGCTCCTAGGATATACGTGTTAGGTAGAGAAGAGTGTGGGATGGTGTTAGATAAATAACAGATAAGAGCTTCATGCATAAACAAAAAACCCATTAATACAATACTTTACCTCGTCTTATAAGGCGAGGGTAAGACAGGCTCGAAGAAGCTACATTGCGTATTCAGATCCCTGTTATCGTAACCGTTCCTGCGAGCGAGGGCTAAGGCCCGCTCTCTTTCATACCCGCGGTGGTAGCCTTATTCGGACTTCGGGTCACCCAAATTAGGCTGTACGAGAGACGGCGCTTTTGGATAATCTACATCTGGGGGTAAGTAAGTGGAAGAATGAGCGTGAGAATAAATGTTCATCACTGTTCAGCAAGGTCGAATGTCGCAGCTAATCTTAGCTCACTCGCTAAAGCGGCCACGCCCGGGTGAGTTCCGACTTCCGCCCGCCAAGCCACCCGATTTACTACTCCAGGGAACTCTAAGAAGTGTCGTTATGTTCAACTGAAAACCTCCCTCTCAGTAGCGGACTGCACTTCACACCGTGAATACCTGGCATTCAAGGGCTGTTGAAGCGTTGATACAGGGCGATGAGTTTCGGTGGACCTGGTGGAGGACAGAAAAGCGCCAAACCTATCCCGCCGGAGCGTGGGAGTTTCCCCCTCGACCATGACGGAGAGTGCAAGCCTATCATAGCAGACTACCTCCGATGCTTGCGCAGAGTCAAGGGAACGAATGACCAAGAATGTCGAATGATGGCAAAGGAGTACCTCAAATGTCGTATGGAGAACAATCTAATGGCGCCTGATGAAATGAAGAATCTTGGTTTTGCAGAGGACGACAAGACGGAACCTATACCAAATCACGCTGGTGGAGCCACGGCACATAAGGTTAGGGATGATGGGAAGAAGATATCTTGATCGTTGAGACCCCTGTAACGTCTACGTATCATTCTCCCTCGACACTACACTACAGGTGGAGCATTCGGCGTCTACAGATACTCCGTTAGCGAGATGGCATCCTATCCTCTACCTCCCAACCCTTGCCTCGTTGCGATACTCTTGCTAGTGAAAACCTCATCCGAGCCACGCATCATCTTTCATTACCCGCCAAAACCGGGTGAAGACAATACGCATTTCACAGACATGTTTAAAGAGAGCCCTGCGGACGACGATTCATCCAGCTCATCAAGCGATGACGAAAGCCAAGACTCTTCAGCAGAGATTCCCAAACCTATTGAGCCAAAGGGGGAGAATGGCACGGGGAAAAGTACTCCCGAAGTGGATGAATATGGCTCTGCGTCACCAGAGAAGAGCGATGGGTTGAAAGGGGTTAAGGCGAAGCTACAATGGAACGATCTATTCGGCTACCAGTCTAGTGTTCTGTCCAAGGTGCTACTACCTGCTGTGAGCTGTCACAAGAAGAGGTTCGAAGTTGGCCTGAACGACAAGGTATTTCTGGGCCGCCCGGTTTTTGCGAGGCCGGAGGGTACCTGGAAGAAACCAAGGAAACCGAGAAGGTCGTCTAGCAAAAGTGATGTGACTGCAGAGAAAGTCAAGGATGTTCGGGAGCAGGGCAAGGGCACCAAAGTAGAGACGTTTGATTATGCGAACAAGGACAGTGGGACATCAGGCGTCGACACTCACTTGGAGAGCCAGTCGGACTCCCATCGAGATGAAGACACACTGAAGAAGGAAGATGCGATCGAGGACGGAGAGCCTGTTGTACAGACACCAGACACGAAGAGTAATAGAACTAGCAAGTCAGATATGCTCCCATTAATCAAGGAAAAACAGAAGCCTCTGGCAATGTTTCACGTCGTCTTCGTGCTCCGGCCGCCACCGCTTGAATATCACCTACGGGTGAAAGAGATGTACGACAATGTCACCAAGAAACTTTCTAAGGCTTTGAAGTGGGAGCAAACTCGTTCAGGTTATGTGGCGAGGGAAACAGCTGTGATCACATCGTTGACAAAGCATATGGACAAATCAAACAGTAAGACGCGTTCAGCAACAGTCTTGACTATCGCTCATATGTACAGGCGAAAAGCAAAACCTGGCAACTTTGTATCACGACATAATCTCGCGGTCTAGTCTCGCGAAAGCCATATCAACCCTCTACAACAGCATCACCGCTTCTCAAATCGCCCATATCAGTTTGAGTCCAGCCTTGTCTCTATCTCTCCAGATCCCGTTCCCCACCTCCATCTCAATCCTCCCAACCGCACTCGCGCCCCAGCTGCCCGGCCTCTGGCTGACGACCGCCAATTCCATGCCAACGGACGACGACGTCCAGGGCAACGGGCCCCAACTAGGCGCACATTTCACCCTTTTGTTGCTATCAGACCTTCATTCAATCATGGCAGATATCAATGCCACCGCATCGCCCATCACTGGACCTTTGACCCATTACCTCCGGGTCACCACATCCAACGAATCCTTCCTGCAAATCTCCCAATCCTCAGGAATTCCCCTCACCGAGATCCAATTCCTCGCCTCCCACCTCATATACTGGCGGCGTGCCCGAGCAATCCCACCACTCCACCAACGCGACGTCTACATAGTATCACCGAATGCCGACATGCGGAATTTGGCAACCGCATCTCAGAACTTTGCCAAGCTCTTTCCTGCGCTTCCACCACTACCCAAGATTCTCTACATGCTCTCGCACACGCCGAGACCATACTCAGCTCTCATCCCCAGCAAAGACCACAAGCCAACCTACATGGATATCTTGGCCTGGCTGATGCGTGGAGGCTGGGTGACTCAGCTCCGAACATTTGCATGGGTGCGAGTACCAGCCGATATTAAGGAAGCTGTGGCCAAGGAGACAGTGATGAACGCATCACGCAAGAAGAAATTCTCAGAAACCGAGAGCACCGACGAGACCGACACCGACACCTCCAGCGCCAGCAGCACAAACCTAAGCGTGCCCCCTCCCCACACATCCTCTGCTTCCCCCTCCCCCACCTCAAGCACCCACACCACCCTCCCCATTCCCCAACCCACAACGCCCCACACCCCCTCCCTAATCCCAAACCCGCGTCTCGCATCCGCCCTCCCCTCTCGCTACCTCTCCGCCCTATCAGCGTACGTTCTAAACACTCAAGGCGTCGACGCGCAATCGGCCTGGGATATATGCGTCAATTATTTCGACGGACATCATGCCATCGAGACCATTCCGGTCCGAGAGGGGTGGAAACGGAAGAGGGTTGCGGAGCTGATGGGGGCATGGGAGGGGATGGGATTGGTGGTCAGGGGGAGGCATTGGTAGGGTTTGCGAATGAGAAGAGGGACAATCCTTGAATTTTGAAAAATTGATCAGGTGTTCCGGTTCCGACGCCGAGGAAGCTCGTCGCAGCTGGATCTACTGCAGTGGAATCTGGTGAAATCCGAGACTGGTTTCCCATTTGCGCGAGGTTTCAAGCACCGTTCATACTCGTTTTGGGAGGGACTGGGGTCAACATGATCGTTCTTGTGAATGTTAGACAGAGGCAGTCATATCCCCGCTCTATCAATAGCTTGATCGCAGGTCCTTCGTCCTTGCCCGATAGTCTACATCAGCAACGCTCTTGTGTGGAATGGATTCATAATCTTCTATAGTGACACATGTCCACCTGAAGACATCCACATGCATAGTTCATGATCCCCTACCAGCGCCTCGGCCTCCACCCATCATATTTCGTGCCCTGGATGATTGTCAATTCCCGTCTCATGCCACCAAAGAACGCAGAGGGTTTAAACTCACATCTCAGCGATATTCGGATCATTCATCATAGCGGCCAGATCCGGCATGCCCCCTCCCCCACTGGCACCTCCTCCTCTCCCAGCACCTGCTTCGCCTGCTCCTCCCCGTCCTCCGCCGCCCAGCATGCCCGCCAGCGCACTCAGATCAGGCATGCCTCCTCCTCCTCCTCCTCCTGTCCCAGCACCTCCCGCGCCCCCACCACCGAGGCCAAACCTCTCCGCCATGCCCCTCAACTGCGGGTTATTCATCAAGCCCTGCAGTGTCTCCGGATTGCTCATGAGGTTCTGCGCCATATTCGCGAACATGGGGTTGCTCATCAGGCCACCGAGATCCGGCATGCCTCCTCCACCCCTCCCACCGCCGCCGCCCATCATGCCCGCCAGGGCACTAAGATCCGGCATACCTCCCCCACCACTCGCGCCCCTCGCACTAGTCCCGTCATCGAGATCCTCCTCCAACCCACCAGCCACCCTCTCCCTCTCCAACTCGTCCACCTTCTCCTTCGCCGTCTTGAACCCCTTCTTCATCGCCTCGCTTCCCCCATTCCCTTCATACTCGATCCCCTGCCCATAAGCCTCCATGCTGCCCCTCGCGTCCCCGAGCACGAACCGCGCCAGCCCGAGCCGCGACCACGCCTTGGTGTACTTCGGGTCGGCCGCGACGGCCATTTCGGCGTCGGTGCAGGCCTCGGCGTGCTTGTGGCTGGCGCTGTAGGCGGCGGCGCGGTTGGAGAGGTAGATGGGGTTCATGGGGGCGATGGCGATGGCTTTGGAGTAGAGGTCGATGGCGGCCGGGTGGTCTTTGCGCGCCATGGCGGCGTTGCCCTGGGATTTGAAGCCTTCGGATTCCGGGGTCGGGGCGGAGACGGCTTCTGCAGGTTTGGGTGCGCTGGCTCCGGTCGTGTTGCCGCCGCTGCTGCTGCTACTGGCTCCGGTCGTGTCTTTGCCCTTGAGTTTCTCGTAAACGCCGTAGATGCTCAGGAGTGATTGCGAGCCGATGGCGTCTGTCATGTGCGATTTATTGGAGGGGTCGACGTGGAAGGTGTCGGCGATGCAGGAGGTGGCTATTTCTATGCTCTCGGTGTCTTCAGGCGTTATGGTGCCGTCTTTGAGGGAGGTGGAGAGGAAGTCGATTATGGCAAGGGCGAGACGCTTTTTGGTGTCGAGGGTGGACGCCTATGGGGGGGTTAGCATTGGTGGGACTGCGAAGCTTGGTGGAACTTACCATGATGGCGATGAGAGGATATAGGGGATTTAATAGGTCTGATGGATTTCTCAGAGTCTGAAGAGGTATTTAAGTAGGCTGGTAGATTGTTGGAGTCGTGGGTAAAGGTGTGGTGTTCACAGTGAGAGCGCTGCAAAAGCTGGTATAAACTTGGACCCTGCATTTTGACGATCCCGAGGTTTGGCCGACCGCATATGACGATGCTGCGCCGACAAGAAGACTTGAAGACCAACGTATAACAAGTGAAAAAGTCATGTCGGTATATTCGAAACATAGCTTCCTTGACCAGACTCTAATATTTTCAAGTCTCGATAGCCACAGGTTCGCAGGCTTGCTACCCAGAAGCCAGCCGCAGAGCCAGCAACTATTGACTCAATGCCACGATACTCATCACAGTGCAAGGCCACAAAGCCTGAACGGCCATCGAGGTACCGGTTTATCGCTCCTATCTTGTTATCCGAGTTTATGCATCTCCTAACCTTATGAAGCTACGACAATTTGGGTATCAAGTCGCCTCAAAATGTTGACTTTTATAGTTGCCATACTGGAAAGGTGATGAAGCTTGTATTCTTATCCTGTACATCCGACGGTGTACTTCTCAAGCTCTTCCACCTCAGTGCGTAAGAGTTGACCCCCAACTCCTCATTCTCACTCAACTCTGTCCTAGATCGACTATCTGCAAGGAAGTATTCTCCAAACTGATGGCAGAAGTACTTTCATCTGACAAGCTTGCTAGCCCATTTCTCACAGTTGTCAAGTCCACACCCGTCACACTCACGAAGATTCCTTTATCTGCATCAAGCGTGGAGATACCCCCAAATCCTTGCTCTCTCCCGCAGATGCACCTCAGCATAATCTCGGATGCCCAGTATACCATCTTAAGTAACGTGATGTAATCCGAGATCGACAGGTCTAAACTGGTATCCATCATCAAACGGCAGCTTTTACTATGCTGTACGAATGGCATTTCGATACCGCCCGTCGGTTCCGTTGTGAAGAGTTGAGGGACCAAGATCTTTGGATCGCTGAGAAGTACCATGACGGCATCGGTGCAATCTTGTGTATTTATCTTTTGAGCAGCGGGCATGCCGGACCCAAGGCACCTCACCAATGGAGCGAATCTACCGCTGGCTTCTGGATACTTGGTAGTGTTGCTCGAGCGCTTATCCAGGTCGGCGGACTCGGTGCCACTGTATTCGTAAGAAGGTGTTGATACCGTCCGGTTTCTCGGTGGCGATGCAGATATTGCACTGGACGGCGACGAGACTCCTGTACCGGATGGCACCTCGAGAATTGTGCCATTTCTAAGATGTGCTGAGACGAAGCCGCTGACACCTACGTAGAATTTATCTGCAGCTGTCCCAACATCGGCGATTCCACCTATTGCAAACTTGGACCCGTCCAAGCATCGGTCCAAGATCCTGTTGACCGTAGAAGCCACGTCAAGAAACCGGAACCGGTCCTGAATCGTGCTTTCATCATTGTTCTTGATGAAAACCACGCATTGCCCGTAGTGCCAATTGTTATATTCCGTTTTCATGATATTGATGTCCGCAGCGTCTGTGTAGCCAAAGGTCTGCTCCATCATCGGGTTTGGTAGCCTCAGGATTATTTCGTTTATGATAACATTACAATCCGAGGCAATAGCAGGCAGCAAGCGGTGGACTGAGGCGGGGTCGAAGCAGTGCACTGGATACCTTTTGCGGGCTTTCAACCCATCCGTAAGAGTCATTGACAACGAATTATGCTCTGGCACAATCGGGGATGATCTGCTTTCGAGGATGCGAGGCCCACCCGACGGAAGAGAAAGTGTGGTATCGCTCCCTAGGCTTTCTCCACTTCGCGTCTGTATGCCCGACACAACAACATAGAAACTCAGTGGAAATTTCAAACGACCAATATCAGCATTTCCACCCAATGGTTCTTTAGTGTCGGCGACACATTTCTGAACTATCCGCTGTGCCACTTCTGCAACGTCCACTGGGCGGAACCTATCGACCTGCTTTTCATCTATGTTTCGAACACGCATGAAGCAGTTTCCGAAAATCCATCGGTTTTCTGGCAGTGAAACATTGATTTCCACAGTATCCGTGTAACCCCAAGTCTGTGCCCGAAGCGGATCCTTCATGCCAAGAATGATTGTGTTGATAATGAACTTGCAGTCTTTTGCATTGGCACCAGGTAGGCGAGATCCCCTTGGATAGCAGTCGATTTCGTGGCCGATCTGTACCTTCGGATCTCCCGTAGAATTCGATTGAGATCGTGTCTCATTCAGAGATACTAACGCCCCGTTTGAACCCAACATTCGCGGTTGAAGTCCTGCCGGACCGCGATTTGCCAGGTTGGCATTCGGAGTTCGCTTGGAGACTTCCGAATTAGGAAGGGTCGAAATGTCAGCGTCATTGACAGCGTTGACGTTAACATCTGGTAGGTATCCTTGCAAACCAACATAATACGACATTACGCGCGACCCGATGGGCATTGATCCCCCTTGGGCCTTCCTGTGACTCGTCACGCAATCTGACAAGATTTTGTTTGCCGTCAGTGCAACCTCAAAAAGAGTAAACAGGTCAATCGAGGCGCTCGGTGCAGAGTTGACATAGACACTGCATTGACCAAAGATCCATCGCGCGGGGAGCCAGTCGCGATACGAGTCCATGTACATTTGCTCGGAGAAAGGTCGCCTCTCAAATGGTCCATCAAGGCGAAGAATGACATCATTGAGGACCGTGGTGCAATCTTGAGCTACTGCGGTAAGATCGAGACTTGCTCTGATATCGAAGCATAGAACTTGGTATGCTGGTGAATCCAGATTCGAGACCGGATTTGTCGAGTTGAACTGGGGTGAAGACACGTCTGCATTTGGTACGGCTGCCGGGTTAAGAACTCTAGAGGGCAATGGTATTGCCGAAATTGGGACCAGGAAGAGTAACGCTGTATTGAGAGGTTTGCCCAAGAGCAGCATCGCAGCTGCACCCTCACTTCAATCGACGCAGATTTGTACGCATTCAAGTCAAGGCTATAGATTTGAGACGAGAGATGAAGGGGATAGAAGAGCAGAGGCGTACAGCTCGATCCAAACAAGGTCCCCAGAGATGATGAAGGAAATAGGCGCCTTTAGCAGTCGCGAGTCCTACGCATGGCGGATGTTGACTGCGCTGGCGCACAAATCAATGAGCAAGCCAAGGTAAAGCATATCGCTCTTACGGAATCTTCATCCAGAGAAACTGCTCATGCAGGGCAATAGCGTGGAAGGCACAAAATAACAGATAGCTCTTTTCTCAGAAAGGCTGTTAGATCGAACTGCATGCTGGAGAGAAGAAACATGCGCTATTTGAGATTCCGATAACATGACCTGTAAGTATCCAAATGCTTATCAATGGTAAGGAGAAGCATATTCGATGCCAATCCAAGAAAGTTATGAGAATTGGAGGCAATCTGCTTGTGTAGGATGAGGATATTCTACAGGAGTCGATCGAATAGCTGTACAGAGATACATTGACGGACCGATATCTCCCATGAAGAAGAGCTGCGTATGGCGATGAAGAGATACAGCATAGAGACATACAGAAAGAAAAAAAGTAAAAAAAAAAAAAAAATTTTTTTTAAAAAAAAAAAAAAAAATAAAAAAAAAAAAATTTTTAAAAAAAAAAAAAAAACCCAAAAAAAAAAAAAAAAAAATACCAAAAAAAAAAAAAAAATCACACAAAAAAAAAAAAAAAAAAAAAAAAAAAAAAAAAAAAAAAAAAGTTTTTAGAATCTAAAAAAGTGAAGTAATAGAATTCACTGCCCTCCTGCTAAGAGAGGATGCCTCATGCCAGCGACACCGGAGCCGTCCGCGGCTTTAAGCAAAATCGGAGTTAAGCTATCGCCGTTCGGCTTACCAGACAGAGCTCCCTTGAACCTCACTCCATCCTTTCACTTTGACTCCAATGTATCTTCCCCTTACCGACAACAGATAATGACAATGGCCAACAATCTCCTTCATCTACCTCACGAGGTCTTGCATAGTATCATAGCCAATACAGACCCGCAAGACCTCGCAGCGTTATGCTGCTGCCGAGCTCTCAATGACTTCATCAAGAACAATCACCTGCTCCACAAGGAGATGTACCTCAAGACCTTTGTATGGCATTGGCATGATCCAATCTATCCGCCGTGTTCACACTGAGTGGTGTGCCTTGTGTAGGATTCATTATCCCAAAAGGACAACACTGTCTGGGGCCCCGAACTGCGAAAGCTGGTCAATGTCCAGAAGATCCTCGAGTCGAGTGACGATGCTCTTAAGGTAGCGTTCCCGCTCTCATCTCAAACGTGAAAGATACTGACGCTGTAGTAGTTATCCCAATTGCAGACAGTAGCTGTATCCATCCAAGATCTCTTGACGAACGCCCCCATGGACCCACGTACCTCCCTCAATCTTCCATTCCTTACGAACCTTTTCGAGCAACGACAAAACGTTAATACCTTCCTCTGCAGCTCATCACTCTTTGAATGGGCTAGAGCAGAGTTATGGGGTGATCTATCTACAACTAGGCAACGGAGAGACTTGGCAGCCATGCTCACAGAACAGAAGTTCCCTCGATCTCTGCGTAACCATTCCACCTTAAATTCTCTTGATTCGGAGACAGTTGCAGACCCGATACCGGAACAGCCAGAGTTGGGCGACCTGTTGGCTTACGTCTCCAGAACTGGAGATACAGGCTCTATCCCAGTACCAGTGCCCGCAGAAGCGCATGCCGCCAGCCCAACGAGCGCACTACAAAGACCACAATCATATGATAGGCAGCTCAGCGCAAAGCTCCATTGCTTATATGGTGTCTCAATTGGGACTGTCCGCAAGACTTGCGAGAGTTCCCCACCGCGTTACTCTCTGCGCAACGACACTGCGGAAATACATCCTTACGCTCGCTCCCGGGTTTACGACCTTAGGCAGCACACAGAGAACGGCACTTTCTGGGGTCCGTTTCTTGATGATGGCTTAGGAACTGTGGACTGGGAGAAGCTTGAAGCGATCATGATCATATTAGACTACAACCTGAGGCGCTCAACGGAGGTCCATCGCCAGTATGAGGGTATGCTGGAGCTGCAAGAGAATCCATGGGTTGGGGCAACACCTCATAGCTTCATCTCGCCTCCGCAGTCTGTGCCAATGGAGCCTCCTTTGCCACTTGAAGCGCAAGACCCTTACAGTGTCACGGGGACCTGGATGCGTGTTGTATGTTTCCTGGATTATACCGCACTGTATGACTTCAACTTTGGTGATGACCAGCCCGAACGTGACCATCTACGCGAGCCTATCGATACCGAGGAGGCTACTCGCTTGATCACCATGAAGATTCACGTGACTAAGATCCAAGCACCTGGTGAAGATGATGGCCAGCAACTTCCGGTTGTCCATTTTCAGGGCAAGTCCTCATCAATCCGGCCATCATGGGATCCCAACGCGAACTCCAAGATCAAAGGTAAGACATAACCTCATCACCTACCGAGATGATTAGGCTAATCACGACCAGGTACCGTGAGATTGACGCCTCAAGGCGAGGTCAGGTGGACAACCTTTTCTGTCTTTCAAGGGTAAGTGCTTCCCGCTCCCCAAGGAAGTGATCCAGAGGCTAATTGCTATTGTGCAGCGAGGAGAGATGGCGAAGCGAGGGCATTCAGATTGGAGGCGTCCGGTCAGCTCGTGGTGTCTTGGGCTTCTGGTTCGACAAAGACTTCGATGAGCATGGCCCGGCTGGGCCTACAGCCTTCTGGAAGTCGCATGATGGGATAGAGGCGAAGAAACCGTCAAACACTCACGGATGGAATCAATTTACTGTGCCTTCATACTGGTGATACTGACTTTGCTTCCGTATCGGAGTGCGGCACTGGGCACCCTCGGAGTTGGTGGCGTGTGCAGGGACTCCAACATGCGACAGCTGAAATAGTGTCAAGTTCAACAATTCATTGAAGTCAATAGGAGGCGAAAAAGAGGAGTAGGATGTAGAGAAGAGTTTTATTGATCTCCCGAACATGCATTACGAATCTGACTGAATTTCTCACGCGCCAATATGAGGTCAGAGCTACTCTCGTTGTGCAAGGAATAGAGTACAGCTATTCATGAATTGTTTGATGGCCTTCGAGATGATGAACACTCATCCTTTGTCTGGCACAATGTCCTGAGTCCCTCTATGGTCGCATTCCTTCACACTTGGCTTCACCGCCTAGCTCCAACCTCTTCTCTCGAAGCAAAAACCCCATCCACAAGATTTCCGTATCGTTCCCTCTCAATCCCCAACCTTCAACCCTTCCACCCCCTTCAAAGCATCCTCCTCCCCCTCCTCCTCCTCGTCCACCTTCCCCACCAGCCCCCTCTCCCACAACTCCCTCCCACTCATCTTCCCCTCCTCAATCTTCACCTTCCTCGACTTCCCCTCCTCCTCCACCTTCCTCCTCTCCTCCTCCTCCCTCTCCACCTCACCCCGGAATCCCGCCCTCCAGGCCAGAAAACTCTCCCTCGTCACAGCCTCCCCGTGAAACTTGGCATTCTCCGCCTCTTCGGCCTTGGCCGCCTCTTTATCCTTCTCCGCCTGCACTTCATTCAACCTCTCGCCAATCAGCAGCTCCGCACTCTCCTTCAGCGCGCTGATGAGCGTAAACACCATCGCCTGACCCATAGACTCGGTTATCGTCTCGTCGATGGACGATAGCAAGTGTGGTTTGTCCTCTGGTAGAGATAGCTGAGGCAATCGGGGAACATTTTGGGGGAAGGTGATGTCGAGGTTGGGGGCAACGTCGGGGTAGGATTCGGGATAGGCGACTGTGAGGACGAGGTTTGCTGGTGTGGAATGTGTCAGTCAGTCTCTTGCCCGAATATGTATGTGGGGAAAGACGGGATGTGGAGGGAAATGGAGGGGGGCACGTACGAACTTCTGCATCTTCATCTTGACCGGGTATATCTAATGCTATCGAGACGCGGTAGGATGTCTCTGAGATATCTGATGTAAAAAGGTGTGAGCACTCTTCCATCAGACCAAGAAAGCAGACCCACCAGCAATCTCATCCGGAAAGATAGAATCAAGGACTTCTCGTTCCTCAACCTGCTCCTCACGACCCATCTTTCCATCTCGTCAAAATCCTAACCCGCTCCCTCCCACCAACCCGCCATGCCCGCGGAAATCACATAAACCCATAGGGCTGAACACTCCCGCTTTAGCGCCCCAAAATTCCACTCCACCTTCCCAAAGATTCCACCGACAAACCAACCCCCACCATGCCCCCCCGCTGGCTCCGCCTCCTCTCGAAACCCTACGTCTTTCTCCCCGCCGGCTTCCTCATCATCAACGTCGCCGTCAGCATCTTCCCCGACCCGCCCGCCGTCCGAGAAGCGAACGAGCGGAAATGGGCGCAGGCGCAGCAGCGGCGCGAAGAAGCGTACGAGCGCGCCGTGATGGAGCAGATCGAGCGGGCGAACCCGGGCGCGTTCGACCGAAACTGGGACCCGGATCGGGACCGGGATTAGACCCGGCTTCTCCGACAGCAGCGGCAACGGACATGCTCGCGGAAGCGGAATCGTTGTTGAGAGAGGGGAGAGGAAGGGCGGAGGACGCACTACCGGTTGCGTTGCGAGCGCTGCGGCGAGCTGCGGGGCGGGATGATGCCGCTACGACGACGCTGCCCGCGCTCGGTCTGGTCGCGGAGATATACCTCGAGCTCGGCGACGCGACGGCCGCGCGTGAATACTTTCTGCAAGCCGTTTCGTTGGACCCGGAAGGGCGGGTTCCCGAGACGCTCGGCGGGGGCGCGGAGAAGTTCCTCTGGCTGGCGCAGCTGAGCGAGGAAGGCGGGCAGGATAGCGTGGAGTGGTTCGAGCGGGGCGCGGCGGTGTTGCGGCGGGAGATTGGAGCGCTGGGGGAGGGAGAGGGCGAGGGCGGGGAAGAGAAGCGGAAGAAGCTGGCGGGGGCGTTGTGTGGGATGGTGGAAGTGTACATGACGGATCTGTCCTGGGAGCCCTCGGCGGAGGCGAAATGCGAGAGTTTGATTTCGGAGGCGCTGCTCGTGGCGCCGCGCTGTGCGGAGCCGTTGCAGACGCTGGCTTCGGTACGGATATCGCAGACGCGGATACCGGAGGCTAGGAAGGCGTTGGGGGATAGTATGGGGATATGGCGGGATTTGGAGCCCGAAGATGCTGCGGTGCCGGATTTCCCCACGCGGATTTCTTTGGCGAGATTGTTGATGGAGGTGGAGATGGAAGAGGAAGCGTTGGGGGTTGTGGAGAGGTTGGTGCAGGAGGATGATGGGAGTGTGGAGGCGTGGTATTTGGGGGGTTGGTGTTTATATCTGCTCGGAATGAAGCAGAGGAAGAAGCATGATGAAAGGAATGGCGCAGCCGAGGGGGATGCTATGGAGGATGCGAATGGATGTGACGAGGACGAAGAAGATCTTCTTACCCAAACTATGGTCTCGAGTCGAGAATGGTTACGGCAAAGTTTAAAGCTTTATGAACTAGTTGAATATGAGGATGAAAGATTGAAGGACCATGCGATGGAGTTGGTTGAGGAACTCGATGCCATTATTGGGGAAAGGGGAGAGGATGAAGTAGACGAGGGCGAGGAGGAGTGGAACGGTTTTGGAGAGGAAAGTGAGAAGGAGCAAGAAGATGAGGAGATGGATGAAGGCTGAGATTGCTCCATTTCGGCTCTGGAGACCAACGTCAAGAACAACGACATGTATAACACGATCACGATAATGGACGGCGACATTTCGACCATAGATAATATCAATCGCAAACAAACCAGATCAAGGGTATCATCCCACCAACTCGTCACTCTCCCACCCGACCTCCCCACAAACCTCCTTCGTATACCTCTGCATTTCCTGCAAATTCTCCACGATATCCGTCAAAGCGCCCGAAAAGGCATACTGATACACATCCGCCCACCTCCTGCCTTTGCCTTCTTCATGCCCCATCCTCTCCCTTCCCCCGTCCTCAACTCCCTTCCCCTTTCCATCCACCTCCGACCGCCGGACTTGCTCCGCCTCCATGACAGCCATACAGTCCAACAATCTCCTCCTCGCAATCGCTGCGCTGGGCAGATACCGCGGCACGGGCTTATCTGCCCTGAGAGCGCAGGCGAGGACGTAAAGATTCATGAGGATGACGGCGACAGCGTCACGGCGGGGAACAGTCAGTGAAGCGATGGCTGCAGGGTCGGAAGCGGCCATGTTGGGTTGGAAATAAAGACTCGACTGGCGCACTTGGACAAGGTGCTCGAAGAAAGACTCGCAGGCTGCGATGAGGGCGCTGTAGGGGAGCGGGTTGAAGGGAGCTCTGAGGCGCATTTCGTGCCTTGTCAACTCCATGAGCTGCCGCATTCGCACAAAGCCTTCTCTTAACCGAGCTTCGAGCATTTCCGATCTCACTATGTCTTTTGGACCCGGTTCTTCACCTTTCGTGTAGTAGATGTATTTGGCTACGACACCACGGTAAAGGATGGCTGAATGGAGCATCGTGCTGGATAAAGATTTTCTGAGCTCGTGGCGGGCGATGAAAGGCCAGAGGATCCAGTTGACGGTCAAGGCGGCTACCAACCCCACGACAAAAGCAAGGCCTCTGGTCCAGGCAATGGTGACGACAGATGGGTAGCCACCTTCCGTATATGCGCTCAATGAGACCACGGTGAAGCTTAGGCATCCAACTACTCCTGAACGAGGATGCGAGCTTTGCGTGGAACGGTAAAGCATTGGTATCATGTAGACGGCGGCAAATACGGCCATCACGTACGGATTTCCGTTATCTGCTGCGTAGGCGAGCCCACCCCAGATCGCACCGATGGCAGCGCAAAAGGTCCGCACAGCAAGGTCCTGGAAGGTCCCGCCAACGCGTGGATGCATCATGGCCCAAACCGTGACTACAGTCCACCAGCTTTCATTATCATTCCACCATCCTCGACTCTGTGGAAGCCAAGCAGGGACAGAGAGAAGCGTAGTGACCAGGGTGACTTTGAAAGCAAACCGTGATTCGAAGCCTTGTAACCGGTGTAACATCTCCCACGCTCGATATCGAAAAGGTGCTTTGCCCGAACTCTTGCCATGGTCATACTCTTGTTCTTTTTGGTACTCTCCGATCACTGGTGGCTGTTCTGGCGCATCCTTCAAGCCCTGCCCTCCTGCTGCATGTCTTGCCGCCGGAATGTAGGCACTGCTCTGAAGTTCCGCCATTGTTCTATCCAGTTGTTTCTTGCTACGAAAGTAGAAGCCCGCTGTCAGCCCTCCACGGTCGTGTCTTACCTGGTAATTAGTCCGCATGATTGCCTTATGGAATGGGTAAGACGGTGCGCGAATTCTCCATTTTCTTTTTGCCTGGTCCATTTCTAAGACCTTGGCCACAAGCGCCTCCACTTTGTCTGCTGTCTGGCGTACAGGGTGGACGAACAGGAAAAGCTGTATCACATCAGGACTTTTGGCGTATTCAGACGGCAAATGGGGGTGCGCGACCAGTAGAGCGTCGGCTGAGTCGAACGCTTCCTTGGCGGTTCGCAGATTGTCCAGGGCTTGCGAAAGGATGTATGGTTCGTCTTTTGCGGCTTTTTGCCCACCAATAGATAAAATTGTTTGGTCTGCGCGCGTGATATTGGCTACCATGGCGTCAATCAATACTCTCGTGGGCTCCTTGAGGGTGTGGCAAATTGTCCGCTTGGCTCGATCATGGTGGAGTATGGGACCCTGCTGCACACCACCGGTACTCTGCTCGAAGGCTGGCTCAGTGGGCGAATCGGAATCGGCAAAGAGAGTTGGGTCAGGGGTGATTGCCAAGATAGATCGTATGACACCTTGGATCAGGTTGCGTATCAGTGCAACATCGTTGGGAAGGAAACGTGAAAACGTAAATTCGAGAGTAAAGTCTCGAACAGCCTGAGAGATATTGACGAACTGCCAGGCAAGCTTGCGTTTCAGAAACGGCATCTCCGGGGATGGTAACACAAGTCCCGCTTGTATTGTGTTCAATGAATCATGAAGAGCAAGTCTAAAGAAGGGTGAGATACCGTAATGCTGACCAAGTATAAAGGAATAGTGCCTTACGCAAGCGACCTTGAACCAGCATCTGGGAAAACGAGGACTGCGATGATAAGGCAAACAGCCTGGCCTAGTACCCACGGTATGCCATAATCGAAGACCTTTTTCCAGCCCACACTCTGGGACGTGTCTGCTAGACATGTGTAAACGATGGCAATTCCAGCACAGAGTACGGCTTGATAGAGCCTGATGAAGACGCATCGTAGCCAGCCGATGAGTACAGCGAAGATAATAAGGAAAGTAGCCAATATACCGCCGTATCCGGACTGGGCTGTAGCCGTAGATGTGGAGACGTAAAGAGCTAGAGACCCCCAGCCCAAGCCAGCGACGGTACCGAGGATAGTGAGAATAGTACCGTCAAGCTGGCTACCGACCGCTCTTCCTGGGTGATTGATGATTGCAGAAATAACCATAATGTAATTATATTCGCCAAGCCAGTCCCTTGAAGCTGGTATTAGACAGATGATATAAGTAATTATAAACCCAAGAAATGTCTTCAAAAGGCGGATACCTGCCCTAGACGTACTAATCCTCTGGAAAAAAGCCTTTGCTTCGCGAAATTGCTGAGGCAGGAATCGCCGTAACGAGAGTGGATGATTCTTCTTCCGGAATGCATCTGGCAAAGTCTCGGCTGCTTTCATCATCAGATCCTCATGATTGCGTTTTAACGGCCGATTAAAGGCAGCGTCGAAGAATCCGTCCCGCGATTCCTCAAGACCGTACCCGTCGAGATCTGCATCTACAGCTTGGAGGAGATGCTCGAGCTGCAGATGACTGGTACTTGCCCCAGGAGATGGTACTGGAGATGTTTTCAGCGCCCTGGAGTCTAAAGCGCCTCGAGGGGCTGTAGAGGTGTGAGCAAAGGATCCAAGGATGACATCGTGTGCACCAGCCAAGCGGCGTTGGGGGCTTGGTTCTTCTGTAAGGTGTAGACTGTTGGGGTTCCGTTTCCTCAAGAGCAAGTGTGGTCCGGATGATGCATTTTTCTCGCCATGGTGGGCCGGCTTACGTCCCTCAGCGGCCTCGACATCTCTGATCTCTGACTTGATTGTTGGTGTCTTCAAATGGATCTTCGGGCCTGTTCCTGCGGCCATTTGTTAATCAGATGGCAACAAGGTTTACCGTCTTAGCTATGTCTGCCTTGACATGGTTCAGGGTTCCCAACTTATCCCGGGCCATAGCCAGGACACTAGCAGAGATGTATTAGATGTATTTGTTGTCGTTATTACCTTTCTTGGCAGAATATGATAGTCACAAGCGCGCTAACGCCTCGTAGGGCTGAATGCGCCTAATGCGTACCTGAAGGTACCTTACTTTCTCTCTTTGTGTCACGTACTTTTCTTCTATAAAGTCGATTTAGCAATGTACTTAAGTTTGTGGCACGATCAGATTTGCTTTCGCCTTCCTGTTGGCTCTTTGTTTTCTCTTTTCATTGATTTGTTCTATCTTATTATCTACAATTCTTACGTATCTTCGTTCCATCTGTGAACTGTGTTTAGAATAAATTTGTAAGATGTTAAGATACAGTATACCAATTTTGGAGTATTGTACGGTATATGGCAAACGAGCCCGTGATCTGATGGTATCCTGTCAGCACTGTTAACCACTAGGCCGTAGGCTCAAAAATGCGAGGGTATCGCGCTTCATGCACGATTCGCCCTATTGAACCCTATAATAGGTGCTTAGGTGTCAGGTCAGGCCTGACATATCCTGAGTTCAAAGCGGAATACCTTCATTCAATTTCACCTATCAGGCTATCACTGAATGTCACACGGAGCGCTGACGCTAATCCGGAAAAGGCAGCTATTGCAGCCTTTCAAATGGCCCCGCATCGTCAGCCTCGTCGCTCCGTCTCTGCTCTTTCATCTCTTCCTCTAGTATTATCTCTGAATGCGTGAAATTTTGGCGTCACAATGTCGACATCGAAGCATGGCAAGCGCCAAGAAGAATACCTTCGCACTTTGTATGTGCCTGACGTGCAGGGAGAGCTGGCCCAGCATCTTATTGAGTACTTGCGCATACGGGACTGATTTTTCATCATGCTAACTCAACAAGCATCGTATTCGTACACGGGCTGAACCCCCACAGCAATGCCGATTTTGCCAATGCTACCTGGACCCACGAGAACGGGAATTTCTGGCCTACCAAACAGCTCCCGAAGCGTGTCCCATCAGCTCGCATCCTTGTCTTCTCCTACAACTCACAGGTAGCCTGGGACACCAGTAAGAACGGGATTCAAAAACACGCCAATAACCTGCTTGATCGGCTCTCCGGAGCTAGAGAGTCCAGACTTGCTGATGTGTGCGCCCACATATGTGGTTCGACAGAAGACATGCTAATGAGATAGCCACAGAAAAACTACAGTGTACCCATCATCTTCGTCGCACACAGTCTCGGAGGCCTAGTGGTCAAACAGGCACTCGTCACTGCTAAGATTGATGACACATACATTAATCTCAGAAAAGCAACCTATGGCCTTGTCTTCTTCGCTGTACCCCATCAAGGCGGCCATGGAGCTGGTCTCGGCGCGATCGCAAAGAATATCGTGTTGTCGCTGACGGGTGATGCGAACAACGACCTCATAGAGTCACTGAAGTCGAATTCTCTCTTTCAGGAAAGCCAGACGGCATTCTTTAAGCATCAGCTGGAAGACTACCAGATAGTCTCGGTCTGCGAGGACAAGCCAACGAAGCTTACCAGATTTCTTGGCAAGGCAACGGCTTTGGTGATTTTACAGTCTGCCGAACTATCATTAGCACACTGAGCTGACAATTAGTACAGCTCGTTGTCGACGAGAGGTCTGCGACTTTGGGATTGCCAGGCACTCGGGAAAGGCTTCTGACTGTCGACTCAAATCATTCAGAGGTCTGTAAGTTCGAGGATGACGATAACAAGTTTGAGCCTATCAAACGTGCTATTGGAACGCTGGCAGATCGTGCTATCGCCAAGCAGAAGAAGACTGCTACCGATAAATCTTGCGACGGTTTACACGCACAAGAATGTACGTAGTCGGTAGCTAAGCTTGTCTGTGAAATGGCTTCATGGTGGTCAGTATTTGACACAGCGTGTATTCATATAGATATCCAAAAGTTTCTCCATAGCCTCCACTTCCCCGCAATACAGTCTCGTCAAGAAGAGATTGCCGATGCCCACAAGGAGACGTTCCAGTGGATTTTCGATGACTCCGGCGATGCAGTGCGCCCTTGGGCCAATTTTGTGGAGTGGCTCGAGACAGGCCGGGGTATATACTGGCAAGTGTTCCTCCTTTCGCGCGTCAAATATCAGCTAAACGAACTAGGATCTCCGGCAAAGTTGGGTCTGGGAAGTCGACTTTGATGAGCTATATCTGCGAGCATCCACGGACCATGAGGTCGCTAAAGACCTGGGCAGGACCAAAGGTTTCAATGGTGGCTACGCCAAAATTCTTCTTCTGGAGTCCCGGCAGCCCGATGCAAAAGACTTCCGTGGGATTGCTTCGGTCTCTTCTCTATCAGATATTTCAGGAGTATCCTGAGAGTGTTCCACCGCCGACAAGAAACGAACCCCTCTCAGATTGGACGGAGAAACGGCTTCGAAAGATTTTTCAGAACTTAACTCGTGATATATCGAGCTCATATCGCATTTGCTTCTTTATTGATGGACTGGATGAGTTCAGCGGTGATCACGACGCACTGATTGAGATGTTTCAGGAGCTGGTGCAGGATGAGAAAATCAAAGTGGTACTGTCTAGTCGGCCGTACCCAACATTCGATCGAGCATTTGGCTCCAGAGCTATGCTTAAACTGCAAGACTTGACGAGAGCCGATATTAAGAAGTTTGTGTTAGATAAGTTCTTCGCTCATCCGAGAATTCAGTCAATGGCAGCCCAAGAGCCTCAGAATGCCTTCGAGCACGACGTTTATGGTTTGATCAATGATGTTGTCTGGAAATCTGACGGTGTCTTTCTTTGGGTCGACTTGGCTGTCAAGGACCTGATACGAGGGATCAACGATGAAGACAGCCTAGAACAACTGAAAGAAAGGCTTGACTTCTTACCAACAAGACTTGAAGATCTCTACGCACAGATGCTCAGTAAAATCGACAAAGTCCATCGGGAAGAAGCGGCTTGGTTCCTGCAAATTGCACTTCATCAGCAGTCGGACGAGTGTTCGCACCGGTCGAGCGATCTTCTCGACTTCACCCTTGCAGTCTATAAATGCCTGGACCGTGATCTTGAGTCTTCAGCGGATTTTCCTTCGCAAAATGTGATGGATCATTGCCAGTGGACGAGAAGAAGGATCGCAACGACCTGCGCTGGCCTTCTTGAAGTCCACCAACGAACATTCGGCAGAAGCACCGCGCAAAGTTTCCCAGAAAACACCAATTCAGAAGACACCGATCCAGAAGGCGCCAATCCAGAAGACACCGATCCAGAAGACACCGATCCAGAAGACACCGATTTAGAAGACACCGATTCAGAAGACACCGATTCAGAAGACACCAATCCAGAAGACACGATCCCAGAAGTCCAGTTTGTGGTCTCATTCCTGCATCGCACCGTCGCAGATTTTCTAAACGAATCCGAGCAAGGAAGAAAGTTTCTAGGTGCAAACACGTCACCAAATCGAAACATTTATGTAGTATGGGCCAAAGTGCTAGTGGCTAAAGTACGAATGCTTGGGTTTGCTCAGGACACAGATTTGATTGAAGCTTTAACCATTGAAGACATCATGACAGCCGCCTCTGATGCCGAATACAAAACTGGTGTGGCTCAGACGGCAATCTGTGCCTATATAGAGCTCGCCGTGACAATCCTAGATCAGAAAAGAGGAGTCCCTGTACCAGGGTCGCACTGGTGTACACGCATAAATAAGTGGGCTTCGCGTGGGAGTTATGGAGTACGGTATAGTTACTTGGAGCGTAGCCTAAGCTATCAATTTCGCTATACCAGCAATCAAGCTAAAGAAGACGGCTCGTCGAGGCCAGCGTCAGATCGGCCAGTCGACCACTTTGGCTTTGCAATGTCAGATCGGCCAATCGACTACCTTGGCTTTGCAGTGTCCAATGGTTTGAAGTTGTACATGCAGCAGCAAATAACGTTACTCCCAGCCGGCTTTCAATCATCTACAGCAACTTACTTGTTACGATGTACAATAATTTCTTCTCCGTTCGACGACATCGGCCCTTCGCAGACTTCGAGATTCCTTGACCTCGTTTGTGCGCTTTTGAGACACGGTGCAAACCCAAACGTGCCGGTATGTGAAAGCACTGTCTGGGGTCATTTTCTGGCACGGATGGTCTTTGCGAAGGACGACCGAAGATGGATTGACCATGAGCTTGCACATGCTATGGAAAGGCCCTGGAGAACAGCCTTCAACTGTTTCATCGAGCATGGGGCTGACACGAATGGCATGCTTTCCATGCAGAGGTGGAATTACCTAAAGTTTGAAATCGAAGAGCGTCACCTTCACGTACTTCCGATTGGTTCTTCGAGTTCAAAAATCAAGCTAGGGCGTTACTGCAACGCTCATTTCCGCATCAGTGTGTCTGTTCCAACACTGATTCGGTACTACTTGGGCGACTCGCCCGACTCTGCAGATATTGTTTCAGTCTGTATGCTCAATGGTGCTTTTTATCACTCCAAATGCACGGAAATATCCATCGATTTGAAGATGGTGAGGACCTACCCCCACTAAAACAATGGGCGCTGTCCGATCAGCAGTCGGATCGACTTCTTGAAGCATTCGAAAGATATGTCATACCCACCGTGCCACCTCGATCTTCGAAAGTCGAATTAGAGCGTCTGGTTCTACGTCTATACGATGAGCTTTTGACAAGAGAACCAGATCAGTCTCATCACGTACTTTAGTCTATCCTCACCACCGTGTTTCTCAAGCTGCTCATGTTTTGCGCATCCTTTATGAACTTCTGCCAATTCAGTTTCTGAGCAACACAAAGGTCAGTATCTGTAGTAGAATGAGTTCGACTGTTACACAGTGCGCTCATCAACCACGCGAGCCAAAATGCAAGTCATCTGCAAATTCCAGCTTGTCGGTGAATGGCCGAGGCTGGCTGAGGAGCGTCTCATCGCGCCATGCACTTACCTCGCCCCCAGAGCACATGTGAGATACGATTAGGTACTGAAATCCAATCACGCCGGGAAAGATGTCCCACGTTGGCGCAACAGTTCCCGCAAACCACGGCTTTTTCACTTATGAGCCCCCCCTTAAGCTTATCCATTCCATCCCGTATCATCTACCCCAAGCTTTCCTCGACCCTTGAGATGTCTAGTAGACCAAACAGACGGCCACGGTGAGTCTCACGTCTCCTACACGGCACGATCTATATGCCGAATATCACGGCTGAATCACTTGATGCATAAGACGTGACTATCGTCAACCCCAACGGCACCAGTCGGCCCAAGAGACGTCCCATCGAGGACCTATAGTCTGCTGCACCTGGTTCCTGTCTATCACATTCTGACAAGCCTACCACTCAATGTACACCAGTGAACTTCACGTACGTGAAACAGGAGACACCCCCGGATGTCAAGCCAAGTGCAGCCACACGAAGTTCAGAAAGCAGGAGAGTCTCGCTTCAGGGGCGGGATATATCCAGAGCAAGCGCGGCAACGTGAACGTTGATGTCGGACAGCTACATGCATCGTCCAGCTGCAAGCCTACGGCTCGAAAGGGGCTGACGATAGGGATGGCGAATACAGATACGATCTGATGGTGTGAGAGCTGTGAGGCTGGAGAAGAGGTACGTACTCATGGTGATGAAACTCGGCAGATTGAGACAGCTGAGCGATCTGTGATAGTTAGCAAGTACGACTCTCTTTCTGCATGGGGATTTGCGTCGGCCAAGCCTTTGGTAGTCTTTGATGGAATTGGAGGTCTGAGCCGCTATTACGAACCATCATCCCAACGGGTCAAGGGTCCTAACAAAGTTCGCGCGCACGTTGTGCCTTCACGGTAGAGATTCATATGACCAGAGTCTCATTCGAACTCATATACACACAGAAACGACACCCTTCCCCGAATCCTCGCTCAACCAACGCCTCAGTCCATCATTACAACAGATGCACATACTCCCTCCCCCTCAAAACACCTTATCCTTATACTCCAACCAATCACTACTCGTAACGACGACCTCATCCTTGACCCTGATGCCCCCAGCCGGCACATTCATCTCCTCGAGACTGATCTCATCCTCCCTCCCCCTCCCCACCACCTTCCCCCCGCGCACGTTGGCCTCGTGGCGGAAAAACCCCGGCCGCGCGCCCCCCGGACTGACCGCCTCCGACGGGTCCTCCAGCCGCTCGAAATAGCCCTCGCGGCAGTCCTCGGGGCCGACGCGCGGACTGCGCCAGGCGATCCGCGACGCCACGCTGCTGGTGGTGTCCTGGGCGCTGGGTTTGCTCCTGGGCGTCTTGCTGACGCCGACGCCGCGGGTCGTGCCGCGGGCGAGGAGCGAGATGAGGGGCCGGAGGCTGGGGATGCAGGCGCTGATGACGCCCATGGAGGGTTCGGCGGCGGACCAGATGGCCGAGTCGACGTAGTTCCCTGGTTGGGCTGCTTGTTAGAGGGGCTCCCGGGTGGGCGGGTTGGAAGGGGTTGGGTACGTACATGTGACGTCGACGGCGGCGAGTCGGGATAGCACGACGAGGCGGATGATACTGATGATGCAGACGCTGCGATGACGGTTAGCAAGTGTGTGACTTTTGTGAGGCGTGCGGTTAGAGGGAGTGGCAGTCGCGGACGTCGGCGACACTGAAATTTCGAGGACAGGAACCGTGAAAAGACACGTTGCACGCGTCTTTCCGGCTACCAGCCAGTGTTGTCCGAAAGATCAAGGTACACCGACGCCGGAGACAGCTTCCTTTCTCGGCCGCGGGCTTAACGTGGGCTTGACTTACAATCCTGCGCAAACGAATATCCCAGTCAACACTCCTTTTTGCGAAGCCGTTGTCCGCAGCCGCCAAAGCAAAGGTATCGGCTGTATTGCTGTTAGCACTGCGCACGTGAGTGAACCGGGTGACTTACGAGCATTATGATAAAGAAGTCTATAACGCAATTGATGGCTCCAGGAACGATTTGTACCAGGTCGCCATTGGCACACTTGCCCGGTCCTGCCCTTTCCCAAAAGTGATGTATCGGTTGACTTCATGCATGATAAGCTTTGTGCCCCTTCCTGCCTGTCAAATTAGAGCTCACCATTGGAAGATCGCCGTCAATAGAGATCCCAGGAAATAGCACAGTACGATGCCGACTGCGATGAACAGGAGTAGCTTCAGCTGTTGGACGGGAAAAATGCGTCTATAGAATGCAAGACTGAAAGACGCCATGGTTCAGCTAATTGACATTCTGAACTTCTCTTGCGGGGAGATTGGCTTACATAGCGAGTTTTACAACGGAAGTGGCAGAAAAGTATCCAATGAGATAGATGTACAGGATCTTGAGGAACTCCACAGTATTGTCCGCGGGGTCCTTGAGGCCATATATGTGCTTGCCAAAGTCATTGCGCCGCTCCGCTAGGAGAATGTCAGCCCAATGCACCAGATCTTGTCGGGCCCGAGCACTGACAGATGAGGACGCATATGCATTGGATATAACACAGAGCCTAGATCATTTCCTTCAGCGACGCACACCCAATATTGTCCAACTTTGGGCGTCACCAACACAAGCAAGGACCACGAAGAAGTCATCCCACCAGTAGCCGGCGCGAGCGACCTTTCTCGATACCAGGCGCGCGATGACGAACAATGTTGGCAGTACTATGAGAGTGATCATAGATCCAACCAGTCTTGGCCCTTGGTCCGCGTTCAAGTCGATGCCAGGAGGAGGTGTGTCCGCCATGGCACCTGTGTGAATGCTATTGATGCCAATGCGCGATGTCGACACCTCGTGCCCTGTCCATAAGATACTAAGTCGACACCATGATGCTGAAAGGTATGCGAATAGGTAGCAGAGATGAACGTCAAGAAAGGTGGCGGAATATCTTCATTTGAGCTACAGTAGTCTAAGAACTAGATGCCTCGTTCTCGCCGTGTGTCTGGACTCTGGAACATATTAACAGTCACCTTAATCAATGATATAATTGCTGTTGGTTGCATGTATGTGCCACGAAATTCGACGTATTGCGAGCTTGGTTAGGTCTGGCAAAGGTCATATCCTAGTCGAAACTCACGCCACAAGCTGCAATTGCCAAAGCTAGAGCCGAAGTTGCCTAGAGCTATCCTGTCTTTTTGAGTCTGAAATGACGCTTACGATTCCAAGTTGGATGCAAGGAAACGCGCTTGGGCTGGTGTATGAGGTTCCTGGGTCAAGCTCAAGGATGGAGTGCAAGATCACGCGATGCCAGGCTTGATATGGTTAGGATATGGTGAACTCAATAAAAAGAAGGTTGGGGTCAGGGTTCTTGAAGCCAGCTGTGCCACGCTTCCCCTCTACACCTCCGCACCATCGCGATTTGAGCCGGCCCGCCCCCCGGAAGCATGAGAAGCTCAGACGAAGCTTGAGAAATCTGATTGGTAGATTCGGAGAGTTCAACAGACCCAGTGTCCGGCCTCGTGGCCAGTGCACGCTATCCCGAGAACTGCCCATTCTTTCGTATTCATGCAGTAGAAGACGTGTCATGTAAAATGAGAAACACTTCTCCCAATCGTTGGTAACATTGCTCCCAACGCGCCTACATGTAGGCTAGCAGCTCTCTGGGTTAGAATAGGGGACGCCGTATGCAGTAGAATTTGCCGTTGCACCCAAGGTCTCGCATGCGATGACGCGTTAGATAATAGGAATTGCTAGCGAGAAAAAAAGCTCTGCTTTGCCCTATTGTTAGGGTTTCATAAATCCCTGCAGCCGTGAAGTTGTGGACTACGTGAGAGTCGTTTTCCGGAGACGAGGAACGCCGCAGAGCTTGTATTTGAACTAGTGGTCGAAGGAAGTTGCTGATGACGATAATCAACACACCACTATGTGATCTTGGTCGATCTGTGTCCGCTATCGCCTCCTTGAGCTCAAGGGAAAACCCAAAAAAAAAAAAAATTAGTGATCACCTGTGGCTTTCCAATCGGAGACCCAGACAAATAGCGGAACACTAGGCCAGAAGCTGTCCGCCGGAAGCTCAGACATAACAACCAGGCACCGTGTACTCATTATCACGTTTCTGCATAGGAAGAACAGGATGATCTGGAGTCTTGATCGATTTTGAACAGCACCTGCCCAACCCGGACGTTCAATTCCTCAAACACTTGGATGTACCCCTCTAGTAACTCTTGGGACCTTTCTGTACTCTGGTGCCAGTGCATTTGGTCGTGACTTGGTGGCACACTATCCGCAAAAATCAATGTTTTCAGACTTGGGGCCACTACCCCCGGGTTTGCCCAGAGTATGGCGCTGAGGTAGTTTTTTAGTCGTCGCTTGCAGTGTTTCTCATGCTCCGCGGCTTTTGCGCTGTTGCTCGAGGATATCCAGAAAAATGTGTTCGCTTCCAGGTGCAGCATTTTGACCAGATTGAAGTGCCGAGGAAGGAAGCGCCAGCCCGACATGGCGAACGGTTTCCGAAGCGGAAGGGAGAACGTGTTTCTGCCATAATAGTACTCCAAGGTTTCTTGGTAGAGCTGATGGCAGGAGAAGAAAAGAGCGGTCTTGGTGTAGTGAGACTTTGGGTGGAGGAATTCCACGATACGGTCCTCAAGATAGATGAATGAGTAGATGTGGCATCGTATCTCCATTGGGAGTGTCAGTAGATGGGGTTTGTCGGACATGGCTGGGGGTTGCTGTGAAAGGATTGGAAATGGTTGTGAAAGTGACGATGCTGAGATTTGTGACTGAACGACTGCACCAACGAATAATTGGGCTAGCAAAGTGCTAATGAATAGGCTCAATTCGGACTAGTGCTGAGATACTGGTCCAGGCCTAATTTGTAGTAGCGTGCTTTTGACTGAGCTTTTCTAAGGTATGCTGTTCTCCATAAATTCTTAGATATATCGAGTACAGTACATTTGCCTCTGCGTTAGCGCTTACTACTTGAGTCCATATTGTGCCATATCACACATGAAGAAGGCAGTACAGGCGTCGGAGTCCATTTCCCTTCTTCTCATCCGAATCAATAGTCTTGTCGAGACGTCTCTATCTTTCGAAGAATGTCTGTCGACAGCAAAAGAGATCGGGACACAGCGCCTTGAACTACGAGTTTCTTCGAAAGACATCATTCACGTCTGCTCTTCGCCTTGAGGCTGCATTATCGCAACACGTCTATCAGTCTGACACCCCAGCCCTGGGGCTCAAGGCATTAAATATATATCACGCCGCTGAAAAAGAGACCAAGATGATCTCACTCATCTGATGTGCTATGACATGTTAGATAGCAAAGAAAGAAGAAGCTTGACATTGCCGGGATGACGCGGGCCACAGTCTTGTTGGAAAGTATGGCTTCTGCACTGCGGTATGATTGTCAAGCCTACGACCGCGGGATCGAAAAACCTGACAGTCTGCGGCAGCTACTGCAACGTGGAAGCTCAGATGTCACGGAAAGCTGCTCCTGTGCCATACCTTCGCCTGCAGACTCCAGGACTCTTGGCTTGGACATTGTCGATCCGGTTGCTGTTTGTCTGATTTTGGCTATGACGCCTATTAGCAGCCCGCTAAATGGAAGAAGTGTTTCAGGGTATGTGAATGAGAGGGAAATGGCATATCAGTGTCGTTGTGACTCGACGTACATGTCGAACGAATGCTGTGGATCAAGAGATGGGAGGGTGCCTCGGCCTTTACAGTTGAGGTAAAACCTTCGGATTTCGCTTTCCGGAAACAAAGACGGATTGGTGGTGTATTATCACTTGGCGAGGTGTCGAATCTATACGTGTAAATATAGACCGAGTGACTTGCTGCACCAGTAGTGTTTGTGAGAGTGATTATTGCAAGTTGACATCGTAGTCACTGATGATTGATAATTCATTATGGTATAACTGGCCAACCGTAATGACATCGGCAGTCGGGAATTACTTCGTACTGCCGACATTGTACTCGAACATCAACTTCGGGCCTCCTGACCGCAACAGGATCTTCAGCGATGGCCGCCCACGACAAAGTCCGATGGCATCCACCGCTCAAGGCACCGGCCATCGAAGTCGTTGACCTGCTCTCCGACTCGGAATCCGCTTGCACTCCGCCGAGAACCAGCGAGCACACAGGAAAGCACGACGCGTACAGCACAGTCTTGAGAGCGAAGGGCACGGCGGATGACGATATACAATGGCGTGCACCTCTCAAGGCTCCTGTGATTGAGCTCGACGATCCGCTCCCGCTAGATGTATCGACGGGAATGGGCGAGGTCCTCGTGAGCGGTGAAGATGTCAAGGCGCGCGACGCGTCAGTGGAAGGAAGCGATAGCGATGAGGATAGTCAATGGTCTCTCTACGAAGATGCGCTGGGTGGAGACGAAGATGAGATGGTGGTACGTTCTGGTACGAATATTCTCACCCTGGTCTGTTGCTTGCAGTGCTAACATATGCAGGTGACGGCTCGTGCACTCTCGAAGAATCCTTGGCATTCCGCAAACGACTAAGACTCATTGGAGGTGACAGGTTTATTGCAGAGACGGTGGAAGCAGGCAACATAACGGCCAAGAAGCTGTGTACGGCGTTCGGCATCCGGCCACCATTCTTCTTGGACGGGGAACCAGATGAGGCGTACTACTCTCTACTGGACCTTGCAATGTGTCGTGAGCTATCGAAAAGGGCCAAACTGCCACAACATAACACCATTGAGGATGCGGTATCGTTGTTGAAGAAGTCACGGAATATCATTGTCCTCACTGGAGCTGGTGTAAGGATATCATGGCAGATTGTTGGATTACGGCTGATCGGCATAGATATCAACAAGTCTCGGTATCCCAGACTTTCGATCCAAAGAAACCGGTCTGTACTCCCAGCTACAGCATCTCGGTCTCGGTGACCCGCAGGAGGTCTTTGATATCAGCCTCTTCCGTGAAGATCCCAGCATTTTCTACAGCGTTGCCAAAGACATTCTGCCGTCGAGCAAGAAATTTTCGCCGACTCACGCATTCATACGACTGCTGCAGGATAAGAACAGGCTCTTAACAAACTTCACGCAAAATATCGACAATCTGGAGGGCCATGCGGGGATTCTGCCAGAGAAGCTAATTCAGTGTCATGGATCCTTCGCCACTGCAACGTGCATTGAGTGTACATATAGGGTCAAATGCGAAGCGATATACAAGGAATTGAAAGCCGGAAGGGTAGCGCGTTGCGATCGATGTATTCAATCTATAAGACAAGCGAAACCGGGTCTCAAGCGGAAACGAAGCTCCAATGGGTCGTCTGGTCCGAGGAAAAAACGGCAAAGCTATGAGGATAGTACGGATGATGAGGATGACGATATTGCAACTGCAGGAGTCATGAAGCCGGATATCACCTTCTTCGGCGAGGATCTCCCAGCGACCTTTCACAATCGATTGATGGATCATGATAGGGACCTCGTAGATCTTGTACTCGTTATTGGGACTTCGCTGAAAGTGGCGCCTGTGTCGGAGGTTGTTGGGGTGTTGCCGCATCATGTGCCTCAGCTGTATATTTCCAGAGAGGTAAGTACCTGTCATTTTCGCCTCGTACTAGCGATACTCATCTACTTTCAGCCATGCAATCACGCCAACTTTGACATCGACCTTCTGGGTGATTGTGATGCCGTCGTCACCGAGCTCTGTCGACGTGCTGGATGGGATCTGCAGCATGAGATGATCCCCCATGATGAGAAAGTTGACGTGCAGCTGAAAGAGGGCTACGACTCTCGATTTTCTTTCAAGGTTGTTAAGGCATAGCGTGGAGTTGTTTGCCTGCATTATACCCATTAATTGCATCTGTGGGAGCGATGAAGGCGTTGTCGGTACAGAGGCTGGGAGCATGATTGATCGGATTGGTCATTTTGTACTCTATCATTTCTATATATCTTAACTGTAAAAGACGAAAGAAGTATGTCCTCAGCTCAGACGGACAATGCTCCTCCGAATACTGCCGCTTTCAGTTTTAGCATCCCATCAATTCTATCAATACGACTGTCGCTATCCAAAGCAATCGCTTCCCTCACTGCCGCATCCGCGCCTCTCGTAAACCTACCGTCAATACACAGCGTATCCTGTAAACTTCCACACGAGGCACAACAAATCCCTCCTGTTCTACAACCTCGAAACCTCAAAACGTTCGGTACACCGCGAGCCGACTTCGAGACTACACAGTCGCCTATGCTGGCCTCCAGCAGCATTGTCAGAAGCCCATGCGATTTCCATAACAATCGAGATGGTGCCAAAACGACGTTTAGGTCTCAGCCACAGCAAAGGGCCGGTTCAATGTAGTGGGGTATCTTCTTGAACCGAATCTGCAATTGACGTTTGCTGATCGACTAGCGCTCACGGTCATTCGCCTACTTGTTGACTTCTACCTGTAAAGACTCATCGGTACGATATGTCTACTAATAGCGAGTTCGTATTACATGAAACATCAAGTCTATACAGAAGGAAAGATCATCAGGCCCGAGCAAATCGAATCGCAGAACAGAAGCTGCTGGCAGCATGGCCTGAGCCCGCACAAAATTCAACTTCAAAAAATCAATGGCCGAACTGCCAAAGTGACAAACACGAATCCGAATGGCGTCAACAGTGTAGCAAAAGAGTCATCAAGAACGCTCAATCCGGCGCAGAGAGCTATGACAAAAGTCATGACGAGCCAGAGAAAACACCACTTCCGGCCCCGCCGATTGCGCAAAACACTATTCTCGACGGCTTTCAGCAGGCCGAAGCACGCAAAGATACCGTCAACGATGACTGTTTCGTGCGGCGAGATACGACGAAAGAGCTCTTGGAACTGATGGTGTTGGGAACGCCTCCAGTGGACAATGTGCGCGGTCGCGATGCTGAGGCAAAAAAACGTCAAACAAAGATCGACGATCATGGGCCATTGGCGCAACGAGAACGCGCCAGCGGAGAGGCTCAAGGCGCGAGTGACACGGGCGATGATGCTCAGACTGAGCGGGAGCATGATGGTCAAGACCATGAGGGGAATGGCGATCTGCCAGAAGAGCGAATTGTGTAGGTTCCCGGTCAGAATCTCGACAGTGTTCATGCCAAAGTATGAGGACACGAAGGCGACTGGCACGTAAATGGCGACAAGGAAACCGATGATTCCAGCGATTTGATTGTGCTTTAGTTCTTCCAGTGATTTTGCCTGGTGAGATGTGTTAATTTGATGACCCAGCGGTCTTGCAACCCTTACCTGTTGTTGACATTCGCCCAGATGCACCATCGTCAAGTTTAAAGATTCGATGAGATAGTCTGTGTCTTTCAAAACATTGTCCTTTCGAGTCGTTAATGCCTCCCCTGCTGTACTTGGAAGCTGTCGGCAAAGTTGTTCTTTGGCAGCTTGAATATGGTGAAGTGTCAAGGTAATAGAATCTTGCAACATTAGTAGGTAGAGATACTCGGCCCTGCCAGGGTGATCACGGCTGTGTATAACCTGATGGGTCGTAAGTAAAAGCTCAATTTGGTGGTAGCAGACAGTGTATACTATCTCAGTCGCTCGGTCGAAAACCTTCCCTATGAACTCAAGCGATTCCTCGTTTATTTGTTCATGGATAATCAAAATGATCTCATACAAACATTTCAAAGGAACCACGTCTACTAAATTTTCAGGCTGGGTTACTCCGCCATCCTGAGGTACAGGGTGCGTGAGGAGTATCCTGAACCTCGCCAAAGCTCTAGTGGAGTCAAATGATAACGTCGTGTTACAGGAGCCATCGTCTTTGAAATGATTGAACAGCTGAATGATCTCCATGGTTGGCTTTGCTTTGTAAGGCCGCCTTGTATGGATATCAAATACGCTAAAATCGGGCACATTAGATGACCAAACGTATTCAAAACCCCGGCTGGACGAGGCTGGCACGACTGTTGCATACTAGTGAGTTCCTAGATAATGAATCGGAAAATGCAAAAGAAACATACCTTGAGAAGGAAGGCGAAAGACGCGATTCCTATCGGCGTTGCTCTTGCTATCTGAGCTCTGCAATATGATATCGACGAACTCCTGGCTTGCGTAACCACTCCAACAGAGAAGAAATGCAAGGAGAGTTCGGGCCCAGAATTGCGGCTCAGAGTAAGCTGAGAGAGTGAACAGACGGAAGTACGAAAAGAGCCGCTTGATTACGGGTGCAGTCTTCGTTAAGCAACTGTGACATGTTATATGGCACCGACCAAACCGGGCGGGCTTAGAAACATACCATAATCGAAGTGTACCTGGGGAAGCTTGCTCATAGTCCGCTCGGAATTGATGGAATGCTTCATATACTGACAGGCTGCTGACATTCTCGTTTGGAAAGAACGAGGTGAACGTTACATTCGAAGAATCTTCATTCCCATCAGTTGTTTGCGGCCAGGCAACAACAAGGCGAACAAACCTTGACTCGATACCGCGAACCAGATTAGGCCTTCGAAAGATGCAGCAGGCTTCTCGTTCAGTGTGTGGTAGATATCGGCTAACGTGACCTCTTTCAGGTCCCTCAAAAAGGTCTCGAAGCCGTCTGGGGCCACAGGTCGTCTTCGATAGAGCAACTTGCTCCATATGCTATCGAGTACGCTGTTACTTATTTCTTGGTCTCGAGGTACGCGAGGCGGCACGACGGGTAAAGGAAGGGCATAATTGCGAGTGTGAGCCTTCCCTTGGGGTAGTCGGATAGCGAACTCTGTAATGTCTACCATGCCTGGTTAAGAGACCGCATCTGTAGGATATCAACGAAGGCCATGGTGCATGATTATGGCGTCTGCAGCTAGCGAGATCCTAGTTCGAGAGGCTGAAATGTTGGAATTAGCCGAGAATCTCGACTTAGACTAGTGGCCTTACGTCTGTGATAAACGTATTGTCTGCGCCCGAAGGCCCTTGATATTACCTTATCATTCGACACAAGTCAAGGAACCATGCGCAGTTTTCGGTTGGTATGTTTGCTGGGTCAACGCGTGTCGCACCACTTTTTGTTCTTCTGATTGTTCGCAAAGGGTATCGTGATATGAGGATTCTGCTTACTCCTATGGCTCCCATCTCCAGCTTTGTACACCATGGCGCGTTGCATCTACACCATCCTATTTTGCTAGTGAAGGGTCTTACGGAGTCAAAGGGCTACAAAACCGGTGGCAAGAGCAGACTTGTACGTTATTGGACGCTGAGAATGAGGTCGGTGGTGAGTGGTTGGAGCAGAGAGCCGAGCCTGCCTACGTCAATGCTCAATAACACAAGCAACATAAACGGTCCAAATGGCATTGATGTTCGAATGTTGTGAATCGGCGTTGTATCAATAACGTCAAATATGACACGGCAGTTTTTCAGCACAGGAGATCATACCGTTCAAGCACTAAGTTGCAACACAGGATAGAATGCTAATGACTCAGCCAGAAATTAGAAGTCTCTCACAAAAAATCTGATGTTGCACCGGTTTCCTGTTCGCGCATTTCGAACAGTCTTCAAGTTCACGGATTCAGCAATCATATCTCTCTACGAGACACATGCTTCTCGAACCGCCAGGAACAACGTAACGGGCAAATGGTCCATGAGCGGTGACTATGCAGTTCTGGTGGACAAATTCTCAGCTAGGGGTGGTCGCTTGTGGGAGGAAAACCATCTATTTCTGCAACCTATCGGGTGCAACCATTCCGATATGGTCAAACACTCGGAGTATGATGATGATGGTGGCATCGTACGCAGTTTTCTCATACGATTTGCAAAAGCAGCTCCCGCTGTTGTTAGGGACAGAATAAACAGTCTGGAGTTGCCGACGACGTCGTTTCCTTTAAACGCACAGCCATTAGCTTTAAGATCACAACCCCTGGGGAATCGAGACGAGACGGAGCAGCTGGAAAAAATCGCTCGAAACTGAGCACAGAGCCGAGGAGCTCGGAAGAAGTATAGGAAAGCGACCGAGGGAAAGGGAAGGCAATAATTTGAAGGCAGTCGATCTCCTTCTTAGAGGAGGCGCCGATCCACTTGCTCTGAATGTTCTTGGGCAATTGCCACGGAGTTTGGCTGGGAGAGAACGCCATCGAGAGGCTGTGATGAGACTCAAGGAAGACATGCCTCGAAAACACAAAAAGCGATGGTGGCGATGACAGGAAGCGTTATAGAATAAAAAACAAAAATGCCTTCGAGCGGGACCACCAACCGGTACCGTCGATGGCGGATGGATATTGACATGGAATGCAATTGTATGAGCTGTCCTGTCCTTTGTAGATGAGTACATACCGCTACCTGCCATGGACCACCCCATAGCACACCGCATAGGCGATCTACGATAGAAAATATAGAAGAACATCTTGACCGTATAGTTCACCATTCCATCTCAAGACTGAACAAAAAGAGGGTCAAAACTCAACTATCCAAAGCATTATTCAGTCAACAACCATCCTATTCCATCACCCCTGCCATCCCCGCCATGTCCACCCCACTCTACACCTCCCGCCTCTCCCTCCCCTACTCCACCAAATCCTCCCTCAACACCCTCGACATCCACTCACCCACCCACTCACCCCACTGCCCATCCTACTGGCTCGTGTAATACGCCCCCTCTCACCTCTCCCAAACCCAATACAACATCGCACTGACTCCCCCTTCCCACCAGCTACATCCACGGCGGCGCCTTCCGCGACCCCCTCGTGAGCTCCCTATCCCTCACCCCCTCCCTGTACCCCCTCTTCCAAAACCCCCACATCGCCGGTATCGCCTCCCTCAACTACCGCCTCTCGCCCCACCCGACCCATCCCACGGATCCCAGCGACCCGTCCGACGGGGCCCGGAACGCGGAATGGCCGGACGCGATTGAGGACGTGAGGGATGCGATACGCTGGTTGAAAGAAGAAGAGGTGTTGGGGAGGGGGGAGTGGATTGTGTGCGGGCACAGTGTGGGGGGCACGATGGCTGTGATGGTTGGGATGGATGGGACGGGAGGGCGGGGAGATGATGGGCGGGGAGGAAAGGAGGGGAAGGAGTGGGAAAGGGGTGTTTGGGGGAAAGAAGGCGGTATGGATGGGTTGAAGGCTGTTGTGTCTCTAGAAGGTATTTACGACTTCACCGCGTGCCGGGACGCACATCCGCGGTTGCGGGATATGTATGATGCTTTCACTACGGGGGCTTTTGGGCCTGAGGAGGAGGGGGGATGGGAGAGGGGGGACGTGTTGAGGTGTAAGAGGAGGGTTAGAGATGGGGTGGAGGCTGTGGTTGTGGGGCATAGTAGGGATGATGAGTTGGTGGAGTGGGAGCAGGGGCAGAGGTTGATTGGGGTGCTTGAGAGGGAGAGGCAGGGGGAGGGGGAGGTGGTGAGATTGGTGGAGGTTGAGGGGAAGCATTCGCAGGTTGTGAGGGACGGGGTAGCGGTGGGGAAGTGTGTAAATGTTGCAATTAGGGTGTTGGTTGAGAAGGCAAGGGCGAAGGAGGGAGGTTGATGGGATTAAGATCGGTCCCTCTGTTAGGGACTCTTGGCTTTCTCTTTAAACACTGACGAATGAAGCATTTCCAACCTCTGAGCACCAGTCTTGTCAGCGCTCAACCATGCACCTGATGCCAGACCGCTGCTTTTCGTGACTCCACCAACTCCTCCAATAGCGGTGGGATTTCAGGCTGTGGTTGTATGCTTTCGTAGTCATTTCGTCTGACTACTCCGGACTTGGGAGGCTTTGCCTGTTTCTCCGAGCCCAGTCGCTTGTTCGTGGAATCCTTGGCTTTATTGAGCTTCTGCTCCCAGAAAGAAGCGTTTTCTTGTTTACGGTTCAGTTTTTCAGCCTTCTTTTCGGATTCTTCTTCTTTTCTTCTGGCCCTTGCCTCTTTAATCTTGGCTATTTCTGCATCCGTCTTTGGCCGGAGGCTAGCTTCCTTGATCCGCCTCAACTCATCTGATGTTTTGTACTTGCCACCTCTTAGGCGCCATTCTTGTTTCATCTTTGGCTGTCGAGCTTCTTCCTGTCCTTGCTTCGCCACTTCCTTGTCTTCGATTTGTGGGTACAGTCTCTCTTGAACCTCTGATTCTGTCAATCCTCTCCTAGCTAGCCGTCTTGCCTTCGTTGCTTTATGCTTCTCGTCTCTGATCCTCAGCTTTTCCTCTTCTGCCAGCGCCTTCTCTTGTTCCTGGATGGTGTACATATTGGCAGAAATGTCTGCTCGCTTTTGTATAGCTTCAACTTGCAATTTGTGATTTGAGTCCAGGGCTCGCTGGACTTCATGTTGCCAAGGATGTACCTCTGGGCCCCGGCAATCCGATTCAAATTGCTCGTCAAGGATTTCATCCCACTCGTCTTCATCTGCAGCAGTTGGAAGCTCGCTGGTCAGCCTCGCGGCTCTCAAGATTCGGTGTTCGCGCGTCTTGACGGTATCGCGAATGACGCGGCTGAGGAAGGGAGGCTGGGGCTTCTTTAGCCGGAGGAAAGGCACCCTATTGGCGTTGATGAGCTTTGGAACGTGGCGGCGGCCGGACAGGTGAAAGAATGGACGATCGAGGGTACGCCTGGCGCCAGGGTAGCGTGCTGCATGTCTTCTCGGAGTCTTTTGCGCTGGAGCAATCTTAGTTTGAGGTGACGAGGGAAGATCTTCGGGCTGCGCGCTCGTGCTTGCAGGAGAAGCGAGCTCCAAGATGCGATTCAAAAGACGTTGTTGCCTTACGCCATCGTTAAGACCGTCAAGCGTCTACGTTCACGTTAGAGCAACCAGGACCGGTCTCCGTAATTCTCGAGATTCACCTCATAGCCCAATTGAAGAGCTGTAGAGATCTGAGGTGGGCTCTGGAGCTTCGAATTTCGCTTGAAAACCGCCCGTATTGGCTTGCGAAAGAGGTGCTGGTGGTGTTCATTCAATTGTAGTTTGTGCTTCTGCCGGAGGATCGCACGGTAAAGCGCGAAGCCTGGGCATGGTTAGGGGATAGCAAGCAGTCCAATGTACTATTACTTACATGCAGCGCGATGCACTCCTGATCTTCTGAGAACCAGGTACCTCGGCATTCAAGGTTCCATAGACGTGAAGTATTGCGACATGAAGAAGGGCAGGGAAATGGAAATCGAGGCGATCGCTAGTTCTGAACCGCGGTCACGTGCCAACGCAGCCTTACCCCTGTTTTCTTAATCATTGGGAAATTAAAAAAAAAAAAATCTGCGATTTTGGCACCCCCCGATAATCAAATATCAAAAATTTGAATTTCCTATATAACCTCACCACCACTCATTTTTACAGGCTAAAAAACTTTACAAAATCTACTTACTATATTAAGGAATCTACTCTTAAATTTAGAAAGATTTTAATCCTAATCTTATAAGTGAAATGTAAAAAGCGAGAATATATCGCGAACTTCAAAAATTTACCTCGGCTATTTTTTTACCGCCAAGATTATCTCGAGAAAATCTAAGAATTTATTAAATTTTTATTCTATAATAGAAAGAATAATTAAGATCTTCTATAATTTGATAATCATAATCTCTCGTATAATTATTAAAATCTATAAAGTTTTTAGAGCGTTGTAAGTTATCGTTGTGAGGCTATTCAAGAAAAGCACTTTTTTGGTTTTTAGATGGGGGTGCCAAAATCGCGATTCTAGTTTCCCAATGATTAAGAAAATAGGGGTATCGTGGGACGAGCGAATGCGTGGCAGGATTACGATGCAAAATTTTGGCAGAGGTCACATATACGAGTAAGATGTCTTTGTTTGCTACGCCCATCTATCTCGAGAAGGACCGTCTGGAAAATGCTGTCGTACTCCAGCCATGCAAATGTGGAACCAACAGTGCCCGCTTGTCGTAACTTCGTGACCTGTTGTTTCCCTCTTTCCCATCACTCCTCTCTTCCGGTAATCAAAATGTGGAGCCTTCGGGAGGCTGAGGAAGCTTCTTGTGCTGTGGTAATGCCATGAATCTAGGGGCACACGGTCAGCCATGTGGGCATGAAGTCGTCAGGGTAGGCATCTCACCTCCTCAACTCGATCAAGATGGTTTCCATTGTGTTCTCCCTCTTCCACTGATACAGACATGGCAATCGTTGCGGGTCCACCTAGGATCTGTTAAACACAGCTCACACTTTTGAGAATGTAGCCCACCTTTCCAGTCCTCTGATCAACGCAGGGTAGATTGATTTTGGAGACGAATTGGACCGTTGGTGGTGTATCAGGGTAGGTTTCTCCACAGTGAATGTTCAGGCTGTAGATCCGATTCTCATGAGCACTCTGTTATTTCATGTAACATCAGCCTCCGTGTCTCATAGCAGCATGTCAGACGTCCAGCGTACGTGAGGGGGTCCAAGTATCGTGCCATTCCAATTCGACATCAACAGGTCATCTCCATCCGACAGCCCGTAGGAACAAGCCTCTACACAGCAGCATCAGTCCCGTTCCAGTTGGTGTGACGCCTCAATCCCAAAGCGTACCTGCTCCAAGCCCCTTCTCGCCCTTCTCCAACTCTTCCAGGAGACGAAAGTTCCTGGGTACCTTCGCTCCCATGTCCGCTGAATCTTTGTATGTTCGCCTGACGGTTTGGAGATAATGATTCTGCAAATGTGAGTCGAGGAAATGTTGATGTTGCACGAGGAGTGGAGTGGGTTGCCAAAAGCCCACTTTAGATTACGATACCCGCAGGTTTCTAGCGGTAATTTTTCGGATTTAGGCAATCGAGTTCCACTTGCTGGCCTCTTCTCCATCATTGAATGCTTTTCATTTCCTCCTCTTGTTAGTCGTGGAACTTTTCATTCACGTAAAATATATGGATTCTAACAGATGTAGGTTGTAGCCGCTTGTTGCTCTTCAATGGGTGTGGACTGGCCATGACCGCCCAATTGCTCACCTCCGAACTGTCAACCCTTATACAGGAGTCCAAGAGGAAGAACCCAGAATTAAGAGCGGCACGTTCGTAATCTCACTGGTGGCGGTGCCATGTTTCTAACAAGGTGTGCAGGCTGCTGAAAAGTCACTGAACGATCTCAAGGCTCTCCCAAGGACGTCCGAAGCTCAAATAGCAGCAGGTCTGTCTGGATCCTGGAGCTGCCGAAAAAAGACTGACTTTGAAAGAGATTTGAAATGCCGACCGGTGTTCGTGAAGCCGTTCTTGCTCGCCTGCAGTACTCGCAATCCAAAGTTTGCAGGTACCGCTGCTGTCTGCCTACAGCGGATAGTCGTTGCCAATGCATTGCCCAAGGAAACCCTACCTGAGGTCCTAGGAGCTTTTCGAGAATGCTCGACTTTAGGTAAGCTCTCCGGCTTTGACTCCACGTCCATTAGTCATTGACCTTCCACAGCTCTCGATATTCAGCTCAAGGTGTTGCAGGCGCTTCCATCCTTGCTACAGAACTATGCAAGCAGCTTGAGTGGACAGCTTCTGGTGGCAGCTTTCCAAGTTTGCTTTCTTCTCTACAGTAGCAGGACTGCTGTTGTGTCGAATACCGCAGCGGCTGCTATACAACAGCTTGTGAGCTCTACCTTGGAGAAAGCTGCGATAGAGAATGGTATTTTAATATTCTGGTACTCATATGCCATACACGCTCATGCAACACAGATGGACAGTTCGAGCATGAGCCCTCTGTCGAGGTTGCGATTGGAGACGGCACGACATCAATATACGGCACATCACTGGATGCGTATCGTGTACGTTTTCATAGCATGCTTTGAGCAATTTCTTCTGACGCCGTTCTCCAGCTCCTGGACGACATTTGTCTCTTGACTGATGGACAAAAGCCAAAGTTTCTGCCTGCGGTAAATCTTGTTCAAAATTACGGCCTGGAGTTGCTGGAGTCCATGCTTGCAAATCACGCGGATACTGTCATGGCTCATCCGGAGCAGATCCATGTATTACGTCTCCGGCTGATGCCGTTGATCGTCAAGATCTTGTCGGAAAAATCAAGCTTTTCGAGCACAGTCCGCACGATGAGACTACTCAGATTGATCGTTAGTCGCCTGCTGTTTGCACTTGCACCTGAATGCGAGATGGTCTTGAGTCTACTGAATCACATGCTTGACCCGGACGCTGCCGCTCTTTGGAAGCGTGCTCTTTGCCTTGAGGTACTTCGTGGAATTCATTCCGAGCCTACACTGGTCAGGAGCATATATGCTCACTTTGACGAAGCAGAGGAACAAAGGAACATCATTCGTGACCACTTGGGAAGCCTTGTACGACTGGCCTCGGAAAAGCCTGCAATCATTGGACTAGGGCAGCAGTCATCAGTCCCTGTCTCGACTACGCAAGATGACACTTCAGACGAGCAAGCCGCTATCCAGGCTGGTGGTCTGATAGGCATTGGCGCCATTCCCATGGAAAATAATACCAACAAGTCTGGTATAAGTTCTCAATGGAGTGCTATCAGAATACCGTGCATTGATCAACTCGATAAGTCAGAGCCCCCAACATTGCCTGCGACGTACATTTACAGTCTTGCCTTGACTTGTATCACCACGTTTTCCGAGGGTCTCGCAAGATTTTTGTTGCCGTTTACCGTGCCTACAGACAACAAGGCGAAACGAAAACAACCTACTTTGAAGGATGTTGCTGTAGAAAGCCGGGCAGAAAAGAAGGCCGAAAGGACTCAGTCTTTCGGGGGCCGCAGAATGCCTGTAAATCCACTCACACTCAAGGATCATGTTCTGTACACACAGATCTCGACCTCTGGCCACATGGTAGAGCACTGTTGGCCAGCGCTACTTGCGGCCTCCTCTACGTATCTCAACGCGACCTTGGACTCGGACAACTATCATGCACTGATCCGATCTTTCCAAAAATTCACTCAAATCGCTGGCCTTCTCGATCTGGCGACTCCTCGAGATGCGTTTCTGACAACCCTTGGTAAAAGTGCTGTGCCCTTGATGAATACCACGGTAGCATCTCCGCAGACCAACGGACAAGAGTTCGGATCTCTAGCAGGCGAGCTTACGGACAGTGACCGTGATTCAAGCCCAGCGCGGAATAGTAAACCTCGCCACAGTCGAAAGTCTATGGATTTATCGTTGCCCACACTGAATACCCGGCATCTTCTCTGCTTAAGAGCTCTCCTGAATCTGGGCATCGCTCTGGGTCCGGTGTTGCAGCAGTCATGGACGATCATCCTCGAGACTCTCCAGCAGGCAGATCTAATAATTTCTCTTGCTGCCCCAGGTCGCCGAAAACAGAGCAGACGATCAACAGGTGGATTGGAAAAGGATTCCGCCGCGGAACTTGGAGATGGTGCCGATGACTTGAGACTAGAGATCACGGCTGCCGAGACTGCTGCATCTAGATTGTTTGAGAGTACGGCCGACCTACCGAACGAAGCTTTTATGGATTTTCTGACATGTATCTGCTCTCTACTTCCGGTCGGTGAGGGTTCGTCTGGAGGAACACCGATCGATGGGATGCTCAACGCGAAACCTGCGGCACGGAAGCACCAGAGAGTGCGCAGCGTATCTGGCATTGCCATGGACGCAGATGTGGCAGGCCACAGCAGTGGATTCGTGCTGGACAAGATCGATGACGCCATCCAAAGTAATGTTGGGCGACTACTTCAACCAGAGACGACGGAGACGGGTTGGGACTTCCTCTTAGAGAAGCTTACCAGCGTTTTAAGGAGTGGTCCCTTACCCTCGGACGTTCGCATCAAAGCAGCGAGAGCTTTGGACGACTTGGTTGTGATTGTGGCAGTCTCTGAAGAGGAGATGTCTTCGGAAGAGCGTGACGCTGTCAGAGGCAGAAGCCTAGAAGCCTTGGCGAACGAAGTCTCATGCCTCAGCGTTTCTGGACCGCAGAGCACGAGGAACTCCCAAAGCTGTGAGATTGAGATACATCGACTTTCATTGGAAGCTTTACGATCAATCCTGGAGCATTGTGGTGATTCACTCGAGATTGGATGGACCAGCGTTCTCACAATCATCAACAGCATTTTCGCTACACCAGTAAGCGACCATACGACTGATGCAACCTCGCCTCGTAGTCGATCGCAAAAGCTCGTCTCGCCTGCGTTTGGATCGTTACAGCTCATTTGTTCCGATTTTCTAAGCTCTGTACCTCCTTCGCATATTCTGTCCTTATTAGACACCCTTCATTCTTTTAGCGCTCAAGACCAGGACTTGAACATCTCCCTTACTGTGAGTGCTTGGGGAGCAAGTCTAAGTCTGGCCTACCACTGACGACATCAACAGACAGCCACGTTCTTTCGTAATGTTTCAGACTTTCTACAGCGCGACGGCGGAAGGATTGAACTGAACTTCTTGAATACCCATCATCCGACGGAAGCTGATCTGAAGCAGTGGGCAAAAGCTCAATATGACGAGAAATCGACCCAAGCTTTGTGGCTATACCTATTGCTGCGTTTGACGCTGTTGTCCACTGATAGCAGGCTTGAAGTTCGCCACAGTAAGTATACCAACGATGATGCCTTGGTTTACCAGTCTATAACAAATACCCAGGTGCCTTGCATACACTTTTCAGAATCTTCGACGCGTGTAGTGATCAATTGCCAGCCGCAGCAGTACGGATCTGTTTCAACGTTATTTTAGTAAAATTGCTTGAATCAAATGAGCTGCGACGACTAGCTTTGAAGATATCTCTGCAATCTGTTTCCAATGAGGGATTGACAGACAGCTGGAATGAGTCAGCAATTGTTGAGATTGAAGGCTTATCGGGCTTGTTTACCCAATGGCTAGATACTTACAAGAGCAACGAATCACTCGCCCCGATGTTCCAAGAATTCTTTGGGCAACTGATCGGCTGCCTGAAACGGCAGTCATTGACTGTTAGCAACGCTGTCTTTACTGGAATGAGCAAAATCCTTGCGGAGATCGAGAGCCTCGAAAGCTTAGGGAAACCTCTATTGGTCAAAGCGTGGCAATTGTGGAAGGACGGTAATCCCGCTTCTCACGTCGATGATTCCAAAAGGAAGAATGGTAATCAAGACGCCCTGATGGCCTACATGCTCTGCTTGGGGCAGCTCTTGCGCCTGATATCGCAGGACCTTCAACTTGACCAGGCGCACATAATTATGTTGCAACTAAGAGCCTGCGTAGTGGAATCGAATGCCGCGGCCTACAGTACAGATGTTGATCGCGTGACGCCTGTGCAGGGCTTGGTATTGGAGATTCTGAACTCTATACCCACCAATACTCCAGAGTTGGTGCCAGAGCTCGTCGGATCCATTGATGGCTTTGTGACCCTAGCTTATGAACAGAAAGGCCAACCTTCAGGAAAAGCTCAAACTTATATTGCTCTCTCCAAAGCTGCGATGGATCTACTTGACTCATGCATTACAAATCAAACCAGACGTTCGGATGTCAATGCCACAGATCTGGTCTCTAAGGCCTGTTCTGCCCTTGCTATACCATTACACCTCAAGTACAGGTGGCAGACCGAAGGCAAGGGGCCATCACCCTGGCGAAAGGCTACGTCGACGGCACTCGCGATACTGGAAGCGTTCATGCCTACCAATTATGCCTCTCAAGATGGCAAGCAATCCGACTCGCCGTTTTGGGAAGTGGTCGTCAGAATTAGCGATGGCATTCTAGCGGCTGATTGCGACGCATGCGCCCGCTGGCAAGAGATGTCTAAAGATCAAGTCTTTGATGTTGATGCTTTCACAAGGCTGCAGAAGCTCATCGTACCTGCTCTTGGGTCGTCATCGATAACCGATGCCATACGACGAAAGTACGCGGAGTCCATCTTCACGCATTCGATGATACATGAGCCCCATCCAGATGACCTTGCCAGGCCGGATCAGGAGCTCCTTGAGGGCCTACGAAGCACACACATTGGCCGGGTCCAAGAGCTCCCGCCTTCGCCTCGGTCTAAGCTTAGCTACATACTCCTCGATGAGCTCTTCGGTCTCGTCGCTGTTCATGATGGCTCGCTTGAGCGCGTACGGCTAGCACAGGCAGCTGCTCCCTACCTGATCTTGCGTGCAGGCCTTACACTGAAAGCATATATCATGGATCATCCGCTGCGAGGGCGTATGCCCCAACCATGGTCGCAAAAGAAAGAAATGCTGCACGTTCTGCGCAAATTAGTTGACTTGGACTCGGAACCGAAGGCCATACCTGCTGCGCCTGGGATTACTTCGGAGCGCAAGAAGCACTTGCATAGACTGTATCCATTAGTGACAAAGGCATTAAAGGCTGCTTGGAGGGACGAGGAAATGACAAACGCGTTAAGGGAGGTATTAGACGCTGTGGGAGATGACTTTGGACTTTGAATAGACTTGATCATGTTGCAACGAATTCTAATCACCTTTGCTTTGCATACCACTAGACGTTTTACTACAGCATTATAATCATCGACACACAGGAAGTGAAAGTGGCAATTGGACGCAAACCCACTCCTGACCCCGTGCTTGGAGACAATCACTTAAAGTCAACCTGCCTGACCGTACCATCCTCTGCCAAATGCACATTCAACCTATTCTCGTCGTCAGCTCCCTTCCATTCAGAGTAATGGCCAGAGGGAAGTGACCTATCCGGTTTGAAGTCCTGCGTAACCATACTCCCATGCTCAATGACTCGATGCTCCTTTGGCAGATCCTGCTTTGCGAAGCTCTATGTACGTTCACGTCAGCTCACTCAGCCACCACATAATCCCTCAGCGTGGAGCGAACCGTCGTATCAGAAGTGCTGTCGCTGAGCTTCTTCCCCACGAGCTTATTCATCCAGTCTTCTTGCTGATTGTTGGAGCCGCCTGAGCTCATGAGGCCGGGGACGACGAGTGGCATGGTGGGTGGCTCGAGGAGTTACGTGTGGTGAGAGTGATGTGTGCTTTTCTATTTTGAAATGGAAGATAGTGAAGCTGCTGCTTGCTGGTTCGTAAGTTGGAATGTTGTTTACATTACGCAGGCAGCCTTGAGGCTGAGTCACAAGCCACACTCCGCCCCGCCAAATGACGTTGCCAAGCTCAGGGTCCGAGGGGTCCATTCTTTGTACTTATCTCCGGTCCGTCCACCTCCTCGATACCCTCGCCATCCACAATCACATTGACCGCCCAACATGTCCTCTCACGACTACATCGACCAAGACGCTCGCTATGCGCAACAGCTACAGGCTGAAGAAGACGCTCGCGGTGCCGCTGACGGACGTCCTGCTACAGACTATCCGCAGCAGGGACATGCGCCCTCCCCACAAGCAAACCAGCAGGGTGGCTATCAGATTGGCGCGGGTTTGCCGGTGAATCAGCAGTATATGGGTGCGGATCAGACACCGGGGGTGCAGCAGGGACAGCATAGTTCTGCTGGAGGGGCTCAGGGTTACGGTTACGCTCCACCACCTCAGCAGCAACAGCATTCTTCGGCAGAAGGGGCTCAGGATTACACACCGCCGCCTCAGCAAATGTATGCTTCTGGCATGTCTGGACAGGGGTCTCAAGGGTATTACCCACCGCCGCCTCCTCCGGGTCAGCACATGCCAACTTCGGGGGCTCCTGGGCAAGACCCAGCGCCTTCCCACCAGATGCCAGCTTCTGGAATACCCGGACAACAATCTCAGGAATACTATCCACCGCCACCTCCTCAGGGGCAGCAGATGCCATCTTCTGGCGGTCCTGGGCAAGCATCTCAAGAATACTACCCACCACCGCCTCAGCAATCTCACGCTCCAGCTGGAGTAGGACTCTCCGGTCAAAGCCTCAACACTGGATTCCAACCGCCGCTACCTCCTCGAAGACCAAGCGCGCAAAGCATGAATTTCGGCGATGATGACCCTTCTAGTCCTATTCATTACACCCGCGATCCTCATAAGCTGGTCGCCTACCTAGTACCCTTCCCGAAGCCTGTAATTAAGGGTGTCGAGCCTTCATCGATTCCAGACCGCTTTCTCATCTACACGCCTCCACCACCTCCCCTTTCTGCACCTGCTGAGGGTGAGAAGGAGGACAAGTTTCACAAGGTGCAACGCAAATGGCAAAATGAGGTTCGGGCGGCCAAGACCAGTGATGCGAAGACTGCAAGTTGGAAAGGCGTCAAGAGCAAGGCTACCAAGGGTATTAGCTGGGCCATTGGGAAAACGACGAGCTCAAATCTGGATTTCGTGAACCGCATCCCCGGAGCGAAATCAGACTCACATGACAAGCACACTGAAGACGGCGTAAATGAAGGCGATACCACACACAAGACCGTTGGTCTGGAAGAGATGGTCCTGATTTACCCATCGTCTTATGCGGCTTCTCCGGAACAGGTCAAGGCGGAGTTCATCAACACTATGATGCGTACCAAGTCCAAAGCCCAGCGCGACTCCATCATAGCCACCGGTCTCCTACCTGTCTCCGGCGCCATTGATCTTTTGGCAACAGTGGTGTGGCCATTTGGTGGGCTATTGGAAGTCGACGGTGTCTGGGCTTACTCTTCTATTCGAGGCGCTAAAACCGCGAGATCCGTGACGAAGCGCTTGACATCTTCAACTCAATCTGGAAACACACACGCTCAAACCGAAGAGCAAGAAATGGCAGGAGATAAGCTCCGCCTCACCTTCACCCAATCGCCACGTCTCGAAGTGCTCAACCACTACCTCATGGCTAGATGTCGAGACTACGACCACAGACATTTCCCGAGCGTGGAGGTGGCACCTACTGAGTCGGAGGTGTTGGCAGCGATCGGATGGGCGCCGAGTCAGACTGGCGGTAATGAGAAGAACTGGGAAGATGAGCAATGGGAGACTGAGGAGGTAAAGGAGGATATGAAGAATACTCTGGGAAAGGCGTCGAAGGAATGGGATAAGTGGTGTAAGGCTTTTGCGAAGAATCCGGAAAAGGCGATAAAGAAGTAGGGGATAGGAAGCATGGAGCCAGGAAATCATGGCCATAATAAACAGCGTGCTGGATTTTCTATGGGTTATATAAACAGAAAACATTCCCTATACCGGTTCTGATTTCAAACTCAATGGAGCAGCTTATTAGCCCGTCCAAACGACTTCTATGATTGAGAGGTTTGATCCTCTAGGTGTTGTGATACTCTTCAGTTGGAACTTTGGGTGGGCATGGTTGAACAAATCTGCCCAGTCATCGCCATCCCTCTCTCGCGCGTTCAGAAGCGACAGCATATGCATATCCATCGCCCTACACACCAAAGACTCCCAGTCAGCTCTGTAACCTACCAAAATCTGGTGCGGAAAGAGTGCAGACCTCAATCTTCGTTCCTCCATGATGGGAATCGTGTGTATGTCCGGTAGACACCACTCGTTGACGATAATCCTGGCCCCAGGTTTCAACGCCGGCACGAGCGCTCTGAGGATCCGGAAGCAATCTTCGTCGGACCAATTATGCAACACCAAGCGGAAGAAGTACACATCGGCGTCCTTGACAGGTTGCTCGTTGAAGAAGTCGTGGGCCATGAACCGAATTCGTCCCTGTATCGCAGTCGGAGGCACGAGATGCCTAGCGATAGGATTCGGCAAGTCTTGCACCACGGCGGCGAGTCGAGGGAATTTGCTCGTGAGCGCAATCATCGCCTCCCCCGTCGAACCACCGAGATCCACAACGACGGCTTCTCCAAGGTCGGTCCAGAGCGGATCGTCGACGATGTGGTCCAATTTATACCCAGGCCCTGTGCTGAAGGCCGACATGCCGCTGGCGAACTTTGTCGCTCGCTCCGGATGCTTGCCCAAGTAATCAAAGAGCGTGTCGTCCGTACCCGTGGAGCAGGAAAAGCCCTAGCTCACACATTCAGCCTTCCGCACCACCATAACATCGCTCGGGGCAAACTACACTCTGAGCTGCTCTTTGCGACCCAGGCCACTTCCGCATCGCATTGACCGTCTATTCCGTCCCGTCAGCAGGAAAAGCCGCCCACCGTTCATGAAAACCACAGTCCACGCTCACCTGAGCTGCCGCCGGCCAGGCCTCCCCGAGATTGACATTTGCCCAATCGGCGAACGCCTCATCCTGCGCCAACAGCCTCGACGCGGCGGTATGCTCCACGACGCCCTTCCTCGACTCCCGAAACACACGCTTCGTCATGGCATGGCGGAGCACCCGACGGACCTCTCGCTCCCCGAGCCCGCACGCCCCGCCGATGTCCGCAAACGTCGCTTCCTGCCCGACGGGGAAGGATCGGGCGATGCCGTAGTCCACGACGACGTGCAAGCTGACGAGATCGTGCTGCTGGAGCGCGGCAAAGCGGTGGGCGAAAAGTCAGCCTCGAGTACAACATCTCGATGCACTCCGTGCCACCATCGCGGAAAAAGGGAAGCGAACCCCCTCGGATTGCAGTGCCTCCTTCGGCCCTTGCACGAGCAGCTTGAGCTCGTCGGCAGCCTCCACGACGGCAGCGCGTGCGCTGCCCAGCACTTCCGGTAAGCCCGGGGGCGCGTCGGCTGCGAAAGATAACGGCGGCAGGTCGTGTCCGTTCAAGTAGGTACTGATGCGCTCCGTGTTCTGGGAGATGATGGCGGCGAGCTCGGTGATCCTGTCCGTACCGCTCTCCATTTCTGGGATCGAAAGTTGCGTGTAAGTAAACAGTGGATCCCAATGATGGATCGTGGGGGAGAAGCTTCGTCAAATCAGACTCGGATGGCGTCCTGCACCGCGCTCACGTGAACAATCCCAACGGTGGTGCGGGCCGCACTTCACGTGCACGCCCCAGCTTCGGGTGCACCTGGACAGCATCAGCGGGTTTGTTCTACCGGGGGGGGCAGCTGCTGTGCTGCACACGGGGGGAGGATGGACGAGATGATCACTGAGCGGTGGGGTACATGAGGCACCCGGTCAGATCCTGAGATGTTTTCGGGTTTCCCCGTCGCCGTGGTGGCGGTACGATGCTGGCGCTCGCACTATTTCGGAGGAAAACACTATAAAAGGTGCGAAGCTGCAGGTCGAATCCTTCGATTTCTGTCTGCACTAGTCACCACCGGACGCGGCTTATCTACATGATTCCTTATGCAACTAATTGGACGAACGTTCTTATCTGAAGTTGGACCACGCAAATGGTCAGATATGCTCCCATGATCCTTGTGCAACGCCTTTTAAAACTCAATACATTCACGTAAGGGGAAAGAATTGATTGAACCGTCCTCGCGGATCATGTTCTCGCTTGATCTTCTGCAATCTTGCAACGTTCCCTCCATAGACGGTTTCCAAAGGCTCATCACCATTGGCATAGTTGATGTAGCTATAAAAGGGGTAAGTGAATGCTGCTTTCGCATGATGCCGGTAACATCACGAAGAAGAAAACGAGTCACTCACGTCTCATTTGAAGGCAAATTATCAGTGGACCGCCATAGATCTCGGACCGCAGAGCCGAATGCCTCCGCTCTGGAATCCAAAGCCGGATCCGCATACCAGGTATTGACTACGGCATTGTACTTGATTGATGAACGGAATGCGTACGAGGACGATGCGTTGCCGAACGACGTGGCTTTATATAACGAGTAGCACTCCACCAAGACACTTGTGTTCTGCGTACCTGGATTCTGTAGGAAGGTATTGTATTCATTCCAAATTGAGCGCCAAGTCGCAGGATCCATTTGCGCAAAGCCAGCACCGTATGAAGGTTTTCGGCCACCCTTCGCGCAGAAAGTGTCGCTTCCTGCATTGATAAGGTTGTAAGGTATCCAGGCAGTCTCATCCGCAACTGGACCAACGGCGGAAATGGAAGCAAAGGCAGCTTTACCCTGGGTCTCATTGCCAAGGTAGAATGGAATTGCGATGACGGTAGCCGTATTGTTCGGTGGCAAGGTTGCAAAGTACAGAAAAATGGCCATGGGAGGTAAAAGGTCCAGATCGTTGATGGCTTGGACAAGCGCTTCGATCTTGTCTTCCGTGAAGATGAGTGGGCCAAGCCAGGCACCGTTCTGCGCAGTTGGGACAGGATAGGACTTCATCGTTGCGGAGGTGACAATGCCGAAATTGGGACCGGCGCCTCGAAGAGCCCACCAGAGGTCTGTATCCTTGGGCCCCACCTCGATAGCGGTACCGGACGGTGTCACAAGATTCATGGAGAGGATATTGTCAACCCCGAATCCATACAAACCCATCAGACGGCTATATCCGCCGCCAAGAGCTGCGCCAAGTGTCCCAATGCAGTTGCAATTGCCTGTCAATACTTGCGTTCCGTTTCCGTAGGCGGCATCCACGACCTCTGATACAATAGCTCCTCCTTGGAACGTGACCTGAGTCTTATTGGCATTGAATCGGATTTTTCGAATGCCTCTCAGGTTGATGAGCACGTCATTCTGTCCTATGGTGAAGGTGGTACCCCAGGCATTTCCGCCATTCTGGGCCAGAAAGCGCAGATTGTGTGCAATACAATATTTGACCTGCCTTCTCATGAACATGAAAGTCGGGTCAACGACGAAGAAGGAAAAGAGAAACGCACTGTCAATAACACATCATGTTCCGATGCCACATTCACAACCGTACCGGGATTTGGCGCGTCAAAATCGCTCCATCTTGGAATCGCGGAGGTAGTATGCACGATCGACGCGTGTCTCGACAACTCCGGGCCAAGATTCTTGTCGATTTGGCACTGCTGGTTGCAAGTGGAGTTGGCGGGACTTGTGGGTAGAACGACGGCAGACACAAGAGACAGAAGGAAGGGTAGGATGTACAATGATAACGGTGATAACGGCCACATGTCTGCTCGCAATGCCGGAACTTGGAAGCTGATAAGAAGTAGGAAAAGGATGTGATGAGGTTTAAAAGGCGAAAGATGATGGAGGTCGTTGTCTCAAGCCAGCCTGGTCGCGTGGTGAATGTAACTCCAACTCCCGCTTGGTGCGCCATTCTCACCCTTTAGGAAGGAGCGTCTTACAACTCTTGCCGATGCGATGCCGATCCCAGGGCACAGCCATTCTTGGAATTAGCCTCACCAGTGTGAGGTAGGAAAGCTTCATGTGTGATGGTAGCATGAGCTCCACCGTCTACTGGTATTAAACACGGCCGAATATCTGCGCGGGTCTTTCTTTATTATTGTAGGTACGCCAGTGGAAGGAAGCTTTGACCTTTTTCGTCGGCAGCATGTTTGGTGCTTTGTACCCGACCTGACGTATTATTTACGCTACTCTCGGGAGAATGGAATGGGGGTGGTGTTCCCCGGCTGCACCAGACACAGACGCCCGGGACGCCGAAAGCAGGGCCCAGGAGCGGGAAAGCTGTGAGACTAAGGTAGGTGGGCTCCCATTCACAGACCAAATCATTCTCGTATAATTATAATTTTACAATCTCAATATCTAGCAAGGGAAATCCAATCCCATCTGCGGATTACTAACGTGGTCAAAACATCTTCGCTTTTTGTTGCTTCTTCTGTCTAAAGTACATGTACGTTGTGGCGGTGGGGTTTGGGGTCAGTAATCAGTGGCGCGGCACTACTTACTCCGTTGAGAATAACGGATCGAACGAGGCAAAAACAAGGCAAATGGATCGTGAATCATCATCTTACGGCCCTATGAAGTCGTCCTTCCGAGCCTCAGCTGATACATGCTTACGCTCTCGCTCTCAGCCCCACTCTCCCGACTGCCGTCACCGCAACTTTCCATTCCTTCCCACAATTGCCCCTCGTTTCTAACCCTTGACTTTCGATTTCTCGTCCGGCAGAGACCAGGTGTAGACCACTCGATCATCGCCGTCCGCCGATTCGGCACGCTTGCTCTTCTCGTCCGGCAGAGACCACGTGTAGACGACTCGATCATCGCCGTCTACTGACTCTGCTCGTGGGAGCAGGCCTGTCGGTGGTCAGCGTACGGTTGGATCCGCGTGGCCAGATGTTTACCATACCTTCGCGGCGGCTAACAGGAAGAGCGTTGCAGGCAAGGCTGAGGGCGAGACATCCCCACATGTAGATAGTCGCTTTCATCGTCTCGAAATTCGCAAAGATGAATCTTTTCGACCCCCTTATTGGTGTTGGGAAGTTGAACGAGTTTGGAGACGGGTTCGAATGGCTAGAATTGTGGAAAGGCACCTGTTATAACTGAGTTTGTGAGCGGGTCACCTTCTAGATTTAGGTGCATCGTTGCATGCAGCCTGTGTTGTCTTTCTCTTGCTTTCTTAGTCCCTTCTCCATCGATTGCTCATAGGTACTTGCATTGCTTGTCTTTCTCTTGCTTCCTTAGTCCCTTCCCATCGATTTCTCATCCTTGCATTGCCCAACGCGCGTTGGTCGTTGACCATCCGGGCCATTTCGCAAGTTCAGGACTAGTTGCCCCTTCTGAAGCTCGTCATCTGACATCGTTCCAAAGACGTCGAATCAGAGTAACTCTAACCCCCACCTTTTCCCTCGCACATCTCATCCATACGACCGTAGACCTATACCATTCCTGTCTCTCCGAACCCTCGTCCACAGCATACAGGACTCTGCGAATTGTCTGTGGATTGGCAGCGGGGCTTTCTCGGAGCGTTTCTTTCAAAGTCCGGAGGGAAGGACTATGTACCTCTACGCACATCTGAGAAAGATAAAGAAGAGGTAGGAGCCGACTTGAGGCCTGGGAAGAAGTCTAAATGGTATATCATATGTGTTACCCTTCTCGTTACAACCTCTATGATTGGTTCCGGGGGCATTGGTTTCGCCTTGGGAAACCGCAGATGGAGCGCCTCAAAGGGCAACGTTGATGGTTTTACGATCCGTGGCGACAAAGTCAGCGTGAAGGATACTGACCGGGGCAGACTTTTTGATACCGCCGGGAAACGTCAGATATCCAATGGTGTACAACCCGACCTACACGGAGGAACCCTCCCCCGAGACGGACGCAGCCTGGGACTCCATGTTCCCGAGTAAGCGGAGACGGATCCCAGGCCGTGAGCCATACTGACTTCGAAGCAGAGGGCGTCGGTTTTGTAAAACACCCAGAGGTGTCGCCGAACCTCTCCGGTCTCGCAGTCTTCCACGAACTCCACTGCGTGGTAAGCGATCCCGAACCCCGCCTTTCAACCAACAACGATACAACCCCTACCCCAATCGCAACTCGCCGCGGCCAAAGACTGACCGTGCTATCCCCCCCCTTAGAATATGTTGCGGGTGGGCTATTACGCAGCCCTGAACGGCAACCTCGCGGACATGCAACACGTCCACGACCACAACAAACGGCCGGACCCGCACCACCTGCGGCACTGTTTTGATTATCTCCGCCAATCCCTGATGTGTAGTAGATAGTCGTCTTTGTATTTCATCGCCCGATCGATTTCTAACCCGCCATCATCAGCACCGTATTGCTATTCGAATCATCCTTGAGTGGGACTCACCATGCGGTGCAACCCATGGTGCGCGCCCAGCTCTGTCGCGTGGCCCGAACACATCTGCCACAGGTACAGAGGTAAGGTTGTAGTATTCGAGACCTTCGCGCGGGACTCGGATTCCCGGTGTCTGTGGTTCTAGATCAGCAAGTCGAGCGTGATTGTCCGGCGCACTTTCGAAAAGCGTGTGCCCGGCGGCCTCGAGCTGTGGGTCGCGTGGGGCCGGTGTGCACTTTGACTGCTGGGTTGCGGCGCTCGTATTGGATAGCGTTACTTTGGGCGAGGGCTTTTGTGGTGAGCGAGCAGGTACGGTCCGATGTGGAAGAGCTAGGATGCGAGGGTGGCAAGCTACTTACGGGGGAAGATGGTTGTCAAGTCGGCTGTTCACACACTGGCTACGCACTGGTGCTTTGAGATACAGGAGAAGGTAGAGGATAAGGAGGGGAACGTAGGCGAATGTGAGGATATGGTAAAGCCATTGGTAAAGGTTGTGGCTCTTTTCTTTTGGCCCACGCTTTCCTGCAAGATGGCATTTGAATCGCAGCTGGAGCTTGTATCCTTTTCCTCCTGCTTTCCGAGAAGAGGCTGAACGTCTGGGTAATTTTCTTCGTCTACAAAAACCGCGCGGTTAGAAAACATTGGAGACATGGCAGAAGCTAGCTGGGGTGCTCTTTTGGAATGAAACACTGACAAGGCGGTGAAAAGGTCTGCCACGCGTGTGGAAAATATCAATTGGAGCGTCAGTTGGGGTCCCCCTTTCGCACAACAAGTCGTACATATTTGCATTAAATTAAGACACGCTTGACAGCCGCTGTGTAAAAGCAGCGAGAACAATCTAATGACAGTGGGCATTCAGGCTTACTGCGTAAGCCGACAGTGTGCCGCATCAATACTGTTTTTGCAACGCGCAATGCATTGGAAGTGAAAAGATTAATAAAGGATGCGAAGTGTAGGACCCCGAAGGCTGTCAGAGCGGGATGCCACATGGCAACTGCAAGCGAAGAAATGGAAAATGCCGGAACTAAAGTATGTAGCACCATTTGCGCTGCAAGGTCCTGTCAGCGGGTGTCCCATTACTACCTACTGTACGTTTATTATAGCTCGATGGCGAATCAGAGAAGAGAGCAGCGTAGCTTTGCGTCAGAACGGCCAAAACAAGTCCTACGCAATCAATTCAATTCGGTTCGCCGCAGAGTATGATCGGGCGTATCGTTGGAATTAAATTAGAATACTGCTGACAGCAGGACCACTCGGAGACTTCCCTGCGCCAGTAGCCATAACTTCATATGCAGGCGTGTGCGTTATCAGGTAAGGATTTGCGAATCCGCTCCCCTCTCCACTTTTTCATATGCATATCATTTTGCGATTGGTGGAGCAAAAGCAATTCAGCCGCAAGGCTTGGCCAAACCATCCGCACACCCTCCACCTCTACACCAGTCGGCTCTGCTTCACTTCGCAAATTGGAAGTTGGGGCCGTGTAGCTGCAGAAGTATATGGGCGGTGTGGGGACCACGAGGCTCGCCTTCTGAGAGGTTACCTAGAACACTGCCACCCACTGCCCATGTGCCGGCGGTCCGGTGCTTCCCGGACGTGAAAGCAGCATTCTGACCAATCTATCTTGTCCATCTGTTTTTGCGCATTCCGGAGCGGATAAAGTGGTTTGGAGGTGTGGAGGTGTGTGTGGGGTAGATGGGTAGATGGGTAGATGGGTAGATGCCGAGGATCATTCTCGGCACGTTGTCTCTACCTACTACCTTCCTAAATCCTTCCACGGTCATTTCAGATTAAGGTATAGTCCTGCGTCAATGGCTTTGCCTCACGCAGAGTAACATGGGTTGAGACTCTCTTTCAGTTACCTTGATGTTATAATTCCTTCATTGTTGAATCTACCTCCATTTGATACGTGAACAGTCCCTGTTTCTACATAATTCGCTACCTTAAACTACAAATAATCCAGAGGTCTTCTCTCACCCCTGCACACACAAATCATCTTTGTCAGCCCTAATCTTAATCCTCCTCCCAAAGGCGTACAAAGAGAAGCCGTGAAGAAGAGAGCGACGAGAGGTATTTGCGACTCGACATGGGCTACTCCCGTGGGCAGACCATCGCCATCGCCGTCATATTTATGGTATTACCTACGTCTGTTGTGGGTCTGCGTATATGGGCAAAGACCATGAGCCGTCGAGGCTTTGGATGGGATGATTACCTGATCATATTGGCTCTGGTAAGGCTTCGACTCTACGTTTGCGATCAAGTTGCTAAGACTCCCTAGGCGACTACGATAGGTTCTTGTGTAGTTCAACTCATAGGTGTGTACACTCTATGCCTAAACGTCGACTCTGTTTCCTAACACGTGGTGAATAGCTGCGATTGATGGACAGCTCGGGCAGCATCAGACGGACGCGCCAAATGGCATGCCAATCCTGAACGACCCTCGCTTTTTGCGCTATGAGACGGTAAGGAGGACACTGCCCTGCTCAGGCTCATGTAGTAACATGATCCATCACCAGTGCAAATTTGCGTTACAGATGCTCACGTACTCCGGCTATGGTCTCGCCAAAGCTTCGATTCTCGTCCTCTATATGCGCATCTTTGACGTTCGAGCATTTCGTATACGAGCGAAAATTCTCTTGGTGGTTGTCACCGCATGGACCATCTCCTTCTTTTTTGCAAGTTTGTTTCAATGTTATCCAATAACACCCTTGATCGAGCCGTTCTACGGTAAGAAATGTGTGAACGCGATTCCGCTGTGGTATGTTGGCAGCTCAACGGACATCCTTTTGGATTGCCTGATTCTCGCCTTGCCCATACCGATGGTCCTGAAATTACAACTTCCCCAAAAGCAGAAGATAGGTGTCATATGTATGCTTCTTTTGGGTGCATTGTAAGTATATTGTAGTCATTCGTCGTGCACAGAGGATGGCCTTACTGATCATCATCAGAGCCACTGCTTCGAGCGTTGCGCGCTTGGTGGTGTACGTCCAAGTGGGCAATATTCTAGCTGTCCATTTCAACGATGAAACGTGTAAGTCTCTTTGTCGTTCGAAATCAGCGCTCACTAAGTCTTTCAGATTACACCTCTCCGGTCTTCATCTGGAGCGTAATTGAACTTGCTCTTGGCGTCATCAGTGCGTGTCTACCAACTCTTCGCCCTATCTTTCTGCGATACAAGACCAAACCCAATTCGCAAGAAAGTGGAGTGTCGGCATACAAGTCCTTTGGCTCCTTCCGCTACGGTAGACATCCTTACGGACGCTCGGCTTCGAGAAGTGACGACTACGAGATTCCAGTGCTCAAAGCTTTGGAGCCTGCTGTGCACACCCACATCAAGGGACCTGATGCCGAAAATCCGGAATTGCCAGAAGTGGGAGTCATAATGGTTCATCAGAACATTGAGCATGTCTAATATATTGATGATGGCCTTTTGAAAGATGTTTTCTCCATTCGACACGTTATACAGGTACCTTTCAATGGGACCCGCGCCATGCTGCCGCCTTCAAATCATGGCTTGCGGACGCGAAGGGAACGGAGTGTTCAACGTTGCAGGGCAAGATGCAGAACGAGGTTTGGTACGAAACACAACCTTTCAGGATTCAGTCGGACACCGGTCCATGACGGGGTCTCCGAAGCTGCAATCGGATCAAAGATCGAGTTCTGGACAAAGCGTTTGGTGGATACTTGCTCATAGCGCGGGTGTAACGGCGTTAAGTCTTTGTACGAATCCGCACGCTGTGTCTCTCTTGTAGCCACCTGTATAATAGATGTGTCATGATGTATCTGCGTGACTGGCACAAAACAACGTGACTGGCGATAGCTCCAGGGTGGCCACTAGGATTCTGCGAGCTGCATACGGCTATGCAAACTTGGTAGTGAAGTAAGGTACATTCGGCAGTGAAAAGCTCCGAGTTCCGATCCGAGTGATGGTGGGGGAATGTGCGAAAGAGCTGCCTTAGCTTCGACTGTTTGTATATTTACCATCCCCCCTTTTCACTCCGCCCTCTCACCACACTCCTTCCTGGTACTATATAAAAAAGTTCATGCAAAACATGGCGCCAACAGAGGCCGATTACATCATCGTCGGTGGCGGCCTGACTGGATGCGCACTTGCATCTCGTCTCAAACAGGGCGATGCATCGCTCAACATACTCCTCATCGAAGCTGGTGTTGATGCCACTGGCGATCCTCGCACCACGGCTCCCATGGGTTGCTTCGCGCTCTCTCACTCCGAACTTGACTGGGCCTATCAAACTATCCCTCAGTCAAATACCAAGAACCGTGCTCACTACAACGCTGCCGGCAAGACCCTCGGAGGAGGTAGCACCCTGAACTACGGCGGCTGGACTCGCGGTGATGCTAGTGATTATGACGAATGGGCTAACGTTGTGAAAGACCCTCGCTGGAGCTACAAAGGCTTGCTTCCTTATTTCAAGAAGTCAGAGCATCACTTTGATGCCAACTCAGATCCGCAACAGCATGGCTTCGAAGGGCCTATACATTACGTCTCGGTATCCGGCAGCGATCCAGAGCGACAGTACCTTCTCCGTAAGCCAGTACATGCTGCATGGACGGAGTTGGGAGTAAAGCATAACCCTGACGCCAACAGCGGCCGCTTGGCCGGTATCTCAGAAATCGAAGAAAGTTGGCGCAGTGGGCTTCGGCAGCCGTCTCATCAGGCGTACGGGCTCAAAGGGGTGCAGGTCCTCACAGATACAATGGTCCATCGCGTTCTATTTTCCACCAACAGCGAAGGCAAGCACGTAATATCGGGAGTTGAGCTTGCGGATGGTAGTCGGATATCTGCACGCAAGGAAGTCATTCTATCGGCTGGTGCACACCGAACACCACAGCTGCTAATGCTATCCGGCATTGGGCCCGCAGACGAGCTGTTGAAACACAATATTCCTCTCCTGACAGACGCATCACAAGTCGGCCGAAATATGTTCGACCACTTCGCCCTTTTTCAGTTCTGGAAATTACTTGATCCCTCAAGAGGCCTCGCAATGGGTACTCCACATTGGACCTCTCCTGCCTACTACAAAGGCATGCCCTGCGACTGGGCGGTGAAAGAAGCCGTACCCACAGACCTCCTCTCGACTGCTTTACGCGCTGACTCCGTCTCCGATGTCGACGCTGCGGCCCTCTTGCACCCCACACGCTGCCATCTCGAGACCCAGATCATCTACGCTCCTGCTGGCGCTGATCATGTTGGATTAAGCCTACCGATGGATGGCACTCACGTCGCAAGCTCCGTGATGCTCCTCCTACCTACTTCACGCGGGACGATCTCTCTCGCCTCCACCTCCGCTCTCGACCCGCCTGTCATCAACCCAAACTATTACGCCACCTCTGCTGATCACGCGGCGCTTATATACGGCGCCCGACGAGTCATGAAGGCAATGCTGGACACAGCAGGGGGCAAAGAGTTCATCGCGTGCGAAGTGACGCCACCAGGGATGCCAGAATTAAATCTGCAGTCCGGGGATAAGGAAATTGACGAACGTATCAGGGCTGCTGGCGTGACGCATGCTCATGCCTCGGGTACAGCGGCGATGGGAAAGGTCGTGGGACCTGATCTAAAAGTCTATGGAGTCGAGGGGTTAAGGGTTGCGGACGCGAGCGTGTTTCCAGTAGCAATTGGCGGGCATCCACAGGCGACACTATATGCAGTAGCGGAACAGGCAGCAGAGATAATCTTGAAGGGATGAGAGTGTAGAGACGTAATTTTCGAGTGAAGGTGGGAGGCAAACAAAAGGGGGACTCGGTTGGCTGAGACTCACATGTGCATTGCATTGCACTGCCTTGCATGTCGCATGTCGCAGATTTCAGGTTGCAGCGAAATTGGGCTTACAGAAAGTAGTACAATAGACTTGGACTGTTGCCATTGCAGTGCTTCAAATATGTATGTCAGCATTTAGTATCAGGAAATAGAAATGGAGCACGGAGGACTGGTTCAGCCTGATCAGTCTCCCTTTTAGAGTAGGCATCAACCACTTGACCTCCATCATTCTTACCCCACCCAACCGCGGCGCCTTCTCTCTACCAGTCACAACAACACCTGACCCCAACTCCACACCAAACCATCTTACATAGAGTTCATCGTAGCCAAGTTGATTTCGAGCCTATTCTCTTGTTGACCAAAGTTCAATCAGCCCCAATGGCCTCACCCAACAGCCACACCTACCTGGTGACGGGCGCCAATCGAGGCAAGAGATCCTTCCTGTCGTATCTCATCCATGCTTAATTCGATTAATTCGAGTCTCAGGCATCGGTCTAAGTCTAACCACCACCTATCTCTCACGACCCAATACCACCGTCATCGCAGGAGTCCGCGACCCTTCAACCCCTTCGTCAAAAGCTCTCTCCGGCGTCCACAGAGACCCTAGCAGCACCCTCATCATTGTCAAGATCGACAACACCTCCGCCACCGACGCCAAAACCGCGGTCGCTTTCCTGCAGTCCGAGCACAAAATCTCGAAACTCGACACGGTCATCGCCAACGCCGCGGTGCAGAATCTAGTCTTTGCCACATTGGCCGATGTCGACCCGGCGCAGGTGCAGGAGCACCTCTCCATCAACGCCATCGGGTCGCTACTGCTTTTCCAAGCCGTTTTACCGCTGCTCCAGAAAGCATCGCAGCCGAAGTTTGTCGTGTTGGGGTCGCCTATTGGGAGCATCGGTGGCATGGAGAAGCGACCTGTGCCGATGGGTGCGTATGGCGTCTCCAAGACCGCGGCTCACTATCTCGTGAGGAAGATCCATTTCGAGAATGAGGGACTGATTGCTTTCGCTGTTGATCCCGGGTGAGATCCCTGACAGTCCGTGTTGTAAAGATGATGGGGGGGGGAGATCTAACGTTGTCTGGCTTTAGGTTCGTACAGACCGCCTCAGGCAACGAAGCGGCTCGTGCTTTCGGCATGGGAGAGGCGCCCGTACCAGTGAAGAAGAGTGTTGAATTCCTGGTCGCTACGGTCAGGATCTCGTCTGATATCTCAGCCTTGGGAACCGCATTGCTAATGGATGTGAATTGCAGATTGACGGTGCCACTAGAGACAAGACTTCTGGCCATTTCCCATCTATTGAAGGCGAGGACTGGGCCTGGTAAGTTTTTACTAAATATAAGCACGAGGTCTCTGCCTGAGCTCGAGCCGAATCTTGGTCTACGCACTCCAAAGTCGAGGTCCGGTGCGGAAATAACTTCCACGAGCTTCTGTAATCATTGCAACTTCTTCCAATCCTAAGCGTATAATCTAAGATGTTGCGTTGGAAACTATCATGACCGGGGCTTCACGTCTGATTACAGATAGTAAAAAACAGTCCACCACAATGGAACGCAGCTAACGGTCAATCCTAAAGAAATCCCCCTTTATCTTTCTCTCGTGGCGGAAAAATTGGTGTCTTTGAATGAACATTGCCCGACTGTTTTTGTACCCCTCGCACAAGCCTTAGTCGAGCTACGGCGCAAAGCCAAGACCTTCCACAACTGGCTACAGCTAGGCCTCAACATCAATTGAATCCTGCACACAGAGTAACTTTCTTCAGTGGGTCTTGTCTCTAGAGGCTTGATAGAAAACGGCAGAGACGATGAGCGTGCTACACTGGAGAAGTTCTTCTCTATGCTGCAGTTGGACAGGACGTCAAGGTCTTGTCAAACCCTCTCCAACACGACAGAGCTAGATTCAATATTCCCCAACACTCCAAACCATGAACAAATTCTTTGATCATCCTCCCCTACCTCCGCCTGCAACCATGATGCATTTCACTCGGGACGCGACCACGTGTAAACAACTTGATCATCCCCATCCGTCACCTTCTCCGATCGCTTTGCCTTTTCCTCTGGGCGAGACCATGTGTACACGACTTGGTCATCCCCATCCGTCACCTTCTCTGATCGCTTTGCCTTTTCCTCTGGGCGGGACCATGTGTATACTACCGCATCATCTCCATCCATCTCGGTCATTGTACGGATTGATTTTGCTAAGAGAAATGATTAATTAGTCCCCATCATCCTCGGAATATACCATAAGTGTCTCACCTTTCTCCACGGGAAGAGCAGTGGCAGAGACGGCAGCCAGAACGAGGCCGCAAACAAGCGTGTTGAATCTCATGGCGAAATAAGTCGTCTTATGGTTGAGTCCGGAATCGGGAGTAGGTGTAGGAATTGGATCTGGAAGATGAGAATTATTGTGACCGTAAAGCTTTATGTTCAGACGACGGTCGGATGTCTTATTGATGCAAGGCAAGGCTGAGCCTGAGTGAGTTCATTAGAGGCCCACGACGTCTAACCAGACCTGACATGTGGAAGGGAGCCCCACCGCTCATTGCTTCCCCTCCGGCCTACTGCAGTAACCGCTAGTGTAGGATTCAGCGAAGTGCTGGCGCCAGGGCGATGGTCCTGTTGATCAGCTGCTCACCACCATTTTCAGGATGCCATCACTAGTGAGGGGCCCCGCCCCACGCCAAGAGAAAAGTATACATACGGCCCTCGGGTCTGTAAACGGAAACCAGTGCGAGTGGCTTGTCGATCAAAGCATGCTCGAAACATGTTTCGTGTATGGTCCGTGGGGAGTGACATCGTCGAGGCCAATAGCTAGCTCGATTAGTATGCATGGTAAGCTCATGTACGCTGGCGGGGTCCTCTTAACCCCCCCCAATGACGTGGCCTCCTGGTTCCTGTAGTCAGCCAGGCTGCAGAAACCCTCCTCGAAGTTTGTCGGTTGACATCTGTCGATAGCAAACGTCAACCCGCCGCCGCTTTTACAACCTTCCGAGTCTTCCTTGGCCATATGCGTTCCAAGGCTCGCTGGCTAGGGATAAATCCTCAATATCGAGTCTTGAGAACAGTACACGTCCTTCTTCGGGCTGTTCAAACAAACCATCAAACAGTCCTCACGCAGAGACCATGGCACCATTTTCGCACCATTTTCGAACAAGCCGGTATGCTCTCCTCAAGACCTCAGACGACGGCAGCAAAGAGGAACCCAACGGTCCTTCGCCAGAATCTCAACCCGCGACTCCCTGGTCCACCTTCCAAGTGCGCCTCCTCCTCCTCCTTTCGAGCGCGCTTTCCATAACCCTTGGACTTGCCGTGGGCTACCTCGCTCACCAGCCCCGATACTCCGGACCGCTCGGTACGTCTCCAGACCAGCTTGTCCGTCCGACCGCCGATAACCAGTCCTCGTAGTTCCATCCGGCCATACGGACTACCCCATGGTCTACAACCGGACCTTCTCGCAGGCACCCTCGGCAGAGAGCAACGCCGCCTGGGACTCCATGTTCCCCAGTACGCGCCCGTGCCCCCCCGCAGACATCTTTCGCCCCTGAAAGGCTCTCGGTACGAAAAGAATCGCTGATCGCCGTGGAGCAGGCGACGTCGGTTTCGTCAAACACCCCACGATCGCGCCCGCCCTCTCCGGCCTCGCCGTCTTCCACGAGCTCCATTGCGTGGTACGTTTAATCCCCCCCCACACTTTTAAAGAACGTCCCCTCTCCGCCCCGTCTCCGATGCCCGCCTGCCCGCTCGGCTGAATCCTCGGGGGCGTCAGAATATGCTACGCGTCGGGTATTACGCGGCGTTGGACGGGACCATTGCGGAGATGCAGCACGTGCAAGATCACAACAAGCGCCCGGATCCGCACCACCTGCGGCACTGCTTCGATTACCTGCGTCAGTCCCTCATGTGCGCCGCGGACACGAATCTCGAGCCCGTGGATATGGAGTTGGGGGGTGTGACGGGGTGGAGTTTTCGGCGCACGTGTAGGGACTTTGACGCGGTGAAGGAGTGGGCGGAAGAGTGGGGGAGTTGGGATGAGGGGTTGCGTTCTGAAGCTGATGCTTGAGAGTTTTATACCAAATGATCCCATGTTTTGGCGCGCTGGGTTGTCTTTGCAATGCGATAGGTTTCTAAAAACGAGATATACCGCACAAATCTTGCCTCTTAGTTTCTGGATACTTTGATAGATAACAAAAGTACCGTTTGAATGTTTCTTGTAATTTCATTCGCTATAGACTTATAACAAGTTGATGAACGGGGAATTTGAGGCCCTTCTTTGGGGACTAATGCCCTAAACCCCACCTAGGGTTCAGGGACTCGACCCCGGAACTCGGACTCCAGACGCGTGAACGGTCCCCGCAACTCCGATCCCCGAAACGCGAACCCTGCCAGGATAAAGAAATCGAAAGACATGACCACCTCGAGTCCTTGAACGAGCAGTCCGACCACTTCCTCACTCCGCCAGGACCCCGGGCTCGAATATAGGTACCGCGCGCGCCCGCACCCACTGCATCAAGCGGTCCCAGTCTACGCACTGGTGATGCCCGAGAGCGACGGCCGTCAGCCGCGGTGGCGTGGTCGGTAGGTGTTCGAACGTGGTGAGCGAGGTGTCGCCGCGGCACATGATGGACTCGCGGAGCATTTCCAGGCAGTGATCTAGGGTTGTAGGTCAGACGTGTGCTTCTGATGCGGCAGCTCCATCTTCCTTCCTCCGTCTATGGAGTCACGGAGCAAGACAGAGCATCGGATCTGGGTACGCACGTATGTGGGCCCTCCACTCCACCAGCTCTGACTCGGGCTCGTCGGCAAGGTAATAGTCTCTGTAGATCCAATGGCGGATTTTTTTCTGTTCACTTGGATCAATGTCGGGTCCACCTCTGGAAACGGGGCAGTGGAGAATGACGGACCAAGCAGTGAAGTTCATGATGCACGCCTAACTCTGCTGCAAACCCGGACCCGTTTGCTAATGGTATCGAGCTCAAATTGAAATACATAAGATCTGCAGCTGACACGCGGATCCTGATATCTGAATACAGTATTAGTTCATTTCAAGCAAGCCGTATTCCTGACCAAATGGGGAGCAAACAGCGACGGGGTTGGGGTGATATATACCTTCGAACAGCTCATGCCAAGCAGCATCGAGCTCAGGACGCGGCTCCCCTGCAAATGCGTTGCCGTGAATCCGAACAGGGAAGGGCCTGCGCTCATAGTGCACGGCGTCACTATCCGCAATCGCTGTTTCGCTCTACAATTAGCTTGCTCGGCGCCTGAGCTTGAAGCTGGATGTGATTCAACGCTTACATGGAAAGAGGTCGTGACTATTTGCGCAGGCATTATTTGCGTGGTGGCTCGACGGCATCCAGCCATAAAAGAGGCCAAGGTACAAGAAGCAGAGCACCGCATAGGCGAAAGCGAGAAACGTGCTGTGCGAGCAGACGTTGTGTCTCCAAGATTGCGCGGATGGCGACTGAGGCAGCGGTCCTAAACTACACTTCGGCGTGGACTCTACGTCGCCCAGTAGCGGGCTCGCACTTTCTCTCTTGTCTGCTTCTGACATGACTGGACACACAGGCGCATGAAAGAGCTTTTGCATTGAAGACCACAAACTTGCAACGATCACCGGAAGAAAGGATCTCATCAACGTCCCACCTTTCGCACCGATTCAAAAGTTCTGCTGGGACAAGCTCTACCGCAAACACGTCGTTAAGGCGGCAAGAGAAGGTCTATCTCACATCGGGACCCACGTATGGATAAACATTCTTGGACCAGGATTCGCATAGTATTAGGCAGATGTTTATTCAGGTTTACCTAATATGCCTCGATGCAGTCCGTCGTACTACCGGTAGGTGTGTAGGCACTTTTCGGAGATTACCGTGGGATCGAAAGTTTCCTTGATGCTCTGCAGGTGACTGCGCTCAAGCACGCTTTAGACTCGAGTTGTGAAATGTCAATGTCGTTGTAGACTATGATTATGCACACCGCCGACATGGAGGTTAAGACATTTGGATTGACCCCGTCATGAGATGCCTCAGGGTCACTCAATCGATTGGTGCATAAAGAAAGGATTACGTTTTTGCCTACAAAACACTGGTCCAATCGAATGACGGCGCATATATGAGGCGACTCAATCATTCAGATCGCTCACATGCGTTTTAGACTGACAAGCAGTTCTACCTAGTCCTTGAGTCCAGCTCATCATTCGCGCTCTCGGTAGAATACCCAGCCACCCTCAGTGAAGTCAAGCTTAGCCAAGAAAACCTACCTACTGTAAGTCTTGCCAGAGGTACCTCCAGAATTGTTCAAATTCAATTGGTGTGTGTTAAATCCCTCAACCGCAGGTGCAGAAGTGTGGGGATGGCAGCCTTTCGGCGCTGCCTCCGTAGGATTCCTGCATGGTAAGCGCCACTACTTCATTCGCTGCCAGGTCCTTGTCTTGGTCAGCAGCCCGTTACATTATGCACCCGCGTGACCCACGTTGGCACGCCATTTCGAAAAGGCAAGGCTGAAGAGCGTCAGAAGGGCAGCCAGGGATGCCGATTCGAGATGGCTCTACCGATGCCGGTCGGTGCCCAGGAAAAGGGTAAGGCTAGAGCACCAAGCTCATGCTAGATTGTTTCTATGGAATCTTGTTGTCAAAAGATCTAAGACGAGTTTAAGGGAGAATTCTGCAATAGGACGTAACTATTTAATTCGACTATAGTATTAGATGAGCCTCTGCAGCGTTGTTACATGGCTGAAGATCCCACCTGACCAAAGCGTCCAAGGGATTGGAGCTCATGGAAGCTTGACAGGAAAAACATGGGTCTTGAGAACTATTTCAAGCAGGTCAAATCATCAAAAATCGCTACCTACTCGCTTGGGAACGAATATTGTTTGGCTGAGCTGCAAAAGAGTGCTTTTGGTTGACTTATAGGTTGTAGCACAAGTAGTAATGATGGATATATCTCAGTGACTAACTCTAACTTCGTAATCCAGATGTAGAAATATCTCACATACTTATTTTCTATATCGGCTCATCAAGGCAAACTTTCGTATGGCTAGAGCCAAAGAGACAGAGATACACTTTGACCCGAAGCATAAAAAGCAGGGGATACGCCTTCCAAGGCCCACTCACTCCGGGAACATCCCCACTTGAACCCCATTCTTGCTGACGAGCGTCATCTTCAGCAGCTCCTCCCATGGTTCGGGATCCCTGTTCTCCAGAGTCTTGAACGTTTGCACAAGCCGGACGACGACGTAACCGATCTCCGTCAAGGCGAGCTGTTGAGCGGGACAGATTCTCGTTCCGCCACCGAACGGTATGTACTCCCACCTCGGACGGACATCTTCCCATCTCTCCGGCCGGAAGGATTCGACATCAGCACCCCAAAATGAGGAGTCGCGGTGCAAAGCGTACGTACTCCAAGCGATGGTCTGACCTCTGGTGACAAGGAGTGGGTCACCACCATCTGGGCCACCGCCGGCGGGAAGGACCGTGTCGCGCAAGCACATGCGGCTCATCAACGGTGCGACCGGGTTTAGACGGAGATCTGGGCGCGGTCAGCTGGTTGGCTTTCCGGCTATTGAGAAGGCTGTCTGTTTACTCTCCGATATCACGTAGCGTAGGTACTGCATACTCTTTAAGAGCTCGAATGTCAATGGTGCATTACCAACAGCCTTTACTTCAGATCGCAGCCTATCCCAGATCGCACGGTTGCGAGCTAAATGGAAAAAGATACTACCAAGAGCGACCGCAGTTGCTTCGTGGCCTGCGAGAAAGACGCTCAAGATTTGGTACCGCAGATCCGTTGTGTCCTTCGTGACCTTGGCCATCTCGTCTAGCAGGATATAACGCTTCCTTTGGGGGTTTGTGGGTTCCGAATTGTTTTCTTCCTCTTCAGATTTATTATTCACAGCCTTCACAACATAGTTGTCGATGAAACTGTGCACAGACTTGCAAGCTTCTGTGTACCTTTTGTCTCGGTACAGGAAACGTAGTTTGCCTAAACGGACCCTTTCGCCTACGCCGTATTGAGCAGTATTGAAAGAAGTGAGGAATTTTTCTGTTTCGATCGAATTTGTCTCGAGCAGCGAGTCTAGTGACTCGCCGAATAGGAATCCCGTGGAACTGTCGAGAGACTACCGTAGATTAGGCCATCCGCTTTAACCGTCCCGTTTGAAAGAGGAATTCAAAAACTCACAAGGCGGGAGAACAATGTCTGCAAGTCAAACGTTGATCCATCTTTGGGAATCAACTCGACCAGCCGGTCGACATGCACCTTCAACGAAACCAGATCAGCGACTTGAGCTCTAGCAAAGCAAGGCTTTATCAGTCCCCGTGAATGGGCCCAGTCAGCACCATCAGTCGTGAAGACGCCTCCAGCAACTAAAGGAGTCGCCGGAGGGGCTCTGATAGACCAAACGCCAAAATTCTCGCTCTTCGTTGCCAGCACCGTTGTCAAGATCTTGGGCTCGGTGGTGTTGATGATAGTCTCTCCAAAAGAGGTAGCTTGAAAAGTTCGTCCATATGTTTCGTGGAGCTGTACGAGAGATTTCAGAGAGTGCCCCTTCTTCGCGGATTGGACCATGAAGTAAAAGAGATCCAGGCCTAGTATGGGTTCCTTGTGTGGATACTTCTTGGGAGGCTTGCAGTTATTCTTTTGAGCTAGCGATGAGCGGGCTTTGTAAGCGCGCAACGTTTCATAGATACGTACGGTGGCGAAGATGAGTAAAGGTACAAGGATGATCACATGGAACTGTGCCATGGTTACGGCTTGAGAATGGCGTTTGGTCAACTTTGCTTGATCGATTACCGCTTGGATTCTCTGATTGTTGCATCAGCACATAAGTACCTGATGGAAAGCAACAGTAGTGGATCAAAAGGGGGGCATGAATGAAGAAAATGGGCTGCGGCTGATGGGGAGGGCAGCAGGGTCCCAGGGGGAATCTCACCCGAGGGTTGCCTGCACGAACTCACCTTATTGGTGGTGCATAGTCAATCCAACAATGATCATCTGCTTCCCTTTGGGGTATATATACTACGCTTCCCCAGCTATCCTGCCTTCGACTAGCGTGAGATCTGCTAGCGCTTGAACGGTCGTGTCGGCAGAAATCGCGCAATTCGCCTTGCCTTGACCTTCCAAAACGTTCTGCAAGTCTCAAGATCTTGCATGGCAAATTTATGCATGGCGTAGATAACCAAATATGTTCCACAAAACTAGATATGGACTTGCATCAGCACAATACATAACAAAGCCGTCAATGAGTACCCCATCGGCTTCGACATCCTGGTACCCAAAGACCTGAAGGCAGGAACGAAAAACCATTCCTTGGTAGTCCTCTTCCATGGCGGGTTTTTGGTCAGCAATCTCTGCAGCAAACTAACCATCTCATCATTCTCATTTCAAGTACAAAACCCTTAGTCGCTTCACCTACATTTCCAAAACAGGTAACCGGCGCCTCACTCCTCCTCCTTTTCTTCGCAAACTAGATCCTCGACCTCGCCCTCCTCAACGACGCTATCATCGTCTCCGCAGATTACCGTTTCATCCCCGAAGCTACTGGCATTGACGTCCTAAACGACATATTTGATTTGTGGAGATGGTTGCACAGCGATCTACAATCCGTCCTCTCCCATACGGCACCGACGGCACCGCAAATTGACCTCGCCCACGTTCTCGTCGTGGGCGATGGCTCCGGCGGCTGGCTAGCCATGTAATCCGCCCTCACGCAGCCCCCAGGCAGCATTAAAGCTGTCGTAGGACTCTACTAATAACTGGACATGCGCGATCGTTACTTCAACGCCAAGTTTGTGAAATTATCGCTCGGGATGCCAATGCTGCCGACTGAGATTGTGGATGCGCACGTTGCGGCTGTTGCTCCCGGGGCGGTAGAATAGTGACGAGTGCATATCTACCTTCAGGACTGGACATTGCGTGTTCCATGGTGCAGAACGGGCGGATGGTAGAGCTCCCCCGGGAGAGTAAGGAACTGTTTCCTGTAGAGATGGTGGCACTGGTGAAGACATTTCCGCCGGTAATGATAGTGCATGAGAGCGAGGATTCAGTGACGCCGGTTATCGGGAGTGTGCGATTTGTGGAAGCGCTGAAGAAGAAGCTTGCGGGGAGTGGAATTAGGTTGGATGTGAGACCTGGGTTATGGGTTCGATGGAGATGCAACGATGGAGGAGTAGTGGTTGAAGGAGGATGTGGATTTTATCACTGGGTATTGGCTGGATTGATGAAGCTGTTTTTCCTATGCGCGCAAAGACTGCACGCAGTCAGACCAATTCTTGTGGCGTAAGCTGATTAACCGAATTCCAGGGTAAACCGTAGGTGGGGTTTAGGGCACAAGTCCCCAAAGATTTGGCAAGTTTGAGTGGAAGTGTACCCAATAGACGGCAGCCTTGGGCAGCCCCCAGTCCCGCGCCAAGACTAAATAAAAGCTTGTTCAATCTCTCTGACCCACAGAATATTGCAATAGTTCCCTTCAAAACATTGCCTGAACCCAGGCATCACCAAGGCACTAAATCCTTACTCCTTCTTCCCTTCATTCCCCCTTCACCTTCCACCTATAATGTCCTCAGGTTTCGTTTCCAGCGGAACCACCGACGCCCCCATAGAGCGTGACGATGAATGGCTAAAAGCTCAACAAGAGATCGAAGCTAACCGTCGTCGCAAAGAGGAAGAAAGCAGGCACGAGGGTGGGAAGACTCTGTACGACGTGTTGCAGGGGAATAAGGGTGACTATCACTGATCCTAGCCCAAACCATACACATCCTTGTGGAACGATTAGACTGACATGTCAGGTGTTGTTTGTCCATTCTAGCCGCCAAAGAAGAAGCCTTCCAAGAGTCCATCAAGCTCAGAAACCAGTTCCGCAACTTGGATGAAGACGAAGTCGAGTTTCTGGATTCAGTGCTCGAGTCTACAAGGAAGAGAGAGGAGGAGGTCAAGAAGGAGACCAGCGAGCAGCTAGACCTATTCAGGAGACAGCAGGAGGAAAAAGATAGAGAACTACTAGAGGGCGGAGAGGAGGTTGATGGAAAGGCTGGCAGTCCTACGGCCGGGGAATCACAGTCAGCGTGGGCTGTGAATGCGAGGAAACGAAAGAGGACAAAGGAGAACGATAGGGCAGGGTTGAAGGGCTTGAAGCTACGGAAGAGCTCATCTACGGGCGAGACACCTGTTGGGCTGAGGAAAGCCTCATCCACAGGCGAAACTCTGGCCGTTTCGAGGACGGAAGCGGGCTATAGAGAACCTGTAGAGCCCCAGGGTACTGCTCCTGAGACCGCGTCGACGGAGAAAGCCAGTTTTGGAGTCTCCGCATCACCTCCACCTCCTCCTCCACCAGAAACCATCACTACAAAGGTTTCTCCTAAGCAAGAGAATAGCGTGAGTCCTAAGCCACCAGGTACTCTAGGTCTAGGTCTGGCAGGCTATAGCTCCGACGAAGACGATTGAGTATCGCGGCCTACACTTCCAAGAATCCTGTCAAAACCTCCACTTGAGAGCTATCGAAGTGTTGAACCCTTCTGGCAGCTTCTGAGTTTTGAACAGCCGAGGCCGTGCTATTTGACATGTGTTGAAGGATCTCATGTGTAGAGGCTGGTCGTTCTTGGTGTAAAATTGCCGCTCCTTCAGGATCACAGCGCCTTGCTACCTCAGTCACCATTGAGTGGTGAAGTGACGATTCTCGCCACCTGATACTACTTTCCTCATCTCAGCGAGATTTTACCTTTTCGGTTGTCGCATTATGTCCTGTGTCAAAGCGCGACAACACAAAAGCGACGACACAAAGGCTCTGACTCGAGCACAATACTTTGTTCCTTGGACAGAGGTCCTCAAAACATAAAGGATGGCGAGCCTTTGCATTTCTTGCAGTCCTGCAATCCCCACGCTTCACAACAACACTCTATCCTTCCCTCGTATTACCATTTTCGACCGTCTACGACCACGTGAGATTCGCCTCCCTCCAAAAAGAGGAACAGAAACGCGAATAGATATGAGCTTGAAGCTCCAGGTCGAAGCTGGCGCGTATCGATCTACAACATCGACAGCCTCCTCGGTGAGCGGGAAGTCCCAGACTTTGTTCTCCGAGTCTAGTGATTCTGAGGACGACATTCCCGCTACTCGAGGTTTTGCCCAAGAACACCGGAATCAGGCGTTGCACGAGACTGGAAATGGATTACCACAGTCTTCGTTCGTTACTCAACTTGATCCAGAGGTTGAAGCTTTGATGATGAGGATCAATGAAAGCGTCGTGATCAAAGATATGGCAACGAAAAGCCCACAATCAGTATTGGTGCCAAGAGGCTATCTTGTCGAGAATGAAATCAAGCCCTCGAGGTTCTATGAAACGCGAGGCGAAGTCAGGGACCATGTCAAGAAGCGGAAAAGAGAAGGTGTTTTGCCGAAACAATCCAGGAAGCAGTGGCGAAAAGAACGACACGGCTTCCGGGCTCAAGAAGTGAATCAGAACGGCGCTGTGCATCTTGAGGGATGCAAGCAGTCAACTCTCACCAATGACATTCATCCTATCTTTGACAGATCAAACTTCGATGATACCCCAGACGCTATATATGACCAGCTCATACCTGGCTTACAGTTGGCAACCATGTTTCTGACGCAAAAGATCTGCATGCAGTTCTGGGTGACTCTAGCAATGGGCAATCGAAGAGACGATCCTGAAATGACGTCCAGAAATGGCAAGCTCTCCCAACGGATTGATAACCATGTCGAACTGACTGAAGAAAGAGCCAGAACCGTCATCGAACATATCAACGCTATTGGAAAGTCGAATCTGATTCATTTTACATTCAAACATAAGGTGGAGGGATTCGCATACGAGGAGTTTGGTGCCTGGGGGACGTCAATTCCAATTTGCGACTATAAAGGGATTGAAAGAGACTATCACGGATTAAAAGGCGATCTCGTGCGCTCAGTCATCAGAATACATGCTGATTATTACATTATTGCGAAGAAGCTGAGCCAGTTAAAGTATCAAGAGGTTTCGCAGAAGCTGCGGTTTAACTTCCTGTTCGCGGTCTTGATAATCCATGAATTGGTAAGTCTTCATCCTGTCTCATATCTTGAGACCTCTCTTCTGAGAACATGCTAACATTGTGCAGGCTCACTCCATCGAAGGTATGTACATGAAGAATCGCGCAGAACAGTGGTTGGACTGGCACACCTCGCGTTACTACAAAGAAGTCTATTGGCTCGACTGGCAAGAATCTGAATGCGGCAGAGCTTGGGAAGAGACCATGTTTGGTTGTCACATTGCCCCTATAAACAACAGAGTTGACGGTTCGCATGGCATCGGTGTCTCTGACTGGCCTCTTCGAGGGACAGAAAATGATCCGGAAAGGAGGATATGGAATACGATATCCATGCGCTACATCGAGAAGCTTTTCCAAATGAGTACATGGCAACGTTCCTTCAACTTACAGGATTGGCGCATCTTTAAAGTCCCAAGAGACGGAGCTACCTCCATGTACATCAACTCGTTCACTACCATGTCGCAAAGCGAAGAGCAGAGGGTCGCCAGAGAAGAGCTGGCAGAGGCCGTTGCTCTAGCACACGCACAACCCGCAAAAAAGAAGCGGATAAAGGCGGCCGGTAGCATGGAAGAACAGCGGCCAAAGGACGAAAAAGTTATCGAGGAAGCTGTGATTGAACGGGAGCAGCTGCCAGAAAGCCCAAAGCGACAGGATCCCACATTCAATGGTAAACGCCGGGCCTCCTCGCCAGGTGCACTGCCTGCCCAACGATTGATCCTCGCTCCCCATACTCGCCGACCAACTCCAGGGCTTGCCATCGTCCCAGAACGTCCGCCGAAGGAGCCAAAGCTTCTTCAAAACACATCCCAGGCGCCGCTAACGTCAGACCAGCCAAAGACGGTCGACGAAAGCACGGAAATCTACCCTAAACACACAGAGTCTTTGACCGACAAGGTCCCGAAAGGACCGACGTCGGAAACAGTGAAGAGGCTCCGAAGCCAGCCGAGGGGTCTTATGGCGGCCTTCAGACAGAGGAGAAGAATCGGACTCGCCAAGAAAGAAGCCGAAGCGAAGAAGAAAGGAGACTTGGCTGATAAGAAGACTTTGGAGTCACAACAGAGCCTGATGCGAGAAACGGAGCCGGGGGAACAGCTGGCTGCAGCGAAGGATGAATCGAAGACTGTAAAAGAAATCGCTGATGCGGAGAGGCAGCAGGCTTTGGCTAACAAAGTGGAGGTTGAGGCTAGGGAGAGGCAGAGGAGAAAGAATAGGCTCATGTGAGGTTGGTCGGTCTGCTGGAGTTGTTGGGAATCGTCATGTTTGTTTGGTTTGCTGTACTTTTGTTATCTTGCTGTACTCGAGAGATGCTCTGATACCCGACTGTTTCAAAGAGATGCTCTGATACCCGCCTGTTTCGAAGATTAAGTAGAAGTTTTTGTCCCTATTCATACAAGACCGAGCAAGCCTCTCACTGTGAAACTGACTCCCTATCGCTTCCACCTCGTATCCTCAAACCCCTGCAGCACACTCTTCGCCACCTCATCCGTCTTCCCCATCGCTGCATCCACACTCGCATCCGCTGCACTTTTGGCTGTAGATTCTGGACTTTCAGGCGCCTGAATCATCCCCTTGGCCATACTCTTCGCCTGCCCTTCGCTAATCTTCCCATACACAGCCATCGCACTCGCTATCATGCCGCCCATGTCCCCTACATTGCCCGGCACCACGACCGCCGTGCCCTCTTTCGCTAGGCGCCCGAAAGCCTCGACGTATTTCTCCGCTACGCTCAGACTTACTGCTCCGCGAGCGGCTTCTTGGCCTTGATTCAAACTGCCGGCTACGGCGTCGATGCCTCTTGCTGTAGCGTTCGCTCTGACTAGTATGGCCTCTGCCTCTCCGGTCGCCATGTTGATCTGTTCGCTCTTCAATGCCTCGGAGGCAAGAATGACGCTCTGTTTCCTTCCTTCGGCGATGTTGATGGCGCTTTGTCTCTGTCCTTCACTCTCCAGAATCTCCGCCCTCTTGCTTCGTTCGGCAGTGACTTGTCTGTGCATGGCCTTCACGACTGGATCTGGGGCGTGGATGTCTCTAATTTCGTACCGCAGGCAGACGACGCCCCAATCCCTTGCCGCTTCATTGATTGCTTCCGTGATATTGGTGTTCAGGGCAGCTCGTTCGCGGAGGACATGGTCCAGGGTGAGGCGACCGATTTCGCTACGCATCGTAGTCTGCGCCAACTGGCTGATAGCATAATCAGCGTCCTCCACCCCGTAACTAGCCTTATATGCGTCAACTACCCTCGTGTACAGCACCCCGTCCAGTTCTAGCGTCACATTGTCCGCCGTAATTGCACTTTGTTGCGGTATTTCCATAGCAGACTCTTTTAGAGATTTCACGTAGGCGATGCGGTCGACTATAGGTAGGAGGAAGGCGACGCCGGGGTTAAGAATCCGTTTGAACTTCCCCATACGCTCGACTATGAACGCAGTTTGTTGGGGCACGAAGCGGATTATGGTGTTGGCAGGGAGGGAGGGCCGTTGGAAGTAGGAGGACGGGGCAGCCGAGGTGGAGGCGTAGGAGAAGGGAGATGTAGAGGCGCTCCTTCTTGAAAGCGGCTGTAGGATTTGCCTGCTTGGGAACACGGTACTATTGAGGCATGTTGATCCAGTGGTTGGTAGCCTAGAGTAGAAGTGTGGTCGAGATGGCTGCAGTAGAGCAGTTGCTGTTCTGGTCAAGCTGCTCGTAGATGCTTCCCTTAGTGCCATATTGCTTAGGTGGATGGGTTGCTAGGGCCCCCAGTCAAGGAGGATTCGGTAATCCGTACAGAAGATCGAAACCGTTTGTAGATTTTTTGAAGCTGAAGGCGAAAGTCATTGGCTCGACTCAGCCCTATGACGCTAGTGTGGAGATTCACTCAGGCCTCCACGCTTCGTACGTTCCTTTCTTCTGCCTTGAATATCTTCTACTCCTTTACGATCTGATCAACAAGGCAATATCAAGACTTTCTGCAGGGGACAGTTCAAGTAGAACCTGCTCTATTGTCCTAGTCCTGTGGAGTGTGGGCCGCCTGTAATCGCCCGCAATGTCGGAGTACTGGAAGTCAACGGTATGCACAAACGGACCCCGCCAAACAAGTGCCTTTACTGACAGTCTCTGTATAGCCAAAATACTGGTGTAAACATTGCAAAACCTTTGTCCGCGATACCAAGCTCGAAAAGACCAATCACGAAGCAACACCCAAGCACCAGGGAAATCTCAAACGATTCCTGCGGGACCTTCACAAAGGGCACGAGCGGGATGAGCGAGACAAGCAGAGAGCCAAAGATGAGGTCGACAGACTGAATGGCGTAGTCTCAGCATCTGGCTCCCAAAGTGGAGGCGCACCATGGGAGAGAAGATCAGCTATCCTGCCTCCATCCGTGGCCGGGAATCAGCAAGCAACACCGGCAGACAGAAAAAGGCAGCTAACACAGCTAGCAGAGATGGGTGTCGCTGTTCCGGAAGGTTTCAGGAGAGAGATGGCGATGGCGGGAGATTGGCAGATTACTTCTGAAAAGGTGGTCTACGACAATGACTTTTTGAAGAAAGAAGAGGAGAGTGAAGATGTGAAACTCGGTGGGCTGAATGTGGGGATACGGAAGAGGAAGTTTGAGGGGCAGGAAGAGGAGGAAGAGGCTGGTGAAACAGTGATTAGGAGAGGGTGGGGTTCAACAATACGAACGTATCCTGGAGCGGGAGCTGACGAGGATGACCTGGCTACGCTGTTGAAAAGTACGAAAAGGGTAATAAGCGAAGGTGAAGGCTTGCAACCCCTCGGATCTGGGCGATCGTCCCGGTCGCAGCAGGCAGACAGTCATGATGCAACAAAGGAAGATCAGGCTGATCTGGACTCACCAGCAATCAAGAAAGAGGAATCTGCAGGTCCCGGTAAGGTACTAGATACGATTCTGACCCAGACAGCTGTTGTTGATGCACCTCCGGAGTCCCTCAAGCAAGAAGAGAACTCTCCAGATTCTGGGGTAGTTTTCAAAAAGCGCAAGGCGAAACCAATACGGCAGAAATGACGAGACTCGAAGCACTACCACCATGTACCTCAGGAGCCATTTCTTTTTCCAAGAGCTTCGATTGGAGTAGCTGTCGTTCTTTAAATGCACCCCTTCTCCATCACCAACACTAACGCCGGACATTACGGCAATTAGCCGTCGATGATGCAACCCCGCGAAGAATGTTGACTTTACACTACGAATTCGATACTCTTTGCCAATGTCCTTGCTGCAAGCTTTCACACGCCGCTCCCTCTCTACAACGACAGCCAGACTCTTCTCACCAACTTATTCACACAAGATGAAAGAAGCAATTGTCTCTGCAGGCCCAAAGGTCGAGATCGTTGACTCTCCCATACCAATCCCGGAACCCGATCAGGTGGTGACGAAAGTCGTGGTTTCTGGCTCCAACCCCAAGGACTGGAAACGGCCGCAATGGACAGGGACAAGCTCGAACCAAGGGGACGACATTGCGGGAGTGGTTCACAGTGTTGGCTCGAACGTGGTTGAATTCAAGCGAGGAGATCGCGTGGCAGCTTTTCACCAGATGATGGCGCCTGGTGGTAGCTATGCCGAATATGCTGTTAGCTGGGATCACGCAACGTTTCATATTCCAAAGAAGACGGGCTTTGAGGGTCAGCTTGTCTCCGTCACGATCGTTACGTTGCTTTGCTGACTCGTACATTCAGAGGCCGCCACAATCCCATTAGCTGCAATGACGGCAGCATTTGGTCTCTACCAGCGCCTCGGCCTTCCTCCACCGTGGCGCCCTACCACCACTCCAATCCCTGTGATCATCTACGGTGCAGCGGCAGCGGTCGGTTCCTTCGCCATCCAGCTTGCCCGACAGTCCAACGTCCACCCACTGATCTGCGTTGCCGGAAGGGGCATACCACACGTGGAGGGATTGATTGACCCAAGCAAAGGAGATGTCGTTCTTGACTACCGAGATGGCGATGAACAGCTTGTTCAGAACCTCAAGGCGGCCGTGAAGAATGCTGGCGGTCAAGTTGAATACGCTTTCGACGCCGTGAGTGACCACGGTAGCTATGAGAATATCTGCAAGGTGTTGGACCACAAGAGTGGCAAGATCACTTTAGTGCTACCCGGCAAAGATTACAAGGAGATTCCTGAGACGGTTGAGAAGTCAACAACAACCGTGGGTGCCGCACAGATCGGGACGGACTCGGATCCCTGGCAAAAGAAGACGGGGATGCAGACGGGCAATGAGGAGTTTGCCATGGCCTTTTTCCGGTACTTCGCAAGGGGCTTGCAGAAGGGCTTCTTCAAGGGACATCCGTATGAAGTGGTGCCGGGAGGATTGGCAGGTATTCAGGGGGCTCTGCAGAACCTGAAGGATGGAAAAGCGAGTGCTGTAAAGTATGTCTTCAGGCTTGCAGATACTGAGGGCGTGTCTCCGTATAATATCAATTAGATTACCGACAAAAATAATTCGATCCCTTGCGAGGTTCTTCTTCAAAGATTGTGCATTGACGAAGCCATGAATCAATAGTAAGAACTTCAGAAGCCAGAACGAAGGGCGGCGGGGTTGAGAGCTTCGAAACACGGCTACTGTGTGCAATTGAGGAAACGCCCAACGTGAGATGTTTTTGACTCAATGTAGTCTTCAACGATGTAAGAGTCTCTAGGTATTGCTGAGTAGACTGCAGCCGAAAATGTACAACTCTAGAAACTCCCGTCTGTTATATTTCAAGACAGTCGTGATTTCTTGGAAACACATACCGGGTGCTGATACGAGGGGTAACATTCTGACCAGCTGAGTGGCCTAAGTGGGCTTAGCTTGGCTAATCACTACTACCTTCCTACATTTCTGCACATTCTAAAACCAACAACATCTGAACACAGCACTTTCAAGTCTTTCACCACCAGAGTCCAAACACCCCCTAGCTCAAGCTCAAACAATTAGACTTGTGCTTCTTTCCAACAACTCCCCGCAATCCTCCAACATGGACAGCCTCACCAACCTCCTCAAGGCGATCTTTCCATGCCTCCCAATCGGCATCGTCGAGGGCGGCATCCAACTTCCCGCGGGAACAGCCAGATACCAGGACCTTTCCGAAAAGGCCGCTCTTCAAATTTCCCCACGTGACGGTCAAAAGTCGAGACTATGCAACGACGAGGCTGCCTCGTCCATCGTGTCGGCCATGTTGGACGCCGACAAAAGTGGTCCCTCTCTAGATGCCACCATTCAGTCCCTCGTTCACAAGGCTGGCGGATGGTCCGACACTCTTGCTAAGAAGATCATCACGGCGTTGAAAGCAGTCATCGTGGCCGGAAAGCCGATGAAGGCGGCAATGCAAGAGGCGGTTGATAAGGCTAGCGAAGTTGTCAAGACGGTGGAAGGATTTGCGGCCGATCACCCTATGGCAACGGAGGTCTTCTGTACGGTCATTGCTCTGGGCGTCTTGGTAGTGTTGGTGCCTTACGTGGTGGAGTGGTTAGGGTTCTGTGCAGGGTTTGGTGAATTGGGACCGATTGAGGGTAAGTCGCGCTTCCTGCGGTCGGTTGCGATGGGCGAAGGTACACTGATACTTGACACAGGTTCTTGGGCAGCTGTGTGGCAGTCTACTTACAGGGGCGTGGTACCCAAAAAGTCATTGTTTTCCTACTTCCAGAGGCTGGGCATGACGTGGAAGCGTGTCTGAGAGAACCAAATACTCTCAGTCGGCTTAGGCTCCAACGGATGCGATTGACCGGGAGAGTCAGCATGAGGATACAAGAGTACTGTCTTAGGTGTCTCGAGCGTGCAGCTTTGCTTCAGTTGAATCCGAGCGGTAATGCTAGCTTGTATGGAAGTGAGATAGCGCTAGCCGTACACACAAATAGCTGAACATGGAAGATTCGGATTCATTGGTTCATAATTGCTGCCCTGTTGCTCCTTTGTGCTTCTCTACTGCTTGCTCGATGCTTACTTATGCTCTCTCTCAAAGCGACCTTGCTCCCTTTCACGAATGGGAACGGCAATCCGGTGATCTCGAGCTCGGGATATATTCTATAGACACAGGTGGAGATGTGTATGTGTGTGGCTCTGTGAGGGTTCGACTTGATAAGTTATGGCCTGGTTGGTAGGTGTAATTTTTAAGAAAGTAGGACACAGCGCATAGGTACCTACTAATAAGGAGAGTATCTCAGACTTATTACTATAACGGTAAAGTAGTTGAATATAAGGGGCCCGCGGCGAGTCATGGCTTGTTGGACACGACTTGATACGGGCCACGACACGCTTTACGAGTAATAAAGGTGCCACGTACTTGCTAATGCTTTATGGCCGGGAAGCACTTAGCTCGTTCGTTTTAACGCATACTTTAGTAGTTCCCTTGCACATCAGCACGCGCCGCGCGAGGAAGCAATGCCAAGCCCAACCGGATTTTGGTCCAACATCTCCGCAAACTACTTTGATCTCATAGTCAACCTCCATAATCATATACTATACTCGTTCCGTGAGACATGCGCCACAAGCTGAAGCTCCTAGACTATTGCCATGAAATACATCCGTCCCGTATGGCTCACGCATAGCGGGGAGAAGAAGGACTTTGAGGTCTACAGCTGCCATGTCTCGCCCGATGGAAAGAGGCTCGTCACAGCGGCCGGAGGTGACTGGAACCCCGTCAGTATCACCAGGAACAATCCAGCTGACTCCTCCCTCCAGATGGATTCGTTCGCATCTGGTCTACGGACGCCATCTTCAATGCCCCCGACCCTTCCTACAGCAAACCCAAACAGCTGTGCTCGATGAGCAATCACTCCGGCACCATACACTCTGTACGGTTCTCGGGGACTGGGAAGTACTTGGCATCTGGGTCAGATGATAGGATCGTATGCATCTACTACATCGACCCAAGTCCGCCATCTGAGTTTGCGACATTCGGTACGTTGGATTGGTCTAGCTGGAGCGGGAGGGGGAAAGGCTGACAATGGGAACAGGAAGCAATGAAGCTCCGCCAGTGGAGAATTGGAAGATAAGTAGGAGGTTGATCGGCCATGACAATGATGTTCAAGATCTGGGCTGGTCGTATGACTCTTCGATACTGGTCACTGTTGGGTTGGATTCCAAAGTAGTGGTTTGGTCGGGCTATACTTTTGAGAAGCTCAAAACGCTGGTCAGCCATCAGAGCCATGTCAAAGGCCTTACTTTTGACCCTGCCAACAAGTACTTCGCAACGGCAAGCGATGACAGGACGATCAAGATCTGGCGATTCACACCTCCTGGACCAAATTCTGGCCCGCATGATCAGATGAATAACTTTCAGCTCGAAAAGACCATATCTGCGCCTTTCATCGCTTCTCCGCTTACTACATACTTTCGGAGGTGCTCTTGGTCGCCAGATGGAAATCATATAGCAGCCGCGAATGCTGTCAATGGACCAGTCAGCTCTGTGGCCATTATCAATCGAGGTGCATGGGACGGAGACATCAATTTGATCGGCCACGAACAGCCCGTGGAGGTTTGCGCGTTCTCACCCCGGCTCTTCACAATACATGATCCAGCCAAGAAAGCTTTCGATCCAAAAACGAGCCCCGTGCACACCGTCATCGCCTGCGCCGGTCAAGACAAAGCTCTCAGTGTTTGGATCACGACCAACCCAAGGCCATTATGTATAACGCAAGAGCTGGCTGTCAAGTCCATATCAGACCTTGCTTGGACCCCTGATGGCAAGACGCTCATCGTTACCAGTTTGGATGGTACCGTAGTTGCGCTGGTATTTGAAACAACCGAAATCGGATATGAAGTCAGCTTGGACGAGAACGAAAAGGCACTAGCCAAATTCGGAGCTGGACGACGAGGTGCTGGTATCGTTGAGGGAACTGATGGGTTGCTGCTTGAAGAGAAGAGTAAGGAAGGCGAGATGCGTGGTGTCGAAGGTCGAATGGGCGCTTTGATGGGAGATGCTGGACCGAGTCCGGCGGTCATTACAAATGGCAACGGCGTGCCCGTACAATCTCAAGGACTTCTCACGAATGGAGCCAGCGCGACTCCGGCTCTCACCAATGGCCAAGCTCATGATCAAGATGCAGCCAAACCTGATGGACAAGCATTGAAGGCAAAGGAAGACCCAAATGCAGCCAAGCTCGAGAGACTCAAATCACGCGTTACCATTACGAAAGATGGTAAGAAGCGCATAGCCCCACTGCTCGTGTCATCCGCCGGGAATGAATCTTCACTTCCTCGAACGCAGCTTATGGCCTCTTCGAGCAACCAGGGTGCACAGAATGACCAACCGCAAGTCATACTGGATTTGTCCAAGCCGTTCGATGGCTTACCCAAAGGGGGCCTTGCAAGCCTTCTGTTGGGCAACAAGCGACGACTTGCAGCAGTCGAAGGGGTCGAAGACGATCATGTGGAGAAGAGAATCGCCATTGCAAGCCAGGACGGGGCGGTACCCATATTGTCGAATACCACCAACGGACTTTTACCTGCAAAGAACACCGTGGCACCGGCAGGGCAGCAGCCCACACCGAACTTCATACGACCCGCTGTGACTAACCCTAGCTTGACAGTCAGCCAAGTAAGACTGGCAGTCCCAAAGATTCGTTCACACATCGTGCAATCTTTAGGAGGATCTGGCGTCGCAGCCAGTGGAGGGAATGCGAATGGTTCCGACCAATCTACACAGACAGAAGTCATGATCGAAGCTCGAAACCCGACGCAGCTCTCCGTTACCGGAAAGGCACACGATCAAGAGCCTTGCCGTGTCACCGTCACAAAAAGAGGCCAGCCAGTATTTCAGGACTACCTACCCAGAAGCGCTATACTGGTGACAGGAAACAAGGACTTCTGGTCGATCGCTTGCGAAGACGGAAGTGTCTACGCTTGGACGCCTGTAGGAAGGCGGCTGATCAACGCTATGGTCATGGAAAGCCAGCCGGTCGTTCTAGAGTGCCAGAATCAGTGGTTATTGTGCATCACAGCTGGTGGCCTCTGTTACGTGTGGGACATGATTCATCTCTCGTCCCCTCACCCACCTGTGTCGCTTGCTCCAATCCTCGACATTGCAACTCATAGCTTACAAGAACATCCGACCAAGGCTCCGGCCATTACTGGCGCACGCCTAAACTCAGAGGGTCGCATCGTCGTCACTCTCACCAACGGCGAAGGTTACGCTTACTCGCCGTCAATGTTCGCTTGGCAGCGCCTTTCAGAGCTATGGTGGATGGTGGGCAGTCAGTACTGGAACTCGACGGACTCTTCTGTCGGGAACTTGCGATCCACCTCTGCCCTCGGCAACGACATGTCCAGCTCCAATGTCTCGGCGGGTGTCATACCCTTCCTCGAGCGAACTACCACCAACGAGACGCTAGCTCGAGGACGAGCGCAGTTTCTCAATAGGCTTGTGAAACAGCTTCTCTCACGGGAGGGCTTCGAAGGTTTCGAGTCAGGCGTGTCGATTGCACATCTCGAAAACAGAATTGCCGCTGCCATGATGCTGGGTGCCAAGGATGAGTTCCAGGTGTATCTCTACATGTATGCCAAGAGACTCGGGGTGGAAGGACTGAAGATGAAAGTTGAGGAGCTACTACGGGGCCTGCTTGGAGGGATCTACGAGAACGTTGAAGGAGACAGAAAAGCAAAAACACGAGCGAAGAATCCGGAGGATCGACACTGGGGCAATGAGACTGACATGCTCTGTGGATGGCCGCGGCAAGAGCTCTTGAAGGGAGTGATATTGATCTTAGGTAGGGCCTCTTTCCTCACGATTATCACTCCGTACTAACACATCACAGGCAAGAATCGCGATCTGCAACGGATCACTGTACCATATGCGAAGGTTCTCGGAGTTATGGAGGAACAAGAGGAAGGAGGGGACACGATGATCTCTTGATTGGAAGATTGATACCATCATAGCAGGGCGTTCGGGTGCTATGAGATATCCAGGGAACCGAGGAAGGAGCATAGAGCATTTTGTCTTCTTGTATACTAACACACCACGGCTCGATTTTGAAAAGGTCGGCAATGGAGGACAGTGGTTAAGGACAAACTGAGTCGCTCCTGCCAAATTCGTACTTGTGAGGTTTGTGATCAATCTAATTACTCGTTGCGTAACTGCCAAATAAAGCATCGTCTATGACTGTGTGTTACTTCCTTGCCTCGAGACTGCGCTAAAGAAGGAAGTATGGAATTCATGCCGTTGCGTTGGGAAGAGTGAGTTGGAAGCTCTCATATTCTGCCTCGGTTGCCGTGTTCTACTACCTCAACACCTGCAGCTGCGAATGCCAAGCCAAGTGTTTACAGCTCGCCACGCGAGATCTCTACTTGTACACCATCTCAGTCGTTTGAGCTGGCATCATCAATCAGACTCTGTGCCACCCTGCTGAGATGGGGTTCCTGGAGCGCACAGCATGGAAGCTCTTCAACACACCAGGAAGAGACCCGTTCGTGGACAAATCGCCCAAGCTACTCGCCACACCCTCCATGACCTTGATCTCCAAGTTCTCTTTGCCCTCCAATGAGCCTTCCCGATCGTCTTCTGCCAGCTCATTCTCTTCATCCTCGTCGTTTTGGACGTCACCAGCGCCATCGCGATGGCCAAGATACTTACCCTCGAGCGTTCGCAACACGGTCTCCAAGAGACAAATTGCTGTCGTGGTCTGTTTGCTGCTGGCTCTCCTCATCTGGGTCATACCACAACCGCATACATGGCGGCGTCGAGTGATCCACATCACGGTACAGCAACAGGTCGCGAACCCATACCAAGTTTTACGCCCCATCTCAGAGGCGATTCCTACGAAGAGGAAACATGCTCCTGATCCAATGCACTGGCTAGAGCAGAACTCGAATAACAAGCACGCGGAGAACACTGGACTGGGTTTGCTGAAGTCGGTGCCGTCGTTCGGTCATCACTCTGCCAAACCGAGAGCTGCTCTCATCAGCTTGGTGCGCAACTCTGAGCTGCCTGGTTTGATGCAGAGTATGCGACAGCTGGAATTTCAATGGAATCGGAAGTACAATTATCCGTGGATCTTCTTCAACGATGAGGCGTTCAGTGATGAGTTCAAGGTATGTCAATGCATTCGCCTCCGAAAGAACAAAGCTGATGTGAAGACAGGCCGCTACGCAAAACCTCACTTCTGCCAAATGCTACTACGAAGTTGTGCCAAAAGAGCACTGGTCCCTGCCCGACTGGATCGACGAGGGAAGATTCATGAACAGCTTGGAGTACCTGGGCGCTATCGGTGTGGGCAAAGGATGGATGATCAGCTACAGACACATGTGCCGTTGGAATAGTGGATTCTTCTACAAGCATCCACGGCTCAAGGATTTCGACTGGTATTGGCGGGTTGAGCCGGATGTATGCTAGAATCTTTCCATCAAGACCGTTCATACTGACATGCTCTCCGCTAGGTCCACTTCTTCTGCGACATTGACTACGACGTCTTCCGCTTTATGCGCGATAACAACATGAAGTACGGTTTCAACATGAACATCCTCGATGACGCTCGATCCTTTCCTTCCCTCTGGTCTCGCACCCGTTCGTTCATCAACGCCCATCCAGAGCTGATACACCCTGATGCCGACTTGGACTGGCTGCTTGACTCCCACAATAGCGGAGACTACAACAATTGCCAATTCTTCTCCAATTTCGAGATTGGGGACCTTAACTTCTTCCGCGGCGAAGCGAATGAAAGATACTTTGACTGGTTGGATAGAGGAGGAGGCTTCTACTATGAGCGGTTTGGAGATGCGCCTATACATACTTTGAGTGTGGCTATGTTCGTGCCGAAGAGCGAGATATGGTTCTTTAGGGATATTGGGTACCAGCATGACATCAACAGGTCAGCCTCTGCATGCCAAAGCCTTCTGCATTTCCGCCCATGTCTCTAGCTGACAGTGATGCACCCTAGGCACTGCCCGCCACAATCCTCCCACCGCTGCTCCTGCGATCCAACCCCAGTCGACGAGAATTTCTACCGCCTCGTCCCTCTTGAATCCCCACAGAAAAAGCCAGATGATACCTGCATTCGCCAGTTCCTGGGCGGACATTGGCTCGACAAGAAAGATGCCTGGTCTCAGGAAGTTGAGAGAGCTTTTGGTGGAGATGGATATCAGGGATATGTCGCCGGAGGATTGGGTTAGCTGGTTCCAGGCTTCAGAAGCAGCTGTCATACGTGGCTGACAGGATACTAGAGGTTCTAAGGTATTGCATAGTAACGTCATTTGGCATGGATACTACTGCGAACGTTTACTTAGAATTGGCAGCTTGGCACCATTACTTTAGCATCTTCAATGACAAGTCTTCGAATGCGACAGGAACCTACCACCCAGAAGGGAAAGAACCCTTTTCTCCAACAAATACCATCTGGTTCCCGGAACCAACACAGATCATGTGCATACCAATCGCGTCCGGCTGGCATGTCTCCTACGCCAAAAAGAACGCTGGCCCAAGGAGAAGTAGCATGCAATATACCATCACAGTCTTGCGGCTGGTCTCATCTATAGCCCTTGGCAAAACCAACTTGGATGACTTGGCGGCTTCATGCAAGTGCACATCTCGACCGATTCCTTCCCATTCCTGCCAGTAGGATACACGCTTCCGGCCTCTTCCCCTAAACCTGTCTTGATTTTCTGGTAAATTTCCCTCGGGTGTTCGATGATGGGTCCGGTTGTCGTGATCATTTCGACTGTAAGATGGGGGGTATGAGTTTGTAAAGCCGTGGAAGAATGGGTGATGAGTCGGAGATCTCCAGATGTAGAGGGTGGAATGGGCGGGGGAGATCGCCTGGTGGGAGAAGGACACAGAGGCTTGGGAGCAAGAATTGTGGAAGCGCTGTGTAAGGTTCGTAAGATAGACATGTTTGCTTGAGGAGCTCAGGGGTTGAAGGGGCGATTTTAAGTGGTAGATGGATTGTCGTGATTGCGGAGGTCGATGAGAGAGTGCATGCAGGTTCCGGGGGTTTTCACTTCATTATAGTTGTTGTGGTTCAGAGGTAGTGGATATGATGTAGGTAAATTAAAGGGGGGTACTTCATAGATATCAGGCGCCTAGACTAAGCAGGACAGAAGTGCGGGCGGATGAAGATCGCTGTCAGAGCTAGCGCAACGATGCTACATTTCGAAATAGTGAATCGCCTTGTCACCTGCCAGGATGATGCAGTTGGTCCAAGCCCAACACCATTGTGTGGAGTTGGGCGCTCCTGAGTTGGTTCGATTCCATCTCACTATTTCGATGGTTCTACACCTCGACCGGGTCACAGGATGTACGCTTCGGGCGGACAAGCGGGAAGGCCGGCTTATCTGTTGGCCCGGATGGATTGCCCTAGCCAAGCACTTCATTAGATTCCCATCTGACGGAGGTTCCCATGTTCTTGGGCGTGAACATGGTGAGGTGATGTGTCAGTTGAGAGAGGTTTGGTTTTTCGTTTTGCCTTCTTTCATAGTTGGTAGTTGATCGGTTCGAAGGCAGGATGTGTGAATGATGCTGCTGGTTTTATTTTCTTTTTCTTTCCATTCAATCTTCCTGCTTCGCTTAGTCGTCGTGACGTCCACACCACACGAGGTCTGATATGCATTTGCGGCTGCTTATCCCTTTTCCACCCATGCATTCAGATACCTTACCTGGGCGAACTGTATTTAGTTTACTTGTGGAGTCTGTGCTCTGACAGCCCTTATGCCATCAAAGCCAGTTCGAGTCGAACAAATGATACCCCGGCATGTTTTCCTGGCAGGCAGTTCAGGTCACTGCTTCAAGCTCTTTCTTACAGTTACATTCATATACTGGCCATACTGCATTGTTGTTTCTTAATTCTCAATGCCACAGTGTCGTGCATGACTTCCGAGGCTCGAATCTCGCTTTCCATGCTCCAGTACCTGAATATCATCAATGGTGCTGGCCAACATCATCACGACAGTCAAATCAAACATCGTCGCAAATATCACAAATCAATGCCTCATGTTCAGAGCTAAGGGATGCCAAAACTCTGGCAGTAGTGGCAACTACGGTCAGGGCAAACGCTAAGAGGGCGTAAACACATCCCGAGCGCCGACAATCAAAGATATGGGAATTCTATTGGATATGACAACGCTCGACGAAACGATCTCTTTCTTGGGAGTCTTGCACACAAAAGGCAATAATATAGTCTTCACATTGACGATGGTAGCAATGATGGACAGTCGTTGGAGAAAGCACGCGAATTAGAGTGCCCGTAGCCGCCCTTCTGCCAAGCTTCTCTCGTAGCCGCGCTAGGCGAGGCCTCGTGTCTCACTGCCAGCATCTGCTGTCCCTTTCTTACGTATATTGTGGTAGCTACGACGCACACGAATGCTTTGACACGAGAAAGGGTAGTGATGCACTCGATGAGCGCCAAAATCAGCAGGCGAGTTACCAGAAGAAGTGGCAGTCTCAAGCGCCCAAATTATGGTCATGAAGCCGAAAGTCTTCGCCGTCATGACAGAGATGAACTTAGACAGAGCGTTGTGCCAAATTTTCCACGTATTTGGGATCCGTACCGCAACAACTGCAAAGTTGCAGTTGCAAACTTTTCTCGCAGCATGTCTGGCAGTCCAGATAGACAAACAGCAGAATTAATCCCAGAGTATCAGCTAGTATCCTGTTTATCCAACAAATCTTCGAAACCTATACCCTTCTTATCGAAGTAAAAGCTCGACGGGTACCAAAATCGTCAGCGTGACTCACCGCTTTTAGTGCGCGATCGCGGGACGCTTGGGAGCTATTTTCGTCACATCAACAATGCCGATCGAGTTCGTATTCAGAAATCCCCCCGCATCTCATGTTCAACGACAACTCTCAGCCGACCTACGCGAATGACCAACTTGAGTACGGAGGGTCGCATGGAACATCGATGTATGAACAAGTATATGTGTACGTCAGCGGCCTTCCTTCCTCATTCATCAATTTCAACCACTGCAGCGATTCGAAGACACGATGTCTTTCATCAGATGTCTTCAAAAGTGTGCCATCGGCTACCCTAGCACTCAACCAATCCGTCTTCTCCTTTTTCTCTTCGACCTTGTCAGCGTCATCTGCTTCAGCGTTCGTTTTGAATTGGTCCAAAGATGGGTGTCTACTTACGGCGAAGTACAATATCATGACAACTTAACGACTGCGGCTTTGATCGCTATTGTCCGTCTTCCAGACTTCCCACCCTCCTAGATCTATGCTCTGCTTACATGCTTCTATGTATAGCTCATGCTCTCACTCCCCTGGACGCTATACGTTCTCCTGCGGCCATCATTCACTACCTCGAGCCTCCACCCCGTCTATCACGTCTGCTGCGAACTCCTATGTTGGGTTGCGCTCTTCGCCTGTGCTACCACGAGCTCGTTAGACAATATGAATGCTTTATGGGATGTCACAGGCTTCAAGTGCGAAGGACAAGGTTTTGCTCAACCAGACTGCACGAGCGCATACACTAAGATACAGAGTCTGAGATATGTAGCTTGTGCGTTTGCTTTCGTGGTAGTGTAAGCTCTCTATCTATTTTAGGCAGGGAGACCTAACACCGTTGGCTAATGCTCGAGTAGAATCCTGCATTTCATCCTCTTTGTGATTGCCTTGCGAACCAGTGGCTACTCGGAGGCTGCGAGAAGAAGGATATCTCAATGGATACCTACTTTCATCAAGACACTCGCCCGTCGCCTCAATTCCCGAAGCGATGGCCAAAGCAATCTCCTTGGCATCCGCATCCCACTTCTCTTACTGGAGCTCATCAGCATCATCCTTTGGGCCGTTTTGTTCGCACTTTACCGCAAATGGATACCCAACACCCGGGGCTTGGGTACATATTTTTTAAATGGGGAGTGGGAGCCACCCTCAGGCTTCGACATCAGCATCACTGTCATGCTCGCATTGGTAGGTCCCTGATGTACGCCAATTATCCAATACCACTGTTCTGACAAAGTATCACACCCAGGTCATTGCCTGCTTCTTCTGGACCCTCGTTGTTTTTCTTCGGCCTCTAATCACGGCCTCTCAGGTTCGTAATGGGTACCATATCGTTCTGGAACTCCTCTGCTCGACCCTCCTCCTTTTATGCGGTATAGTAGCATTCTGGTGGAACGACATGATCAGTTTGAGACATTCTGTCACTTTCAATGAACAGTGCATCACAATCGGGCCCCCGATCCCTGGCGAAGATCAAGATGGACCCGTGCAGTGTGAACCCCATATGAAGGCGTTGCGAGGATTGAAGTTTTTGGCCCTGGTCTTTGTGTACTTGATGGCGTAAGTAGGGTCTCCTTCACATGATGTGATAAGTGGCTGATGGACGCCAAATCTTGATCTAGATTGCTGCATCTTGTGCTTTATGTATTCGCCTGTCGAGCGTGCTACAAGAGAAAGCGGGAGAAGAATCATGTGTACGCGATTGGGTCGGAAGTTGAGTTGCCCATTGTGACTCGCTCGGCAACGGACGGGCTGGCTGCGGAGTTGAGCAGGAACCGGAGTGAAGAGCGAGTGTCAGAGGCTGTTCCTGCATAGTGGGGCAGTCAGATGATAGTCAAGCGTGTCTTTGACTATTCTAAATGCTAGATTCAGAACCATATTGTTCGCAACGTCATATGTACGATTCCTAAATATACTCACTAGCTCTCCTACGTCTCTCACTCCTCATCTTCATCCCCTTCTTCGTCATCCGCAGACTCTTTATCCAACCCATCTTCGCGAAACATAGCCACGTCGTAGTCTCACGCTCGGGTCCACACATCTTTTTGGGAATGTTCTTCCCAACGAGCGTTGAACCCAGGTCAAATTCCTTCCTGTCCGCATCTCCAAAGTCTTCACTAAAGCTCTCTCTACATGTTCTTCGGGCAGCCCACCCCTCCCTTTCAAGGTTTTCAGGCATGTTTGAAGACAACTTGAAGCTTTTGTAAGCCGTCCATGCTTTCTCGACCACCCCAAAGTCGCCAAAAGGGGTAAGAGATAATGGAGCACGGTGCCCTGATCTGGTTCACGACCTCCCTTGCAGATCCACACTTCTCCTGCGGAAACAGCACTCTCCTCGACATCTCCCGTTGCCCCAATTCATCACAGCTCTTGCCCCGCATGTAGAGTCATGCTGATCAACGCGAGCACGGTCCTCCCCCATTCTTTCACCATGTTTTTCTCCCTTGGCATCTCGTAGAACACGCAGCCTTTGAGGAGCTCAAAGCGGTGGGGGCGGGTGTCCAATCGGCTCAATGTATGTTCCGCATCGGACGAGGCGGCGTATGAGATTAAAGTCGTAGTTTGAGGGGGTCTGGACGGAGCGGGAGACGCTGCAGCGGGCCAGGGGGCAGCATAGAGGATGCTGTGGCCTTTGATTAGAGGATGGGGCGAGTGAGGGAGGGAGGGAGGCGGATGCGAGGGCGTATAGTTGACAATTGCGCACGCTTTGAGCTGAGGATTCGGCCAAGGTAAAGGTTGACGCGTAGAAAGGTTGGACTCGGTGGAGCAATACTCGCGTTTGCTAAGCGCATCACGCGCGGTCACGTGCATCGCATTCCTCTTCTGAGACCTATTAATTGTAACGACGATTATCTGTTCAGAGATCTGATGAGAGTAACTACAGATAACGCTGTCACACGTACACTGTAATGTCGATTCGTTAATCTTACAGTATTCACAGAGCTTTCTTCGAAGCGGCGCCCGCCTGTACTCGTACTGCACCCTATTGAGTTGTATGGCTAAGAGGGTCGGGAGGGTCGAGGGAAGGTGGAGAATGAGAAAACGGCCTCTGTTAGTCGTATTCTTTTGGCAACGGTCAAGTAACGCCTGGTGTATCGGACGGACTCGGCCATTCTGAATATGCAGGATGATATCATAGGAACATTGGCGGCTGCCAACATGAGGCTGAGCAAGGATTGACATCTGACTATGACTCGCTCGCTTTCTTTATCCACCAGGTATCCATCTCTCCCTGTCCAACCTTCAAGCGCTGCATTTGCCAATCTCAAACCTAACAACGGCTTGATCAATCCATCCCACCATGGATCCTGCCTCATTTTCCTTCGCAGTAGTCGGCATGTTTTTCACATGCGCAAAAGGCTATAAGATCTTTTCAGACGCTTACAAGGCACCAGCGGATGCCCAGAAAGCAGCTCGAGATGTGCTGATTGAAGGGTGTACTCTAGAGGTTTGGGGCGAGCACTTTGAAATCCATCAAGCGAAAGAGCAGCGAAGCGAGAAGCTCAAAATCCATCTGCTGAGGGGACCCATGTTGTATGGTTGCTTTGAGGCCCTTTGCGCCATATCCGAGATCTTTACGGACATCAAGGGGTTGGACAAGAAATACGGCATCTGTTTCAATTATCATACGAAAGGTGATAGAGTAAGTGGGCAGTCTGTAGCATTACAGCAGCAGGGCTCATGAATTATAGAGTCCGCATATACCTCGAAATGTTCGAGCTCTACTGGAGGGGCGTGATCCGTCACGGAGTCCATCACCAGCAGAGCGAAACGAAAAGAACGGAGAAATGGATCGGAAAGTCCATGACTACAACAACAAGATGTCGCTTCTTCAGAAATGTCGATGGAGTTTGAAAGGCAAAGGTCATGTTGAAACACTCCTCAAGGATCTCAGAAAGTACAATGATGATCTTGTTCGTCTTTGCACGTGGGAGGCGCAAGCACAAATAAATCGGGGTTTACCTACCTTTGCCTTACCACAGTGCAAAAACTTCCTCGATCTGCATTTCATGGCCGACTCCGCCCAGGATGCTGCTAAAGACAAGTCCTCACCAATGGCCGATGGTCGTGAAAGGATTGCGGAAATGGCCAGGTTCAAAGCGAAAGTGGTTACACCTGCTCAAGTTTCTAAGCGGTTCCGAGCCCGTTGGCGTCTTCTTGATAAAAGGGACTATGTTGTGAAAACATCTGGTCCTCGGACGCTTGCAATCTCTCGGCAGGATCAGCAAATAGTGTTTGTTGAGTGGCAATCCTATATTGGTCATGCAGGTCGACCTAATAAGCTCGCCGAGGAACAAATCCAGCAACTTGGAGACTTCCTCAGTGTCCCCGATCGTCCACATGACTTCCGTATACTAGACTGCATCGGACTGTTTAAGGATGAACCAAATTCTCGATACGGTGTGGTGTATCACCTGCCCTCGTATATGCGCGATCTCGCGCGCCGCACTCGCCCTGAAAACCTCGGGCACGTCTGCAAACCAAGTTCATTGACCCATCTCCTGGACAATGTTGATGCTATACTTGACCTCGGCTTTCGCTTCGATCTAGCAAAGAAGCTCGTGTACAGTATCGTTGTGCTGCACACCTGCGGCTGGTTGCATAAGAATATCCGCTCCAACAACATCTTTTTCTTCCCAGCTCGACCAGCTGACAACAAGAGCTTTGAGAACCGCCGAAAGGACCTTGGCCGTCCCTATATCATGGGCTATGGGTTGTCGAGGCCTGATGACGTTGTCCAATCAAATGAACACGATGATCGTGGGCCGCAGCACTACTCAAGGAGCCCTGAGGTCCAAAGGTCAGGTGGCTTTATTAGTAGACGGGTTGAGGTAGGAAAAACAGCCGATCATGATAAACTTCTGGTTCGCCCATCTAGGTCTCATGAATGGGGCTCCGACGCCGATGAAAAGCCTCAATTAAATATCTATCAACACCCGGACAAAATGGCAAACCCCGCCCGTCGCTTCCGACACAGCTACGACATATACTCACTAGGTCTGGTGCTCTTGGAAATTGGACTGTGGCAGAGTCTTCAGACGTTTGAGAATGGCCAGTGGGACGATGCCTATGCTTTTCGACACTTTGTGCTCACTAAGCTGGTTCCTGATCTATGGGGCCAGTGTGGATCGATTTACGGCGGTGTCGTGAAAGATTGCTTGAAGATGTCGAGCGATATCGGTCTGGAGGATGAAGAGGGACGAAGATTGGCTTGGAGTATCGCTGAGAGGTTGAACTTGTGCAATGCATGAGAACGTCGTTATGAATCATCCAACAAGTGTCGCTGTTCCTAGCCGATCAAGCTCAGGGTGGTGAGGCTTATATTTGAAGCAGAGATCGAGAACTCAGATGCAATGAAGAAGGCGAGCAGGTAGATCGGACGCTTCTTGGAAAGATGCCCGCGATATTTATCTTGCTGTTTGCGCTACCTTTGTCTCGAGAAGACAGAACGGACTACACAAGGAGCCATGCGTATACATCATTGCTGGCTTCCTGCCACTACAGTACTCTAAACCTCTGTTCTTGTGAACATGTGAATGGCAATAAAAATGACTAGGATACCCTTGTTACCCCTATACCCGAGGCTTCTTGCAGACGTAGAGAGTGTTTTCGGCACATGAAAATCCTTACATGCCAATACTGTCACTGATGCCTGGGTGGTGCATCGTTTGGGATTATGCCAAATCGGCGACAGTAATCGCAGACACTGGGGTATTACTTTCTGCCTCATGTCATAAAGACCATTTAAGATGGGCAGGGTATCGGTAGGACAGAGAACGCGTGAATGAGCTTCTGTCTTCAAGTAATTTCAGAAGATTCGCTGATATCTTAAACGGCGCAAGTCTAAAGTAGGGCACATCACCATAAAAACACAGTACCTAAGTGATTGGCCATGGCTTGGAGAGTAGGTAGCCGTCCTAGACGCGTAGCGCGCTTACCCTCAGCACCTTTGGAGCTTTCAACTTCTGAGCTTCCTCAAATTCCAAACCTCACTTTGCACCTCAGTTGAACATTTGGATCACGACTGAAACCCTAACCGTTTCTTCCGGAACTCAGCATCATGGAAAAGCTACCTGTGGAAGTACACACGCTCGTTGCCAAACAAGTAAGTCAGTCAACCGGGTGATTGATTTGTACTGACGAAAAAGGTCACATCGCGCAATGATCTTGCGTCTCTACGCGGCGTCTCAAAACACTGGAGAGATGTCACTTCTCCCGTTCTATTCGAGACCTTGGTCATCGAAACAAATGAATGGCGTATGGGAAAACTAGACTGGAGGCCTTACGACTCTTTGAAAGAAACGACGTTCGAGTGCCTCCATTTGGTCAGGCATTTCAAGATACATGCAGTCTTCCATAGCAGACTCGAAGATCGTTGCCCTCACGGCGTTTTTCCAGGAGGCAAATATGAGTGGGAAGAAGATGGTGTTGACGCGTTGAGAATCGAGATGTTGCCCTTACTAGCGCAGCTCAAACCTAGGGCTCTCCGTAGCTTTCGGTACGCTTCTCCTCGAGGACATTCAAGTTCTTGCTGACCACAAATAGTTGGGATCTAGGGTGTTGTATGCCCAAAGAAATACTTGGAGTTGATGGCCATCTACAACGAGAGCAGCCGGAGATCGAGTCACTATCCCTCAATACAGGAGCTCCGACCGACAGAAACTTTGTGTTTAAAGATGGAGACTACACCATTCCACCACCAGCGCCTCTGATGCTTGATGGCTTTCGACGTCTTCGAAGCTTCTCCTGGACAGGTGCTAGACTGGCATCAGAGTTAGAGTCCTTGCGTGTCTTTCTTGCGGCAAACAGAAGTATCCTCGAAACGCTGGAATTGGACTTCATTGATCGGAATTCAGTGAACCATGCCTGTCAAACACGGCTGGCGAGTGACGACCCCCGCGTGTTTACTACACACGTCTTACCTCTTTCGCCAGATCCATCCATCAACTCCTTTCCCGCGCTTACCACTCTCTCGCTCTCGGCCGTCTGTCTGCCGTTGAACCTTGATGCGACCGTTTTGGCATTCGACTTCGGCCGACTACGCGCTTTGAAAATCCACAGGTGCAAAGACACACACCTTCTACTACGAGCTATCGTCCATGCTGCCCAGTCCCTCAAGCTCGAATCCCTAGACCTTATGATGGAGGACTTCGCTACCAAACAGGATTGGGGAGGTTCAGGCTTGACAGCATTTCTACAGTCGTTCAACAGCCTCCAGCAACTGTACCTCTCGATTACGCCATCAGGGGAGATAACGACAGAACAATATTTCGAGTCGATACTATGCCATGCGTCGACCATGAAGAGACTAGTGTACCACGAAATGGCCTTCTATCACCCGGAGTCTGAATACCCGACTCAAGATAAAAATCTGACTCTCGCAACCCTAGATTTGGGCTACGGTTCGACAGGGGCGATGCACCGTTTTATGCAACAGTCAGGTCTTGAGAGCTTGGGATGCTGCGACTCGCTCTCTCAGCTACGACAAATACTGGAGTCTTGCACCTCTACGCAGAGCTTGAAACTTCTCCATATCAGACGTTCGAAGTATGGTTTTGAACCATTGCTCCGAGACGACATGATTCAATGGACCGTGAAGGGGGTTGTTGAGCCCGTGGGGCCGGAGAATCACTCGGCGCAAGCCATCGCGAATTTTGAGCTGTTCGACTTCGTCCGGTGGGCTTTCGGTTCCAGAGGTTTATCGAAGCTCCGGATCTTGGCGTTTGGAGACTTTTCCTATGATGGCCGCTTCGGGGACAAGCGCCTTTTGTTCTGCAGGCAGCGTATAGGTTCACCCCATGGATTTCGGCTGGCATCAAGGGAAAACGTGATCAGTCTGGGCGGCATCGATGAACCTTTTGACTTCCTCTGCGCTTGTCCTAATGACCCGCTCTATCCAAAATAGCATATTTTTCAGTATTGGCTTCGGAAATGGGGTGTTCTTAGAGCCGTGTGCGCATCAGATACTTCCCAAAATGATCTGGAGGCCATCACACGGAATTAGAAGAAAACGTGCCTTTGGATGTTTGTATCGAGTGATTGCTCAGCCGCCTGTGCAGAAAACGGGACTGTTATTGTTTCAGAGAACGAGTAGAAATGGACTGCATGGAATGTGACATGGAAAGATGCGATCTTGTTTGCAAAGTAGATCATAGGGGCTCCTTCGGAGGGCGCCATCGCGACAACACGCCCTCGTCATCACCGTGCTGTGACGGCACTAGCGGGCCGTTCAAGTTCTCGCACTTTCGCGTCGACGCTTCTTCTTAGTGATCTTCAGGATGTGCGGATATTCCCAAGTGCGCAACTAGGAGAGACGGTGCATAGCTATACCAGCAAATGAGGTGAAGACAAAAACTTATCAAGTACACATTCTTCCATAGATTGAAAATTTTCACATGAGTCTCCCACTAAAGCCTCCTACTGAAATCTCTCATACAAATCTCATACATACCTCCTTCTTTTGGTCTGCAGTCCTGTGCAGCGGGCAATTGCTCCAGCCAACAACCCTCTTGCAATCCTTCCTAGGTATCGCTTTGGGATCATCAATTCATCCTTTGCTGTTCTTGGTAAGTCTCTGCTGAGTCCCAGCATTCTCTCTATCATGCGGCTTCATCTCCACGCTCGTTCTCTTAGAGGCCACATATTCGTCCCCTTCCACCTCCCACTTCTTAGTATCTTGGTAGCAAGGTACACACGCGTAAGAGCCTCTCAAGCACGTGCGTATCCTCGTCGCCTAGGTTTGATTCTTCTGTAGCAATCCCCCAGTAAGATTCGCCATCGTTTGCTGGTTCAGCTTGGTTTGCGGCATCCACTAGAGGCCTATGACTCAAAGAAGTCATGTCGGGTTCTGTAACGTTGGTAGGAAATACAGCTCCTCAGCTTTATTGACAAGTCCGCTCCTCGTGTTTGATTCGCTGTCGATCTTCAGGGGAAGAAGGGGGGTTTCTGTATCCCCTAGCATGATGACTGGATTGTCCGCGTCCGTAGGACATGAAGCTATTGGGTTGAAAAACGTTGAGATTCAGATTTGCCGGTAAGAACATTGTACTATCGTGACTTATATATGATTTGTTGACTTCATGACCTATGTGACTGCACTGGCTGCTGATCACCGTGAGAGTGTGTAGATTTGGAGTTTGGGCTTCTGGGACTTGGGGAAGGCGCGAGCATCTCCCTTGCTGGTTCTAGCATCCATTTCTATTCCCGTTTCCTCCGGGTCTCTGACTCTCGAGTTGGAGCATACATGGCTAGTATCCCACGGTGAAGGACTGAGAGAAGAAGTACGTGTGCTGAGGAGGAAGATGAATCGGACCTTGGCATACCCCACAGTCAGCAGATGGAATATCAGGACAGGACTGGCAAAAAAAGAAGGCAAGCCTTTGGGGCTTTAGATAAAGCTTTATGGTGAGTCAGTCTCCAGCATGACTGACCCATGCAGGGGCTTGGAGAGAGAGGTACGGGGGGGTTGGGAATTACTTTCAGGCAGTTCAATCCATTGTGTGGAGGAGCATGATTTGCTTGACACATGTGTTCACTTCGCTTCATGATCAAATAATCTAGAAACGTAGCTAGGACCTTAGCAAGTAAAACTGCTACTTGAAAAGCAAATTCGCTCCTCGCGGTCACGTGACCATCCACTAGCGCGCCGCTAATGCGAATGACCTTCGCACTCACTCACTTCTCTTCCTTCTTTCCTCAAGACACTGACCACGGCCAAAGCAGCCACACTGCTTTCAGCTTTGATTAAATCTTCTTCCTTGGCTCACCAGGGGAACTGCGGTCTACGAGGGGAAAAAGAGCCTCCGGGCTCTGGTGCGTCGGTGCGTCTTCACTGGGCGGTTTTGCCCCCAGTTGTTGAAAATTTACAAATCTTCCACATCTGTGGAAGTCGGACCTCCGGGTTCGGGTGTGTCTACACTGGGGGATTGACCCCCAGCTGTCAAAAATTTACAAATCTTCCACATCTGTGGTAGTCGGACCTCTGGGTTCGGGTGTGTCTCCACTGGGCGGTTTTGCCCCCATCTGGTAAATATCTACAAATCTTCCACATCTGTGGTAGTCGGACCTCCGGGTCCGGGTGTGTCTCCACTGGGCGGTTTTGGCCCCAGTTGCTAAAAATTTACAAATCTTCCACATCTGTGGTAGTCGGACCTCCGGGTTCGGGTGTGTATCCACTGGGCGGATTGACCCCCAGCTGTTGAAAATCAAACTTTCCTCTCTCGTGGTATCAGGGTCCTTTGGACTCGCTGGTTCACCGCTGCAGCTCACTTTGGCTCAGGCTGGTACCATTCCCCTGATGTCTTCAATGACAGCACAATCTGTTGGTACGCTGGCTGAGGATTGCAGCAGTTCTCCCAAGGTCATGCCGAGCTCAAGACGCGCGCTCGAGAGCGAGATGAGGACAACCTAAAGCTCAAAGCGGAGAATGAAGCACTCGGACAAAAAAGGTTACCCGTTGAAAAAAAAAAAAAAAGGGGGGGGAAAAAAAAATTAAAAAAAGGGGGGGGGAAAAAAAAAATTTAGGAAGAGGGGGAAAAAGTTTAAAAACCCCCCCCCCCCCCCCCCCCACATTAGAAGGAAGAATCAGAGACCGGGACGCACAAATCACAGCCGCGGTGAATAGGGACTGGACAGCTGTGCAGCCGCACCTGGATAACGTTCTAAGGGAGACCAATGTTGTTCTGGTCCAGCAGCGAGACGTGCTTATGAAGGATCTGGACCAAGCCCATAGAAAGAACGATGATCTACAAAAGCTGACACAGGGTCTCATGGAAAAGCAAGAAGACTCAGAGTCATCTAATGTTGCAAAACTGGAAAAGGAGCAGCAAGAGCTTGTTCAGCTCCGAGTGAGGGTGTCGGCATTGGGAAAAGCAGCCGAGCAGGCTGATATCCAGAGGAAGCGACTCGAACACGTCCGAAGGGCGGAGAACCGGGGAAGGGAATTAAAGTTCGAGCCTGGAAACGACAAGCTCCGAGCCAAGGCTAAAGCTCTCGAGCTTACATGTAACGACATGAAACCTAAGATCGCGAAGCTACAAGCGGTAGTACAGAGAGCTCGACGGACACGCGAGGCTTTTGTGCACCGCTGGGACGAGATCAAGCGTCTCACCTACTCTACCCACAAGGAGCAGCAGCTACTTGCAGCATTAGCAGAAATCGTGAACGAGGAACTTTTGGAGTGAAAATGGAAATGCGAGTGCTCAGCTGAACAAAACCCAAGGGTTCAAAGATAGTTCGACTACGCTGTCTGGGCCAAGTCTTCCATTTCGGTCTCATCCTTTACATGCTAATGGCTGGCGTCTTTGTAGTCCCACCTTCGCTGTCTACTTCTGCGACCTCGAGAAACAAAAACAAGGTCTTCTACATGCCTCCACTGAACGGCTTGTAGAAGACCTTGTTGACCACTACTAGAGCAACTCCCAAGCTAACTTTCGTTAGTAAGCTCAACTCAGTACTCGTCTCCATTCTCAGCAAGAAATGCCACACAACTATCCCACCGTGATCACTGAGATCATTTTCTCCTGCCACCGTGTCCTCTTGCCACACCAACCTATCGGTTTGCGAGAACAATATGGCTAGTCTAGGCCGACTTTCAGAAGAGGTATCTGACTATTTGGCCGATCAGATAATCTCGGCCAAGACGAAGAATCTGAAGAGCACCATGTGCGCGGAGTTCTCGAACATACTTCACCTACGTTCGAAGACCATGAATGCTGCGAATTTTAAAAGCCTGACAAATGTGACGCGGGAGACTCTGCTACGGTTTCTTGACTGGATCGCGCTTATCATCATCCTCAAGACGCCAATCATCGATACATTACCTATCGGATGGCAGGAGACCCTAGAGTTCCGCCACACATCTGTCAAGTGCTTGACACAGATCGAAGGCCTCGAGGTATCGTCATCAAACTCATATGACGAGAAGCGAAAAAAGCCAGGGTCGAACTGGATCAGTTCCGTCGGAAGAAAACCGCTTCGGAAAAGTTCGTTGGAGCCCAACTACCCCTATTCTAAGGCAACCTCAACAGGTCACCGGAGTGAGTCAGGTTCTCATCAAGAGGACTTGGTACGTGATACAAGGTTCAGACAACGAGGCCCTGAATCTTGTACTGGAAGTAAAATTCTCGGACGAGAATGCGAAACCGACTGTGGGCTTGCCAATCGTCAAGATTGATAAGACGAAGATGAAGACTGTGCAGTTGCAAGCGAAGATGTTGGCCTTGGAAGAAGACGCAGCGCTGGAAGCTTTGCGTTCTCGACAAGTTGACCGAGATCCAAACAAAGGGTACGTTTCCCGAGATATGAGGAAGCATTGACTCACGCTTATAGGCCCGCTGATAGCAAAGAGTCCATTCGCAGCGCGCTAGTCGAGGTTCTGGACAGCCTCATGGAAATGACTCACTACAACCTAAAAAAGCGCTACATGGACGATTCCGCCGCATTTTTGCGACATCTGCTCTTCGAGCGTAGAACACTGAGATCCAACAACGTTTTGAAGATCCGGAAAATCATATCACGGCTCCCAAAAGCAAGCCACCAGCACAAAGCAAAGAAATCGGCTAAGAACGCATCGGCATATGACACCTTGCACAAACTGTATGTTGAAGATTCGAGCAGTGAGTTTCGCAAGAAATTCGAAGAACAAGACCGCATCGCGAACTTGCGGGTTGCCGAATCGCAGCAAACTGTGAACAAGCTCAGGCAAAAGTTCGTCGACCTTGAGCGGTCTCGTTCGGCCATTAAAGCAGGGTACTCTATTCACAAGCCAAAAAGCCAAGCCGAGGACCAAGCACAGGAGCTTGAGAATGCTCTTACCGAAGTAGCTCGACTACCTCAAGCTGTTGAAGAGCAATTTCAGACTATTGAAGAGCTGGAGCAGCTGCTGATGAGTACCGTAAGTTCCAATAAGAAGCTTGTTTCTGGGGAGGTTCAGAGTCACCGTTGCATGACACTCAGATGGCGCTTGCAAACGAGCACGTCGGAGATCCTGCAGCACAGCCTTCTTTAGTAGATGGCCCTGTTCAAGAGGATTGGACATCTTCAACATTCGGGGATCAGCTGGAAGTACCAGGAGAGGACATCGACGAGCTCGAAGCGCAATACTCGGCTAAGGACCAGATGCGTGGAAAAGAAGCCACGTTGGAAAGCCAGCTCGGCGATCTCAGAACAGAGAACGCTGAGCAAAGAAGAAACGAACTTCTAGTCTAAGAACAAGACAAGAAATGGTGCAAACTTTTCGAGGAATTCATGCAGCGGGCAGCAGATGTGCAACGCAAGGATGCCTCCAAAAATCAGAGCAAGAAAGGATTCATTGATCTGCAATAGATCGTCAAAGTGGGGGAACTGCAGGACGTCTGAGTTGGCTTGAAGAGAGTTTTTGGTGATGCATTTTCGAGTTCGGGCTGTCGGAATCGCAATAGCACCTGTCAGGACAAGAGGAAGAAAAAAGAGAAGCTCTACCAGGGCGAATAAAAAAGCCCGAAGATGATCTCAAGCATACAGAAGAGAAGTTCCTGTCTATTCCCGGAATATTTGACGAAGAAGTCTCCCAAATATAACTAACGGACAACAGATCTGGGTTCTCGAAGAGGACGTGGCTCGACAAGTCTTTCCTTGCTCCGCAGCTCGAAGCTTAATCACCCACTCACAAGCAAACTCCAACATTGTGCAGAACCAAAATGAGGAGCAGCATCACCCGGACTTGGAAACCTCAGCTTGGGAACACGACTCTGAGACAGTAGAGCAACACTCCTCGGTAGCAGAACCCGGATCTCATGGCAATGAATCGCCGCACTGAAGAACGCGAGCGAAAGTAGCACAAGCTCCTTGAAACATTCTTGCAAAGAGCGCCAGAAGTCCTACGTAATGGCACGGCTCTACACAAGATCAGGAAAGCTTTCTCCGATTTGGAGAAGAACGCGAACGAGGGATCGCAAGGCATTTGAATCAGTGTAGCCGTCGTTGACATGATAGCGCCAAACAAATACGGTCGCGAAACATCCAAACAAGCCTCTTCTGTTGGCCAAGCGGAGTGAAAGCAATGGGCAGCAAGGTAATTATGCTACGTCACGAGATTCGATCGTTTCACATACGCTTACCACTTGCAGGCTGGTTCGAAAGCTCTACTCCTCTCTCAGGTTCTGAGTCAATCACATCATTTCTCTAATTACGTCGGTCCCCAACGTCGTCGAGTGCCAACGAAAAGAGGATGAAGTTACAAGAGGACCAAGTGAGCCAGAATGGGGAATGGGCGCTAAAGATGGTTGGAATACGTGGACAGACGACTTGTAGACGACTTGTGTCTAACGTCGCAGAACTGACCGGGTGACACAATCAATCTGGTTTGCCACCTTCTTCATCGGATAAATCCAACGTGGATTAGAGAACCTCTTCCGCGAGTATGATCATTGCTGCTCTGCTACACGGAACGAGGATCAATTCCCAAGACGACCAGCAGTCCAAGCAGAACCCTTGCGAAGATCATTTGATAGTGGTTTCTGCCGCGTCAACGCCGCAGCAAGGCCTTGTACATCCCACCTGTCATCCCCCCACGCCAAGCGCTTGACCTCCCTCCCTTTCTCTCATACACAGAGTCCAACTCCGACCCTTGATCACCAACCTGCTTTCGTCTAAAGTACCATGCCAGATCTTTTTGCCGAGATCTAACCTCTCGGCTAGTTTCATCCGTCTGCTTCACCACCGCACTACTTTCCCTCTCCATGATTCAGAAGGTGGACATCTTCACGGAGAAGACTCACTGCATCCCCTTGAGGGCAGGGACCGCGGGTAAGCGTCTCGAGGAGGATTCCACGGCACTCTCGCAATGTCGTTAATGTCGAGGCGAGTCGACGCCTTGCCCTCAACATGGCTAAGGCTGTGGAGGATGATGCCGCTCTACTGGCGACGTCGACGCCGTTGCCACTGATTGACGATGCGACTTTCGCCCGCTTGGCTCTGCTATGTCACGCACCTCCCACGGCATTGAATAGCCTGGAGCCAGCGTCGCAGCCTCAGTACACAAATCCGACATTGCCTATGATAGCAGAAGGCCAGAAGAGAGCAGAACACAAAGACAACTAGAAAGCTTATTTCGAAAGCAGCCACACAGCCACAGCTCTGACCACAATCCTGATGGCCCACCAAGAGAAAGTGTCAAAGTATATCTGTGGTGTACCCCACGCAGAATCTCATTGCGCTTCGATGGCACGGAAAGGATGCAAACGCCGTTGCGAAAGCAAAGAGTGCTTTCGAGAAATTGCTGGCTGGTGATTTTGCAATGAACGGAGACTTAGCGCGTCTTAGATGGTCAATAAATTTTTGGCCCTCGCCTTCCTTCTTTAAAACGCTGATCATTGCCAAAGCAGTCACACTGGTCACATCTCTGATGAGTATCTTCTCCTCTGGCCTCTGGCCAACCAGAGGAACAGTGGTCTTCTGAGGGAAAAAGGGTCTTCGGGCTCTCGTGCTTGCTGAGTCTCCACTGGGCGGATTTATCCCCAGCTGCTAATAAAGAGAAACGTCGTCTTCGGTACCAAACAGCGCCCAGCAACTCCGGCAACATACGGAAAAATGATCGGTCGCGCGTCGAAGTCCTCGAGCACCTTCTCGAGAAATTGGAACGAGAGAGCTTGGCTCTTGTCCGGCAGTCAGAAGCTGCGTGCGAGCTCCTTGGAGCACGCGTTGAAGAATTAGACGAGCAGGTTCAAGAACAAAGTCGACAGGAAGACTTCCTCCTGGAGCGTTTGTACTACTGGCGCCAGAGACTTAGTGACCTGGAGAAGTCGAAGCAATACGAGGAGCGGCGACTTCAGAATCTTATCAGTAATCTCAAGGACAAATACATGAGGGAACAGATGTACCGATTGATAAATGAGCGAGATCCTTATCATATTATCAGTAACAAGGACCAAGAGATCAACGGCATGAGGAGGTTGTGCGCCTTTGCAGAAGATGATGGCCCGCAGTCAGCAGCAACCAAGGACACCAAAGAGCCAAAATCGAACGACGACCCGACCCCATACTGGCTTACTCACAATACTCCACAAGACTAGTATGGCATCGCGTTAGAGGCGTCACGTCCATCAGAAGATTTGAGCTCACGCTCGCAGTTTTAGTATAGTAAGTCTCATAAAGAAGCTTCCAAGCAACCATCGCCAGAGCCACAGTCTCCCGAGTCTCTTCAATTCGGTCCCTGCTCACCTGACCATCATGGATCGGAACTCAGCCACATTCCAAGTCAGGGCTGGTTGTCTGACGAAGAGCTTGAGAGCGCTCACGTCGATAGTGACTTGAGTCAGGGTCGAAATGGAGAGGAGGGAAATCTCGACGATGTCGAGAAGCTCAAAGCAGAAGTCGAGATGCTTCGGCTCCAAGTACGAGTCATTGAAGACAAGAACATGGCCAACGCCGAGCAGGAGCGAAAACGGGGCAAGTTGTATGCTGAGTTCCTACGATGGGCGCCGAAGGTTCAGCAGGAAGGTTGGCTCACGAACAAGGTTCGGAAGGCGTATGCAGCCTGTCAAAAGATGGTTGAGGCGCTGGAATCAGGAGACTGAAGCGTATTATGGTCACTCTCGGGTGAACTCTGTGAATCTAGAGGTCGAACAGATGGAGGAGATTCGTGTGCTGCATCAATTGATGTTGCGAACTTTACGCTAAGTATTCTCAATCCCCTAATTTATATTTGCTGACTGACGTGTTGCAAGAGTACCAGAGCATCAACATCATCCTGATATCCTCCCGTCTCGAACTTGACCTGTCGTAACATTATTCACACCCTCCTAGTAGCCACGTTTTGGAACACCACCTGATCTGTACTGGGCATGAAATGTGGCCCATGGGATTCCTGAGATAGGACAATTTATGCAACCTGCGCATCACAAAAGCTGCATCTTGACACGACCACCCCTCGACAAACGTCTTTGTCGAAATGTGGCCCCCGCGCATCCCAGCCACCATGTTTTCCAGCCACCTGATTTTGTACTGTATTTAGGACCTGGCCCCGGAGAGGTTTTGGAGAAATCAATCCGTCCGTTCTACACACCACATACCTGAAATTCTAACAGTCTTGTCCAAACTCGAGTCGGGGAAGGAAAGGCATACCAGTGAAAAGATGAAAAAGGGGGTGGAAGAACTTGGAAAGGCTCATGGGTCGTAATAGGGTATGTATAAACTGGCGCTCGTAGGATCTCAAAAGAACCTGTTGGATAATGGGCGGTTCTGCTCCAGTGTTCGAATCAAGACATCATAGTGAGTAAAGCTTGATATCAGATTAGTTGTTTGGGGATCTCATTAGCCTTGTCCATAACAGTGATTTGAAGAGCTTTAGCGAGCTTGAAAAATCTGAGAACGCAAATCGATTTATGATCACTAAGCATATGCAACGTGTCCAAGTGTTTATCTATAACTATGATCCAGCGAGCTTTCAAGTCGCAGCTGTTACATCAAACTGAGATACGAAACATCAAATAGAAAGTTGTCCTTCGCCCCTTGGGGATGTGGTTTAAACCCCTTTCCATTGGAGTTTTCGTAGGATATCGACCGTGGTGGGATGGGTCCTAAGCCGTCGATAGGTCGGTATCCCGTGGAATCTGTCCGAGCTCTCTGCATCAGGAGGGCGAGGAGGGTTCGATCCGTTCATGTATAATTTTCGGTTTAATCTTTTCCATTTTACTGGAGGCTAGGTAGGCCAGGAATTCACATTCATCAGCTTTGTCCAAACCCTGAAAGCAGCAAGGGAAACCATGCGTAGAAACGTCACATTGAACCAGCTAAGTGACCACAGTCAACGATCAGCCTTCAATCTGTTCAATAAAATGGCTTTGTCCCTTAGAGAAGTAGGACCGACCCCGGCGTTGCTCGCTTTTCCGTACCCTATCCCTCCCTGAGCGAATAGAACTTTCAGCAACTTCGCAACCTAATTGCTGGACATGACCAGACTCCAGCGGCGCAGCTCTCTCCCACTTGGAGCCTGTCTCGATCTGTTCCAGCAGCAGAGTTGGCTTGCTGATAACAAATCCCTTCATCAACTCATTATCTCACTTTACAACTTACTAATCAACAAAGAACGTGGACACATCCCTCCTTGCTCACATTCCTTTCTGGCCCACCTGAGACTTTTGCCATCGAAAAATCCAGAACAGAATTCGAATCTACCAAAGACGTGGGTCTGGTGCGATCTGGGGAGGTATGATTGCGTATTAGGCATAGGTGGAGGAAGCAGAGAGCTTGAAAACTATTGTAGAGAGTACAGCTGCGATTTGAGTGAGGTACTGGGAGGCAAAGTTATACTTGCTGGGCTTGCGGTTTCATGCTGTTAAACGTATGCTGGTATTCCTGAAACTGCAATGTCTGCGTCTGAGCAACTAAGTTCGGTCTTCTTAGCAGTAGGAACATACCACGACTTTCCTATATATCTCCTCACCACTTAGCAATGCCACTGCACGCGTAGTATTGTAGGAAAGTTTTAGGACACTTTAGTACTTGGCGGAAGAAGTATGGAGTCCCGATCATCACCCGTTTTCGTGCTAGCGTGGAATTAAGCGAGGAACCAGAACAAAGTTGCTTGCTGCTTCTTCTTTTCCCTTTTCTTCTTCAAGTGACCGATTACTGCTAGAGCGTACGCTTGCCGTTTTAATCACGATCTCCCCTCTGCAAAGCAGAGGACAGCGGTACTGTGGGAAAGGAGCTCCGGCTCCTACGGAACTCGTGTCCGAACACACCTCCGGGTGTGAGTGCGTCTCCACTGGGGCATTGACCCCCAGCTGTTATAATTTAGAATGTCTTCATCAGGGACATCTCAACCTTCTCGAGAGGATGAAAAGGCTTTCAGCCGTATGTTCACCGGCGGAGAAGTCTTCAAGCCTCTGAATGAGGAGCAAATGCGGAAGCCCGATCTTGAGCAGGCTCATGAAGCCACGGAAACAGAGCCAACTCCTACCCGTGAAGAAGCAGACGCGCTACGAGCAGAAAACCTGAAACTCGAAACCCAGATCTGCTCGCTACAGGCCCTGATGCGCGATCAAAACAAGAAGATCCGAGAGCTTGCCGGTGATCTTCGCCAGGCATGCAAAGAGCGCGACGAGATCATCCAGGTGGCGGAGAAGATGAAGCATCAGCGAGAACTGAAGCCGAGGCAGATACAAAAAGCTTTGAACGGAATCTCTAAGATCTTGAAGTAGTTTGAAGACTCCTCTTCCACCTCCCAGAACCCCTGCCATCAGAGCCGCTCGGAATGATGTACTTAGGTCGTGGCCCGATTACTCGCTCGGCGGCACAGAGCGGCAGATACGCTTGAAGACTACAAAATGAAGCGGTCAAGTCAGGGGCGCTGAGACAAGTAGCTAAGTACCCCTAGAGTGACAATCATCAAAGCCTTGGTAGAGGACTAACTCCGTTTCGGCAGAATGAAGAACTACAATGGCATGACCCACAGCCCGATCCCGACGATATCGCCATTGCTACTTGATGTTCCGGGTCTTAGAAAGGAGAGATCGTCGCTTCTTGCTCTGTACCTGCAGGGATCTGAGTCGGAAGGCAGTTGGAGGGCAAGGGGAGTCGTCGGACGGTAGCAGTAATGGCGTGGCTCATGTTGAGTCAAAGAGAAGCCTCTCGTGCGTTCGGAGGAATTTAAGAGGATTGAGCAAAAGTCATGCATAGAGGGGGGAATTAGGCAGGCGAGCATTCCAAATATTACGGTTCCTGACTGAGGTCGAGGTCGAAGAATGCAAAGACCCAGGGATACAAACTTGAAGGAAAGGCAGGCCAACACGAAACAAAAAAATGTCAAGTACTTTTGAGTAAAATATTAATTTATGGTACGAGATTTGCTCAAAAGCGTGACGCTGAATAGCGTACGTCCTCACGGAAGACCTTTTCCGCCAATTCCCACCACCCACTCCCTAAAGCGTCTTACATTTGGCCCAGTCGCTGAACCGAACACAGACCATTCAGAGAAATACAACCGCATCTATTCACACCCGAGTGGGAGAATTTGTTTTCATTCCACCAATAGGCGAACGTGCTCATTTGCATCACCATGCCTACTCTAAGCTTGCAAATAAAAACCATAGAAAGGCTTTGATACTACCCCAGTCATCTGCTACCCACAGTACCGGTCCTATGTAGAAACCCTGTCGCTACCAAAGAACCCCTTTCCGAGCTCCTACGTCCCTCCTTGAAGACGTGAGGTCCTTGTTTTCAAAGGTCACTTGGGCCCTGAAGAATACCTCCATGCTGATCTCTGCTTCAGGGCTGGGTGGATGCTCAGGTGAAACGTGGAAGCTCTGTAGTCATGCCCTCAAAAACTGCCCGAAACAATGGACTTGAGCATGTTCCGTGTCATACTCGTCTGTCCGAGCTCCTGGTGTTCGCCGAGCTCAAAATGCTTCGTAAGCCGTGGGAAAATTTTCAACCTCCCCCTCTTTTGACCCGTTGCTAAGCGTAGCGTAGGCTTTCAAAGTCCCTTTTCAACCCTTCATTCTGTCAGAGAGCAGTCAGTCGGCCGTTAATAATCGTAGAAATGAGTTCTGAAGAGACTTAGCGTTTGCTGCTTGCAACCAGAAGCCACATCCATGAATTTTTTGATGGCGCTGTATTTGTTCCTGGCAACCCACCTGAGTGTTGTTGACAGCCAGCCAAGTCCTGGAATCTGAAGTGATATTTATCGAAGCTGGCTATTGGCGTGGACCAAGGTGCTGAATGATAAGGTGAGTACATGGTCCAGGATTTGGGAAAGAGAACTAGTCTATTGGTGCTCCAGTCCTCAAGCAGGAGCCAAGGTCTGCCTGTCTTGTACCCATGGCTTTCGGCCTCCCAGTCTCAATGATTTGCGGGGCCGGCCTCGACTCCGTCTTTGGACCCATGGGCTTCGGCCTCCCAGTCTCAACGATTTGCGGGGCCGGCCTCGACTCCGTCTTTGGACCCATGGCTTTCGGCCTCCCAGTCTCAATGACTTGCGGGGCCGGCTTCGGCTCCGGAACCCGGGGTTTCCGCTTCCCAGGTTCGACGACGTTCCCTGCCGCAGCGTCCTGCATCTTCTTCCTGTCCGATATCCTCGACTTTTGTCTTGGCTCGTCCGAATCCGACGACTCGTCCGAATCCGAAAACGTCCCGTTCAGGAAATCTTCTATAAGGTTCGTGGCCGCCGGTTTCTCGAGCATCGGCGGGTCGATTGCCACTTGCGCCATCGTTCTCGAGGACTTTGGTGCGAAGGAGGGGGCTGCTGGGTTGAGCGGGAAGTTCGGGAAGACTTCTTTTTTTGTAGGCGGCGCGGACTTTGATGAAGGTCTTTGTGTCCGACCTGCTGGGGGCTTGACTGCCCTTGAGTATTTAAACTCTTTTCGGACTGGCCTTGCGCTGCCAGCTTTCTGGTCCCGCTTCTCAGCATTTTCGTTGGCGATCGGCCGGCTTGGAGAAGGTTGTCGATTGTCCGTAGAGTTCTTTGCCTGGGCAGCGGACTTAGGGGTCCGCTCCTCATCGTCAGCCAGCGCGGCGAAAGGATTGCTTGAGGCTGCAAGTCCTTTGTGGACTCCTTGTTTGAGGCCTTGGGTGAAGGGTTTCGCCTTGTCTATGGCAGCGCCGAGTCTTTTCCGTATCAGACGAGAGGCATTTGTAAACTTGGAAGGAGAGTCGGTCTCAGTTTTCTCTCGTTCTGCCAGCGAAATGAGCGCATGATTCGTTTCTTGCACTTGCTGTCCCAACGAAATGAATTTCCGACTCCTCGACGCCTGAATGTCCGCCTGGTTGTCAGCTTCAGCTAACAGACAATCGAGTTCTCTCAATAGCACCTGGTTGAACTCTCGAAGCTCCCCGAGTTCCTCTTTGGAGCTCGCGAGCTCTGTCTGGCATGCCTTTCTTCGTTCATCCGCAGCGTCCATGCCGCTTTGGAGAGCCTCGTCGAGGTATGGCTTGACCTTGTCCCAGTCACCCCGTACCGCGTCTTTGATCTTCTGGTCCAGGTCCATGATCTGACCTTCAAGAGACCTGATCCTCGCTTGTAGTTCTTCGACATTCTTGTCGTCACCATGGGTTCTAGGTCGGTCAGCGTCGTCGAAGGCTGTCTGAAGCTCTTGAATGGTAGCATCCTTGGCTTGAAGTTCCTCGTCCTTGAGCTCAAGCTCCACTTCTAAGCTATCGATTCTCTCGATGTCGGCTTCCAACCTAGCGATCTTCTTGTCGAGTACCTTGCTTCGAGCCTTTTCAGCTTCATAGAGCTGTTGAGGGGTTTGCGTCGAGGAGGACATTTTTTCTTCTTTTTCCAGCTGGAGGCAGGACCGCCCAGTGGAAACACACAAACACACACACACACACTCACACCCGGAGGTGTGTGGACGCAGGATCCAAAGAGAGGCCGGAGCCTCGTTCCCTCAATACCCGGTCCTCTGCTAAGCAGAGGAAGATCGTGATCGCGTAATGAACAACAGTGTTGGTGCTGCTCTAGTAACAATCAGTTTCTTGAAGAGGAAAGAAAGTTGGAACGCAGGTGCTGATGTTTGTGCGGCTCACTAGCGTCATCACGTGATGACGGACTTTCTCGACGCGTCTTACTACAACACAATTAAGCTCTGATGTCTGGGGCTTACGGGGGTATCCGTATATTCGACTTCATGCACAAGCAAGCATTGTGCAAAGACAGCCAACATTACCAGCCTTCCTCTACGCAGTAGAACCGCAGACCTTATGAGACTTACTGCCCCTGAGTCAAAGTGATCTTTCTGAAGACGAATATCAACGGCTCCTCCGCATATACAAAGGTTCAACCTCCCAATCATCGCCGAAGCCGACATCGTTAGCATATCCTCCTACAGTACAGATGTTGATGCACATTACAATCACGATCGATCTGCAGTGGTGATATTTAATCACCGAAAATGAGCGAGGACAGGATCAAATGTGTTGGCATTGGGGGTGATTTTCTGAAACTGCAAGCCATCATAGCCCACATCTTATACGAGCACGTCGAGGATGGGTGTCTTGACCTGCCAGTTGCAGTTTAAAGGCGTAAAAACCACCAAGCATAGTTTCGAGATCAGGACTGCGATCATTCAGGTGCTCCTCGAATATGAGAAAAATCGGGTATGAGAAAGGAGCAAATGAGTTCTTGAGGCAAGTCAACAACTTCCCGATCATCATAGTTAACAGTTTCACTCCATGAAACTAGGCAATATTATTCCAATATCTCAATTCATAAACCTCAAAGCACTAGTTGAGCTCGTGGATTAACCTGCTGAAGCAACAGAGAAAAGGCCTTAGAGCCACTGTTCCAATATGATTAGAATCGGCTAGAAATGTAGAAGCAGAACAAAAGCTATTTACTAATCTAGAGAATCGTCCACCATTGTGCAGCGCACCTACAATCGAAGCAGCGCAGGAACTTCCTGAGAGAAACTTTCGGTTTTCTGCTGAAAAAGGAATTGCTCAGGATGAAAGATAGAAGAACCTTAGATGATCTCGCGCCTCTCTGAGGTGGAAAGGGCTTTTCTGCTTTGATTCTTGTGATTCCCGTCCGCAAGGTAAGTCTTCTCGCATGGAGCCTATCAAAGAATCCTTACGCTGACCAGCAAGTATCCGACAGATTCGAGATCCATTGTCGCCATCCATCCCTTACAACCCTAAATCCAAGTCTCTTCAACAACAAGATCAGCAAGCTCCAAATGCTTCCGGTGCACAAAGATCTCTCTTGAGGGGTAGAAAAGCTGGCTGAGGGAAGGGCGCAAGGTTCTTCGAAAAGTGCAAAGCGGGTGTTCTACAGAGCTGCCACCATCGTCACTACGCATCGTTCAAAAAGGGTACGATCTTTCACACCACAAGGAAAGTACGACGGGCCCGGAACCACACTCGGGAATCGGGAGTAATGGAGGGCTCGAGGCATTTGGAGGGCTGCCGGCAGTCTTAGGAGCTTCAAGCGTTTGCTTGCTCCTTGGGCAGGAGAAGAGTGGTAGTCAGTCGGCCTTTCCACGGGAAATGTGGCATAGAAAGATCGTGTTCGTGCACAGGTGTCAAGATGCTTATATCGCGTAAAATGTACCTAGTGCTGTCTCGCGTAACGTCCCATGAAAACTACACGCATAAATGAGTTCTAAATAATAATTGGCTGGGTTCTAAGGCCCAGCCGCATATAAACAGCGATTTACTATATAGCTTAATTCTAGAAAAACTCTCTCTATATAAAATAAAAGATCTAAAATCTAAATATAAGAAAATACTAAAAAATAAGACGCGGATAAATAGGAAAAGTTTAAAAAACCTCTTTTTGCGATAAGAGAAATAAAAATAAAGAGTAAGAAATAAGAGGGATATCGTCTATTTAAGGCTCTTTTAATATAATAATCTTAGCTATTCTATTATAAGTATATATTATATCTCTTTCTTACTAGTTCTTAATTAAGCTATAATAACTAATATTATCTTATATAATATCTTATAAAAACTATATATATAAATAAGTTTTAAATAATAATTAATTAAGTTTTAAGGCTTAATTATATATAGATAGCGATCTACTATATAGCTTAATTCTAGAAAAACTTTTAAAATAGATTTATATCTAATAAGAATTATTAGCTTTAAATTAAATAAAAATATTAGAAGCGATATAATATAATAAGAATATAGATTAAATATATTTTAATATATAGATAATATAAATTAGACTTCTAACGACTAAGTAGTTAAATCTTATTATTAATTAAATCGATATCTCTCGCGAAGATAATAACTTCTTTATAAAAAGAGTATTTTAAATAATAACTCGGGTAATTAAGTATATATAGAATACTACGTAGTATAGCGATAATATATTATCTTATAAAGGCCTTATTCGAATTAAATAGCGATAATAATTTACTAATAGAAAAGCGAGTAAATAAGTTTTATAGCGAATAAATAGAGTAAGCGTTATTATTTATAGCGATAATAAATAAGATAATTTCTCTTTTAAATAAATTCGTTTTTAAGATTAATAGAGATAGCTTTATATAATAGCTATAGAGCGTAATTAAATATCTTATAATATATTATTATTCGAAGTTACTATTCTTAAATTTAGCTTAAGATTATATAAATTTATTTATATAAAGAAATATAGTAAATATAAGATAAAAGGAAGTATATAAGATAACTCTCTCTAAGAAAGTCTTATTAAATTAGATAAGAATATAAAGTAGTAAATCTCGTATAATTAGACGATATTCTTTAATATCGACCTCGCTATATAGTCTACGAATATTAATAATTATTCGCTATAATAGTAGATAATAAAAGATCTTAAGATTTTTAAATCTTATATTTATATAAGCTAATTAAATATTTATAAAATAGATCTTAATAAATTTAATCTAAATATAATAGTCGATTAGATATACTATTTAGTCGATAAATAATTAAATAGTAATAAGAAATATAATAATTTTTAATAGAATATAAAATTCGATATAGAAGATCTTCGTCGTTTAATAGCTACTTTTTATTTTATTAATTAGATCTTATTAGAGATATCTCGCAATATTATAATTTAGAGAAGTTTTCTTATATTATAACTTAGATAAATCGCGATTTAATAATTTCTATATAGGCTAAGAGCGCTTAGCTATAAATATAAATTAGTAATTTTATTAAATTTAAAGCGAGAGAGTAAGTCGACTAAAGTATTTTACTTAATAGAGATTTAAATTATATTATAAACGATATCGTATTAAGTAAATAATATAATTATTTACCTAAGCGGTGCTATAGTTAATCTATATATAGAACTATTATAAATATTTTTAATAATAACATTATTATTATAATAGAGTGTAAGATATAATTAATATAAGCGAGATAGCTATCTACGAATAATTATAAGAATAATAAATATCTCTTTAAATTAAATATTCTTCTTATAATAGCGAGTAGCGAAGTATATATTAAATATATTGTCTAATTTAGAATAAATAGCGATATCCTCGAGAATATACCCTTCTATTTCGTACTTATTAGAAGTGTCTATTTATATAAAATAGTAATAATATATAACTATACGACGAAGTAGATATATCTTATTTTATCTAAATAGAAAGATATTTTATTAGCGTAGATCCGCTGCGATTATAGCGGTAATATAATAATATTCTTATTTTTTAAATAGTGCGAAGTAGAGTTTTCTTAGAAAAGCCTTATTAGGGATTACTACTTTGGTGGAGAAGAATAGCAAATCTATCGCTGACTTAAGCTCGTTATAGGGGATACTTTATTTATTTAGAAGGGCTTTTATTAACTTTCTTACTTATTTTAGCTTATCGAAAGAAAATCTAATCTCTATCTTCTCGCTATCGAATTAGATTTTTAAAAATTCGATAAAAATATCTTTCTTATTCTTAATATAATTTATCTTTAAACTATAGTTATTATAGACGATATTAAAGTTCTCGCTAAATTAAGTTATATCGTTATTAGATAAAAGAATAGCGAAGAAATTATTTAAATAATAAAATATAATACTTTAGAAGAGGATAATAATAAATATCTAATAAAGGGCCTTAGCGAATAAATTGAAAATGAAAGATGTAATACGTAGATTAAATAATAAGAATCTATTAATATAATAGAAGTCGTTTTAAAAGAAATCTAGTAGTTAAAAGTCTAACTCGACTATAGAAATATATCTAAATATATTAATAAGATTTTATTTAATTATAATTGCATTCTAGCCCTAAGTAAGTAAGATATTAATAATATTATCTAATATAATATACTCGAGTACTTCGTAGGCCTTATAAATATAGTAATTAACGAAGTATAGTTATAAAAAGAAAAAATTATAAATTCTTCTTTAGCTATCGTTATACTTCGAAATAAAATCTAATAAAAATAAAATAAAGTATTTTAAGGATTTTACGTCTAATCTTATTAGATAATTATTATTCTTCTACTTTTAAAAGTCTTTAAATAGTATTTCGAGTACTATAGCGATATTAAGATGAAATTTACTTAATAATAACTAATTAAGATCTTAATAATCTATTTTAATACCGCGGGTGATAATTATAAGTAAGATATTAGCGAATATCTAATCGAGATAATCTTTAAGTTATTTCTTTTAGTTGTTTTTCTTTAATAAATTATATCTCTTTAGTAGAGACTTACTTAGCGAGATAAGTATATATAAAAATAACTTAGCTATCGATTTAAGATCTCTTAATATTAATTATAATTAAGAGATAAAAAAAAATCTTATATCTAGCGAGGTAGTATTAGTAAAGACTTCGTTAATATCAGTATATATAAAAGAATAAGGTAGGGCTGAGCTTGGAAACCTTGAATTTGTATGTGCAGCCAATCATAAATTCGGGTCCTGTACGCTTTTTGGTTAGACCGGCTGAGTCAGCCCGGTAGCCCTCCCGCGCCTCCCTCATCAAAAATTTGTATGTAGAAGTTTTACACTTTGAAGTACTCAGCTTGCGATACATACAGTTACTTCATAATTCCTCAAATTGTAGAGCTCGCTTTGCGTTTTCTAACGCTGTAAAAATTATGAAGTTTGGCCTACTATTGGTGGATTAAATGGATATTCAAATATCGTAGTCACACCAGACGCGTCCGGGATCGGATAATAATCCTTCCACCTGTTTGTGTAACTATTCTTCTTCCACCATTCTACCAATTCTACCAATTCCATCAATATGAACACAATCGTCTTCGGTACCCCTCGCCCAAAGGTTACTCAACGTTTCAGGCACGTACACCCCTTTTGCCCGCCTCTTAGAGCCCCTACTGACGCCCCCAGGCCACCCCTCCGCGAATCCGCTACTACTGGCAATCGAGGCCGCAGCCTAACAACTATCTACTACTACTCATAAACGCGTTGGAAGGCCCTTGAAAAGAGCCCGAACGGATTCACAGCCATCGTCCTCCCCTACATACTCCTCCCAAGCCAGCGATAATGCCTTCCAACCCAGCGATGCTACCTCCCAAGACGCGTCTTCCTCCCCTACCCGTTCTTCATCACCCTATTTTAAAGCCTCTTAACGCGTGTTAGATCCTGAACATCGTCAAGAAGAAGCTCCTGAAAATATGATAATCACACCAGACGCGTCCGGGATCGGATATTTGTGTAACCATTCTTCTTCCACCATTCTATCAATTCTACCAATTCCACCAATATGAACACGTTTACCCTCGGTACCCTCGCACTCAGTTAAACAAGAGGAGGATCTACAACAGGCGAATGCGGAGAACACTGCGGAGAAACCAAGCGGCAACAAGGCCACCATCGTCAAGAACACGGCTTAGCTCTCCAAGATCCCACGTCATATCAGTCATCCACTTAGTCAGCCACTCAGCTAGCCACTCAGTCTGATACTCTACAAGAGGAGGAGTAAGAGGAGGAACTATAATAGGTAAATGCGGAGAACACTGCGGAGAAACCAAGCGGCAATAAGGCCACCATCGTCAAGAACACGGCTCAGCTCTCCAAGATCCCACATTATATACTCTCCACGGTTCCACATCAAATTATCACTCAGCAAGCGTCGTCAGCCAGTCACTTAGTTATCCACTCAGTCAGCCACTCAGCTAGCCACTCAGTCTGATACTCTACAAGAGAAGGAGTAAGAGGAGGAACTACAACAGGCTAATGCGGAGAACACTGCGGAGAACACTACGGAGAATACTACGGAGAAACCAAGCGGCAATAAGGCCACCATCGTCAAGAACACGGCTCAGCTCTCCAAGATCCCACGTCAAATCATCACTCAGCAAGCGGAGAACACCACTGCAACTTGGCCTGTCATCCCCACTGCATTGATATGATACATCACTGCAATGACGTCACAAGAGGAGGATCTACTGCGACGATCACAGTCAATTGGGCCTCTGCAGGAGGGACATCGGACGATACATATTTGGACGAATTGAAACCGTCCGATGTCTACAGCTATCTCATTATTCGAAAGATTTCACTGCGGCAGGAGATATTGTGGGATTCACACCACTAATTGGCACGTTGTCTCCATTTCTTTCCGATATTTCGATACTTCTTGCCATAAGGACATGGCCTTTCTCTGTTTTTTGTGGGCAATTATTACGGATCAATCCTCCACACTCGATATACCTTCCTAATTAGGCCTTAGCGCGCCTCTCTCCGCACATATGTGCCTATATACCACATAGATAGCGTAAATCAATTTTATAGTGGTGGAAGTAGGTCAAAAACGCACATCAAGCGATCAGAGTTCGATTTGACTTAGGGCTAGGGCTAAAATTCGATTTGACTTAGAAAAATCCAACTCCATGAATTTAATTCATGGGCCTTTACTTATAGTTAATAATAAAATATAATAGATTATATATATTATATATATATAGATAGCGATAATCTTAAGCGTTATAGAATTTATTATAATTAAATTAATTATAATAGAATAATTAAGAATTTTAGATATTCTAATAAAAAGATATAAAAGTAATACTACGATATATCTAAGATAAAGTCTAATTTAAGCGTAAATTATATAATAGATAAACTCTTAATTAAGTCTATAAAGATTACTATCTTAGAATTTAATTTTCTAAATAATTATTAAATATTCGCTATATATAGATATCGTCTTAATAAAGCTAAATTCTATTATAAATAAAGATCTTATAAAAATAGCGTATTAATTAAAAGGTATAGATAATTAATAGATTAGAAATATAGTAGTAATAATTTAATAGAGCTTCTTAAAGGGATAAAGTAATTATTTTATAGATAAAGAAATATATAATTTAGCTATAGACCTCAAAGTATCGAAGAAGCTCTTTAAGTCTCTTAATTTTCTTATTACTATCAGCGAGGCGGTTAATAAAGCTATTAAATAGTTTATTAAAATATTTAATATCGAATATTCTATAATAGATTTATTTAATATATTTTAGATTCACCGCTTTAAAACGAAAAAGAAGAGAGACTATTATAAAGTTATTATCTTAATATAAAAAGAAGTAATATAGTATTACTTTCGTTTTAGATAGTATTAGCGTTCTCTATTACGATAAGATTAAAGTTAATTATAAAATTTAAAGAGATATAAATAATAACTAGAAAGATAGAGCGAATAGAAATAACTAGTAAGTCGATAATATAGAGATATAGAATATAGGCTAATATATAATAGAGATAGTTAATTAGCGACGAGTACGGATCTTATTAACCTCGCTTTATATATAGGCGAGTTTTTCGCGATTTTAGAGTATATTATTTTTATTAATCTATTCTTATTCGAGTTTCTAATAAGCGAATTATAACTAAATAATATAGAGATTAAAGATTAGCTTTAATAAGATAGATAGTTTTATTAAAGAATCTAGCTAATAAATAGAAGATATAGCGAGAATAGAAGAGGGTAAGAGTTTATTAGAGAGCCCTCTTATAGATTTAATAGACGATTTTTATAGAGGTAGTAATTTAGTAACGATAGTCTAATATATAGCTATAGCCTTTACGATAAGCTTGCGAGAACGCTTAAGAACTATTAATAGTAACTAAATAGCAATAATATAAGTAGAAGAATAATGTGTTTTTTAAATGAAAAATTGCTTTCGTTTAATATTAGGAAATGGGAAAAGTCTAAAAACCTCTTTTTGCGATGAGAGGAATAAGAATAAAGAGTAAGAAACGGGGGGGATATCGCCTATTCAAGGCTCTTCCAACATGGCAATCTCGGCTATCCTGCCATAAGTGTGTGCTGTACCTCTCCCTCACTAGCCCCCAGTCAAGCTGTGGCGACTAGAGGGTTAGAAGCAAAGACCCTAGTGGAGACACACCAATTTAGCGCCTTGCCAGACTAAGCCCCTCAGCGTACTTCAGCTTGCCAAGCGCCTACTACTAACTTTCTGCTACACACTGCGAAAATGAAATACAGTAGACATTTGCTGAAGACATAACGTATATGTAATTGCTATATCACGCTATATGTTACCTCTTCTCCCGCCAATGCTCGCCCGCTAATTCTCAGCTAAACTAAGGTAATCATCTCCGGTGCCTGCGTCCGTCATCTCATTCTCTTCCCCAACCCCAACACTCCCAGCCTCTTCGTCTTCTTCGTCCTCTGGGTCTGTATGAACCTCACGGCTCCCTTCTGAGGGCGCATCATCCTGGTCGTTATCGTCGGCCTTGGTGTCCGTTGCGGAAGGTTGCGCCGAGGTGTCCGCGGTTTTGGCGGGAGGGAGGAAAAGGAACTTCGAGGAGTTCAAAGATGCATTGACCGCTAGTTTAAGGTTTCGCTGGTTCTTCGCTTCGACCGCTTCGGTAGCCAAGGAGGCTTCCTCATCAGACGGAGAGAGGGTATCCAAGTGGCTTGTATTATTTGCGGAGGGTTCGCAGCCTGCGCTGAGTGTAGTATCCGTTATCCCAGTAGTCCAAATACCAAGGTATCGTTTTGCTAGGACCGAGGTAAGGCCGCATACACTTCCGTGGCAAGATCAATTCGCGCTTGCTCCGCATCGTGAGCGTCAGCAATTGCCGTGAGCTCGGGATTACCGATAGGCCGCGTGGTGTGTCCTCCGCGGGTGCGGTATACCGCGATTCTTCCGATTGGTCGACACAAGCAGTGCCGCTTGGCAGAAGACGAAGGTAGCATCCTTACCGCGAGTGAGGGCGACGTTGAGACGGTTGGGACTCCTCACGTGGCTAGTGACTGTGCCCACTTTGATGTAGTCTTCGCCTCCTCTGTCTTCCTCATCCTCGGCTGCACTCTCTTCCTTCGTCGTCGGATCTTTGTACTTGTCCTTTGCAGCGACGACGTCGACGATAACAACGCGAGCCTCCCTACCCTGGAAGGCATCGACGGTAGAGATCTCGATGGCGTCCTTGATCGCCTTAGGCCACCGCATGTCGCTGATCTTTTTTCTAAGAAGGCGACGCTGTCCTTGGTAGTAGGTGAGGATCTTGATCATGCTAGCCTTGATGGTTCCGCTCATAAGGAAGCGGTCAATCATCCCGACTATAACATCGGCATTGGCGTAATTGACAAGGGACGTCCCGTTGAGCTCGACCCGCGAACAACCATTTGCCACGTTGGTAACGACGTACTCTGACCCTTGGCCATTGTCTCCTTTGACCCCCATACCAAGAGTGATCTCGCGCATGGCTTTCCGTACATCGTTGTCCTCTTTCATCACGGCGGAATCCTTTAGACCTTGGTTGTCGTAGAACTGCCACCGCGGAAACGCGGAGCATGCTGGACACATACGATACTGCATGTCCAGAAGGTAGCTGGGGAAATCCTTCATAGCAAGTAAAGCCAGTGGTGACACTTTGGCATTCGCGAAGAATTCATTGGACTGCCCAGACAGCGCCGTGGGCTCGAGCTGTTGGATGTCACCAAACAAGAAGAGACCCTCCCACTTCTCGAACGTCGTGAGTGGTACGCAGAGACTGGGAATGGATATGTGGCCAGTCTCATCGCAGAAGATGGCCGTCGGCACAAAGGAGCGGGAGCCTTCGAGCAGAGACCCTCCGCAATTACTTGCGATGCTGAACAAGATATGAGTCTCTGCCAGCACTCGCTCGACCATAGAGTCGCTCTCGTCCTCGAATGCCGTTCTCTCTACCCTAGTGATCCTTCCGCGCTTGGCTTGGTAGTTTGCCATGCACTCCCTGTATTTTTTGGAGTTGTCGAAACTGGCGATGGAGATTGCACCGGTGGCAAGTTGCCCGTGGAACTCATCCGGTGACAAGCGTTCTCGAGTATCTCTGTAGTCCGCTTCGGCCATCCGCCTATCTCTGTCGGTGATCTCCCAGATGCGGTAGTCGAGTGTCATACCGGCTGCAGAGTTGGATCGTGATAGATACGGTAAGCTGTGCGCTCTAGCAAGAACCAGTCACCTGAGGAAAGAAAGGGAAAAGAAGCAACAGCAAGAGGCTTTGATGCGGAGAAGCTGTAAAGTATCAGTCACACTTCGCAACCTGGCGAGGAGATGATCGGGCATGATGACTTACCGAAGACTAGAAGCGATGTGGAATATATATAGCCGACACGTGAGTCAAGCGTATGTATTTCTATATAGAGATTGGAAGATAATGTAGGAGAGATGGTTCCTTTGGGAGGGGAGGGGGTTTAAATAGTACGCAATGCCTCTGGTGAATATTTTCTGTCCAGGATGAATGGAGAAAGGGAATGACTAGAAAATAGGAATGACTGAAAGAAAGGGAATGACCGGAAAAAGGGAATAACTGGAAAAAGGGAATGACTGAAGAAAGGAATGACTGGAAAAAGGGAATGACTGGAGTAAAGGAATGACCGGAATAAGGGAATGATTAGAGAAGGGGAATGACTGATGAAAGGGAATAACTGGAAAAAGGGAATGACTGAAGAAAGGAATGACTGGAAAAAGGGAATGACTGGAAAAGATGGATTGATTGGAAAAATGAATGATTGGAATAAAGGAATGAATAGAGATAGGGAATGATCGGGAAAAGGGAATCATTGGAAAAAAGGAATCACTGTTAAAGAATAATTGAAGAAAGGGAATAGTATACAGCGGTAAATGCTTTCATTCATCACAGATTCTCCACGACTCCGTGAATGAAAGCACGTTCATCTGTAAATGAATATATATTGGCAATGAATGTCATGCGTGAATAAACCTGACGTATTCTTATCTCCTTTTCTCTTAATCCTCACCTCATATATATAATTACTATATCTCACCTCTTTTCAAAAGCTGGGTGATATTACTTGATCTCTCCCTCTCCTCATCAACCCGGAAGTATAATTTTCCTTCTGATGAATATGATATAAGATCTGATACTGCTATTCACACCTCTGAGAAAATATCAATTTGTTTTCAGTGCTTCGATAACCTTAGCTTTGAAGATACTAAGCTCTCGGGTTTACTAAGCTCTAATCTCTCAATCTCTCCACTTTCTTCTATCAATTCCTCTCTTTTCTCTTACTCTTGTTTCTTTTCTGAGCCTATATCTCTGTTTACTTAGAGTATCAGCTGAGCTATGCCTAAGACAAGACTGCCTCTGTATTGGTACTAGAGATTTCTCTTCGGCACACCTTCGTTTGGAACTTAAAGTGGCACTGGTCTTTCTGAGACACTGGTTGGCCAACGTATGGTAGGATGTTTTTCTAATCACCCTTTGTGGCTTACCCAATCTTTCTGTTTGAGTCCTTGATCTGATCTAAGATGCTTGATCTTCGCTTGTAGCTCTTCAACACGGTTATCATCATCTAGGACTCTAGACCTGCCTGCGTTTTTAAAGGCCGGCGAAAACTCTTGCAACTACCGTCATGGTTGATGGTATCAGAAGTCATCGCATAAGGGTCTAGGATGCTCCCTTTCTATATAGCATTTATTTTAATGGTACCTCGCAGTTCTGCAACCATCTCTCTGCGGATAGAGCTTTTTACAACTTCGACACGATCGGAGTAAGAGTGCCTCATGTCCTATTGGGCTTCGAATAGCTAATCGAACCATTAATGAACGCTACTATGCTAGCCAGAAACCAAGTCTGTCGATTCGAGGAATCTTGCTTTCCGAATCGTCTCATATATCTACCCTTTTTCCAAATTCTCGAGCTTCGAGGGCCAGAAGATCGGGGCTCTTTTGCAAGAAAAGTCTCATATGTGTAACGTTTCTGGCAAAAGCCTGAGTTCAAGAAATCGGGAAATGGGTGAACATTCTTGACGACGACTAAGTGAGCTCGAGAAATAAAAAGTTACCGCGATGTAAAGGCCGAATCCCCGTGAATCCTATTTTTTCGGACATTATGAAAGTTAGCAACCGTGAACTCGTCATTATCTGGGGGTAAGATCCCATAAATTCGATCAGTTCCGAGTATAAAGCAGCTCAAGAATTACATACAAATCACCGTCATTCTGCCGGATTTTCCCCACGTATCCCATCATAATATAAAAGCATCGAGCTTTGCAGGGTGCTATTATCTGAAGGAAAGTTCTTTAATTCCCGTCATTTGATTGAGTGTTCGAGGTATCCAATGGAAGAAAACCTACGTCACATCCCCACTATAAATTGTCATTTGCCGGAGATTTCATACGCAACTTCTCTGATACCCATCCCGTGTATGCTGGAAAAGAAAGAAAATATCTAGGGTCCTCATCGCCATTTCGAGTCGACATTTCGAGTCGCCATTCGGTGGGGTTATTCCCCATCAGCCTATCTGCTTGCTTATTTTATAGAGCAATTTTGATCCTCGTCTATTTTGGCAGCCTTCACGGTGTTTGTGACAAACGCAAAAAATTGATCCGCGAGGATACACCTGACTTGCAACCAATAACACTCTTGGGTCTCTAAGTTCAAGATAGCACGGGAAATGAACGCCACCATTCTTCACGCAACAAAAAAGGCGCATTCCGAAAACACACGAAGTACTAGGCTGGTTCACATGGAATGTTTTCGCACTCAACAAAGACCGTTTCTTGTGCGACTATGCAGCAAGCAACGCTATTCCCGCATACATCGAGCTAACGAGGGTCAAACGGGCAGTCTATCTCTTGTTCACACTTCAAACACTTTGATATATCTTCCATGGATGTAGGGGAGTTTGGCCACTGCTGGGCAGGTGGCATTAAAGCCAGACTGAAAAGACAGAAGGAAGTGGCCAGCGTTTGTGGTACTCTTAAGTGTACACTGCACTAGTCAAATTTGAGTTCCTATCTCTATACACACACTTTGTTCTTCGTATCAATTCTCCCAATTGAAGATGACAGTGACGGCGAGCGACTGGGGCACGGTTGTTCTAAGCGGGCGAGATGCACGCGGGATGCAGCGGATGGGCTCACTTGCGCCCGAATGAATTATCGCCTCGCTTACGGGGCTATGTTCGCCGGTTCCGTTATGCTTCTGCGGTAACGCGTATAATTATATTGTACCTTGTAAGCGCCATTGGCGTAAGTGGTTGTGATGCAGACTTGGGAGACGTGTCATCTCTTTCCTTGACCTTCCGACGTTTCGTATCGAGCAAAGAACCATACAGCCTCGAGATGGGTCGCCACTCTTGCTTCCTTCACTTAGGAGCTTTGATTGCGCCAGATCGTTTTTAATATTGGGAGATAAACCACATGATACATGTTAAGAATTGTTGTACTCAGCCTGGTATAAACCTTATGGTCAATTTCGAAACAAAGGGAGACTTTCTCCACTGCCTCAATGATGCGAAACGTCGGCAACTTTTTCGCAATGACTTCTCAGGCTATGTCAATATCTACAGGAGGCTATGAGTAGTGGTATACACGCGCCATCTCAACTTGCGACGGGTATTCCTGTTTTCCGGGCTAATTACTAATTCATACCCCGAAACTATGAATCCTTACCGAATCATACCCCTAATTACTGAATCATACCCCTAGGGGTATGATTCAGTAATTTGCCATTACTTGGGGTATGATTCGGTAATTTGCCATTCATGATAAAAATCGCAAAGGAGAAAATTCGCGACCTGGGCCATCCGACCATAGAAAAGAGGAAATATCTCCGACCGTATTCAATGGGTGACCTACCAGCTTAAATACATCAGACGAAAGCCGAGTGGGTGTTAGCAGCAGCCCCCACGGGCACCCTACGACGGCCCTACGGGGGCCCTATTTAGGTCCAAATAGGGGTGTCTGGCTATCAAGCGCAAACACCCCCGGGATATTTAGGTTCAAATAGGGGTGTCTGGCTGTCAAGCGCAGACACCCCCGAGACCAGGCTTTTTTTGCGCTTGACAGCCAGACACCCCTATTTGGACCTAAATAGGGCCCCCGTAGGGCCGTCGCAGGGCCCCCGTGGGGGCTGCTGCTAACAGTGGGCTAAATTTAGCCCCCCAGCCTGTCTACACCCAGTCTGTGACTCTCACACACAGTCTTCACTCCCAATAGTCTACACAGCAAGTTTGATAAATTACCGAATCATACCCCAAGCAATTAATCCTTACCGAATCATACCCCAAATTTTGGTGTAGGGGTATGATTCAGTAATTAGGGGTATGATTCGGTAAGGATTCATAGTTTCGGGGTATGATTCGGTAATTAGCCCCCTGTTTTCCGCCCAAGCAAGACATGTCATAGCCGATAGAGGCGCACAGGGTTTTCTGGAATAAGTACAGCTCTTGAGCTGCTGATTAGCCTCGAGACATTTTCAGCACATACAACCTTAGGATTCCTATCAAAAATATGAGTCTGTCTCTTTTTCAATTGGCTGTGAACGCCTCTGCGGTCCAGGTAGCTTATCCTCCGCTATCTCTTCCAGATGTTTCCAATTGTAAAGACTACTACGCGTAAGTATACAGATCGGAATCCTACATTTATGCTTGTGTCAAAATCCGAGTCATAAAGCATGCTGTGGGACTCATGAGCCGTTCTATAACTGTTGGCTGTATTTGTACTCCATAAAACAGTCTAGTTTAATTTTACAAGGACGAAGGCTGACTCGAGTTTCCAGCAACCCTTCTCCGCCTCTCCTCTCCGATTGCCAGATCGCTTTCAAAAATCTACCGAGTGGTACTGCGCCCACTGCATGGTACACTCAACCTGCCGCTGGAGAGGAAAGAAACGTGCTCCCACTCGAGGTGCATCATGGTAAGAAGCCGGTCCTTCCAGCGAGATGATAGAAACGCCTAATTCGGAAATTTGTCAGGCACGTGCGATATCATATTTCACACATCTGGCCAGTCCGCCCAAAGTCTGGATCACGTCTGGATCGTGCCAAACGATATCAAAGCCATGGCAGCATGGGTACTTGCGCGTTGTGTTGCCGGCGGCAAAGGAGGAATGGTCACGAAGGGGTTGGAGAACACAATAGACTCCATTACCAACAGCGACAGCAAGATCTTCCCTGATCCCGCACTCCGTAAGATGATATCCCCAAACCTTCCGCTGTGTTGCTGACGTTAGTCAAAGCCCCAAGCAGCACCTTCTACAGTCTCCACGTATGGAATCACACACCTAGCGACATAGACTGGAACCCTGGGAACAGCGATCCCGACGTTGGAGACGCTCTAGCCCAAAGTCTTCACAGAGCTGGACGAGCAGCACCAGCCGGCAGTCCTGCGGAGGCGGAGCTCGAGCGCCGTGAAGACTATCTTTGGGCGGCTGTGGGCCGGACGGAGTATGGGGAGCCGGTCACTAACTGGTGGGACGGCCCTTCCAAACCTGGCCTTTCCTCAAGTGCACGTTGACTCACTGCGGATACGAGCCATGATTGTTATTCAAATGATTGTGGTGGTGATTTGACAGTGACGCGACTGCGCAAGGCGTTTCCGTATGCCCATATCTCCATGTTGTGAAATGATACAGATCAGTCCGTAGGTTCCAAAACCAATGGCAAAAGCTCGTTCCGCTGCATATCAGGTGCACAGTATTCCAATACACTATGAGCTTGCAATAGATGCGCACATTGTACTATTCACATCAACTTTCGGCTTTTTGAACAAAGTGAACAGCTAAAGCACACACATCTCATAACCCATTATCATATCTCCACCAAAATCATTCAACCGCCCTACTCCTTGCACACCGCGTGTCACAACACAGCGACCAAGCCCGCAACCGCCCCCAGACCAACAGCAGCCGCCAACGGCACATGTGAATGACCAGCGAGACTCTTCTTCGAACCTGTCGCCACACCCATGCTTGTCACCGCCGCAAGTGTCGCTGGGGTGGCGGTCGAGGACGTTGGAGAGGACGAGACGACATGAAAGATGGGAGTTCCTATGGAACCTGACGCTGGAAGCGTTATAGGATGGACTGATTGCGTGGTCATTGGAAATAGTGAGGATGTGGTGGGAGAGCTTGAATTGTTCCTGAAAGTGTGGATATCAGTTGGGGAAAGTTCTTAACAGAGAAAAGATTACGAACAGCTGAGCCCCGGCTTGGGCGTGGACGAGGCTCACGGACAGGGCAACGATCTGCAGGCAGGACGAATGCATTTTCTCTTTTTGGTTTTCAGCGCATGACGATCCAAGGATGTGTTGCAGGGAAGTCCTGAATATATCTTCCAACGACGGGAATAATATGGCAATGAAAAACCACAAGAAAGTCCACCCGTAGATGCACTCCTACAAAGACCACGACCCGAGACTTTCTCCGATGTGTTTATGCAAGTAGCCGGATTGCTTGTCGCTCGGCTTCAATCACCATGCATTTTCGAGATCAAACAGGCGGAGATATTACCAAGACATCGCGATAGATTTGTCCAACAAGCAAGCCCCCGTTCCGACACATGTTGACCTACCTAAAAGTCGCGATGGAGGTTTGTTTGAGATCAAGCAGAGGGACCTAAACCTATTCATTCTCGGCTGTTTGCCGCCTTTGTAGGATCCAGCCTAAAAGTCTGAGGTCCAGTGGAGCGTGAATCGTCCAAATTTTACACTAGATTACCGGGAGGGTACAGATCTCATGCACACGTTCCCGTAATATTGTCCCGAAGCAGCAGATTTGGGAGTCGGATGGCAAAAAAATCGGCGAGGCGCAGATTACAGGGGGAAGACGGGACACCGATTCCTGGAAACGATCCAGTAAATATGACATCAGCTCAGCATATTGTGTTCAACTTGGAGGAGGCCGGCGCGGTGTTTATATTCGTGCTTTCTGGGTGTGAAAAAGACTGATCGGGTATTGGTTGCGCAAAATGTTATCAATGTAGGTACGATGGATAGGAGCGAGGTCGCTGGGGTCGAGTTCAGGAACCGGCTTGGAGTTAGAGGAGTAGAGAGGAGGCTGGAGGGAGCGGGAGGAGTCCATAGCTGCTGGGTGGATGATGAGATGAGGGATGTCAGAATAATTGGCAGCGTAGTCTGAGATGCGCTTTGAGAAGCAATACCAAAGGCATCAAGTGAGCATCTAGAGCCAACTATCGGCAAAGGTTGTCTAATTAGGCTTCTAGAAGGACCAAAAACCAACGACCGTGCATGCAGAAACTTTTATTACAGTAAAGGCATTTGGCATGCCGACAAAAGAAGCAAGGAACCTGTCTGACACATCCTGCAACTCAGCACTGGCAATGCCAGACTTCGGAACTCCTAAAGCCCTGCAAATACCCCGACCAATAGGAGGATCCCAACGCTACCGGCGAAGCCACGGAGTTGACCGGCGCTATTTTTCTTGGACTTGGTAGGCGAAGCGGAGGCAGCCGTGGTCTTTGTGGCCTGGATTAAGTCAGCAAGCCGTGCTATCTGCCAATCCATATGTTCCTCGTCTCACGTTTGTAGGACTTGAAATAGCTGTTCCGGTGGCGAGTCCACTTGCTGTCTTGCTTGATGTCCCTGCTGGGCTAGATGATTTCGCCATGGCGGACATCGACGAGCCAGAACTGACAACGGCCACTGGGGTGGCCGCCGTAGATGTCGTTGCTTCAAGGCTCGTCGTCACAGATGGGGTGGTTGCCATTACGAGGGTAGGGCTGCCTGTAAAGGTGCCATTGTCAGCTCTTGCTGCTATGATTGCGCTGCTCGCAGTCGCGCTCATCATGCTCAACCAAGGCCGATGGAGTCGAGTGCGAATTGGTTTTGCGCTGGAGTAGCGGTAGATTGATCAGGAAAAGCCGTACCAGTCTGGAAGGTGACAGGGACAGCGGTCGAGCCCGTAGTGGGGCTGGCTGAAGGGTGTGTTCCGCTGAGGTAAAGGCTGAATATGGAAGCTGCGACATCTGCAGCGCCGAGAGTGTTGGTATCAACTCTGAATTTGGCATCATGTCAGCTTGATCGATTTTGTGTTAAGGAGAGGTCCACCAACGCTGTAGGGACAACGTTCCCTTGACCGAACACCAGACTCGCGAACAGGATAACTGTAGGCACAGAGAAGAGATGCATGATGACGCTCGAGGGTTGGAGTGTTTCAAATTAGGTTTTAGAAGGATAGAAGTGTGCTTCTTCGAAGGAGTGATGATGCAAAATGCAAGACAACGAATTTCGAAATAAAACTAATTTCCCATCACTCACAGCTCAAGCACCTAGCCGTCGCCTTTCCTCTTTGGGATGCTTCGCCCACATCACAAGACCTTGCCGTGACACCGTGACTATTAATAGGAAGCTTGAACGTTGTTTCACATTGTGATTTGCTTGCGGATTTCGAATGCTTCACGCAAAAGATATGCGTTTCATTTCGTTTGAAAGCCAAGATCCCAGGAGAAAAGTTCAAGATTGCATTTATATTTGCTGCCGCCACCGCCTCTGCAAGAGTCACCTGATTATGTTGCCTGAAAGATTGTGGTCATGTGGGGAACAGCATGTGGTGAGATTTGACACTATGCTTGCTACAAGCGAAGCAAAAGGATGAAAGAATTCGGAGTGCGTATCGAAAAAAACTCATTACAACAAAGGTATCTGGCTCGCCGACAAAGGTAGGAAAGAAACCTGACTAACGCACTCCGCAATACAGGGTTGAGATTGGGCTGTTTCAGTTGTACAGCTCAGTGATCATCCCGATGAGGAAAAGGATCCCGGCAGTACCAGCGAAGCCACGAGGTTGACCGGCGATGTTCTTGTTGGAGCTCGTAGGTGAGGCGGAGGTAAGCGAAGCCGAGGCAGCCGTAATATTAGTAGGCTGGGTAGGGTGGGTTTAGTGGGATACTCTTTCTGACATGAGAAATGCTGCTTCTCTTACATTGGCAGTACTTGAAGCAGCGGTTCCGGAGAAGGATCCGGATGTTCCCATTGTACCAATGTTGGTTGAAGTGACCATTCCGGCTGTTGCTGATGACGCTGATGAGCTTGATGCTCCCGCCATGACCGAGGACGACGGGACAGAAGTGGCGGGCGTTGGTGAGCCCATGGATGGTCCTCCGCTAGTACTGTCTGCGAGCGTGTCATTATCAGCTCGTGCAATCGAGGCTGTGCTAATTCTAGTCGCCCTCGTCATGCTCGATGAATACGCGGCCGAGTCGGTTTTAGACAGGTACGAGGCTGGACAACTGTGAAGTAAGGGTGATGGGGCCGTACCACTCAGACCAGAAGCGACTGTGGCTACAACAGCACTGGGATTACTGGCAAGGGAGCTAATTGCGTTGGAGACGGAGCTCGGCACTGAAACACTCGGTGATAGATCTGCATAGTTCGTGGAGCTGAGGCTGGCTCTGGAGACCGTGGTATTAGCATAGAATTCTTCTCAATCTTGGGAAGGGGTACGAACGCCGAAAGCTCGGATGGTCCTTGACAGTGGACAAGACCTGCAAAGAGAAACACAACTTGCAAAGAGGAGAGAAGCATGATGATACACGAGTGGTAGGAGACTGAACTTAGGTTGCAGAGAACGACGGGATGTTTCTTCGTAGAGGAATTGAGCGAGTGAGTGCCATTAAACTCGGAGGGGGGCGGCTGTACATGTACTCTCGCAAGCAATACAAATCTGCAAGCATAGTCAAGCTTCTGGCCGTCGCTTTTCCCCTTTTACGAGCATCGGTCCTCATTGGGATACTTCAGCCAAACACCATAAGACGTTTCCAAGACACTGTAACCAGATGTGACATTGATTGAAATCCAGATCACATGGCGAACGGCGTGCAAATTTAGAACACTCCGCCCAATTGACATGAATTTTACTTGGTTTGAATGCCAAGAAGAAGAGGTCAGATCGCTACCGGCCCTGCATGGATCACCTAACAATTACCCCTCAAAGTGTGGGGTCAGGTGGGGAACAGCATGTGTCCAGTGTGAACACTGAAATGATAGAATTCGTGGTGTGTAAGATGTTCGTATTTTCTTGCTACGAGAATGCTAGCTATGTGATCGTGCTAAGCCATATTTGGCTTAGTAAAATGTAACTTACCGGGTTATAAATCTGGCCTTCTCCCTGCCGTAAGACATCCTCTCACCAAAGTGCTTTTCAAGTCAACTACACAGCAGAAACATCAACTTTTCAAACTCCCCAAGTGACAAAACAACCTCGTTCAAGTCGATTCATCTCAATCAAGATGTCCCAATCATCCGGATCCGGCGGAAAGGGGTACGACGTGACCAGCTCCGGCACCAACAGCCAGGTATGTTCCCCATCCAGCCTGCCCTGAGACACTTGCCAACCTATTTGGCAGGGCAACCGCTACGACAGCCGAGACTACACCCCTTCCACCGGAGGCAGTCAAGCCAACGATAACACCTATCATTACTCCAACAACGACGGTAAGTCGGAGTTTTCCATAACCGTGCGGCGTGGTGATGTAGAGATTCCAAAAGTAGCGAGAGTCTGAGACAGAGGACAGGAAGCTACTATTACAGCAACTCGAACGGATCCACTTACCACAACGACGGCAATGGCGGGTCGAAATATACCGCTCCTGGAGGGAAGAAGTGACCCGATGGACAAGACATGGGCCTGGCCTGAACAAAGATGGTCATCTTCCGGGTTAGAGGCGGTGGTTGTTCCGTGATATTTGCCAAAGATGAGCTCCGAAGAGATGCTTGCTGTCAGGTAGATTCCGTAGAGATGCAATCCAAAAGGAACTGCTGCTCGGTGTCCCCTAATATGTGGCAAGATGTTTGATTGAAAGCCGACATGGTTTCGTTATACGGAATAAGCGTAGCGCTTCTGCGACATGAAACAGCACGGTAGCTCAGCCCCAGCCCCTCCTTAGGTAGATGTCCTCAAACGTTCTCACGGCAATCACTACCAAAGTGTGGACTCCCCTCCTCTTCCCGGTAGAAAGGGTAAGTCAATCCAGATCCTTACCAATCCTCTGACGAGGACGGTGAGTTTCTTGAGAACAGTTGATGTAGGTTCTGTCTTATGATCTTTGGTACGAACTGATGAGGGTCAAAAGGGAGTTATTATCACGACAATCCGAACGGCTCGCGGTATTACGTTGGGGGCAACGCTATGTCTGCTACAAGTGGGACAAGATCCGCCTCTGGGGAAAAAGTGGGAGGGACGTCGTATGTTGGGGGGATTTCGTCACTCGGATCTGAAAGCAAAACATGTGGGCAGGGAAACGAGGGTAGCATAGTGAAGAGGTTGATCAGCTATAACGGCTTCGTGATTACAGAGCTAATCAAATTTGATGCCTTCGTTGACTTATCAAAATTGAAGGATTGATCCAATATATCTGTTTGAATAGCGTGGAGTGAAAACCCGTGCTCTGACATCTCCCACTGACAAACAGCCTCTAGAGTATTTCCATCTGCAACGCAACCATCAAAAACTACAAGGTGGTTATACATCGTAAGAGAATACAGCGGAACAGCCTTTTTCTCACTCACGCAATCTGTAGGACGCCCACGACGAGAGATGTCATATAGACAGTCGGAGTAGAATCTAAAGCTTCCAGCTTGCCATTTGTTTGACATCCTTGTTCAGAACGGTCTTCCGCTCCTGCACATACCTTGCCAAGTCTTGGGCGGCCAAATCTTCGAAAGGCTAGTAGAGAAGATTAGCGCCCGAACCAGCCTGGAATCTACAGCGACATACCTTCTTCTCCCCAACTGGAAGACCCTTCCATTCTCTGCCTATCAGCTTTGCAGCCTCAACCACGCCCAGGCCCTTGAAGTCACCCGATTGCAAACGACCCTGGTAGAAATAATTGTATGGCTTACGCAGGCCTGTGACCTGCCTGTGGTCTTGCAGTGGGGTTGCAGTGACCCCCAGTCTTCTGAGTTGCTGCCTCGCAAGATTGGCGTCGTAGATGATAATTGGAGTGTGGGATTCGATCCATTGACGATGAGCCGCAGCATTCGCGGCTCTGTTCTGATTTGCTAGGTGATTGTAGTGCTTTCAGGTTTTAGTTTGGATAGACGGGTCAATTCTTGAAAGTCAAAACATACCTCAACTTTCTCTGGAGTCAGCTGTCTGTACTCCGAACTCGCTTCTTTCGACAACGCTGCAAAGCTGTTTCCTGTTACACCGCGACCTGCCCTCATCTTTTCTGCTAAATACACATTCCATGCACTAGAAGGAGTTTCATGGGGGCGTTTGAGAGCTGTCGCCTTGAGCTGCTTTGTAGTCGCCTTGAGCTGCTTTGTAGTCAAAGCAGATTCTTGTGCCTCCGTCAACACCTTCTTGGGCTTCTCAGGCTTGGGCTTGGGCTTGGGCTTGGGCTTGGGCTTGGGCTTGGGCTTGGGCTTCGCCTTCGCCTTCGCCTTCTTCTTCTTTGCGGGCTTTGGCTTGGGTGTGATTCTTGGCTTTGACTTCGACTTGGCCTTTGGTACCGCTTTCGGTGTTGTCTTTTCGGGTGCGGGCTTCTTGGCGGCTTTCGTTTTCGAGGTGGTTGGGGCCTTTCTTGCTGCGGTGGTTGTCCTGCCGGTGTGGGCTTTGGGCCGTGACACAGCTCTTTGCGCGTAAGTTCGGCGAATTATCGGTGCATTCAACCTGGATTTGAGGATGAGATCGGGATAGTGTTGCGATTGGGCAACATTGTAGAGAGCGGGCACGCGTTCAACCCAGGAGGAGCTGAGCCCCGTGCGACCATTGCCCAGACGTTGCAGCGTTAAATGGGGCAGTCGTATGACGGACCGACCGGCCTGAAAGATCATGGCGATTCCTTGATATGTATCTGAGTGGGGTTGCTGCGATTGGTAGAACAAACGAGGAATGAAGGTCGAGAAGGAGGTCTCGTTCAAGAAATCTGCGTCGCGTGAGGTGGCTGGTACGCTAGCGGTGTTCCAGGGAACGCTAAGGCTGAGCTAAATTCAGCCTTACAATGACTATATTCTCCCCCCGCTGGACGGCTCCAGTGACACAGAGATGAGAGAGTAACACTTTCGCTATCCATTTGCAAGAAGCAAAGATCTTCTGTGCGAGCCAGCTGGTTGCTACTCATAGACGTCTATACCATCTTCAAGCCAGAGAAGAGCTCGGCTGCTGGACACGCGAAGGAGAATTTCAAGGTAGCTTAAGATCACTTCTGCGAGCATTCCTCACCAACACTCCCCTGGCGATACAAGGAGTGTTGTGGGAGCGATATAATTTGGTTGGAAGCTTTCCCCTTTCACGCAACTCACTCTCCGAAGTACAGTTCACAGGTCAAAGGCGGGATCTTATGGCTCGCCACGGGGATACTCGCTCACCATCGCCTGTAGGCAGCTCCTACTCTGCGTCTGCGTCAAAGAGGCATCACCGAGATGGAGATCGTTATGAGAGAAGTCGACGGGAGGATGGGCGGGGTCATCGACATAGAAGTCGAACAAGGAGCCCTGAGGTAGGTTACACGACATACTCCTATACCAGGTCTAACCTCTGCTTGTTACAGAAGCGGTATCGGGATCGGGACTCTCGTCATCACAGAGATCGATCGAGGGACAGGCATAGGGACGACGATGGGTACCGCTCGAGCCGTAGGGATAAATCTCGAGACCGACGGAAATCTCGGGATCGAGATACCGTAAAGGACTACAGAAGGAGGAGTCGTGAGAGGGATCCTCGGGCGTACAGGGATGATTCCCGCGACCGAGCTCGAAGGCGGAGAGAAGGATCTGCTGACTCTAGGCGCAAAGGGAGAAGAGACGACAGCAGAGATAGAAATCAGAAGTCGGCAGGTGGGAAAGAGGTGAACTCGCCCTCCAGTTTTTCCATGCAGGCGCATTGCTGAACATGACGCACAGATAGCACCGACTCCTACACAGACCGACGAGGAGAAGAAAGCCGAGCGCCTTGCAAAATTGGAAGCTTGGAAGCAAAAACAAGCCGCTGAAAAGGATCGCAAACAGAAAGAATTAGAATCCTCGGGCGGAACTAGAAACCTCCTTGCCGAGATTGACAAGAGAGCACAAGTGTCGCCAGCCGCAGCTTCGCCTGTCTCTCCTTCGACGCCTGCCGCCACCAACGGAGATGCTTCCCCTGTCCCTTACGCCGGCAAGTTCGATCCAAAAGCTCTGTCCAAGAAGAAGGCATCTGCATCATCCAGCGCGAGCAAGCTCGGAACGGACATTGCCTTGCCGGAAATTGCCAAAGCGTCCGCCACCATAAAACCCACCGCAATTGGTTTGAAGGCTGACAAAACAGTAGCACTAGCAAATGGCTCATCAGGTACGTCCCTCGCAAGTTTAAATCACCGCCTCGAACCTCTTCTAATGTATATGCAGCCGCTCCTGCAGCTATGTTAAAGGCTCGTGGCAACGTCAGTGGCTTCGGGCTTGCGAGTAAAGCAACGACCGAACCTGAGAAACCAGCAGCCAAACCCGGTCTTAATTTTGGTGAGGAGGAAGGAGGGCGGAAGAAACTAGAGAAGCTGCCGACCCCTCCACCCGAGGACATTGCTATGGACGACGATACTGCTATGGCTAACGGTGATAAAGAAGACGATTCTGACGATGACCAAGGCATGCAAGACGCTGGTACGGAAGAAGAAGCAGCCGCTGCTGCAAGAGCTGCGGCGGAGAAGCGGGAAGAGCGCCTCCAAGTCCAAAATTTAGCTTATCAAGCTGGTGAAGATCCTGCTGCAGCTGTTCCAGAACAAGCAGAGACCAATGGCGATGCGCTAATGACAGAAGCTCCAAACGATACAACGCCGGACGAGGCAATAGAGGAAGAGGAGGAAGCCGATCCTCTGGATGCTTTCATGACCGGTTTGGGAGACCCAATGAAAGCACCAAAAATCAGCAACGGTTTCAAAATCACAAAGAGCAAGGTCCAGCGGCCCGAGGCCATGTTTGGAGATGACGACGTCGATCTGAACACGGTAACCGCAGACACAGATGACATTCTAGCCATGGCGACCAAGAAGAAGAAGAAGGATCTACCGACCGTTAATCACGCCAAGGTGACGTATCAACCTTTCCGAAAGAGCTTCTACCATGAACCATCGGAGCTGGCGGAGATGACGGAGGAGGAAGTCGCTGATCTGAGACTAGAACTTGATGGGATAAAGATCAGGGGTATAGATGCTCCGAAGCCCGTGCAAAAGTGGTCTCAATGCGGTCTTGGTGTGCAGTCACTCGAGGTAATCCAAAGGCTCGGATACGAAAAGCCATCGTCCATCCAAACGCAAGCGATTCCCTCAATCATGTCTGGGAGAGACGTTATTGGGGTTGCCAAGACTGGGTCTGGTAAAACCATAGCCTTTTTGTTGCCAATGTTTCGACATATCAAAGATCAGCGACCTCTCGATAGCCTGGACGGTCCTGTCGGCCTGGTCATGACGCCCACCCGGGAGTTGGCGACTCAAATCCACAAAGAGTGTAAGCCTTTCCTCAAGGCTTTAAACCTCAGAGCGGTTTGTGCGTACGGGGGCGCTCCGATCAAAGACCAGATTGCAGATCTGAAGCGTGGCGCGGAGATCATTGTATGCACTCCTGGACGCATGATTGATCTATTGGCTGCCAATTCGGGTAGAGTGACGAACCTTCGCCGAGTCACGTACGTTGTGCTGGACGAAGCTGACAGGATGTTCGACATGGGCTTTGAACCGCAAGTCATGAAGATCTTGGCCAATATTCGACCGGATCGCCAGACGGTACTATTCTCAGCCACGTTCCCCCGCCAGATGGAGTCCTTGGCCCGCAAGACGCTATCGAAGCCCGTGGAGATCGTCGTGGGAGGGAGAAGCGTCGTTGCTCCAGAGATCACCCAGATCGTCGAGGTGCGAACCGAGGAGACGAAATTTGTCCGTCTTCTGGAGCTCCTTGGCAAATTGTATGAAGAAGAGAAGAATGAGGATGACCGAGCCTTGATCTTTGTGGACAGACAAGAATCGGCCGATGGTTTATTGAAAGATCTGATGCGCAAAGGCTACCCTTGTATGTCAATCCACGGCGGCAAAGACCAAATTGATCGTGACTCTACAATCGAGGACTTCAAATCTGGAGTCATCCCCGTCATGACTGCTACCTCTGTTGCTGCTCGTGGCTTAGATGTCAAACAGCTGAAACTCGTGGTCAACTACGATGCACCTAACCATCTCGAGGACTACGTTCATCGTGCTGGGAGAACTGGTCGTGCTGGTAACACTGGCACCGCTGTGACCTTTGTCACGCCGGACCAGGAGCGGTATTCGCTAGATATTGCCAAAGCCTTGAGACAGAGTGGCCAAGAAGTGCCTGAAGAGCTCCAAAAGCTTGTGGATGCATTCATTGACAAAGTCAAGTCTGGCAAAGAAAAAGTCAATGGCTCAGGCTTTGGTGGTAAAGGCCTCGAGCGTCTGGACCAAGAACGTGACGCGGCTCGTGCTCGAGAGCGAAAGACACACAAGACTGGCGACGAACCTGACGAAGACGAAAAGGAGGACAAAGACAAGGACGATAAGGGCGACGATATTATCGCCAAAGCTGCTTCAAGCGTCCAGTCGGCTACCGCTCCACCCCCTACCCTTCTTGGTGTTCCCAAAGGCATCGATCTCGACGGCAAGATCACGGTCCATAGGACGGAAGCACCGGCGGATGGCTCGAAGAACCCTCTTGACAAAGTCAGTCGTGCGGTCGCTGGTATACATGATCGTCTCAGCAAGAACCGCGAGATGCGTACTGGGGTGCCTATTGACAACAAGGGCCCTGATGCTGGCGCGTTTCATGCAACGTTGGAGATTAATGATTTTCCCCGTAAGTCTTACTCTCCTGCTTTTTTCGTATGGTCCTTTCTGACACTGGAAAAGAAAAAGCTCGTTGGGCCGTCACCAACCGCACGAACGTCGCCAAGATTCTGGAAGCCACAGGTACATCTATCACCACAAAGGGAAGCTTCTATGCCGCAGGTAAAGAACCTCAAGCGGGCGAAAATCCAAAGCTGTATATTCTGGTGGAGGGAGATACGGAAGTGGTGGTCACCAATGCTATGAGAGAGCTCATGCGGCTACTCAAGGAGGGTACTATTGCTGCTGCTGACAGCGATGCAAGGGCTCCTGCTAGTGGTCGTTATAACGTTGTTTAGACAATGCTATAGTTGTTATATGCATGATGTTCTGAACACAAGCTGCTAATATATCTGACGATATTCAAACAATCATACTCTGCATACTCCTTAATATCACAGCCTCCACAAATCATTTGCTAACGTCGATGCTCCATGCAAATCTCATCCAAACCGTATGTAAAATTGTATCGTCAGGCATCGTAGTCATTTCCTCATATCGTAGACCCACACTCGCACCCATCAATTGTAATTGATGGCCTGACTGTTCTGGTCCGCCTCTCTCCTCCTCCTCTCATCCTGGCTAACATTCTCCAGTGTCCCAGTCCTTGTCTGCGCCCTCTCCTTCGCTAAATCCCTGCCTAGCTTGCCCTTCGGCTGATTCGCCTTCGCACGCTCCTATGGTTTGATCCTAGTCAGCATGACATCCAGTGTCCCTTTTTTGCATCTTAATGGATTCCAAAGAGAAGAGTGTACGTACTTCTGCTGCCCTCGCTGCCGCGCTTTTAGCATCGCCGCTCTCTCCACCAGATGAGCCGCCTAATTTCTGACCCTGGCTACCTATCTTGGGCACCGAGGCCCGAGGGTTTGATTGTGGAGGAGGGGCGGAACCGACTGTACGGCCTGGTTGGGAGAAGGGGTCGTTTTCTTTGGAGGCTTTACCACATAGGTTGCCCATTGTTTTCCGAGGCAAAGGACGACTGGATTCTAGATGTATGTGCCGGCAAAAGGATCATGCTCGGGCTTGGGCTTTGTTGTGGATAGTTTGCATTTGGAGGGGCATATAGCCATAGAACTTGTGTTGGATTAGCAGTATATGTCCGTTAGTGTGAAGCAATGTAGATGTTTCGAGAGTCCACCGGCCGGCAACAGACAACTCCCTCGATCTCCCCTCTGTTCTTTGAATGGAAGGTTTCCCGAATTGCGCTACTCGGCACGGGCCGCGTAGCTCCATGAACGAAATATCACCATCCTGACTACTGCTTTTTCTTCTTCTTCAAAAAATATATACATAAAAGTGGTGTCTTCTGGAGCTGCAAGAAGTGGTTCGCATTGGAGTTTTGCTGTCATGGAGGGCGCTAGCCTCGGCTCGATGGCAATGGAGCTAAGGTATTTAGCTCCCACAACAAATTTTTCACGATGTCAACCTTTGAGTCTCACTGACAGCAACAGCACTTCTACTCGCAAGGCACGCATTTTCGCTCTGGCGCGATCATCATGGATCCCAATCAGCGTCCCAAGCGACCCGCACCAGACCCACACTTCGAGCGGCTACATGGCCCTCCCTTGAGCTACGCGCGGTCGATTCAGTCAATCCTGCAAACCTACGATCCACAGCCTGCCCCCACCATCATGGATTTTCCTGCCGAGGCAAGCGGATTCTCTCATCCTACAGTGCCAAATGTTGTCGACTTCACCAAAGGGAAGGCACCTGCTAGAGACATGCCTCCTCCACCAACCCCGGGCTTGCTGAGCGATTTTCAGACCCCCTGTGAGGGTACTTGCTCCGTTACCAATTGTGAATCTGGATGCAATCCCTCGGTAGTTGGCTCTGGGACGTGTTCGTTGTCGCAGTGTAACAATTCAGATCAATGCACAAGCGAAGAGTGTTGCAGAGAACCAGCGTGCTTGGACCATGAATCCGTACCGACAACTCGACGTGAGTCCATCGACTTTAGCGCAGAGGATCAATATGCTTCTTCGTCTCAGCATCAGTTTGCCAGCAGTAGCGCGGTATTCCCAGCCTATGACAATCTACCGGGCTTCGACAATACCAATCACGACCCAATGCAGTGCCATTGGCTGCTTCCCGATCAAGAGTGCGACATCACAGCGCCAACCAAGGATGCTCTCAGCCAACATGTCTTCCACGACCACATCCAGCCTGAGACGAGCCTCGCGTGCGGGTGGTCTGACTGTGACGAGCAAATAGACGCGCAACAGCTTACAACCCATCTGTGGAACAGCCACCATCCCGAACAGCACGTCCCTGATTCCTACGTTTGCCTATGGGATGGCTGTATGGAGATGTTCTCGGATGCTGAGCAACTGGAGACGCACATGGAAGTCGCGCATACCCAAATGGAGAGCATTGATTGCCGTTGGGGAGGATGCGGCACAATCACCACAAACTCTGCTGAACTGCAGAGTCATGTTAACAGGGAGCATCTCCATCTCCACATCCAACCGGCTTTCTCTTCGTCGAACCTGGAAATGGGCCCATCGGACCGTCGTACTTCCCTACCATCCAAGCACCCCCTCTACTGGTCACAAGAGAACGACGATCTGCTTATGCGCGTACGTGCTCAAAACCTTACTTTCAAGCAAATAGCTTCGCAGTATTTCCCAGACAAGTCCGCCCAGGCCTGCCAAGTACACTATGCGGTACTATGGAATCGGCAACAGCAATCCGTTCCGCAGTCCACGGAGCAGTCCACTCCGTTGTTGTCCTATTCACCCCTGCCACCTTCTTCATACGCCACCAGTCCGTACGAGCCTCACCATCCTTTGGTCGATCCTCCCTTGATGCAGACGTCTACGGCTCTTCTTTCGAAACATTCCACCCAGCTGGTTTTGGACCATCCTCCAACCCAAGGAAATCATGAGTGTATGTGGATCACAGATGATGCAACCGAATCACTCTGTGGAGCTCGTTTCGAAAATCCGAATGAACTACAAGCTCACGTCGAATCATTCCACTATCCTTTGTCTGACGATCGCAGGCGCAGGCCCGCCTCTCATTGGGTTTGTAAATGGATGGGGTGCGCACGGAAGGGCGAAACACGCGGAACTAGAGATAAGCTGAAGAAGCACATCTACACTCACACAGGGTGTAAGTCGACTTCCATCATTTGAGAATCTTCGAAATAGCTCATACTTCACAGACTATTCGTTCTCTTGCCGGCACTGTGGGAAGAGATTCCGGGATAACACCAAACTTGCTGATCACGAACGCACCCATACGAAGGAGAAACCTCACAAGTGCGATGTGTGTGAGATGGCCTTTGCTAGCCGAGATGGACTGGGTAAGCTCAAGTATGCCTTTGAACTGCTACCCTACTGATCAATGCCTGCAGCAACTCATAATCGTATTCACACCGGGGAGAAACCTCTGGAGTGTGGAAAGTGTTCTTACACCTGCTCGGACTCGTCCAACATGACGAAGCACCGCAAATGTAAGTGCCGTCCTTTTTCTCACCGCAGCCGCCATATTGACAGGCGATGCAGCCCACGAGCCTCCTCTATATTCTTGCCCAACCTGCGGGAAGCAGTTCTGCCGAGCCGACTCGAGGGATCGTCACATGCGTTTACACGAGAAGGCAACTGCAGGACGTAAGCGCGTACACGGTGAGGTTGTTTAGGACCGAAGCACTTGATGGACTTGATGCATCACAATGAGGCTCGATCACGATTGCGATGAATTGATGTCTAGCATTTTCATGAGGATATACCCCTGCCTGGCGTGATTTTTACACTGTACAATAGCTACCCTCTGTGGCATATTCACTCGAGCCCATGAACATGGAAAAGACATAGCTGATCACCTTCGTCCATTATATGTGACTCCGTTACCTCTATCGTGTGCCGAGAACGCTATAGTACAACTTAGTCCACAAATCGTTGATATTTTCCGGTCTATTGGGCAAGACAGAACCTCTAGGCTTGGCTGAGCCAACCACGGAGCTTATGGGCAATCTCCGGGTATGTTGCCCCCCCACCAAAGGCATCCCACCAAAACCGCATAGGACTGCCAAAAGTCGTCTGTTAACTACCATCACACAAACTCATTTCAGCATGTTCAAGAAAGAGCAAGTCCAAGATTCCTTCAAAGGATGAGCATATCTTAGCTAACATTACATACCAGCATCTCCGCAGGCGCAAAGTCCAAAGTCAAATCCTCCGTCCAGCGTGCCATCAGAACCAAAGTCTGCGAAACATACCCTCTTCTCGCGCCTCATATCGACGAGATAATACCCAAAAAGTCACAGCTAGATCTACTAAAGCTGTAAAATCCCCCAAGTCCGTACGACAAGACCTTTTCATGCGTTGCGACTGCTGACCATGGGGTTTTCATTGCAGGCCTGATAGAGTCTCCCTTTACGCCCTCGACTCCACCCCCCTCTTCTGGCAACACATGGACGACCCCTTGATCCCCCACCTTCGAGTCGTGCACCAATTTCCTCAATGTTTTAACCGCATAGGCATCGACAGAGGAGCAATTCGTTTCGTATTATCAGGCGCAACACTCATGGCGCCCGGACTGACGAGTACTGGAGGGAAATTACCTGATAAGGAGGGGGAGTTGAAGGACGGGGATGTGGCAGTCATAGAGGCAGAGGGGAAAGAGGAGGCGTGTTTAGTGGGGCAGTTGAGAATGGGGACGGAGGAGATAAGGGACAAGAAGAAGGGGGTTGTCATGGATACCGGACACTTTTTGGGGGATGGGTTGTGGAAGATTAGCATTGATTGACGAAATCATGGCTAGGCATGCTGTTATGGTGCACGATGAGCCCTGAGTGGGAGAGATAATGGTCATCTCGTGGGAATGTCCATGAGTTCTGAGGCCGCTCTTGAGGTGCTTAAGGCTTGGCCTGGGGAGGGGCTGTCAGAGTGAAGAAGTGCAATTGGAGAACTTCCAAGTACTGTAAATACCGATCTTAGAAGTACAAAGAAAAGATATCAGAGATCTATGCCTTGAACACATTGTAACATTTAGCGTCTGCAAAGTTAGGGTTACGGCCGACAGGGATAGCACTCGATGTTTCCCGACTCGAGCTCCTCAACTTTCCTTGACTCAAGCGATGTATTGGCCATTAGGTGCACCCAGAGTATATGCAGCGACTAGACGGAAAAAGAAACTTCCAGCCCCAGAGCACGAAGAAGAGGACAGCGAAGTTGTCAGAGAGAAGGCTACTAACATCCTGGGTCTGCGAGTGGCCCGTAATGGGCATGTCTTGGTCACGATTACAGAGACCACCTTGACCGTCTGGCAGACATCGGTACGTAGACCCCGCCGGAGTATTGACTGATTCTGACTGATCAATAGCCAGTAGTAGTGCTAGCCTCCGTAACACGCTCCATCCAATCCCTCAGCAATTACGGCCACAACGTGGGCGTTCTTCTCCGACCGGACTCTTCAGTAGCTGTCGTACAGACATCCAACAGCTTTCTCGTTACTTACTCAATCATCCCCGATCCGACCGCTCGAGTATACCAACAAATCCGCGATAATGGACACGGCCGAAGACAGAGCAACGCGGACCGCTTGGCCGTGGAAGAGGAGAGAAGAGGTTTTCCGGAGGTGAACATTCGGTTTCGCATGGTCATCAAGGTTGACGCTGGGCTCAAGAAGGTTCTTGCGCTTGATGATGAGTTGGTGGTGGCTACGGAGAGACCGCCGGCTGTGCAGTGTATTCGATGGGCGCCAGATGATGCGGGGAAACAGACGAGCACAGAGCTGCTGAGCCGGATGAGCTGGATTCAGAAAAAGTCGTGCGTGACTGATATGGTCTATGATAGGGCTATGAGCCTTGCAGTCTGGATTACAAGCGAAGGTCATGCCTACGCTGTACAAAGACTGCCTCCGCAGCCAAAAGAGTCGGAGGGGCCGAAAAGGCTCTTCCGTGGCTACGGCTTTCATACGCCAGAACGAGAGGAGGACATGGCAACCAGAGCGGCAATAAATGCGAGGTTCTCTTTGTTAGCTGTAGGCTGTGGCAACGCTGAAATACACGTTTATACGGCAAGAGACTATGTTGGCAGCATTCCACTATCGCACAAGCTGGAACAGCCGGCGTCTATAGTCTCTACCGGACAGATCAGTACGCTAAGCTACTCCCCGGATGGCTACTGTCTATTTGCTGGGTACGAGAAAGGCTGGGCGATCTGGAGTGTTTATGGCAAACTCCAAGGAAGCAGCTTCATGGCTGACCGCAAGATATCAGAAAACAATGGAGAAGGTTGGCTGCAGGGCGTACATGAAGCAGCCTGGCTCAGCGCTGGCTCAGAAATATTGCTTACAGGCCAGAACGATGACCGATTGTTCCTCCTTGAGATGGCAAAGAGTGCCGTGACTGGATGCTTCTGTGCAGCCAATGTGTCTCGCACAGTGTTATTGACCAGCTCAGGGCTCATGGTATACCGAGGATACGATCTACCCGTGCTCACAACAATCTCAGCCGATGCATCTTTGTGGCATCATGTGCAGATCCCCTCAACATATCTAGCGAACCAACGCCCGATACGGTCCGCTGTGATCTCTTCCGATGGCAGATACGTGGCGGTTGCTGGTAGACGCGGACTCGCACATTACAGTGTCACTAGCGGGCGATGGAAAACTTTCGATGATATGCAGGCTGAAAACACCTTTGTGGTTCGAGGCGGTATGTGCTGGTATCAACATATCCTGGTTGCTGCTGTGGAGACCGATGAGCATCACGAGGTTAGTCGAGAATGCTTTACGCCTGACTAGAGCTAATAACGCGATAGCTACGTCTATACTCACGAGAACGTGGTTTAGACGACTCCTCTCTTCTCTACTTCGAACAGCTTCCTTCACCGGTCGTTTGCATCGCACTTACAGGGTCAGACTCGCTTCTCGTGTATACTTATCAAAACATACTCTACCACTTCGTAATCAACGCCTCTTCCGAGGCTGTGACCCTTGTTCAGGTAGGGCAGATTGCCTTGAATGGCATCGTACGAGCACCTGCGCGAGTCAGGGCTGTCAGCTGGATACTTCCCGACCACCAATTGCGTAAGTCTCGTATATCTTTGGTTCCATGGTGTGGAACTGATCAATCCTAGGGGAGGGTGACCCATCGCAAGATGTTGCTCACGCGTCCGTGATCTTCCTCGTTGATGCTAAGCTTGTGCTACTGCAGTCCTCCACGAATGTTGGCGGCGACTTGAAGTACGACATGCGTGTCATTGCTAATAACGTGGAATACTTCGACCTCATGAGAGACCAAACACCGTTGCTGGAATCGCCCAGTCGCTCGCTGCCACCATCGCCAGCTGCTGAGGGAGCACTTGACGCATTTTACACAGATCGCGGGCTTAGGGACTCGCTCTGGTACTTTGACGGTAACGACATACAGTGCTGGATGGACGTCGAGGATCTCATCGAAGCAGCATCTACATCCAACGACAGGGAGTTACCACCTAGCGTCTCCATATCTGCAGATTTCTACCCTACTTCCATCGTCCTCAAAAAAGGCATCCTACTAGGCATAGATGCCGACCTAGTGCAACGGCGCGACGTGCAATTCGCCTTCTTCCGCTTCTCCATCCGGACGCAATTGTTCCTCCCACAAATTATCCAGCGCCACATCGCCCACTTCGACACGTCAGCTGCCTCAAATCTCGCCCACCGATATCAGGCGCTCCCTTACTTTTCACATGCCCTCGAGATTCTTCTTCATACTGTTCTGGACGACGAAGTCGATAAACCACCAGATCCTGAACATGCTCAGCTACCTGCTGTTCTCTCATTCTTATCTTCTTTTCCTGACTACCTCGATATACTCGTTCAATGCACCCGCAAAACAGAGGTTCGATCATGGCGAACCCTCTTCTCGCACCTGCCACCCCCACAGGAGCTTTTCGAAGCATCGTTGCAGAAAGGCATGCTCAAAACGGCAGGTGGATATCTGCTCGTGCTGCATACTTTCGAAGAGATGGAAACTAGCTCTGGGTCGTGCGTCCGACTCTTACAGCAAGCCAAAGAAGCTGGAGACTGGGACTTGTGCAAGGAACTCGCCAGGTTCTTAATGGCGTTGGATGAGAGTGGGGATACTCTGAGAGCAGCATTAGAGCGGATGGATCTAAATCCAACGGCCACTGAGAATGACAGCGTGAAATTGAAGACGCCTCGGCCAAATACGGCCATGAAGCGGTATTCGACGCAGAGGCAGACCAATGGTAGGCCGAGTCCTGTGAGTAATGGGGACAAAAGCTCAGCGGGCTTGGGCCTGGGAATTGAGACAGGGCAAGATGGAGATAGTGAGGATTACTTTTCACCACGGAGAGCATAGCGTGGGCATTTGCTTAGTGATTCGGCAATTATAGGTGTCTCTCGGCCCCTTCTGCTACCATTATCCCTCACAACCCTACCGCCAACGCTTGGCAATGCTTAGCAAAGCTTGTGCACGACGACAAATGCCTTGATAAACTCCACCCATTAATTCATCCTCATAACCTCATAAAATGACCCGTCGATTATAAATCTCCATCGTGCCCACCATCCAGCTCTTTGACTTTGTCCACTCGATGCCTTCCCCTCTGCACAACCAAGCCAATCTTCTCCAACCTCTTCCAAACCCTCTCAACCACATCCCTCACCCCAAACACCCCCCCATCACCCTCCACACCCTCAACCCCAAACACCCCCCCATCACCCTCCACACCCTCAACCCCATCCTCCAGCCCCAACACCAACCCCTCCCCCCCCCTCACGTCGCCAATCTCGCGCCCCCGTCCCCCATCCACCTCATCCCCACCGTCCCAAATCCCAACCGGTATCCACATCCCCTTCTCCCCCGTGATACCGCTCAGATCCCTCCTCCTCCCGTTTCGGACCTGCGCTTCCGGGACGGCGGTGGCGGCGGCGCCGGCGAGCAGTGCGGTGGTGTGCATCGGTTTTTGCGCCTTCCATGCCTCGAGGCGCTGTTGGCGGGCTTCGGGGGAGCGGGGGTCGAGGACGATTTGGCGTTGTGGGCGGAGAGGGTCTGGGAGGGTGAGGGCGGTGGGTGCGAGGGCGAGGAGGAGGATGAGGAGGGTTTGGGGAAGGTGGGAGAGGTGCATGGTTGGTTGCTTGGTTGCTTGCTGCGATGGGTTGGATTGATTTGGTCGAGGGTACTTCGGCGGAGATGGTGGGCTTGCTGTCGAGGCGGTCGAGTGGGCAGGCGTGTGGGGATTTGGGAGACGACGGGTTGTGGAGGACAGCGATTAAGCCACTTGGGAGTGATCGAACGTGGTCGATTCTTGAGGCAGGATGCGATGTTAAATGAAGAGCGGCTGAAACCAACAGTGTGGCCCGTCTTATGAAACTCTGGTTCCCGCAGGCTGTACTACCTGTGTCGTAAATAATATTTGATGCTGTTCAGCCGTAAAAGTCAAATCGAGGAGGCTTGGGTAAAAGACTGTAGCTTTGGACAAGTATGCTGTTGTTGTACATGCTCGCCCGCAGTAGCGTACGAGGTGGAGCCTCCACAACGAGGAGATGGAAACGCCATTTTCGTCGAAGTGGGGTGCGTTCCAGATTCGCTGTTGGCTGCTGCACACCTGAAGCCAGGGAGAAAGGACGGCCAATCGAAGCGACATGTGCCGCCGTGGGAGTAGTGATATCCGACACTGCTCGGCCGATAGGCCTTTCGTCGTAGTAAAACTCAGCCTTATCGATATCCTGCTCGCCAAGGCTTCCTTGCGCCCACTCGGCTCGCTCCCGGTACTTTAAGCAGGTTCTAGGCTCGCCGCATCAACAACTTGACCTGTCACCACCACTTCATGCAAACAGACGGAATGAGCCCCTTTAATGGTTTACTATGCTGATGAAGAGCATCCGAGGAAGAGGCTGAAGCTTTGGGATAAGAGCGCAGCGAATTTGGTTCCGGGCAGCATGGAGGATTTCAACAGTGAGACGGATAGTGATTATACGAGTTACTGGAGAGATTGGGTGAGTTGACAAGTTTCTTTCGGCTTTTTTAGAGATCCATTCCCGTTTTTGATGCCATGCTCTGTCTTTGATCTACGTAAAAGGCCTTACTAGGCCTCTGTGGCTCCTGCTGGACTGCTCTCCACATCGCGATCGTGGATACCGAAAGCGATTTGGGGATTTCTGGAGCAAAGCTTCAAGAGGGCAGATACATTACGGGCTAGCCCCATGTCTTCAGGGGCGCTCCTTCCTTGCCTTGTTGGAAAGCCAAGTAGCAGAATGGACGAATGATCTTCTTGACAATCATTTGCACAACATTTCCTCAGCGTTGCATTCATGGGTTACCTCGAGAGGATTGATGAGGGCGACGGTCCATTGGATTTTGTGCGTGATAGTTTTATCCACATTCATGCTTGGTTGTCAGAGAAGAAGGTGGATGCTGATGAAGCGGAGCTCCTGGCGGATATGACTCGGAAGGTTGACTGGAGCGACTACGTGGAAAAGAAAGGTTTCGTCCGGCTGATGGAATACTTCTCTGGGCGAGATTCGATATCTGAGGACCTTACATGGGCTGGTGTCGTAGGTCTCGATTGGACTTGGCCGTATCATAGCTCCTGGCTTTTTTCTCATGTCGAGCTCCATGTTTTTGCTCCAGTGTTATTGATTCAAACACCAACAGAGGCGTACACTTGCTGACAGGTCTATGTGCAGTTCATCTCATCTCGAGGCAATGAATACTTCTGCGAGATCGACGAAGATTATCTCACAGACCGCTTCAACCTTACTGGGCTCAACACGGATGTGCAGTATTATCAATACGCTCTGGACCTCGTCACTGACGTCTTTGACCTGGATTGTGACGACGATATGAGAGAGCAGATCGAGAAATCTGCAAGGCACCTGTACGGCTTAGTCCATGCACGATACATCACGACTACGAGGGGGCTTGCGAAGATGGTAGGCCAGAACGCTCGTCCGGGACCCATCATTCATGCTGACCTCTATAGCTCGAGAAGTACAAGAAAGGCGACTTTGGCAAATGCCCCCGAGTCATGTGCAACGCACACCCTCTTCTCCCTACCGGCATGGCAGATCTCGCTCATGTCCAGTCCGTCAAGCTTTATTGCGGCAAATGCGAAGACCTATACAACCCCAAATCATCTCGCCATGCCAATATAGACGGTGCTTACTTTGGTACATCATTCCAGAATATCCTATTCCAGGTCTACCCTGCTCTAATCCCAGAGAAGACCATTGAGAGGTACCAGCCTAGGATCTTTGGTTTCAAAGTGCATGCAGCTGCTGCGCTGGAGAGATGGCAGTCAGGAAAGAGGGAAGAGATGCAAGAAAGGCTGAAGGATGTCGGGATGGAGAAATGCTTCAAGGAAGATGTGGAGCTCGAGGATGATATGGAAGAAGACGAGGAGGAGGTTGCGGGCTTGGATGGAGCTGATGACGTGCTTGCTGAGTAGAGGCAGGATTCGAGGCCTTTAGATATGGTTTTGATGCATGGCTTATGGCGTAGGACGGTAGATACCAGCGAATTTAAGGGTACATGATTGGCTCGCACATCTTGAGAAAAGATTAGCCAGCAAAAGAGCTCACAGTGTGCCAAGCCGTCTCAGCCCTACTGAAATATATCTTAGTGCGGTATGTAAAACCACCGCACAAGTCTCCAAGTCTCTGCAAGCTCGGCAAACCTCTACATCCATGTCACTCACCCTAACGACCTCGCTGTTCGCGGTACAGCTTGGACTTAGGATGCGTGGCATCTGCAGAGGCTCATCCCACGTCTCGGGCTGATCGTTTATTGTTAGTCACCTCCCAGCAAATGCAATCCTGCCCCCAGTGCCCCCAAAATGATGAGCTTTTTACGAACAATCCAAATCCTATAGCATCATGCAGGAGTACTATACTCTAGAATTACTCTGACCCTTACTTTATACTGCGTCTTGGTGTCTAGTTGCGATCTAGAAGACACCTTGCTGACCCTTCACAGAATAGTGATATGCTCCAACTCGATATCGAGTTCGAGATTCCCAACAGCCAAGACCATCAGTGAAGACATTTTCGATCTTTCATGCAGGCGAACAATATCCATGCACCCGAATATCAAGCAGACCGAGCCTGATTGTGATGGGATGGCGGACCTGATCGGGCTTCAAGTCCACCAGCAGTACTCCTTCGATGCTGTCTAGGTGTTAGACGGTTTCCCTGCGCGCGTCGGACATTATCAAAGGTACAGGACCTTTACTCCTGCATTGATCAATCTCCTCTAGATGATGACCATATGACACGGAAAGGCATTCCTCAATCCGAACAATTAATGTCGATTCTGTCTCTACAAAGTTTCAGCCTTGTCTGACCCCCAATCTTTCACCCACTTGTTACATGCTCAATTTTTTGGGTGATCAAGGCTAATGTGGTGTCATTGCGTCAGGTATGATCCGCTTTGCTGTCCTCCGTTTGCGGCTACATACCATTCCTTTACATGAAGAACTTTGAACGAACGGGCGGACAGATTGCGTACTCGTCTGCTGGCACCAATCTGTGCTGGAGCGTACAAACTTCAGCCGGTGTCAGGAAGATGATGTACTTGTTGAGAACTCGTCAGCTGAGCCATTACACATCCCGTTATCTTTCCGGTCGACCGCTTTGCTTGGAGACCATACTGACAGCTTCTTAAGTAGGTGATTGGCCTGCTATCTCTTTCCAAGCATGCAATTTGTCTCTTGAAATGATGAACACTATTCACACTGTTTGAGCCGGGAAACGCCTTGTAACGAGGGCACCTTTCGGTGATGAACGTACAAACACTGAAAATTCTGATTTAATGAGGTATGTTACGAGACCCATCCACTCGTCTTCAGAAGTATGGCTGACAAGGTGCTAAGCCTGATTCACAGATGATGATTGCGATCCCACTGAATTGCTATTCTCTTCATTTGATAGATCTTTGGCTGACTCTTGGTTGGCTACGAAGTGTAGGCGCAGATAACAAGATTCAGCTGACCACCTCGTACGTACTCAGATCAGTGGCCTTCCTTCTCTTCCATTACATACTACCTGATGAATCCAAATATTCGCTGTGTTCTTTCCGAGACACGTCATTGAAGAAACATATATTTCACCTTGGAGAACTGATACCTACATCCCAAAACATAATCGCTTACGCATGATTCTCCCTCTGTGCAGAAGCTGATGGATTGCAGGTTGTTAATTGCGAGAAACAGACGTTCTTGCAGCTGCCGAGAAGCAAAAAGCCTTTCCATATTGTGGCGGTGTGCGTTAGAGATTGTGCAGGAGCAAAATCAGTCAATCGTGTCCATTTCGGCGTCTCTATAGCCATAGCTAGCGAATCATGACCATGCTTCTCCCACATGCTTCAGCGCTTGATGCATGCGTCTATTGAGATATAACACACAAATCTTGCTACCGCCAGCCCCCAACCCTCCCCTCATCCCACCGCTCCCTCGCCTCCTTCCTCCTCCAAACCTTCACCCTCCCCTCCCTATACCCCCTCAAAAACTCCCCCACCTCCCTCTCCCCCACCTCCCCCTCCCCATCCAACCAGCTCCCCTCCAACCCCTCACACCACTCCTCCCCCTCCCTCTCCCCCTCCCTCAGCCGCTGATACAGCACCTTGGCACTCCACGGCGCCAACTCCCGATCCATAAGCGCCTGCTTCTCCCGCCACTGCCGCTCCAGCGCGTGCAGACGCAGCAACTGCGACTGCGTCCGCTGGCGCAGGGCGAGCAGGTGCGCGCGCTGCGCCGTGAGGTGTCGGGCGAGGTTTTGCGTCTGCTGCAGGTGCGGGGGCAGGGGGGACGGGGTGAGGGATGGGTGCAGGAGGGAGAGGGAGCGGAGGAGGGGTTCGTTTTGCAGGGCTGCGTGGAGGGTTTGGGATCTGGATCGGTTCAGGCAGGGTTAGGAGACGGTTTTTGGGGATGGGGATGGGGATGGGGTGGCGTACGGTTTGTCGAGGAGGATGTCTGGCAGCCAGTGCTCGGATGGATTCGGCGGGGGAGGGTTGGTTGGTTGGGAGGATTGCGGGGGGGGTGCTGGGGTGGTGGTGGTGTGGGAGGGTGTTTGGGGGGGACGGGGTGGACCGGTCGTTGTGGGGGTGTAGGATGGTGTGTATGAGGGCGTCGGGGGTATGGATTGAGGGGGTTTGGGCGGGGGGGGTGGGGCGGAGGATGGGTTGGTGTAGCTGGAGAGGGGGGTCAGGGCTGAGGATGCCATGGTTGGACTTCAATGGGTATACGGGTGGGTGAGCTCTGATCTGGTTGCCTTATCGATAAATTACGAGGTATCTTTAAATTACACTAGTGCCGTTGATAGGGAGATTTGCTGTGGCACCGTTGCATTCCATGTTTTCTTTGCAGGCTCTGCATCAGGGTGAGTTGTCACGAAGATCGCTTGTGTTGTATTGGATCCACTTTGTAAGAGTGTCCGTGCTCGATCCGTCAGCTACCAAGCGATTCCTCGTTCTTGTCCGTTTCATGCTCAACCCCAGTATTCAAGCAAGGCAATAGGGCGTAGACCGCCTTGGCCAGTACCATTCTCTACTTTATGGCATGCTATCTTACGTCGTCTAAAAGCTTGAGACTCTGCTGCCCAAGTTGCGTCGTCTCTACTTTGAGACTTAGTGCTGTTGGGTTCACTAGCACCACTTATCATGGTGGTCATCCGGAATGATTTATACGCACAGACTCCATCCATCGTTTGTTTCATATGCATGAAAATCCGAGGCTGAAGACCACGCGCATCGGGTCTTACCCAATCACCGTCATGCCAATGATGACCAACTTACCTACATCAAAATGTTGGAGGTGTCCAGAAATGGGTGGCAAAGACACCAAGGATGGCATGCTTACGCTTCGCCGAAAGCTTGAAGAGTCCACGTGCTTCATCCTTTGATGGACTAGCTGGTCAAAAGCGGTGGCGACTTCCTCTTACGGCCCAGATTGCATGCAAACGTTTATATCTATATAATGGAGGGTAGCATTTTCAGATACTGTGCCGCCGAACGATGCCATCATCATAATTGACATCCGAGGTCCGTTTGAACAGAGCTGATTTCGTTTGTCTTCTGATGTCAAAAGTGCGTGTCAAAATGTCCGACATGCTGAAGGCTTTGGAGAACAAACCATGTGGCCTCAGGCGCATATTACCCCAGAGCTTGGCAACGACCAGGTTGTAAAGCTGTAAGCGCTTGAATCGCGACCCCAAAGCTTCAAAGCAGCGTCATGTTTCCGAAAATCCCGACATCGGGTCCTGTCGACTTGAGACAGGCTAAGTATGCAGGTGCCACGCCATTGCAAGGACAACCCCTGAAGAAAAGATGGCGCCACCCGAGGCGCTCAAATCGCAAGTCGACATCGTTCTTCCGCCAGATGGGATCTTGCTCCCAGCAGGCCGTAGAAACATTACTGGTCCTTCTAGACGGTTTCCATATTCGAAATCCCGTCCAATAGTGTTTCAATAAACACTTATGAGACTGCGGATAGTACTCAACACATGCCAGGCACGAACAGCGCCTGTAGTAATGGTCCAACGGTCAAAATGAGAATCTGCGCTTGCGGGCGCCATGAGCTATCTATGGAGATGATACTTTCGAGATCGTCTTCGCCCGAGAAAGTCTCTCTTGTTGGCCGTATTTTGACTGTCGGCGATGTCCAACATGAACGCTGAGAGCCTGACTCCTTCCGAGTAAAAAGGAGCAAAATCGTCGCGAGAGACGAAAAAGGACCGATGATATGGTTGCATGTTGATTAGTGATTACTATCCTTATTGTACTTATGTATATATAGCATTTGGCAAGTCATGGCGATAAGTTCTTGCCCAGACTACGCCCATGCCTCCCAACTTGTCACACGTGGCGCAGAGGTCAAGCAAGGCCATAAATAGCAGAGCATATTCCGCGAAATGCCAGCGATGATGCATGATAATTTCAAAATCTAGGTATTATTGCTTGCACACGATCATTAGAGATCGTCAGTTGGTCATAACGGTCGCATGTTTCAATGTTTGACTTGCATTTTGGCGTACCAAGGGTTGGGACTTGGAATGGTTGATCCCTCGTGGCTGTTGATCCTTCCCGCCTTTGAAAGGTCTCCCCTTTTAACCACGCAATTAGGGGCCACAATATTGTCCAATAATGATGTGTTTTCGTAGTGTTTCTATCCCAATCATAATGTAGTCAGCACGCCATCAAACCCTCGAATCCATCATCCGCCTCTCGCTTGCTCCTCTCTCTCAGGGCATCCGCACTGCATCGCTACGGGCCGGCAGCCATTTGGAACATTACCTGAATGATGGATTTTTCTTACATGCACAGAATGCAACCTGCCAGTATGACAATCCCTCATAATGCAACCAGTTGATTCAGCATACGCCATACTGAGCCTTGCTGAGCCCTACTGTGGAGGAATCGGCACGAGTTTCTGCGCTTGGCATCCTTGCATTGGTCGCTACCGAGGTGTTTCATCTTTGGTCGCTCTTTCCGCCTTGCCTTGCGGAACCTCAACATCTCCACATCACCATCTCCTCCCACAACACCTCCCTTTCGACACTCTCCTGTTCTAAGACACATACATGACATCACAGAATCCCATGATATACGGAGGCTGATGCGCATCGGGGAGAAAGGCTGGCAAGGGCAAAAAGGTTGGAGGAGCGAGGAAAGGAAGGGGCTTGCGAGACTGTACAGGCGACCCAGGGACAAACATTACGCCATTCAATAATCGACATGATACGATAGTTGTTTTCCATCGTGAACATACTCAATTCGCCACTGGCAAGCGCCTGGTTGCTCTCGCCATCGCCTTAACCCATTCTTTGGTCCTGTGCAACCTGGGCGGGAATAACCCACAACAATGGTCGTTCCAGCGCCACCGGTACCATTGAACGACCATTGCTCCATAATATACAATGGCGTTCTCTACACATACCAAGCAAACGCTTTCCAATCGCTGGCTCTCCAAGATGGCGCAACCTGGACACAATTACCCATGGGCGTACCCACGAATGGCTCCACCTGCGTTGAAGGCACTTACAACAATGACAACTCGCTTATTGTTGTAGGCGGTTCCACTTCGACTTCAAACTATCAAGGCATACAATCCTTTTCATTCTCTACCAAGACATGGACATCCCAGTCCCCTCTGGACGCCGTCGCTGCGAATCGAGTGGACCATGGCACTGCATACCTACAACAATCCTCATCGATCCTCATGTACGCTGGTACTCAGAACAATGACTATGGGCCTTCATCACAAACTTTCCTCATCCAAACAACATCACCTTACAACGTTCAAGCCTTCAACTCTATTGCGCCACCAGTCATCTCACCGCTAGTGCTACCGTTTAATACTACACATGCATTGATGCTGGGAGGGGATCCGACGAACACGAAACTCTTCACGTTTGGCCCTGTCGAAGGGTGGCAGCAGCTGGATGTCAGCTTGCAGAATCCTTTGAGGGATTCATCCATGGTACAGGCTACGATATTAGACGGAAGCGATGGGAGCAAAGTACTGGAAATCTTCGATTTTAGCACATCGCCAAATCAGATCTCAACGCTTCTTCTACAAAACGCGACGAACACGCCACCATCTACTAAGAGGTCATACTCAAGATCCGCACACCACCCTGCGAAACGACGGAAACGGGATACGACATTAGCCGATAGACCAGCCTACAATAATACTCTTGCACCCCAGCAGACTCGAACAGGGTACTCACTTGCGGAGGATCCAAAGTCTGGCCTGATCGTTGCATCAGGTGGAAACAGCCAAGATCCATTGGCGATATTTAATCAAACAGGAAACCAATGGGTTGATCCCAACCAGTTCTTTGGTGATGAACCAGCCCCGAGTTCAACGTCATCTACTCCTACCACAGCTGCGACAGGCACTAGTGCAAGCGGTACAGCTTCACCAAGCCAACAAGCAGCCAACACGAATGTACGGAACAAGTCCCTGACTATTCTTGGGGCCGTTCTAGGCGGCGTGTTTGGGCTTGCCGCTCTTCTAGTAATCCTTCTACTTCTCTTACGGTACTGTCGGAGGAGAAGAGGCAAGAAGCGTGAGCAACAAGCAAACAGCTACGCACTCGAGGATAAAGCAGAGATGGACTTTCGTGATGTCGGAGCACCCTTTATGAAAGAGGCCGGAGGCAGCTTTGTTGAACCCGATCACAGGAGGAATAAGTCTGACAAATTGGGGGCTAGCGCCAACACCAATGTCAAAGCTCAAGAGCGAGGAGGCGCTGCTTCTTCCCAATCGAAACGTGCACTACTTCATCACCAAGGTGACAGTGCTGGGAGTGCGCATTCGTTTTGGAGTCGTAGATCTCCAGAAAAGTCGCCGCCTACGATATCTGCACCCATCATGGGCCCTCCAATTGAGGAAACTCTGAGGACATCTCCGGATCCGAGGACCGACCCTCGAACAGACACGGGCTGGAGCAGGTATTTCATCAACAATAACTCCAAGGATCTCAATTCTATGCCGCTGGGGCATGACCAAGAAACAAGGCCGCAAACCTATTTCTCGGGTGAGGGTGAATCGGAATACGATTCATCCAACCCCCACGAGTCGGCTGAAGTCCAACCTCTTAATATTCGCGCTTCTCAAAATCCTTCGCTTTACCCGCCGGACTCTCGCGTCCTGTCTCCCACCGGTTTCCCTCACCCAGTTCAAGGGGTCCCTATCACGCACGGTACCAGACCGGACCCAAGAGATGAACCATCCCCGCCTTCGACCCTCGTCTCTGACATCGACGAAGAAGATGAATACGCAAGTCACTCTCACAGTGATGGACAGGAATCTTGGGATCCAGTAGCTTCCGCAGGCGAGCGAGGAAGTTCCTGGACAGAAGATCGACCGATCAGCGACTATGCCGACAGCAGGATGAACGCGGATAGTAGAGTCCCCGTCGATAGCAGGGTCAACAGCAGGATTTATCCACATCCTGGCGAGCGGGTGCGAATACCAAACTTCCCGACCGTGCCCAATAGCCAGGGACCGTCAGGGGTGAACACTCCCACATCACCCGTTGATGATCCGAATAGAGGTCTGAGAAACGTTGCGTCTCGCGACTTTGCTCGGACAGCAAGTGGGAGACGGATTCCTCATAATGCCGCCGTGGCTAGTTACAGTGCGACTCAGGTGAGGGAGCGTGCAGTGCCTGAAGAAAGTACCAGCAGGCAGCCGGAGTATGGCGCAGCTCAAGTGCGGACGTTTCCCCGAAAGAAGGAGGAACTGGGGCCCAGAGGACGAGGAGGCAGGGAGACAGAGGACATGAGCTGGCTGAACTTGGGCACGAGTGCCGAGCAGAGCAACAATCACCTTCGTTTTGCGAGTTAATGAGCATCAACAGCACGCATTTGAAGGGGATGACAGTGGGGGCATGGGACCAAGGCGTTATCGGAGCACCATCGGCGAATACCAAATCAACACAAGAAAAGGGGAAGGATTTTAGAGCATTCAATTCTTACGATCATTAATCACACTGTACAATGTACCAACACCAATACCGACGACGCAGGTAACGCTTAATCAGCATGCTGGTCTACTATTATCCATGAGGGTTTTGTCTTCTGGGAGGCATGCGGAAAAGTGGGAGGATGAAAGGGGTTGGACTAGCTGAGGCTGTTGGATGGGATGGATGATGCATGGCTGATGATGGAGATGAGAGGGAAGGAAAGGAGATGTATCCTAGCTGCATGCATGCGTATGAAGAAGGAATCAAAGTCTTGACATCTACGTCGCTTGCCCATGACGATCCCAAATCCAGCATCAGCTGCAAGCAGTAAGCTCAAGAGTGCTTGCTAGCAGTCGCAGGTGATTGCATAGCAAGGTACTGTACACTTTGTTGGCAATGTTTGCGTTGAATTTCCCTCATGGCCAAGGTATCCTGCGCTAACCGCTTACAGCAAGCCTCAGCCCTATCAACCTCACGCTCTGGAGACTCTTCTTTTTCTCTGACCGGCGAGATCTCCAAACGCTGGACGCGCTTCTTGATGTACCATCCGGTGGGATTCTAGATGTGATAACGCCATCGCGTCGGTGCCGTCTATCTGCCGGTACGCTCTTGCGGGTCTGTTCCGTCGGTGCGAAGGAGGTTCGTCTTCGAGCTTTCCCGTTGACATTCAAGGGCGTCGGCGCGAGAAGTCGTGTGGGAATGTTGTCCTGGATGGATCAGATGCATAGGCGTCTGCTCTTGGTTTTCTGGGTGGTCGGTTTCGATCAGATTGTGGGGGGAGGTGTTCGACGTGACTGCTGCCTCGTTGAGATTTAAGAAAATCCTCCACGCGTCCACTTCCTCCCAAATACCTCCTCACTGTCTCGTCTCCAGCTGGGTGTACAGAGGCTCAAGGCTGCAACTCCTTGACGCCATGCTCCGCTGTTATAGAACGGTCCCTGAAGCGTGGATTCCGTTGAAGTCTCTGTTCATCTCCTTCAAGAATTCTTGACTAATCATCGAACACGATGCGTGGCACTAGCCATCGTCTTCGCGGCGTCCGCTATGCTTGTGATGTTGCCGCTCTAGGGCGGCATTGGGCTGTGGATCTGGCTATGCCTCGGCAGTAAGTACTCTGGTGAAGCGCGTTGCAGAGCATATGGATGGAGATAGGAAGCTTGGAGTAGGGTATGACGGGGTGGCACTGAGCTTGGAAGAGGGGGATGGCAGCGTCTATTTTCGGGTGAGTCTGAAGCAGATTAACCGAGCTGTTTGGTAACGGAGCTTCAGATGATGCATCTTATGCTGTCCAGGAGATAAAGGGAAATGTAGCGCCGCTTTTATTTATTCTATCTTTCTTCTACTCCAAACGGTCACAAGCCTCAGTTGTCTCATCATCAGTAGAAGCTGCGACCCTGCAAGAGCAAGGAATACCGTTTGCAGACATGAAGTATTTCCAACACTGAGATATGAAGCGAAGGGCGGTAAGGTCATCAACATCTATCTCTATGGCAAGTCTAATGTATAAATTCAGGATCGAAGGCTTTGCCTATCGTTGGTCCTAGGAAAGAACCCAAGCCCTCGACGTTGATCTCCTGATCTCAGCTTGAGAAATGAGACCAAGATCCTGCAGGGACTCGGACTGACTTTGTGTAGGGTTTGAAAGCGTTTTGTAGTAGTGCAAGCGGTGGTGGAAGGGTCTCAACCATAGGGCAGATCAACGAGAGGTATCATCCACTATCTGGCTCTTTCTGAAGTATTAGTGACTGCTGCAAGTGGCTTTTCCCACTTTGAGCTTTTTGATACCCCTTTTCTACCATTTCAAATAATGAAGCATAGTACTTGTTTTCTTACCGCATGCGCACTATGGTGTCTTGATCGCGGAGAAATTCGCCAAGGGAGACTTGCGCGAGGGTTGCTAATGTTTCGTGTGGTACGAGAACTGTCCCCCTCATCTGCATTCACCGTTCGATTCCATTGGGTTGCAATCTCCGTCCATAGACGCCCTTCGGTCCCCGGACCGCTCAACTTCGGTCCTCGTGACTGTGAAGGCAATCTTACACCGCCTCTCATGTCCCATGATTTCCTTCCGTTTCGCCTTCGTCTTTTCCCACACACACACGAAACGTCTCCTTCACTTCTACTTGTTTCCCCCACTTTTAAGGCAGGGAATCAAAGTGTTGACACTTCAAGGAGGTCCGAAGAGAATGAAGTGAGTATTAACGTCACAATACACTCACCCTATTGGATCCTCATTATCGCTGACCATGAATTCAAACACCCTAACAGAACAGACCTAAATGGCCTCTTCCTCCAAAAGTGTGCCATCTCTGCCGAGTTACGGGTCGGAAGGGTCGAGCAACGACGTTTTCCCCCCCAAGGAAGAGCAAGCTGCACTCCCTGAGGCAGATGAACCCGCACTCCCTACCATCACCGCCATTCGCATCCCAGCCGACGGCACCCTACCCTGCTTGATCACCCTCCAACTTGTCAAGGCAACCTCAAACTACCACTATAGTCTCTACGACTCCAACCTGTTGCGCCACTCAAATGCCGATGACATGCGGGACATCAATCGTCACTCCTGTAAGTTTTTCAATCCAATGGTCGATGATGCCCAGATCGACCTCGATAAATTGTACGACTCGAGAGACAGTTTGTACGAGAAAGCGACCTGGAGCCTGGAAGAACTTGAAAATCATCCCGGTCTACATGCCCACTCATATGTCAAAGGCACTGACAAGTTTCTTGACGTCCCACTCGCCGAGAAAACAGAAGAACCTCATTTGACCTTCACACACGCCAGTCTACGCCTTCAGCCAAATGTCGTCGATCCATTCTGGGGATCTGGAGAAGCCTGGAATCACCGTGCCTTCCAACGACTGTACGCCGTCCCCCGCGAGTATGCCGACCTGGAGATGATGACCGGCGAATACCACATCGTGTACACTCAAACACTAGGAATGGGCTTACATCCTAACAAATGGGCAAGAGATCGTGTATTTGGTGACGCTTTCGTGTTGAAGATGGCGAGTGGGAAGAATGACGAGGGCGATTGGTATTATGAGAACATGCCACAGAAAATTCTGCACTGCTCGTTGGGAAATCAGTGTTTGGAGACGCTGAGGAGTGTGAGACCGATTGCTTGGAAGTTTATGGTGGGTGAGAGAGGCGGTGGGCCACCTGGGGTGATCTCGCCTGGTACAGGGCTGAGAGGTATGGTCACCGGAGTCTATGTTACATGAGTCTCTGACTGTTTCACAGACTGAGGGGTTATGTTTGGAGGCTTAGTGTTTCAAGCGTGTTAGAAGCGCTGGCGGGCTACCCTTTCCATTATACGAAGCTGGTACTTCCTGATTAATATTGACTTTATACAACAGACAAATCTCTTCCCTCGTCGTCACTTCTCTTCTCACCCCGCTGTTCGTGGAGTAATCACAACACAGCATCACCATACATGATCAAGAGCATCATGATTCCTGGTTCACAAAGCAGATCAAGAAACATCGTCAGAGACATCATATGCGGGCTGATGTAAGTCATTTACTTCACAGGTGCATCTTACACTGACAATCGAACTTCAGGACTCAAAGGATCCAGTGACGATCCCCACATCTATTAAAGCTTACATCATTCCTGCTGACGGAAGTCGCCCGTACTTGGAAGAAATTCAACCACCGAAGGGCCTATCTTAACGCTCACTCGCTCCAATGAGGTCGATTCAGCAACTGGAGATATCCTGAGTTACATCGACAGGAGAGACGAAATCGATGGGTTGTTCTTACACTTCCAAAAGGAGAGCCTCTGACTCCGAATCCATACGTTGCTGGTAAAGTGTCCGGCGATATGTTCCTGCTACAAGCTTCGGATGACATCGATAGCGGTTGGCGGCGGTTCTATGTGGACATCAGTTCCGGAATTGGGTTTTCGAGCCAGGGGGGGAAGACATATACTGAAAACCCTCGCATTGGTCGGTTTTGAATACAGATGAGGAGCATTGAGTAGCTTGGGGGATCATGGACGCACTACTACTCTGTCCTTACTGTCGGATTAAGCATGCCGGTTTTACAAAGCAATTCTACGACAATAGCCTACAACCTGTTCTCTCCATGGTCATATTTCAGCGCTGAGACGTCGTAGTATCCCTCGTTTCAATCATGACTCTATTCGGCGGCTCCTCTAGCACCCAGTCATCGTATCCCGAGATCATGGCGGATTTAATATTCCTGGAGACATGGCTCGATTTGCTTGGCAGTATTTGTCCCCGCAGAGAGTTGTGAGAGTGGATTGGGCAGCACAGCAAGGCGGTCAAGTCTCGGAGAGCTGAAACATATTGTATATCTTTGATATTGGTTGGGTAGGCATGCCTGTTTCACAAGAAAGGCATCTTCTAAAGGTACATGTCCGAAGCATGAAACTCATATGCAATCATCTGCCACCGCTGAGATGTTGCATTATGCCTTGTTTGAAGACTCTCTTCAGGGTATCCGTGGACGCCCAGTCATCGTGCCTCTTTCGATCTTCAAACCTTTAACGTGCTTCGTGCCATCTGATACGAAACGCACAAGCCATGACATCTGCCTAGACGTTCCAGGCAGTGCATGAGTTTCGCTTCGCCTTTTGTCGGGCAGTACTCTTCCACTACAAAAGCCCGCTTTTTCCCCGTTGCTTTTGGCTTCACGCATCACACAAAATCTTCCTCTATCCTCTTTCCACTTCTCATCTCGCTCCACACCGAACAACCGCAACACACCATTGCTTTTGACATCAGACATCACATAGACTCTTCCTTCATCCTCTCTCCGGTCTCAAATCGCTCCCTGTCAGACAGCCGCATCACAGCGTCAACCAACTCATCGTCAACATCGTCATGGACGCCCCAAAACCAAATCGTGATGTCGGTCCTACGCTGAAGACAGTAAGTTATCAAGCTCTCATTCGCATCCTACACTAATGACTGTACTTCAGCGCTCCGATGACCCAAAGACAGAGCCTGAAGAAACGGCTTCCTCCCGTGTCCAAGTGTTCGTTCTCCCTGCCGATGGAACCTCCCCCCGTACAGAGTTCCTTCCAACCATCGATACGATTACAAATGTGTACTCGTTCCCCCCTACAGAGTTCCGGCCTGTCATCAACCCGTCTAGCGAAACGTCCTCGGGCCCCGCTGGACGCGACGACACAACTCAAGCAAATGCGAATGACCACGTGGTGACCAGCTCCCAACTCACGCTACCTGACCCTTGTCACGGACACTGGCCCGCGGACGCCTGGGAAAAACGAGGCGTATTCGGAGGAGGTTTCTTCCACTTCTTAGTCACGCTTCTGGAGGAAGGGTTGCATCCCAATCCGTGGACGAAGGGGATATTCTTCGGCGATGTCTTTGTCCTGGTTTTTTTCGGCACCACGGGTTCACCGGTACTTAAGGACATTTTCCCCAAGGCCGAGGCCACGCCAGAGCTAGAGTCGGCCCTTTTGCAGCTTGTCACTGCCTCCTTTCAGGTTTGAGTGGCTCAGGATCTTGCTTGCGAGATCGGCACAGCAGACTTGGAGGATTGAGCGGCATTGAGGAGCTTAGGCGATGTTGGCGACTTAGATATGTTGGATGCGCTACTACACTGTCCTTACTGCTGGGTTTAGCATGCCTTTTTTTCGGAATCATCTTACATATACTGTCTCTACTGTTTGTTAGGCGTGTCCGCTTCACGGAGTTGTCGTAGCAATACTGTCCTTACTGTTGGGTAAAGCATGCATAACTTGCGAGATCGTCACAATAGCACTGTCCTTCCTGATGGGTTAGACGAGCTTTCTTGCTCAAGAAAAGCAATAAGCAAGACGGCGTCCCAGTATGATTCTTACTACAACCATGTCCAGTATCCCTTGTCACAAAAGTGACTCTCTCCGACACGTGCTGTACTGCTTGACCATTCTACCCTCTTGGGCCCCTGTAGACCTTTTGCCTATGACATGACAACCCATCAACGAAACAATGAGCTAAAACATATGTTTGGAAAGTCGTTTCAGGCAGCGCTGAAGCCTCACCGAATGTCTTCCGGGCAGTCCCTTCTCTTCAACTTCTGCCTCGGATCCACTGCCTGCGAACTCAAAACTTGACCAAGACAAGACGTATCGCCAATGCATAGGTTAGAGAATGTTTGCCCAGGTTTCAGACTGTGACTCGGTTTTTCTGCTTGCCTTTCGGGCAGTCCTCTCTTTCTCTATTTAAGATCAGTCGTGCTCCCTCGTTCTTGTTTCTGAAAACATACAACTCCTTGTACATCCTCACGGCCCAATTCCCATCCCATTCGCGATCACATCACCACAGTACCATATGGTGGGAGACACCATCAAGAAGATACCAAACACATCATTAAAAGACATCTCAGCCAGTTAATGTAAGTAGTGGATCTCTCAGATGCACATTTTACTCACTGTTGAACTTTGGCGCCTCAGAGACCCTCGAACTAGACACAAAATGACGGCTCCCACGCACGTCAAAGTCCTCGTTCTTACTCAAAAAGGACTCCAGTATCCAGAATACATCAAGAGTGTGGACACGCCTAACAGACAGCGGATCCCGTCCACTGATCTGGATCCTAAACTTCGAGCACTTCTCAAATCCCAGATCCCGACAATCACCTCTCATCTCTATCACGGTACCGAGCACGCCGATTACTCAGACGTTGGTCCTCTACCCGACACTCGCCTACATTACTGGAGCGAGAATGCCTGGGCGAAACGTACTGTGATATGTCTATCCAAGTATCACGTCTTCTGTACCCTTCAAAAAGGAGAGACACTGCTTCCCAACCCATGGTCTGGGAACATATTCTCGGGCGACATGTTTATTCTGAAGTTTCCCAATACTGAGGGTCCAGATGGGCGACGGTTCTACGAGGACATCGATCCTGGTACTACATTGAGGGAGATTTTGCGAGTCGATGCCGAGGTGGCGGCTGTTTTCGAGGAAGCAATGAAAGAGTACTTCACGCGACGATGGGAGGTATCCGCAACGGTGGAGAGCTGGGAGTAGTGGACGCCCTATACTGTATTTACTGTTTGGGAAGCACGTTTGTTTTGCGCAGTCATCATTCGTAATACCGTCCTTACTGTTGGGTCAAGCATGCATGTTTAGCAAGGTATCACATATAACACTGTCCTTACTGTTGGGCACAGAATGCTGGTGCTGCAAAGCCATCGGACGCAATACTGTCCTTACTGTTAGTTTGAGCAAGATTGTTTAGCGGAGTCAACATACATAATAACACAAAAGAGGTATGACACTCCCAAATCATAATCTCTCGCCGCCAATTGGCGCAGCGTGACTTGTATTTCTCAAAGTCCTCGACCCGTGATTGACGTCCTCGTGATCAGGCGTTCTCCAATCCCATTCGCCCTCCAATCCCGCTGCCTGCTAACCCTGGAAGCACACGCGTCCTTGCATCTCCTGCATTCCTTTCCGCGAGCATTTCTAGCAAATCATATATGCTTGCTTCCGCCTAGGGTTACATGCCTGATTTCATGTATGCGGTTGTTGATCGGGTCCGCTCAGATACAACACAGAAATTAGCTGCTGCATCCTTCCTTCTCCGCCAGTCTCGCTCGGATTCGCGCACCGAGGGAATCAGAACACTTTGATTTGATCACCATCTCCGGGCGCACGGTCCCTACGGTGTGATTCGGATTGCTATCGTGCCTTCTCCGTCGGCTTCAATTGCTAACACCTTCCTCAACCGTCCCGTTCGCTGAGGATTTGTACCAGGACGTCAGAGAGCGTTGATCTTTGGCCCGAGCAGCTCCGCCTTATCTGCCAAGCTCTTTTGCGGGGAAATGCTGGGCGTTTCTGGCTTCTTCTACGCCAGTCAGTATAAAAAAATCTCAGTCCCTCCGCATCCCACCATTCGAATCTCAAACTCCAACAACCCGCCCTCAGAGAAGCATACCCTCTAACCCACAGCTCCCTTACCTTCAGCCGAAGTTTCCTCGGATGCCAGTGGAATACCCCACCGACGGGGCAGGAACCTTTCCCCCTCCGACTAAACCCCCTCGAGATGTCGCCAAAAGTAGCAAAAAGTGGGCGATCTCCTCAAAAGCTCGTCCCCAATCTCCCTCCTTGGGAGAGTCGACACCGGCTCAAACCCCCCAAGAGATCTCAAAAATTCTCCACGACTTCCTAAAGAGTCTTCCGGGGGCCACAGAATCGGGTCTGGGATGGCAGTAGAACATGCCACTGACGGGGGCAAAAACCCCGACCGACCCCTCCAGCGGATGCCCCTCAAACGGTCACCGCAAACGGCGGAATCCCAGCGGAATCCTCAAAGACTTCACCCCCAAGCTCTCCACTCAACCTCCTGGGGTCGGAGTTACCGCGCGCTAGGACTTGTGGGATTAGATTGGGCCAGGATTTTGCATTGGCATGTTTTCGGGCTTCTTCCCCTACTAAAGGTACCGACTCTCAAAGGTTCTCCGGACTCCGGTGTACTTCATGGCGGCGGGAAGGGGGTTGTAGGCTGGAGAAAGTAGGAAGATTTGATAGCAAAGAAGCCAATGATACACAATCGATGGGCGATTACCCGTAAAAATGAACTGCATTCGCCAGAAGAGCAGATTCTCCTTGCGCCATGCTACCATTCCCAGCGCCAGATGCTACGATTTCGTCAAGGAAGAAGGGATTTCAACCTTCCCTTTTCGCCATCTTTTTGACTGGCAGCCCGGGTACTTTGAACCCTCCACTGTCTGTTACAACTCCATTTGCATTAGACGCAGCAGCACCCCCAACCTGCGTGAAAGTACCACCCTTGAACCACCGATCATCCTCCTCAGCTAGCTTCCTTTTCCGTTCAGCCTGCATCTTAGGATCCACAAGCTCCAGTCCTTGCACGGGCGTGAAAGCAATGCTACTCGCAGTCCCGCTCGTGCCAGCCCCAACGCCAGCTGTTCGTAAGCCATGCTGAGCGAAGGTGTTGCCACCAGACTGTCCAAATCCGCGAAGGGAGGTTGCGGTACCTGAACCGAGAGGCGTTGCAGTGCCCCATCCCTTGTTGTTTTTGCTGAGCTTGGCTTTCGTTCGCTGATCGATTTGCTGAGAGCGGATGCGGCCCTCATTCGCCTGGCCGATCATACCGAGACCTTTCGTGGTCTCTGCATAACCGACTTCTTTCTCCTCCTTACCAAATGCCATCCTGTTCTGCGCTTTGCGAAGGTCAGTCATTGCCGTCGCTTCTTTGGCTTTGCGGGCACGTCGGCCACCACGTTTTCTAGATGGCTTATCATCTGGAGCAGGCAAAGCTCGAGGTCCTTTATTAGGGGGAGGTTCTGTGAGTTTTTCGAGGCGGTCTAAACAGTCCGATTTGAGCTGTTCGCCGCTGGAGCCGTCAGGGCTATTGTGAACACGATCAACGCGAGCTGCGAGGACGACTTTTGCAGCAACTATACGCATGGCTTGACGCTTGAGGTCATTGGGTATGCCTTTGATTATGGGAGAATGATAGAGGAAGCCTTGCTGCCGTACACCAACATTAGTGGCAAAGCCGGTCTGTGATTGCTTCTTCGATCCAAGTGGAGGTAGATTGCACGCCGGGGTCTTCGCAAGGCCGGTCAAACCTCCAGCAAAATTAAGCAGCTGCGCTGCAGTGAGGGACCCGATCAGCGCTGTGAGATTCGGTGCGAATAGATTCATCCTTGATTGAACGTATTCGGTGAGTACTCTCTTCGCTCGATCTAAGGATAAGGTCATCTCGCAAGCTCTCAAAACTCTTTGCAGCTCTGCCTCTGTCATTTCTCGTCCTCTCGACGTGGTAGCCTCGACAGTAACAACCATGAGCGAAGGTCCGTCTAAGATCGACTTCAGCGATGCGCTGACAATGTTATCGGTCTTCTGCGCAAGTTCTTTGATGTTATCCATGGGCCCATTGCCAATGATTGCGACAGACTTGGCGTAGTCGAGAGGGTTTGTAACGAGTGTCTCCAGCTCCGGGAAGCGGATTGAGTAGTGGTCGCGGATGTACTTGTGCACCAGGATTATCTCATTGTCAATTGACGTGGAAAGCGTATTGGACTGTGTGAGAAGATGATACTCCGGATTGTCTTCGATCGAACCAACAAAAGTGGTCTGCTGCCCAGGTGGACGATTTTGGTAATGGGAGATTTTCTGAAGGCGACGGGAAACGTCAGGGCTACGTCCACAGAAAATGTAAACTTTGGTCTTATTGTAGAGCAAAAGAAGGAGCAAGAGACAAGCACATACCTGTAATACTGGTTCCAGCGTCTCCATCAGACCTGCAACACTTCGCACATCATTCACTCCCCCAAGTTGCATCTTCTCAACCTTGGCCTTGGCTTCTTCCTCATCTTCGACGTTTGCAGCGGCGCCAGTCGCTCTTACACCTCCGAGAGCTGTTTCTTCGTCCTCGCTCACATCTTCTTCGTCTCCATCTAAGACCATAGACCCTTCAGGAGCTTGAGCTCGGCCGTTGGTTGCGGGCGGTGTCGCGTCATCTCGAAGGAATCCGTTCTGCTGCTCACCCTCACCTTCAGAACCTGAGTCCTCAAAATCATTGAGCAGCTCGTCAGCTAGTGTAGACATGGTAGATGACTCTTGTGGGTGAAAAAGATTCGATTCTACTCTACAATTTTTCAAGTTTGACGTCGTTCAAACTCCCGTGTGATACAAGCCTTGGCACGGCCACTAACGGGAATGCCCGAGCTTCAACGGGCAAACTTCGGCGGAAGCTGAGATCAGACAAAACAGTCACAAAGTCCATTGCAGATGCGCCCTTCTCAGAAACACATCCAACGAGCTGTCGATTTCCTCTAAAATGGCGGAACAGTTGAGTCGGGAGGAGAAGCTCAAGCTGATCTATCAGAATCTGCAAGAGGTCCTGAAACCTGAAATTATCGAACAAGTCGTTCTCAAGGAAGATAGACCTCTGAAGATCTACTGGGGTATGGCGAGGCTCGACCATTGGATTTGCTGCAATCGTTGACTCTTATAGGTACTGCGACCACTGGTCGGTAGGTACACCAGGATTACCCCACGAGACTCCGATCTCTGACATGACAGACCTCACTGCGCCTACTTTGTGCCCATGGTAAGCATCACACAAGAAAGAATCTACAGGTCTCTGACTGATGATGGATAATAGGTCAAACTCGCTCACTTCCTTCGTGCCGGCTGCAAAGTCAAGATACTTCTCGCCGATATTCATGCCTTCCTTGACGCTCTCAAAGCCCCAATTGAACTGGTCAAGGAACGCGCGAAGTACTACAGATTCGTTATAACCTCCCTCCTCAAGGCTATCAATGTTCCCATAGATCAACTGGAATTCGTTATGGGCAGCGACTACCAAACCTCGAGCAATTACACCATGGACTTATTCAAATTAAGCTCGGTAGTCACGGAACACGACGCAAAAAAGGCAGGCGCCGAGGTAGTGAAGCAGATGGATAATGCTCCGCTGAGCGGTCTCATTTACCCTCTAATGCAGGCGCTGGATGAGCAGTACCTTGACGTGGATGCACAATTTGGCGGAGTGGATCAACGGAAGATTTTCACATTGGCCGCAGAGCAGCTTCCCCGGATCAACTATAAAGAGCGAGCTCATCTCATGAATTCAATGGTACGATGCAAGCCTCTGGACTGTATGCGATGACTCATATAAGAATAGGTACCTGGTCTTGCGGGAGGGAAGATGTCTGCATCTGATCCAGAATCAAAGATCGATATACTGGACACACCTGATGCTGTCAAGAAAAAGCTAAAGAAAGCATACGCTGTGCCAAAAGAAGTGACGGACAATGGTCTGATCAGTTTCGTGGAGTATGTCTTGTTGCCAGTCAGCGCTTTGAAGACCGAAGGTAAAGGCAAATTCGTGGTGGAGCGGAGAGAAGGAGAACCCCTGGTCTATGACAGCATCGAGACGCTAAAGGATGACTACACAGCTGATACAGTAAGTCACTGATTTTGGGCCCCTTAGTCCAGAATTTCATGTGAATAATACTAGAAACTGTACCTGTGTGTCGCCGATACAATTCAGCTGACCATCTGATAGCTCACACCACAGCTACTGAAGTCGGGCGTGACCGACGCACTCAATGCGCTCCTTGAACCCATACAAGCAGAATTTAAGGCGTCCAAGGAATGGCAAGAGGTAGAACAGAAAGCTTACCCTCCGCCAGAAGTGAAAAAGAAGCCGAAAAAGGAGAAGAAATTAGGGGATAGGTTCCCTGGTGTTATTAGGGACCAGGTGAAGCCTGATGATAAGGTGGAAGAGGAGCAGCGGAAACACGAGGAGAACTTGGTCACTGGCCTTTCCAAGCCTTGATTGCTATGGAGAAGCTTGACCTAGCGGCTTGCAAAATCAACAAGCACCAAGTCATAGCATCCACGCTCGTGACAGATCAAAAGATGGACACCTGCAGCTATGGAGGACAAATCTACCTCACCAGAATTGCCTAAGCCTGTTTGAGCAACAGATATCATCTGTTGACCGATGAAACACAGAGGGTTCAGCTAATCACGAAACCCTGCGCAATCCTGCCGTTTCCTGCTGCAGCCTCGTACTCGCAAAGGTGGACGGGAACGTCTAGGTCATGGATACAGATCTAGCAATGATAGAGTAACATCGAATTCACCTGTTAAGAACTTTGACGGATTGGCAGCCTCGAGCTCGACCAATTGTCTTCAATCGTAGAGTGACTTTCGTATTCGCATTATCTGTAATCTTGCAGCTCGGTTACATTTCCTGATGCGGCGGCGGGCATGCCGATTCCAGTAGGGCTGATTTGGCTTGGCTTGGCGGGGGTTGATCATGTACAACCAGCGAGTACAAACATTTAATACTTCCCTTTGCCTGCACTTCTCCCTACTCAATTGTCAAGAGCCACTGTCTCGTTTTCTAGGCTACTCATCCCTTCCATTCATATCCGACCATGACCTTCAACGCGGTTAACGACGACGACGGCTACTTTAACGATCTCTCCAGGCAGCCGCAATTGGAATCGCAAGATTCGTTCAGTCCTCACGACCAGAATGGCATCGATGCTACTGGAGAAGAAAACGGAACGGCGAAGCTAAAGCGTATTGCGTGCGTGATATGCAGAAAGAGGAAGCTGAAGTGCGATGGGAACAAGCCAAAATGCGCGACATGCGCCAGACTTGGACATAGTTGTGCATATGATGAAGTACGGCGAAAGAGTGGACCGAAGAGAGGGTATGTCAAAGATTTGGAAGCACGTTTAGGTCGGTACACTATCTGCCTTTAACTTGGGATCTTTGGGCTGATGCTGTCTATCATGCGTAGCGCAAGTCGAGGGAAAGCTGAAGAATCAAGATAATAAAAAATCTAAGAACACGAGTGAACCTGAGCAACATGGAGTCCCGGAAACTGTCTTCGAGATCGGGGAGTCTATGGGTATGCAAACAGGACTGCAGCAATCGATGCCCAGTGTATCTTACGATTCCATGCCCACCAACGACCCCATCATGCTACCTATGACGAATTTGGCTTCAGAGATGATGCCAGACTCAGACTTTGTGCCACAGATAGATCTCAACCTCGATCAGAACTTTTCTTGGGAGATGATAGGTCTTGGTCTGGAAGAACCAATGCCCACGCAGGAAGCAGTCGATGAATTGTATGATCTCTGGCCCCTATATCGGGGCATGCTGACAAGACCACAGAACACAGGTCTTTTTCGATAAGATACATACCTCTTTACCAATGATTCACAAATACCGGTATTATACTTCCATGAATCTAGCTCCTGACAGGCGCCCACCAATCTGCCTACGATACATAATGTGGTGTCACGCAGCCTCCATTACAGACAAATACATGCACCACCAGGATATATTCTACAGACGGGCACGAAAGTACATCGAGCTTGATGAGATGAAAGGCCAAGGCGAAGCGTTCGTATCCCTTGCACACGCACAGACCTGGACCCTCATTTGCGCGTACGAATTCAAGATGATGTACTTCCCAAGAGCTTGGATGAGTGTCGGTCGCGCGGCACGAATGGCTCTCATGATGGGCTTGAATCGAGTAGACGGTGTCGGCTTGGACGTGAAGCAATGTCTCCCGCCGCCAAGAGATTGGACAGAACGTGAGGAGCGGAGAAGGACGTTTTGGATGGCTTACTGTGTAGATCGGTACGCTAGTATCGGCACAGGCTGGCCAATGGCGATTGATGAAAGAGATGTAAGTCTTCGCTTTGAGAGGATTGTACCAAAGTAGACCTGGCATTAACATCACTTCAGATCATGACCTGCCTCCCAGTCAGCGAGGAGGCCTATGAAAGCAGTACAGCCCAGAAAGCGCCAACATTAGAGGAAGCCATGAGACCTCAGCAAGCATCCCAGCTTTCATCTTTAGCCGGACTCGTGCTCGTCACCCACTTTTTTGGACTCAATCTCACCCATCTTCACCGCCCGGAACCCAACCAACAAGAACACGACATGAATGGACCATTCTGGAAGCGGCATCGCACTATGGATAACGATCTGCTGAAAACGGCTCTCCAGCTTCCTTCGTATCTCCGGCTGCCCTCGGGTATAAGAAATCCCAACATTGTATTCCTGAACTTCGCCCTCCACACTTCCACAATATGCCTCCACCAAGCAGCGATATTCAAAGCAGAGAAGAACCAACTACCAGACAACATAACTGAGCAGAGCAGAACTCGGTGCATTTTGGCAGCAGCGGAAATAGCCGGTGTGATGCGTTTGACCAGTCATATAGATGTTGCAGGCGTGAGTTAAACCCCCTCCAACTACATGAAGCCATCATTGCTCACGACAGCTAGATGAACCCTTTCATGGCTTTCTGCCTCTATGTTGCCGCTCGTGTCTTTGTTCAGTATCTCAAGAAGATGCCAAATGACCAGGAAGTTCGACAGTCCCTGGAATTCCTCCTAGCCGCCATGCGAGCGATACAGAGGAAGAACCCCCTTTCAGAATCATTCTTGGTCCAATTGAACATGGATATCGAGGGGAGCGGTCTAGACATCTTTTTGCACAATCCGGACTACACGTCACGATATGTGGAAGGAATGGTAAGCAGCCTTATCTTGTTCACTGACACTCATCGCATTAAGCTTTAGCCAAATCAACACGTATTGACTCAATGCCAGGACTCGAGCAATCTGCCGGCCGATTACGCTGGCAGCAAGACTCACTGCTCCCCTGTCTTCCACATCTCAGAAAAATCTGAAGATGGCCCGTCTCCCGGCGATAATCGATCCTCTGAAGACACACGATTGCCAAAAGACGACGCCAAGAAAGAAAGCCCAACAGTCCGGACAGAAGATTCTCGCCAGCGAACATATGCCTACCGCAACGTCGACGTCATTTCCCGAATGCATGGCACACCTCGACCCTTCTTTCCGGAAAATGTGCAATCCCATTCCTATCGGCCTCCAGGTGAAGTTCAAAACAAGCCCGACGCCCACTCTCAACGATATGAGAAAATCTTTCCGAGCGACGACTGGAATCAAGGCAACATCGCTACGGTGGCGGGCCGTAACTCATTTACGGATAACGACAAGATCAACGCCATTAATGCGAACAATCGGCACTTGGATACCGAAATGGCCGACCAGTCCGCCAATTCCCGGGGTCCAACGCCGCAGTCGAACAGCAGTTATAATCACTCGTCATCAAATACATCATACTCCCCATCGCAGGGACATGAGGATGACCAAACTACGTCCAGTACTGGCGGAGGAGGTAATTACATGATGGGATTCGCACCTCCCACTCATAGTACCATCTTTACCGGAGAGGGTGTCAAACACGCAATGAGCCCGCCAGCACAACAGCAAGAAGATCCTTTTAAGATTCCAGCGGGCTGGGACATGGGGACCGGAATGACGCCCGGCTCGGGAATGACTCCTGGAAGTTTGACGGGCATGACGTCGGACGGTGGTTGGGAGAAGCTTATGGATAGTATGGGGTGGGAGACGGGGAGGACTGGGTGAAGGAGAGTGGGAGAAGATATCATTAGAAAGGAGACGGCTGCTGATTATCGATGTCGGAAGGCTCGTGCTAATCACCTGGTGCTGGTTCGTTGTTCGAATCGTCCTTACACGCTGCTAATGAACATTTATCAAAGGCCTGCACATACTTCACTTAGAGCTGTACTATACATGGTAGCAGGATAGCTTCATATTGAGGAATTATCACCGGAACTTCCCACTCTACCTACATATCAAATCTGGAACTGCCTAACAATACAAGTTACGAGTAATCATTCCAAGATTGAGAGAAGCGACCCCGGTGACGGGGGGTCCTTGCTGGTGCAGACACCACGCTGAGAGGACATCTTGTGGGCCAAGACCTTGCGCTAGTGGACTAGGAAAGAGGAGATCAAGGTTCTAATGGGTTCATTTTGTAGGAGGCACTGCTTCAGATGTGATTTTAGCGAAATGCGCAATACCAGCGTAGCCTCCGGTGCCTGGAATGGTAGCATGTTTTACCCCCGAGATTACGTCCATTTCATCTATGTCATTAGCATCAATGGAAAGGAAATTCGCACGCTATGCAACGCTCTTCTATGCCCATCTCTGCGTACGTAGACCCGGGCGTTGGTGCAGGTCAATCTTCCCACGGTGTGATACTCCATACCCCAGCGCCATCGCCAACCTCGAACCTCAACCGCTCCAGTTTCCACTCCGTGTACATGTTTACGGTTGCTCTCATGGCCTCTTTGTGTCCCGGACCAACACTGGCCGGGCGCGCGTCTGCGAAGTTGCGCCATATGCCTGCCTAGAGTGTCAATGTCTGGAGATCTGGCCCTTGGGAACGGCAGAATGAGTACATGTTGCCAGGTTCCTCCCGTTTTCGTCGGGCAGTCCGAACCAATACTTCAATAATCCACCGCTTTTGGTAGCTTCCATGTGGGATTTCTGGTCGAGCGCACCGAGGTGCGTGCGGTCAGTAGTTGGAGGAACCTGGGATCTGAAGACCACTATGTAGAAATGTTGGCGCTTCCATTGGTATTGTGAGAGCTCGAGTAACGACTTTAGTCGGTCAATCACCGCCTCCCAATTGAATGATTGGTGGTAGGGGGCCGTAGCGTAGTCTCCTCGGACGGATTGGAGGACTGTCAGTGCCCTGGCTAGAAGTCTCTGTGACTCTTCGAGTGTTCTCAAGTCAAGAAGATGCTGTAAAGTAGTGTATGGGGAGACGACAAGATGGCTTCCGAGATCGGCCTGTTGACGATCATCTGTTGGCAATGCAGGGTCTTGGCGATCTGAATGGGCTCTTGGGAGAGAATCATTCCCAATGGCCCATGGCTCTGAAGGGGAGTGTAACGCTACTTGCAACATCTTGTAAAGGTACGACAAATCACCAGAACAGAGTTGTTCTGGTTGAGGAGCAAGAGATAAGTAAAGACGGGGGGACAGAGAAGTACGAGGAACGAGGTGCATAAAGAATCGTAGAATCCCAAGGAAATATTTGCCAATTTGGAATGAGCTTATTGTGCAATGGGTAACTGGGTACCTACGCCATATGGCCCTGATAAGGCGCGATAGAAATAATGCGAGAATCAGCTCAAAGCACGCAATAGTAAGTGGCATGAACGATGAATACTATCGGACAGATGTGAATAGCTTCATGACTGATAGCGACTGATGCAATGGAAATATATCAGCAATCACGACGAAATACGAGCGCAGGATGCCAGCGCCTTTGGACATGGCTGTACGGATAATAGGGCCTCTCTCAATGTTGTGAGAAGATGATGCTACCATTTTGACGGCGGAGCATTCGTAGCTTTGATGATGACTGTTAGAGTAAGGACACACTTACCCTCCTCAATGAATCATCAAAAGGGGTGTTGATGGAATAGAACGAGACATCAAAATGACAGAAGTCTGACCACCCTCACCATCGGGTGAACATCGGTGCTCATATTGAACTAAAACTCTTCAGGTTTAGCTTATGTCATTCGACCTCGGCCGATACGCATGCAGGGAAGAGCTAACATGTCGCCGCCTTTACATATTCAGAGTGCCGGGAACCTTTGTTGTCGCAATGGAGGCATCTCTTCCTCATCACTTCCCGGCTCGACAACTTCATGACGGGACCATATTCCATTCGTCGCCGTACCCTCCTCACACTAACCTCGCCTCACAGCAAGACATTGGGCTAGATGACTTCCAATTCGACCCTCAATTGGCAAACGAGCCTCAATTACAGCACCCGCAAAGAGGGAACGCCTTTGAATCAAGCTCATTTGATGGTCCGAGACCCAATCAACCTCGCTTTCAGGAGATTCGCTCAAACCCACCTGTATCCTCTTCCCAGCCAAATGATGTCTTTGACCCATCCAATGCAGGCGGATTTGGTCTTCTCTCCCGAACGCGTCCCCAGCAGACTACCGACGGCAGTCGAGGCCAGTTCGGCATCTTGGCACCGACTATGCATCCTCAATCCCAGCTACTGGCTGCGCACCTGACTCATGATGAGCAGCTGGGGCGTCTACAACATGAATTGGATCTACGGCCAGTCCCGGTTACGGGTGGGGGAACGACCGAGGGGCATTTCAGTAACATGAAGATGGTACCGAACCCTCCCAATTTGGAGCAATGGCGGAGAAGGCTGTTTGACGTTGACGAGGCTATCACTTTGACTGAGGAGCAGTAGGTGGATTGAAGGGGCCAATTGCCGTCAATGTGACTAATTCTCTGGGCTAGATTCCAAACGTACTTCCCACACGTAGACAACATCTACTCCCATCGCTCTACTCAACGCTACAAGCGCAAGCCTTTCGTCTCTCACTACTGGGATTGCAGACTCAAAGGGCGACCACCCGGGACGGCAAAGTCAGACGACCCCAATAAGAAGAAGAGAAAGCGGCAAGCCAGGGAACGCGATCTATGCGACGTCAAAATCAAGATCACGGAGTACTTTCCGGGAGCAAGAGCCTTAATGGGTACGGATTTTCCGGTTGAAACCCCTGCCAATGACAACTCTTTCGCTCCTGGACAAGCACTTTCCACTACACAAAGTTCAAACAACGGGCTCCCGACCCTTACCGAAGCTGGCAATGATGGGGCAAGATTCTATACAATACAGCGAGTCAATGGGAACGGAGCCAATGGTAAAGGTGATGGAACGGCTGGAGCGCATAAACACACCATCGAGGAGAGTGATAAAGTCAAGAAAAGTAGCCTTCATCGACATTTTCTAAAAGAAGAAAAGGAAAGAAGGAAATCCATGGTAAGCAAACAATTTTTTTTAATTCCCGGGGCTTTTTACCACAGGAAAGCGAGACCTCAAGGCGGCATGACACCGCGTCGAGCTTCCGCATAGGGGCGATCCGAAGTCGGCTACACGTCATAGGAGTCGAACCATGCGAATTGCTTTCGTTTCCACCACAAGCTTCTTCAATGCTTGCCAGTGCTTCTTTGATATCCAGACTCTCTACTCTCAATCGTGCCCTTCATCCTGTCTACTTATCAATCACCTTCCGAATGATGTCTGACAATGCTAACTCTGACAAGAAAACATACCACAAGAAAGCTACTGGACTTGCTCTAACCACAGTGAAGAAGCACTCCAAGGACCATGATATGAAGCTATATGGCAGCTGCTTCTGGTAAATCCTCGATGCTTTTGCGTACAATTTATTAGCTGCGACTGACCTCTCGTTTCAGTCCGTTCGTACAACGAGTGTGGATTTCACTGGAGGTCAAAAGTCTCAATTATCAATACATTGAGGTCGATCCATACGAGAAGCCCGAAGAGCTGATGCGGATCAATCCCCGCGGACTCATTCCGGCCCTTCAACACGGCAACAACTGGGGCTGCTATGAAAGCTCAGTATTAATGGAGTACCTGGAAGACCTCAATGAAGGAGCTCCACTACTACCACCCAATGCAAAAGATCGAGCGCATTGCCGCCTTTGGTCTGACCACATCAATCGCAACATCTTGCCACACTTCTACGGCTTACTGCAATCTCAAGACAGTGGCCAGCAAGTCGAACAAGCACGGCAGCTCACGGACGGAATCCAGAAGATCGTCGAAGCTGCGGATCCGTCCGGTCCCTTCTTTTTCGGCCCTCACATTTCCTTTGTTGACATCCAATTCGCGCCTTGGATCGTGAGGTTGAAAAAGGTACTAACACCTTACCGCGGCTGGCCTGAACCGGAAGCGGGTAGTCGATGGGCAAGCTGGGTAAAAGCCATTGAGGAGAATGAGGGTGTCAAGGCAACGACCAGCACCAATGAGTTATACATGGATAGCTATGAGCGATATGCCGGTGAGTGTCTTTGTGGCTTGCACCGATAAGACATCGAAGCTGATGATTGGCGGTAGAAAATCGCCCAAACACCAGCCAGGTCGCCAATGCAGTCAACGAGGGAAGAGGGCTGCCGTGAGCGAACGTCATTAATTGGTTGCGTTGGTAATGTGTATACATATTCAACTCGCAAATACCGTGAACGAAGCACACTTTTTGAGGCTATGGAACAGGGGCTCTTGTGGCCACGCGTATGGCTGTTCGTATCTTTTTTAAAGAAGAATGAATGAGAAACAGTCATTGTTTGACAGCAAAATACTCCGTGTACACAATAGCTTTCACGTAAACCTATGAACAACGATACTTTCACTGAACGAGCAGAGCGCAACATACAGGTATGCTGGTCCATTTCTACACCTCGGTATCGTCGTAAAATGTTTGACTGCATTGTGAGTATACCGATCTTGTATCAGCACGAGGACACGGGTTCGCGCTTTGACAATGGCATGAGAAGGTTGTGGGGGAATGCTCTTTGGGTAGAGATCTCATTCATCGCACGGGTAGGTTGAGGGAGGAGAGGAGGAGCAAGATACCCAGGTGTGGACACCGCTTCACGGCACGGTTCCACCCGGCCAGCGCGAACGCATGAAGCGATTCGACATCCTCCCAGTAGTAACAAAATTGAAGAACAGTGTCTTTGGTGTCGGGATTCGATCCCACCAGAGAGGATCTACCCAGGTCCTCCTTTCGGTGTGGTGGAGTCGGCTAGATAGACACTGCTCGTGTGGGGGTTCGTCCTTCCGCTGAGCAATTTGGGACCGTGGGGTTGATCAGCTGGGCGAAGCGGACGAGTCGGCAGGTCTCCGATCACTTGCTCCGGATATATCCCATGGGTCATCATCACCCGGCTTCCAGGTCCGGCTCGGGCGGATCTCCAGTTGCGCCGATGCTGGTAGCATGATGCCCGGAGAGCGGAGCAGAGATCGAGTATTCCGTCTTTACCAACCAACCATCTTTGCATATCTGACGAGGCCGAGGACCCGCAGGCCATGCGTGTGTCCACCACCCTTGAATCCCTGTTCCGCATTGCCTCTTGTTTCTTTTTGGGGGGGCATTGCGCCGAGAAGATGTCTTTCTTTGCCTGCCCCAGTACGTCAGTTCAGCCTGCCTCCCGTGCAACTCGTATCCGGGGTGGTCCGAAAGCTCTGCTGATACGGAACCCGATCGTCATGGTGGCTATGAAGGCTGGTTGAGAAGATGCTTGCGCTGTCACAGATGTCAACAGTTATCAAGTTGCGGCGACCCAAAGTTTCGGCCTCGGTTGATTGATTGATTGAGATCCGTGACTTTAGATGTGGTCCACTATCATTTTGTGAAATTGAGTGGACACAGCGCCCACTGCAATCTCTCCATCAGATGGGGATATAATGATAGGATTATCGAGAAGGAACGGTCATCGAAGATGGGGACTTACCTTGGGATAGCATATGTGGATCGTAAGGATGAAGGCATCTGCAGCAGAATTCCGATGCGCATTCACAGTCCAAATCAGTGGGAACAATGCCAGTGCGGACTGGTACACCTTATGGGGTGCAGCAGTAGTGACTGTGGGGTGAATGTCAAATGGGCAGGCTTGAGTGTTGCAGCGATCGTGCTTGTTTTTTGACCTTCTATGTAGAGACCTTGCTGAGCGCCCCGATCGGACATATCTTATCGAAGACTAGCAGTGGTCGAGCAAGCTGTGAAATATGAATGCCGGGGAAACTCGAATGCAGCTTCAGCTTCTGCAAGTGCCAAACTTTCTCCCCGTCAGACGACCCGTGAGCGACCAAGCCTCGTTGCTAGCATGTCGTTGTCCTTGCCCTGTCGCAGGAGCCCCGCATAGTGGAAACCAAGCAATGTCGTACTATTTGGCATGTCAATGAGAGTAGAAGACTGGACTTCTGTAAAGGGCCAAAAGTACCGGTCAAGCTACAGGAAGGCAAGTCAGGGAAATACCCCATAGGCGTCCTCGAGGCACGGGATGCGGCTTTTGTCTCTATTTCGTCTGTAAAACATTTCTGCATTGGCAAGCAACCTGATGATCTGCGGGTCTAAGACGAAAATACTAGAGGGTGTCCTATGAAGATTCATATACGCCGGCGCAGGTGGCACCCACGCCTCATTCCTCTTTTCCAGCTCGTGCGAGATCCAGCCAGAAATATGAGCTGCGTCAGCAGGCCAGGGGTTTGCGGGTAGCGTGATCGCCTTTATGTGGCCGAGCTCGTTCTTTATAAGAAGCAGGAAGCTGCGGCCAAAGCGCTCAGGCCAGTCTGGTATTCGTAAGGACTTGTTAGGAATGAACTCGCCCCATGCCTCGTCAAACTGAAGTTGAAGGGATTGTAGCCCACGCAGTCTCCTGAGGATTCGGAGCAATGAGCCTTCCAGAAAAACCATCAAGACGTAGTGAGTTAATTTGATGCCGAGTTTCTTGAGTCGCTCCTGACCGGGCTGGGTTTGCGAGATCAAGTCAAGGCAGTCAACAGCAGATATTGTGGTCAGCTGGTCCTTTGGCAGGTTTCTCAAGTTGCTCCAACGGACAGACTTGAGACGTTCGTGTGTGAGCTGATGAAACATGTCAGCCTTTCCAGATGTGGCTGAAACGTATAACGGGAGAACCGACGAGTCCTTCCTCATCGCCACACTCCTTCGACTCGTCAGATTCCTCCAGCTCTCGTTCAAGACCCCAGATATAGAAATCGTTCTCCCCATAAAGCACACTCAGTGCTATTGCAGAGAAATGCTTTGAGACGCTCAAGATGCCCAAAGAGCCAAAGCCAAAGTCCCAGCGGTAGCAGTCTAGCGGGTATAAGACAATCATGTTAGCATAGGGGCCTCTCAAGAAGGGGCGCATTATCTCCATCTGGATCTCCACAGGCATGCCCTCAAGCGTAGGCTTTCCTGCAAAGGCGTGAGTTCAAGCCCGTTCATCGATGCAATTGAAGTCTTGAGTGGCTTACCTCGGTCCATGATGAATGTTCGCTTGTGTATCTCCAATGCTGCAGCTCGAATATTGTCTAGCTCTTTTAACGTTTCGCTTTGAACGTTGCTTCAGTCTGTTTCGGTGAGCGTGTGTGATGTAAGTGGTCGGGTCAAAGTGAAAGTTCCGAGTGTTAAGGATTTGAGGTTGGAGGCGTAAGTGAATTCCGTCCTGAACTGTCGGAAAGGCGAAGATGAAAGTGTAGAGCTAGTAGATCAAATGTTCTCTCTCACTAGGTCGCAAGTATCAATCTGATGGATATCAAGGTAGGATAGACTGAAGTGAGGTAGGTTTCATCGAAAGCTAGCTTGGCTGGCTGTGTTAGGTCAGTTTGATCACAAATGTGAGTGCTAAACGTCACGAAAGACTGATTTACTGCCAGTGGTCATCTTTAAGCCCATATACGCGATTTGAGGAATCCGTCTACAGAAATTGGGGCTTGGTCGTGTACCGTAAAGAGTTGATGGTTGAAGGATTCCTGGGTTGCGACTACTACACTAGAAAATAAGAAGCACCGCAACACCATTGTACCAGCGCCATTAGGAATCGAACCTAATACGAACTAAATACCTTTAACAACAACACTCTGAGTGTTTAGATACATAACTCTGACGCTAGTCCATATTTGGCCTCCACATAGAGGAAAGCCTCGGTGGTTCGAGTATTCTACCCCTACTATCTTTGTAGACAAAGCTTCCCCATCTCCGCAACCTGGGGAAGTCAAGTCGATCCCGAGCGTGGGCACTCGTCCGCAAGAAGCCCGTTCCTAGAAGACACGATATTTGTCTTCCAACCCGCCTCGGGCATCAAAAACTCGAGCATCTAAGACAGTCCTCCTTTACGAGCACGTTCGCCATGATCCCTCTGCCGAAGTACTGAAATGGGCTCGAAGTCGTGCGGAAGCTGTCACAGGTCGAGGACGGTGGCACCCAAGCCTTATTCCTCTTCCTTAACTCGAACGTCATCCGGGAGCTGAAATCGGCATTGTTACCAACTGTTTGACTGTCGTTGATGATGATGGTCTGGACGTGGCCAAGTTCCCTTTGGACAAGTCGCAGAAAACCTTGTCCGAATCTCGCGCGATCCTTGAAGGCCCCTATCAAAGTCCGCATCGTGACGATTGAGCCGAGAGTTATCATCAACCTGCGCAACATTGGTTTTACCCGGTGTCGTTTGCGAAATCAGGTCCAGACATTCTACTGACGATACCGACTGCAATTCTTCGTTCGTGTGATTCCTCAAGTTGCGCCACGGGGAGTTTTTATGTCCCTTAGCATCAGGTACTGCAGGTCGAGTGAGCTTGAGACTTTTTCGGGGTCGATTCGACCCAGAGAAACTAATCTCACCGTCATCACAGTCACAGGAATCTTCATTGAAATCTGATTTGAGTACATAGAGTCCGCGTATGAAATTATGTAACTTATCAATGGCGACCTCTGCCGACCACCGGTGGACGCCAGTATCGTCTACGCAGCAGCCAGCGGGCCATATCAAGAAGCAATGATCAATCCACGTCCACGTGTCAGAGAGTGCAGAGACATCTTCGAAAAAAGGCAATACCTGGATTTCACAGCCCCACCACGCAACTCCAACGCCTCTGTATTCACGGCACCTTGCAATCGCTAACTCCTCGACCACCTCCACGGCGACCCACCACGGAGTCTCTGCAAGCCCAGTAAAACCCACCAGTGTCTCAAAACCTTCCGTATCGCCCCGTGAACCCCCCCCCCCAAAATATCTGCACCATCAATTTCGGCACTTCCCAGCCCTTGATCCTCTCCCCCAGTGCGGACATCACCCGCGGAAGAGCTACACCGTCGCCCGTAGTGTAATCGACGGCCGTAGAACCTTCGACCGTGACCTCCTTCACGTGAGTGAACTCGCCGTGCACAAGTTCCATGAACCGGCGGCCATTGCTCTCAGGTCCTTCTCGTTCATTGTCGGAATAGCGCAATCCGTGCCCGGGTTCCTCTGCCTTCAAAATGGAGCGGAGCAATCGTAGACCGCGCATCCTGATGAGTATGAGGAGGGAAGAGTAGTCGTGGGAATTTTGCATAAAGTCTCGGCTTGCGGTGATGGAAAGGCGCTTGAACATGATGTGGGCTGGTGTGGGAAGGAAAGCGTGTTCAGGCGAATGTGGAAGGAAAGCGTGTTCAGGCGAATGATAGACCCTGTGGGATGCATCATCTTGAAGCAGTCTTCTCCGGTATTGCGCTTGAAAAGAACTGGTCGTGTAGTCTTGGAATCATCATGGGGGTTGGACTATGATACCGATTTGTTAAAAGGAAGTCACGCGAAGAGGATCTCTGAGATGAAATTACCACAGTGAGAGTAAGAAGACCCATAAACTATAACGGTGCTAGAGTACGGAACACTCGGACATCGCAAAAAGATTTTCTCCGAAAAGAACGCTCGAGGCCAGCGTGGAGAAATGCTTCGAGACTCTCGTGGTGCCCAAAGACCTCCTGTGCATACCGCCGTCGTGCTTTTGGACGGGGCCGAACTCGACAGCATCGTGGTCGAAGAAGGGATGTCACACGATGATAAGCTAAATTTCGGTCGACAAGGTCTCGAGACCCAGGCTTGTCTGTTTGTTATTGATTTATTAGCCATGATCGTTGGATTTGAACGACTGATCTTGCTCCATAGTGAGGGGTGGATCTGGGATTGTCGGGATGAAGATGGCGAGCAATGCCTGGAGGTGTATCCTAGAATCTCTACAGACTTGTGGCAAGAAGAGGGAGGGTTTGCGGAGTGGAGACGGGGACTGCAAGAGTTGGAAAGGAAAGGAGGCTTTTTTAGTAGAGGAGAAGTTGGTATTACTTGAGTCATGATGTCGTGTCTGTTTTCGAGCCGGAAATTCTCTTGCTGTTGCTGAAGATGGTCCAAGATTGGAAAGATTGACGGTAACGACGGGTAAGACATTTCGAGTCGGTCACTGTGAGATGTATACCATCAGCTTAGTGTTCTTAATCACAGTTCTGGATCATGCTGCATCGTAATTGCAACTATAATATGTGCCAATGCCTTGTCCTCCAGGAAGTATTCACCAAAGACATCACGCAAAGCTACGTCTGTGACTGCATTTCATCTGAGAGGAAAGCTGTTATTGCTTACACTGCAAGACAAATCCCTCCCTAACCAACGCTCGAGGCCAGCAAGGAGAAATGGTTCGAGGCTTTCGGAATACCCTTGGGATCTCAGCGGCTCTTTTATATATTTTTATGGAAAACAACTTGTGTGTTGTAGTGTGCTAATGTTGGCCAAGACGCGAGCATGTCTCTTCTAACACATTCACCCTTATGATATGCGTGTGCAGATCTTTGAGGCATGAGCAGTCGTATACTGTGGTCAGTGACAGGATATCAAAGAGTTTTCTCCCAAGGACAACGATGCAAGAGCTATGAACACCTTTGCCTATCAATTCTCGAGTCGAAGCAAAATAGGAGCAGGATGGTGCTCGACCTGAAAAAACACTTGACATCAAAGTCTCAAAAAACGGAACGGACCTTGAAGCCAGCCTTCACTAATAGGCTCATCAGCAGGTCAAGACGTACTAGTACCAACTGCAGGCCCAGCCCTTCATGATCAGCTGACAATGGAATGCAAAGTTATCGCCAATGTGTTGGAAACGCTCCTCCCTACAAAGAGAAGCTACGAACCTACCTCTTGAAATTCGACCATTCCGAGCCAAGAGTGGATAATTGTTCACACGGGCTTGGTCGGGTCCAGTCGATACCCGCGAAGAGCACGCTCAGCATTGTACAAGATACAGGGCATCAGTTATTGATCATCTCGATGTGAATGGCTGTGAGCCGACTCGAAGATCGTATGCGGAGCTGGAGAAAGCGCACTGTGGCCGAGGCCAGCGGCGGGAACGTGGACAGAAAACGTCTTTGATGGCATCCAAGTGTTCTGAGATCTTCTGAGGATGGAAGTCGACAGGAGTGATCGATCGTAGAGGTTTGGAAGGATCGTGTTATACGGTGTGGATTGCAGGGTGCGTGGTCGACTGTACAGATGTGATGGCATACTTGCGTCAAAGACATCATTTTCATATTCGGCACTCTCCTGAATCCAACATAGCTGTTTACTCCACTTACGAGAAAGCGTCAGGTCATTGGAGTCACTGCTCGTTAGCGTGTCCTTCGATCTTGGGCCGTCTCTAGGCCACTTCTCCAGAAGATTGCCCTGAAGACCGTCTCTGGGAATACTCGTAGATATAATGGAAGCAACTCTCCAGCTTTCCCTCATGGCAACACCAGCTGTGTCTTCGCTTCTACTGCCATCAATCTCTTATCCCGCCTTGCCATCGAAAGATGCTGACAATTGGGGCTCTATCCGATGCAACCCATTCACGTGGTCACCAGTAACTCGTCTGGGAGCTCAATAGGACAGATGAGTTAACTGCCTCCTACAGCACGTTTCCGCAACGAGTGCAGATGCCTGGAGCGCTTAGTGGGCTGCGGGCTTCACATGGCACATGCGTGCGCATGGCATGCCATTTATCGATTCAGGCCGACCTAGATATACATGATTTTTCTAGCGCGAGAGATTGGATCAGCACACGACGCGCACGCACCTCACGACCTCATTTCGGCCATCTGGAGGCCTTGGAAGCCGCTGTCGAAGCCTCTACCCCAAATTTGCGCATCAGCAGCCTTTGGATAGTCCAGACAACGAGACAGTAGGAGGCAGGGTCTGCAAAGGGAGTGGCAGGGCTATTTTCTATGGAATCCCAAAGCACGATGGGGTTATATTATTATCTTATCTACTACCGTATATGGTACTCAAGCCGGGTCTTAGTATCTGGATAAGCGAAGCTCATGCGAAAGAGTTTACAAGTATGCTGCTTCAATATCCCAATCGTCATGTTTACAATGATACTTTCAGTGCAAGGCTTGTAGCGCTTCACCAGTGCTACAACTTCGTCGTAGTATAAGTTCTCGTAGCTCGTGTCGTTGTGGTGAGATGGTGAGTTGCATCTTGTTGTAGTTCGCTAGGTGTACTACAAATTGTCTCGAGCACCCGAGGGATGCGCTTTTGCCAACATGGCAAAGCGTGAATGGCATGTTTGTCATCTCGGCAATACCTCCTGAGGGATGCGGTGACTTTCCCTCGGCAAGCCTTGTAAATGATAAAGCCCTGCGTCAAGGGTCTTTTTCATTCTCGTATCCTGGAATTATGATTGGTTAGGGACAAGGGCGCCGCCAGTGGCTAACAACCTCACTGCGGTAGCCTTCCGCTGTGACCTTATATGCTGGGGGTTCAAGGTTCCGCGGAGTGCAGTCCGCACCTCCACTCCCCAGTAGAAGCTTTGATGACAGCTTCATCTGAGCCTCTAGGTGTGGCGTTGATGTTACTGATTTGTTACATTTGTCAGGTCTAGACTCTGAAGATCGACATGCCTTGGTTGCACAAGCTGAGGGGATTCGCGGATTTTGCTTGCTTCTGATTGGCTGGGCCGGCAGATCCGTTTCTCACAACGTTTGGCTTGATTTTGGGTTTTGCTGGGCGTCGGACCCTGCTCCGCTTCTCCATGATGAGTGGTTCGACAAAGCGATCAAGCAGCTTTCAGGGTCCTTTTCTAAGGAAGCCCGGGTCTCAGATGCAACCCTCGTTTGGACCCTGGTACAACGATCTTTGGCTCTCCACTCCCCCGTCTCTCCACACACATAAACCGTCGATGAGATTGAAGGATTCTCCTTATTCTCGAATTAGATGCACCACATTCTTGAGACACGGAGCTTGTTCCAGGTGGGGCTGATAGATGTGCAGAAGGACATGGTCGTCAAGAGGACCTATATGGGCCATGCTGAATATGAGACATTGACCGCTTGAGTATGGAGGAGAATAAAAAAACCCACTGACAGCTGCATCATCGATAGGTTCTCCGGCTCGGAATTCCGAGGGTATTATTTTGTAGGCGGGGTCCTTTATCAGTCCCTGTCACGAGGTAAAGTATAATTAGCGTGCAAAAGATGGGCTAGAGTCTATCGCATTTCCCTTCCTTGGCGACGGGTGAAATTCGATCTCGGGTGGAAGAAGTGCATGAATTAATTTGTGGCTATAGGCGGCGGAGACAATGGTCCGCAGCAGACATTTGTTTTTTAAGTTAAAGTACATGTACCTTGGATTTTGGATTTTGGAGATTTTGGATTTTTTAGTTTTTAGCCCCGAAACCCTTTTATTCATTCCAGGCAATCTGATTCTGAGTACCGGCAAAAGGACTTCGAGTCCTATTAAGTGGACGGGAAGCATGGCCCCCCTGGTGCCCCCATCTGCATATGAACCCTGACTCTCGGAGGCGTGCCCGTGCACATCAGACTCACCTGCATACAAATTCACCTGCATACCCCGGCGATTGGTCCATTGGCCCATTGGCCGATTACCATCAAAAAAAAAAGCTGTCTGCCTCTATTCCGTAAAACGTAACCCGGAGCAATGAGCCGTCAAGAGTTGCTTTTTTGGCGCTCTGTAGTACCAGTCCAGTTACTTGTCATAGTAGTCCCTAGCTAGAAGCAGAGGGGGAAAGAAAAAGATGCCAAAAGGACAAGGTGACTGAATGAAAAAAGACCCTTCTTTGCACAGAGGACCCTTTCTCCATCCCACCAGCTGCTGCTGCTGTAATCAATCAAAAGGCGCAGGGTCCCACTTCCGTCCTCGCCGTCCAAACATCCCCCCGCCTGGCTTCTTCTTTTTCTTCTTCTTCATTTGCTGCTGGTCGGTCTCTTCCTCGTTCAAGTCTTCCTGCTGCTCATTTGCTCCTCAGTCGATCCCAGCTGTGCGCCGACCAACGGATACCTGCAACATGGGAAATGAATAGCTCACAGTGCACCTAAACCCCTCATAAATGTCAATTCGAATATATTGGGAAGCATAGGAATCAGATCGCTGGCGACGGTGTTGACAAAAACCCCACCTGCCAGTCCACTGTCTAAAATAAATTCCCGCCATGTACGGCGAGGACTCCAGCGGGAGGCGAGTGTCGCTTCTCAATCACTCTTCCTCCAACACTACTACCACCACCCAAAACACTTTCTCACAACCCAAAATCCCCAACCGTTCACGCATCTCAATATCATCTGTATCATCCTGCACATCGCGCGACGGCTACAACTCTTCACCCTCGACCAGTAGTTCCGGTTCACCGCGGCACACTCGCTCCCCGCCAACACCTCAGCTCGTGCGCTTCGACTCGCAATCCTCCCTCTCCCAGTCAACTCCATCGCCAATGACACCCAGCAACGGCTTCGATCTCATGGATGGCCAGCATCCGAAAAACAAAAATTACAACGATCTACTCAACGGCAATGGCAATAGCCTGCCCTACTACACCAACCCCGCCTTCGGGCGCTCCAACCCCAATGGCTATCCGACCCTACACGAAGCATCTCAACAACCCTACTACAATCTCGATTCCCAGCAGCCTCTCCCAAGCCTGAACGGCTACCCAGACGGACTCTTCCACCACCGCGGTACCCTGCAGCCTTTGCAAACCCAGCTCCAACACCCTTACAGTACGAACACCTCCCCAATCCTCCCGACACCCTCATCAGCAACCTCAACCAACACACCCTCCCACTCCCTACCACCGATCTCCGCAACAATAAAAACCGGTCCCAACACCCCCATCACAACCTCCCTCACCGCCTCCACCACCGCCACCGCCAACGGTCAGAACGCCTCCGCCACCAAAAACCCTCCCCCGAAGAAAAAATACCCCTGCCCTCACGCCGTCCGCCACAACTGCACCGACACATTCACGACATCAGGCCACGCAGCTAGGCACGGGAAAAAACACACGGGCGAGAAAAACATCCTGTGTCCTACGTGCAAAAAGGCATTTACAAGGAAGGACAACATGAAACAACACGAGCGCACGCACAGGCACTCCAACAGCAAGAACGATTCCGTTGCAGGCTCCCCTGTCATCGGCAGCGCCAAAGGGAGCCGTCGCGCGAGCTCGAGCGCGGGGGCCGATGCGATGGATGTGGACTCCGATGGCAGTGGAATGGGCATGGAGCCGCCGCGGGCGGGGAGGGTGGCTCGGCCGAAGATGCAGAGGAGCGAGCTGAGCGAAATTATGGAGGGGTTGGATCGCGAGAACGGGATGCACAAGGATGAGGATGCGGATGCGGACGGGGAGGGCGAGAGCCCCGGCTTGGATGCGCTGGCTACCGCGGCCAGTGAGTTGGCTTGATGTAGGCCGAGCCACTGTCGCTTGGTGGAAAGCCCCTTCGTCCTCGACTAGGGGAAACGCAATGTATGGAGTTGGACGGGACGCCCAGGCTGGAAACGGATGGGAGGCAAACGAAATACCCATGATCTGCATATCCTACCTTTTCCGAGCTTATCATTCATGTATCACGAGGCCGTTATCTCCGGCTCATTTCTTGGTGCGCTACTTGCCGCGGGCTCATCAATGCCGGATGCATCACGGAGGTTGGCGATGAATGATTACCTTACACAGGCTATAGACAGACGCTACATTGTCGTCACCAGCAATGGATTTTCTCCATCGAGTCTGTCGATGTCGGCTCTCGTTTCACTTCATGATGTACATAGTCAGTACTAGGGGTTCGAATATTGAAAGCTGCCGCATTAATTCGATCAATGTGCTCCTTCCATTCTACCATCCCGCCGCTCTATGCACGCATCCGATTGGCCCTCCCCAAACCAAACATCTTGCCGAATCCCTTTTCCAGTAGGCTTCCTCGCCATTCCCACACCACCATGCAACCGTCCGTTTGTGAAAAGAGTCCCGGCATCAAACCCGCTACCATCGAGGTTTCGTCCGCTGGAGAGCCAACGCCAGGATTCAAAAGGAGACCATCGTCAGTCAGCCGACGCGGTTTCCGAAGCGCGTCCTGGGTCGAGATGAGAGCCGATGGAAAGAAAAGGGGAAAAGGGAAGGGAAAAAAGGGAAGGGGAAAAAAGGGAAGGAAGGAAGATCCCACCGCTGCTGCTTTTGCCGCGTCCGTGCTCGCTCACGACCGTACCGTACTTCGCGGAAACTTGCAGGATGTGTAGGTCAGAGGACAGGACCGCAGTGTGTGCCATGCCGTCCCTGCACCCGTCTGCAAAAAAGGGGAGACGAAAGGGCGTCGGCCCTCGAGATGGTGCCACGCCGGCGTGGACGACGCGAATGCGTGCGGGAAGGGATCGGGCGAGCTGGATGGCCCTTGCAGGACTACCGCGTTGCGAGGGCCATCCGGCGAACAAAAGGCCTAGGCGGACGCCATCGCCGAGCGACAGGGCGCGGTGGAGCCGATAGCGCGCCTGTCCGGGCCCAACCCCACGTCGCCCCGACGCCGGCGGCGCGGTCCCCGACGTGGCGATCGCGCGGACGGGTTGGCGCCGTCGTCGTCGTCGTCGTCGCCGGCGGCGAAGAAGTCCCGCACGCGGCCGTGGCAGTCCCGGTAGATGGGCGCGCCCCCGCCCGGCGCTGGGCTCTTGAATCTTTCTTGTACGTGCTCCAGCTCACGGACCCGTAGTGCACGGGTGAGAATACCAGAGTCTTGATGGAGCGTGGAAAGTGCTCTATGGTACGAACCGCGACCGGGAAGTCTGCGTCGTTGGTCGAGATGGAGACTTCGTTGAAGAGAGGTGTGGCACCGCGGCTTGTTCGAATGCCTTGGAAACAAGTCGAGCTTGCTTCAGATCGCTTTTGGGCAAAAGGCCCAGTATCTCCGGTGGGGAGTCCATTCTAAACGACTTGGATGTCCGCCGTCAGAGGTTTTGTGATCGTGGTGTGATAGGAAGCGAGGCTGATCGATTGTCCAACGGCGAGATCTGAAGCTCAACTAGTTGGTCCTGGTATGCGTCGAAATGAATGTCGTTAGATAGGCGTCCGGCGGCAGATGGTTGAAGTTGTGTTGTTTTGATGTAGCCGCAAGCGATAGCGAAGTCGGGTGCAGCTGGAAGATTATGTGGCTTGTGGACTGCTGGCTATTAGATCAACTGTAGTGATAGCAAAGATTGTGTCAGGTCAAGGAGTGCGAAAGAGAGGCCCTGAGTGAGAGGAGTAGGGGATAGGTTGAAGAGCGAGCGGTAGGAAGACGTAGCGGAAGATACCAGTGGAACTGATGGGTTTATCTGGACATAGTGTATGTGTCAAGACCATTTGGTATAAGGTGGAGCATGTTCAGTTCTTCTTGAGTTGTGACAGGAGTGCACAAGAAAAACGTGAGATGTCTTCGTCCGGACAACCAAACAACGACTAAGCTACTTTGTTTTGGAGTAAACGCTATCAACCTTGCTGCACATTGTCTGATGGTCCGCCTTTAGGGAAGATGTAAATCTCGGCCAAGATTCTTGATGTCCTGTGTCGAGAAAGAGCCAGAGGCAGAAACTTAATATCCGATTGTTGTTGTTGGGAATGCTTAGCGTCTGCTGTGTAGCTGCTCCTCACAAGACCAATATGCTAATTCAATACCGCGGAAACCCTTTTCCTAGCTTTTACACCCGGTTGTCCTTGGACTCAAAATCCCATCTTAGTCCGAGGTCTGTTTGCAGATTTTTATGTGTCTCCTTTCCATGGCTTCTAAGATGATCCCAAGCATCCCCTAGCGCACCGTACCATGAGAAATCATCCCAACCAGTAGGCCTCTTGAAAACCCTCGCAGTACAAAGATTGGGCCCATTGCGATAGCAGAAGCTTCTCAAGCTCACCTTTAAGAACCACATGTATCACGCGTCGAAGGAACACCGGAGAACACGCTTGGTATCTATTAGAGCGCCTGCTTAGACTGTGAGTAACACGTTTCTGAGGATAGACTAAAGGGTCGGATACTCACAGCAAGAGCCTGTCGTTACTCTGCCTTCTTCCGTTCAAACGCCCAATTTGTAAAGGAATTTCCGCCATTACGCACGAAGAAATCGTCCACATCTCGGTCATCCAAAAGATTCGGCTAACCCACTCCAAGAAGATATGTAGACTGGCACTCTGTAGCTGTAAGAATTGTTTGTTCCGGTGTGCCACATGCTCCCATAATCCTAGCGTCAGATCATGGTTACACAGCTTCCGAGTTTCGAGGCCTGGCGAGGACCCGAGAAAGCCCACCAGCTGATCTTCTGTCGACTGGAGGCATAACAGTCCAAGGGATTTGAGCTTTGAAAACCTGCAGCCCCCTTAGATGGCCTCAAATTGTTCAAATTGGGGCAACTCCCTCTCTGCGAAAGAGAGCTGAAGCTGCTCAAGGTTGATGGCACCAACCAGGGCCTTGGCCACATGTCCTTGGGTATCCGCATCATGTGCCGAGGTCTTGGTTTTGTGCTCTTACTTGGTTAGATTACTCGTGGGCTGATCAAAAACCTAAAGCTCTCTCCGAAATTAAGAGCTCGTGCTTGCGACATGTCAAATGCACTGCAAGACATCGACTATTGCCAGCGCTGATGGCGGGAATTGTCCGAGATGATATTTTAAACGCAAGTCTTCGTGATTGAAAGAGGAAGCATTAAAGAACACCATGCTCTCAAACATCTGTGAGGCAGCCAAAACTCGGTTCCATGTCAAAGAACTCCTCAAATTTGCACACAGGTCCCGAACAAGCAAATTCGGGTTCGGCAAATGTGAGTGACTCTCCAGACGTGTATCGAAAGGTTGGGCAACCAGTGATCTTGATCGTTTGAAGCTTAGAAATGTTGCCAAGAATGAAACAGAGATGTCCGACTAATTCTCCGTTTTCGTTTAAACCTTGCCAATCAACGCGCTGTGCGATGTATCTGGTCCAAGTATGTTCCAGGTGCTGATTGAAGCATTCGGGGGGCTCAATACTCCGAAGATAAATCTCGAAAGTACCGAAGTTCGGAAGTTGTCCAAAGCGTACTCCATGTAGGTTGATCTGAGATCTGAATACCAGAGTGCGAATGTAGCGACCAAAGCAAAGGACAGCCAGGTTCGCGATTTTGAGGTCGGCCCTGGTATCAGAGACGTACACTTGGTCGAAAAGGAGAGGGTTAGCTGCCTGCTCAAAAGACTTGCAGACCAGCCGGACATTGAAGAGAGCAATTCTTTCTAGAGACCCTAAGACGAATCCCAGGAACTCTGGCGGAAGTTGCATGATAAGGCAATCAAAGCTTTCTTTTCTGATCCTATCTCGCGATCTTGGCTTGGTACTACGAACTTCTCACCGAATGGCGAAACGAGGGATGATGATCATCAGGAGAAAGCCAAGAAAGTGCTAGCATCTGGGACCTGAGTACACGACCTAGGCCTAGCCCCTGGCGGTCTTTGTATAATTAGGTCTTGAGTAATGACAGTCTTGGTGCGGGTATGATGAAGTCTGGACGTTGTATGGGACAAAGGCTGGAGGGCATGGGTGAGGTGACTGAATGAGTTACAGTGCAGTGTTAGTGCTAGCGTGTACAATGGCCTCCATGATATACAAACTAAATGACAGACACTTCTACGTCGTTGCGTAGGCGAGTGCTTTAGGAGTATGCGAATGTGCAAAATTTTCAAAAGAGGTTTCCTTGGCGAAATATCACTGATAATCTCATTGCATTGAGGCCATGGAAGCGATGGCTCGATATCCTTTGCAGATGTGGCGATCAAATTTTTGTGGGATATAATTTTGGTACAACCCTTGAAGCTATGAGGGTTCTCAGACAAATACACACCTTGGCCCCATTTGAGACAATCCCGCGGTGATTGCTAATGATATTGTACGGGAGGCAGATTTCACGCGGAAACAATATGCCCAAGGATGATCGAGAAAACCAATGCTGTCTGCTGAACTCCGTTGTATCGAACGAGTAGCTGCTCGACGATGTTGGGGGCTTTGAGCCATCCTCAATGGTATTTGTTTCAGGCTGCTACGAAGTCAACATCTCCAGCGGGGTTGACCATCTGCCGTTTTGCTTTGATATCGGCATCGCACTTGTCTAGCGCTTTCGTCGTGAATGGATTTTCCCCTTGACCGAAGAGAAAGTCGCCAACGTGCCCGTAGTGGTCCGCGTATTCGGTATCCGCCCAGGGCTCTTCGAAGCCACCAAATAGCGAATTGAACTCTGCGTGCTTCAGCAGCGGCAAAGAAGCTCGAATCCAGGCCGCAACCCGCAGCCACAAACCTTCAGTCAAATCGTGGCCGAGGATGGTGAGTTGTTCAAGATTTCTGGAGTGTTTGAGTAGCCGAAGCAATTCTGCCTCCGAGGAAGCAAGTAAGACCAAGGTTAACGATCGGAGTTTGGGAAATCTGCACCGTCCTAGTATACTCTGTAACGTAGAGTATTCGGACATTCCCACCTCTGATTCGATTGTCAAATTAAGCGACAAACTCTCAAGGTTGATGGCACTCCTTAAAAGCTTGGCGACATTACGATGGACGTGGCGTGTCTCGACCTTCGTAGAAAATCGCTCAGTATCTACGTTGAGAGAGAAACGAATCTTGGTCAAGGTGTTAAAACAGAGCTGAGCCTGACTGAGCTTCTCGGGCGACATCGAAAATGCAGCTGTGTTTGTGCTCAACTCCATGTCGCGAGGCTCCATAGTCAACTCTTTGACATTTGCACTCGTGGCGGATAACGCGAGTAGCACTAAGCGCCAAGGATTGGTAAAGCCTTTTTGGGAAAATCCGAACTGGCGCACTGCGTGAGGGATGTGATCGGTGTCATTAAGGTCACATTGCTTGATTGGGCAAGCTTTCGAGCTCCGCGGCTCGTAGACCTGCAACGACTGGCGGGACATGACCCGCGAGCTGGAGGTGTCTGTGAGGACTATCTTCCGAATATTCGCCGAGCTGGTAAGGGCAAATGACAGGTATGCCGAAGCTGAACCATCTATGAGATTTGCTTGCTGGTTCTTGCGAGCAATGCAGTAAATTGCGAAAGCATGGTCGGAATGACTATTGTTACTGTCACTGTCGATGTCGGACTTCCCAACGAACTCCCAATCAATTTCCTGATGAAACTCCTCGTCAAAGTTTTCCCGGTAGGTTTTTGTGTAGTAGACGGTAGAAAACACCAAAGTGCGGATGTATTGCTTGAAATGGAAGATGACAAGCTTAGCGATGCGGAGATCAGCCATGTTCTGGGAAATGAAGATTTCGTCGAAGAGCCAGGGGACCGCAGCTCGTTCCCATATCTTCGAGACCTGGCGCACTTGTTTGAGGATTGGCTTGGGTAGGAATCCACACACTAAGCTTAAAAGCTCCAGTGGGAGCATGATGGAAGACCTTTGTGCTGACTCCTTGTCCTGGTTTTCGACAACTGGCGCTAGAAGATCGTCGCTATTTTCACTGGAACAAGCTATTTGGTAGTTCTGTAAGCCGAGTGGTATTTAGAAGAGGATGGAAGGCGGCGAAGGAAGACTCCGAGCTTTAGATCGATCAGTGCTGAAAGGCGAGAAGTTTCTGGGTTTCATGCGTCAAATGGCCGCAGGCGGAGCTCAATACAAATGGAACCCATGCTATCGGACCTGAGGATGGGTTCAGCAGAGATGAGGTCACCAGATGTTATATGTTATCACACTCCTAAATGTGGCCTCCATCAAATTCATTGGGTGTTGAAGACTTGCTTGGTGAAGAGCATCGGCACGTCGTTATTGGTAGCGCGCTAGTGATTTAAATTACATACAGCCCGTGTCAAACTCTATAGCCTGACTGACTCCACGATATACATGTGTATACCGTCACGCGGCTTCGAGTCTAGTGCCGCAGAAGTTAGGTTTACGACCAAGTGCCTTTGCTCATAGGCAGTGTGTAATTCAGAGAATAGAGCTCGATCCACGAAAATGGAGGCTTCACGCGGCCCTCCCAGGGTCAAGAACAAGGCCCCAGGTACGTCCCGCCTGAGAGTGTTGAAGGCGTACGTGCTGACATCTTCCAAGCTCCTCAGCAAATTAGCGCAGAACAGCTGCTCCGTGAGGCCGTCGACAGACAAGAGCCAGGACTACAGGCGCCTACGCAGCGATTCGCAGATCTCGAAGAGCTTCATGAATTCCAAGGTAGGAAACGGAAGGAGTTCGAGGATTATGTGCGAAGGAATAGGATAAACATGAACAACTGGATGCGATACGCACAGTGGGAACTTGAGCAGAAGGAGTTCCGCAGAGCAAGGTCGATTTTTGAGCGGGCTTTGGATGTGGATTCCACCTCGGTCATACTATGGATCCGCTATGTCGAGGCGGAGATGAAGACAAGGAACATCAACCATGCGCGGAACATACTAGACCGAGCTGTGACAATCCTGCCGCGAGTGGATAAGCTGTGGTACAAATATGTGTACATGGAGGAGACTCTGGGAAACGTGGCGGGCACTCGACAAGTCTTCGAGCGGTGGATGTCATGGGAACCAGATGAGGCCGCATGGTCAGCGTATATCAAGCTCGAGAAGAGATACAATGAGTTTTCTAGGGCACGAGCTATTTTCGAGCGCTTTACCGTGGTCCATCCAGAGCCCCGGAATTGGATCAAATGGGCAAGGTTTGAGGAGGAGAATGGAACGAGCGATCTCGTCCGCGAAGTGTTCGGCATGGCTATCGAGACGCTAGGAGACCATTTCATGGATGAACGGCTGTTCATTGCCTACGCTCGCTACGAGGCAAAGCTTAAGGAATATGAGCGCGCCAGAGCAATCTACAAATATGCCCTGGACCGGCTGCCAAGGTCAAAGGCCATGACGTTGCACAAGTCATATACAACCTTCGAGAAGCAATTTGGTGATCGAGAAGGCGTAGAAGATGTCATACTCTCCAAACGACGGGTCCAATATGAGGAGCAGATCAAAGAGAACCCCAAGAATTACGACGTCTGGTTCGACTTCGCCAGGTTAGAGGAGATGTCACAGGACCCAGAGCGAGTGCGAGAGGTCTACGAAAGAGCGATTGCACAAATCCCACCAACGCAAGAGAAGCGACATTGGCGAAGGTACATATACTTGTGGGTGTTCTACGCTTTGTACGAGGAAATGGACAATGGAGATATCGAGCGAGCTCGCCAAATATACTCAGAGTGTCTAAAGCTAATACCACACAAGAAATTCACATTCGCCAAGATCTGGATCATGAAAGCGCAATTCGAGGTCAGACAAATGCAGTTACAAGCCGCAAGGAAGACTATGGGCAACGCTATAGGCCAGTGTCCCAAGGACAAACTGTTCAAGGGATACGTCGAGCTTGAACTGAAGCTCTTTGAGTTCGTCAGGTGCCGGACTCTTTATGAAAAGTACATTGCGTGGAACCCTGCCAATTGTCAAGCCTGGATCAAATTTGCTGAGCTAGAAAGGGGTCTGGACGACTTGGACCGCACGCGTGGTCTCTTCGAGCTTGCAGTCGACCAGCCTGTCTTGGACATGCCGGAGCTGCTTTGGAAAGCGTATATTGACTTTGAAGAGGAAGAAGGGGAGTATGGCAGGACGAGAAGGCTGTATGAGCGACTATTGGACAAGACAGACCACGTCAAAGTCTGGATTAGCTACGCGCATTTCGAAATCAACGTACCTGAAGAAGGCGAGGAGGAAGATGAAGAACAGGAGGACCGGCCAATCAGCGAAGAAGCTAAGCAACGCGCTCGCGAGGTCTTTGAGCGAGCGTACAAGAGCATGAGAGAAAAGGAGCTCAAAGAAGAGGTATGTCTCTTTCTAACGCATCTTCCCCTCCCTCAATAGCATTCCTTGATCCGAAAACTTCCGCTAACATCCTCCAGCGCGTCGCCCTCTTAACCGCCTGGAAATCCTTCGAAGGCACACACGGCGCACCCTCAGACATCGAAAAAGTCGACAAGCAAATGCCGCGCAAAGTCAAGAAGAGGAGAAAGCTCGACGACGACAGCTTCGAAGAGTATATGGATTATGTTTTCCCTGCAGACGACGAGTCGGCGGCGAAGATGTCGAAGCTGCTGCAGATGGCGCACCAATGGAAGCAGACGCAGGGGGAGAATGGGGTGGCGTAGTGCTTCCGCATCTTGCGTTTGTTTTCGATTATCTACATCTAACGACACCAACGTGCAACAAGCTGAAGCTGCCAGTGATGCTCAAAGCGTTCGATAAATGAATTCGAATATACATCTTCTCATGAAAAGCGCCACTGAGTATCCGCTAAATGCATCGAATAATGGTATGAAGCCCAGCTTATACTCATTCAGCCTCCCTTAGATCCTCAATTACACACACTTTCCCGTCATCTCTTCCCCTCACACAACAACACTCCCGCCCCGGACACCACTACTGCCAGGAACGCTTCCACTCCCACTCCCACTCCCCCTCCCACTATTACTAGCCCCCACCTGCACTGCCCCAGCGCCCGCCGCCGCAGCCGCAGCCGCAGCCGCAGGACAAAGCGGGTTCGCGGCCGGGGTATCTCTCACCACCGTACTACTCCTCCACAACCCCGTCGTCGCATCACAGCACACCGTCCCATTCGGCGCTCCAACGACCGTATCGATCTTCGCACTCGGATCCTCATACACCATACCCGTCGTAGACAGTACGCAGGCCGCCGAGACGTACGTGCAATTACACGGACCCACCAGCATGGGAGGCATCACGGAGTCCGGTTCAGGCCCGGCGGACGTGGTGTTGGCGAGGACGTCGAGCGTGCCGTTCGTGTCCAGGACACAGCGGCCGCGACAGGTGCTGCCAAGCGCCACGTATGCGGCGGCCGCCGCGATGGCGTTGGAAGCCACGTTGGAAGCCAATTTGCAAGTATATGTGCCCCAAGTGGAATCGACTGGGAAGTCGTCCGCCGCCGTTTTGGTTGCGGCGCATGTGTAGCCGTTGTTGTAATCGCAATCCGTGTGAGAGACGCAGGATCCCGATTGCGCGCCACTGCCGAGTCTGTTACCGGCTGGAGGCGCAACAGCGCTGTCGGGGGAGGACGGCGGTGAAGTCTTCTGCTTTTTGGCTGCAGGAGCTGAGTCGTCGTCGCAAGAGTAGTTGCCGTCGGCGTCTGTAATGCAGGCGAATTTCATGTCGAGCATCTGTTTCGTTTTCGAATTGACGCCGGAGACGAAGATGCCGATGCTCTGGGGTATGCCCATCCCTTCGGACACATCGCCTATGATGAGTGAGCAGGCTGTCGCCGAAGTTTATTGGAATGATGCATTCTCTTACCAGCCTTTGCTGAGCCGCCAACGCCGAGTCGAGCTACGCACTTTTGGCGGATGGCATCTGCCCGGCCCCAGATGTAATCCCAATTCTCGATATTGGAGGAAGCATAGTAATTTCCTCCGTCCAGCATGCTGACTTGAATGTAACATGTTCCTACGCGTGTCAGCTGGCTAAAACGCACGGCCCGAGCGGCCTTACTTACCACTCGTCCAGTTGTAAGGTGTCTGCGCAATTTCATAACCGTTGTACACTGATTGAGCGCCAATTCCTAAAAATTCGCAGCTATCTGTCATGCTCTCGAAACCATCCCCAATGCCATCTTGAGCAAGTTCACAGTCCGCGCTAAGAGGATGTCCATAGAAGTATCCGGTTTCGTCGCAGTCAATGCCATCATCAGCTTCAGGGTCGTGATACGTGTCCATACAACCCCCTGCGTCGACTTCGTCATCGGAATCAGATTCACCTACATCAGCAAGACATTGTGCCGACGCCGGGTTTGACGAAGAAGGATCGGGGTCGCCTGGAGCGATCTGTGTACAATAGCAGTGGGCCAGACATGCATCTTTGAGGTATTGCGAGTCAGGTGGGCCCAAAAACTCGTAAAGTTGTGACGCAGGCCTTTGGACGAGCAATGCACCACCCGCGGGAGGGCAGTAATACCCCATTCCTCCTGGGTATTGGCCGCATAGCGAGGTCATTGATCTGAACGTAGCAACCTGCGCGAGAAAGGCTTTCGCTGGATCGCCTTCAGCCGGTGGGGTGGGGTCAGGATAATTGGGAATCTGAGCTCGTGGATTGCATTCGAGCACCTAAAAAAAACGTCAGCGCATAGACGGCGAACGAACAGAAGTTGGTCTTACGGGTATCAAACGCTTCCCAAGATTGGTTTTTGGTGTTTTGGACAAGCTAGAAATAGACGGTAGTGCCATAGAGCAAGGCAGAAGTAAAAAGATCGCTGTTGACGCTACACGGGAAAACATGATGGACCCCTCGAATATGCCTCTACCATGAACAGATAGGCAACAAAGTTTATAGAAGTCGCAAAAGAAACGAACAAAATATTTGGCAAGGAATGATCGTGGGAAATGGGCGGACTTTGGGTTCTATCAAGGAGATACAATTGAAATACAGCTCCACCAAGACTGGAGACTTGAGACCCCACGGAACGCATGGTTCTTCGATCGACTTTTATATTTTGATGGAGCGGTAGCTAGACCGTTACCTCGGAGGATTGAAATTTGTCAGTGTTTCGGCAAGCACAAGTGCGTGTTTGGACGATGTTTGGACGATAGCCGCGAAACTTTTTATGCGCACCCACACCCTGAGTCTTGTCACAAAGGCAAAATGCTGCTTCTTCCGTGTGAGGCTATGAATCGCACATAGCGCAGTTGCTCCGCCAAGAATCCAGAGCTAGCGGGGCGCGTCGAGAATACCTAGACAACAGGTCGCGTAAGGTGGTGTATGAGAATTGGAACCCTCGTCTAGTCTATCCCATGGAAAGCATGCCGGATTGAAACCAGTCAACGCATGACAGGCTTTGGTATTGTTGTACAAAGTCAAGGCCAAGGTTCGCAAACAATCGGTGGTATCAATCAAGTAGACTTGAGTCGGACATAGTAGCTCGAGCTCTTTCCGAGAAATTTTGATACTGTGGCTTCGAAAACTTGGGCTCGGAAAGGCGATCTATAAGGAAGCGTAGCAGCGCGGAGTTGTATTTTCTATAGTCAGTGAGAATAGGCCGATGTTGTACAAGACAGGCTCTGCTTCATGATAGATTTGCTTGCATGTCAGAAACAGAGGAATCACGTTCTGGGTCGTCTCGTCAAAATGATGTAAGGATGAAGTTGTTTGTCCGCTGGGAGGAGTATCTCGCGGAGCATCATCTCTCGAACATCTGTATCTAGAGTCAAGAATGGGAATGGCTCATCCGAGGGTATGACTGTAATCGGTCCCTGCATACATTTTATTTCCGTTCCTTGAACGCTGTTCGCTGGTATATGGCCACCTATAGGAGTAGACCTAGAGAGTCCGGTCAAGGTATCTCTGAGCCAAGGTAGGAAGTCCTCACTGGATTCGGAGTTTTCATAAAGGGTTCCTCCTCGTATTACCGGAATCTCAAAAAGCGTCAAGGTCTTAGTCTGCAAGATTGCTTAAATCCATCGAGCGTCTTTCAGGCAACTTCTCACAAATCCAGGTGCTTCCTCTGGGTCTCCTGGTCCCCAGAATCTGAGACTTTGCAAGCCAGGACATTCACGAGCCAGAAAAGTCATGAAAACGGTCCAGCCAAACAAAGAGATATTGGCCCAGTAATCAAGTGAGTAGCACTTCCGTTCCCCCCTTGGATCAATCTTCGCAATCGCTTTGGCAACATTTGAAAGAACTAGTGGTTCTTGCTGCCCATGTCCCCCCAGTCAGCGTACATTAATTGCCAAGAGGATGTACCGTAGAGGACTTCCTCGGCTTCATGCTAATAATTTTTAAGCCGTTGAGAGTGGACATAATACCTCAGTATTAGAAGCCCACCTGAAGCTGTTTGCAAGCACGGATGACAGAGACATCACAAAAAAATTACTAGAGTCTTTTTTCTTCTTGTACGGGCAGATCTGTCATACTGCAGTTGGCGCACGACCCAAGCCATCTTGGCTAATGCTCTCTGGATGTCTGTCTCCTGGGAAGAACAATTCCCCCAAGATCTAATCGCGAATTTCTCGCGGCAAATCAAGCAATGGAAAACAAGTAGATGGAGCGGCTGGATCCATGGCTTTGTAGGGAAGACCCTCAGCGCACAGACCCCCAAGTGCAAAATGATGGAGAGTATTTCTAGCAGCCAGGGCAGTCACTCTACGAAAGGAAGGGATTCCCAGAATGCAAGCTGGGGTGCTTTCTTGGGTACAGATGCTCGACGTCAATGTAGCATCGCTCTGGAGATAGTCGTCAAGTATCGCTAAGACTCCAAGTCGAAGGTCGTAGATTGTAAAGATAACGATCGGTTCTTTGCTTAGCGTAGCCCTAAAGCTAAACCTCATCCTCTCTATCAAAGTCTCCTGTGGTGCTCGTTCCACGCTTTACGCCGTTCTTCCTCACCATCTCATTCCCAAAGTTCTCGCAATCATGGACAGCGTCGGTACATACGCCACCAGTACAGCCGCATGGCTCTCCCTCCAAGCTATTCCTCTCCTCATATCTCCCAAATTGATAGTCACAATGCTTTCGCCCGATGCCAGGAGGCCCACAGGTTCACCCCCTGCTCCCTCTACCATATTACCCCCACTAAACCCCCTCTCAGATCTCGAAATATACCTCTCCCGCACCCTCTCCATGACCCTCCTGTGTCTAGGTCTCCTCACCATCCTGCTCGCCGGCCTCCTTCCCCTTTCCACCCCTGTCGCCGAATCCGAAAACTCCCACGCTCCCTCTCCGTACTCCGGTCCTACAATCTTCCTGACAACAACCTTCCACGTCTCGAGTACCATATACATGTATACGAATTATATGGCTACTGGATCAGCTTGTTTTGCGCTGGGGATGACAGGGAGTGGGATTCTGAGCTGTTTCGGACTGTGGTGTTTGATGTTTGGGGGAGGTGATGGGAGAGGAAAGGTGTCAGGGTGGCCGTTTAGGAATGATGAGGAACGGAGAAGGAAGAAGGAGAAGATGATGAAGAGACGGGGTTTGTGAATGTGAAAATGAATTTGTATGACCAAGCTAAAACGATACTTCCATCTCTTTCAACACTATCCTCTCAACACATTTGAGAATACTATCATCAACACTTTAAAGGGTGCCATTATTGACACTGCATTTTTATCAATAATTGTCAACGAATCTTCATCAATGCTTTTACGAGTAGCTTCGGCAACACGTTTGAGAATATCTTTTTCAACACTCTTTGAGGTGTCTTCATCAACACTGTGAAGAGTATTTGTATCAAAACTGTCCGGGGTATCTCGACCAGTAAGCCTACCAAAAGGCCCGCTATCCGCTCGTCAAATCTTCATAAATCATTAGACCATCACGCCATCAAGCCCCTTATAAAAGACGCCAAAATTATCATCTCCTTCTTTAGTACCGCCCGACTCCATGACCGCAAAGACGATCTGCTCCCACCATCCTCCTTGAAATTCACTTTCCGAAAAGACCTCTTTCCAACACTCCACAACCTCTCCCCTCGGATTCGCAAAAGCACCACATCCCAGTGCCCCAAGCACTAACACTCTATGCCCTTTGACTGCCGCAATCCGCAACACCACTCTCATCTTCTCTTTCATAATTTCCCTATCACCTGCGCGCCTGTACCTCTCGTTCCCACCTGCATCTTTCTCGATCGCAGGCCCCTGGATAGCAGCGACGCTTACACAGCTGAAAACGGGCAAGTCATCTGGCTTGCTCAGATCCATCAATCCATGTCCCGAGCTCCTATTCGCGCGGATAACCACAACTGTTGGACTGTAGATACCGCCTGCTTCAGGCATAGGATAGAACTTGTACTTCAGAGTGAAAAAGAGGCTGGAGCGGTAGCACATTGCTTCTTCCTGCGCCAGAGAACCACGTAGCCAGCCTCCTCCACTGTGATACGCGTTCGCCATATTGAGGACCAGGACTGGCTTTTTCGGAAGCTGGGAGACTGTTGGTGTGGAGAGATCGATCGCAGCATCTATACTATCGGCATTGAGAACGCGTATAGCGGTCTGAGGTAGTCTCGGGCAAGAGCGAGAGTCCAAGCGGAAAAGGTTGCCCGGGTGGCAGAGGACGCCTTCTGCAGGAGCCCGTGGTGTTGTCTTCAGAACGTTCGGGAGGAGAGCCCTGGTCTCAGCTGCTGTATGGGCGAGCATAACGCTGCGAGTAGGTTTGAGATTAGGCGGTGGGCGGGCGAGGTTGGAGCGTCGTTCAGGATGGAGATTAATCGGAATTTTCCCTGAGTCGCGTTCGTGCTGGGCGGGAATTGCTGCGTCTGCTTGAGAATTGGAGGCCTCAGGGACCGGTTTGGAGAGATACGGAGAGGTGGTAGTGTCTTCTGCGGAGCCATGTTTGGGCCTGAAGAAAGACGAGGTGAGCTTGCTCTGGTAAAGCTTCGGCTTTCGGTCTTGCGGGTCTGAGTCCGCCTCGGTATTGGTCATCGTGGTACTTCGTAAGGTGTCAGCATCCTTGTCGATGGTCGAGATGGTTACATGGTGCTGTAGTGGAGGTGTTGATCTTGCGTGGAGTTGCGTACAAGTGAAGCGAACGCTAAGCCTTGGCAGCTGAGATAAAACTGGAGAGAAAGCATTTTGAAGAGATGCTATAATTTTACATTTTGTTGGCATTTGATCTGCGGGACTATACTTGCATCCTCTAGTATTCTCGTAATTACATGATCAACGCTCCGATGGATTTCTAAGCTGAACGGCTCAGAGGCCGAACCTCCCAAGGGAGAGGCATAAAAAGGACAATCAAACATCTGCATTACGAACAGCCCCCTCATAGACCGATAATCCAGTCATAATGACCCTCAAATACTTAATCACAGGCGCAACCGGCGGTCTCGGTGGCGGCGTCCTCCAACAGATCGCGAAGCATGCGCCCAAATCAGACTATGCAGCCAGCTCATCTCGCCCAGAGGTTGCAGAGCAGTTCGAGAGATCAGGCATCCAGTTCCGCCACGCCGACTACCAGGACCGGGCTTCGCTGGAAAAGGGGTTTGCTGGAGTTGAGAAGCTGCTGTTTGTGTCTGCAAACACCTATGACAATGAGGCGAGGAACCAGCAACACAGGAACGTGATTGAAGCGGCTAAGTCCGCCGGCGTTGGTCATGTTCGTGATCCTCTAATGCGGTAGTTGTAAGCTAGGCTGACGATGACAGGTATTCTACACATCGCTCGCTTGGGGAGGCCATTCTTCCGACTCGAAAATCGACGTGCAACAAGCGCATTACGTCTGCGAAGCAATGCTGAAAGAGTGTGTGAGCTCTGAGAGATTGTTTCTGTTAGCATGATCCGCTAAAAGTTGTTAGATCTGGGATCACATACACGTCTGTTCGAGAGGGCATATATGCTGAAGCTTTCCCCCTTTTCTTGAATTACTATCCTTCATCCCAGATCCTGCGTCTGCCAGCCGATGGTGCCGTTGTTATGCATCCTGCGCTGAACTTGCAGAAGCTACCGCAAATCTGATGATGAGAGGTGGCCACAAAAAAGAGATTGTCTTGCTGACAGGGGCGAAAGCCGTCACTTTGGCAGATTTGGTGGAGATAATCAACTATGTCACCGGCAGAGGGATTGCTGTCGAAAAAGTGCCGTTTGACAAGTACACAAGGGAAAGCGCGGAAAATGACGAAGGTGGCAAGTCGGAATGGTGGTTCGAGAAGAGACTATCGTGGTATGACAAGGTTGCAAAGGGCGACGGAAAGACAGTGGACCCTTTGATGGAGCATCTGCTGGGTAGAAAGCCCAAGGATGGCACAGAAGTCGTGAGAGGGATCCTCGCTGCTGACCCAATTTACACGTGGCATCAGAATTAGGCGAAGAAATAGATCCGAGAAAGTGCCACGATAGGAGCATGGAAGCATGGTTAAATTCCGATATTCACTGTGAACTTGTGGAATTCTCTCGAAGACCGACTGATTTCCATGGCTCTGTATAATCGAGGAGAGGAGAATTTGGGGTATCAACCTCTTGCATAACAGGCTCACAGAAGCTCTTCAAGCCGATCTCATCTCTGGTGGCATTTCCGGTGGACCTGCAGCATATCGATACCACGGCAAAGGTCCCAAAATGGGCAGCATAGGCAACGGCAGATCCTCTGCCAGCTTCTGAACAGTCTCAGGATGCTCCCCTTTGTCATGTGCCGTCGCAATCTCAGCCTCCATAACGTTCGCAAGCACCAACTCTTTAGCTATCCACTCCTGCTTCCTTTTGGCTTCCAGTGATCGTATTTCGTCTTGCAAATCAGACCCATCCTCCTCGGACCAATGAATCTGCCGCCGTAGGAGTTTGAACAGCCGCTCTGAAGGCATTTCCAATTCTTCTTCAGTGAATTGAACATCTGCTGGGTATTCAAAGGGTGCTGCAGATAGACCTTCATTTTCTGCATCTGTATTGCTGTAGATGGTTGCGTCGTCGTCAATCTCAGTATCTCCGTTACCTTCGTCGCGTGGTTTTGAGTTTACGATGAGTTTTAGTCTTTGCGGCTTAGGCGGTATTGACGAGTAGTTCTTAGGTACTGGATCGGATGGCCGTAGTGCTTCGGTCTCATGTACAGTCCTCATATGCTTAGCTAGAGCATCAGAGCGTGTAAAGGCTTTGTCGCATTCTAGTCCGGGTAAGCAGAGCACTATTTGGTGATCCTGTAGAGCATACCTGGCAATTGGCAGTAAAACGGCTTCTCCTTGGTATGACTCCGCATATGAGCTTTGAGGGCATACCCACTGGCCTGAGCACTGTTTCGATTGCAACCATCCCACTCACACGCATACTTTTTCTTGTTCTTGCCAATATGATCATCATGTAAGTGCTGCACCAAGTTGTCCATATTGCCTAAATCACCCGCCTGACAATCCTGCCATTTGCACGTCGTGACCTGCTCCGAGGGTACCGAAGCGTATGGCTCATCTTCCGGAAAGCCCATGACTTTGTCGCCCATTGGGGATACGGGTACGCTTCCTGAGGTGTCGGATGAGATGTCCCCTAGATCTTCTGGGATCTCATGGAGAGGAGCTGGGGTTGACTGATGTGAGTACTGGCCAGTACGGCGTCTCTTGGCTGGTGGAACGAGGTGTGTATCATGGGAAGGAAGAGTATCGGTGCTCTGCTCTCGGTCCTCGACTTTGACCTCGTCGCCGAATTCACTAGAGCCGTGGGATGAGAGAGGCGACATGTCTGGTGAGTCTGCCATTGCGAGGATTGGTGCCAAAAGATGATTCGCAATTCTAGGGACGAGGGGCAGGTTGAACATTTGTCGTTGGCGCTATGTCCACACAGCCATTAAAACCACATTTAGGGTCTCCTTATCAAAGGCCTTTCACGAACTGCTCTACAACAAACTCTACTCACGTTTGATTCAACGCAATCTCAGCCTGTCATGGCCTCCAACCTCGTCGAGCTCGTCAACGAATACTACGAGGCCAGAAAACCCTACACTCAGATGCTGCGAGAAGCTCATGCCAGCCTATCTACTAAACACTCCTCCCCCAAAACCGACACATCTACCGCTGAAGCCATTGACATGGTCCAATCTCAGCAAGAGTCGCCGTTCTCAACTTCCCCCAGGATACCAAACGAAGAGATGAGGGACGTTTTGAAAAGGCTGGAGGCTACCAAGATCGAGTATGCGCAGGGAGATAAGTCTACGGGGAAGGCTTCTGCGGAAAAGAAATGATGGGCGTAATGACAGCAAGAGCATATTCGAACGGAGGCGGAGTGAAAAACAGTCGTGATCATAGCTGGCATGGGCTGCTGCATACTGTGGAAGCTCTCGTGAGAGGCAGGTCGTCGACAAGGATCGGCAATCAAGCCGCAAAATCACAGCATGTAGGGAGGTAGCCAAAGCCAGAGGCATTAGACCGGAAATGTTGGAGAGTATTCAGAACCTGGTACCACAACGCTCTCGGCTGTCCTTCTGATCACACGGACATCGGTCGAGCCTATCGCCATCAGCTCGCAAATAAGCGGAGTGGACTCCTTGACCCTAGCTCCGTAAGTAGCTTCGATTCATTTCATTTCTTCCTTCCTTCCTCCATTCCATATGATGAACGCACTCAAGAATTCTGCAATTCGGATTGGCCCTTTTTATGGGGGATCGCATGTCGACAAATTGAACATTACACTCGATCTGATATCATAAATCGTGGTTGCACTTCACTGCCTGCCTCGCAATTGCAATGACGATTGCTGATTTGTTGGCGTTGGTTCTAGATCCGAGAGTGTTTCACTGGTACCATGAACGTTTCATAAATCAAAGCTGCAAAGGTCACGTTCTGCTGTTGGTTGGCTGTCAGAGGGGCAGGATCGTCTATTGGACCTTTCTTTTCAGGTCTGATTAGGATCTTTCATTCGGCACACGAAAACTCAAGCCAGGAGAAGGAGAAGGTGCAGAAGATACAGTTATGGCTAGGCTTCGTCACTTGGGCTACTCGATATGGCAATCGGTTCGCAACAGTAGGAAGCAATAACAGCAACCGATGGGGGCAAACCTCAATACTCTACAGAATCCTTGAATTTGCGACTCGTTGAAGCGAGGGGACGAGGAACGGGGAAATTAGGATATGGCAGATCACATCCAGTTGAAAAGGAATTCTTGGACCACCAGTTTCATCTATCAAGTTTGATCTCGGATGTCAATGCTGACAGGCACTCTATGTGACAATGGTTGACAATGCCAAATCACGAACGCCATTTATGGTAGACTCAAACCATTTGTTGAGATGGCTCGCTCGCTAAAGTCAAAGGGGATATAGCCGTTGAAGGGCATATGCTTTTGTTTGTTCATCTCGTCGTAAATCGTGTTGAATGATTAGTAGATGGCTGTTGAGGGCAAATCTAGTAGCGGTAGCTGTAAAACGGACGTCAGTAAATGTATCGAACGAAATATCGGAATCCTTCGAAGGATGAATTGAACGTACATGTCGTTCTTGAAGGGTCCCTCGGCAGGCAGACCCAAGTATTCAGCTTGTGTCTCCGACAGCTTCGACAGCTTGACGTTGACGTGATCCAGATGCAGCAGAGCGACTTGCTCATCTAGAATCTTGGGCAGGACATAGACCCCGATTTCCTTCTTTCCAGTCTTCCCAAACTCGATGTAGCGCTTACCGAACGCCTCATCCTCGGCCTTGAACAACATAATCTGCGCGAGCACTTGGTTGGTGAAGGAGCATGACATGACGAACGAAGAGTGACCGGTAGCACATCCAAGGTTCACAAGGCGGCCCTCGGCGAGGAGTATGATGTGATGGCCGTTTTCCATGAGGTAGCGGTCGACTTGGGGCTTGATGTTTTGGACAGATTTGGCATTCTTCTTCAACCAGGCAACGTCGATCTCGATGTCAAAATGTCCGATGTCTGGGTATGAATTTAGCACCAATCCTAATCTGCAGCTTGGAATGCTCAATACTCACTGCACACAATGGCATCATTCTTCATGACCTCGAAGTGCTTGCCGAGGAGGATATCTCTGCATCCAGTCGTAGTGACGAAGATCTGACCTTCCGGTGCAGCGTCTTCCATGGTAGTGACCTGGTAGCCTGAAACGGCCGCCTGCAGAGCGTTGATAGGATCAATCTCGGTGACAATGACACGGGCACCCATGCTGTGTAAAGCCTGAGCGCATCCTTTGCCGACGTCACCGAATCCAGCGACAACGGCGACTTTGCCAGCAACCATGACATCTGTGGCACGCTTGATACCATCGATGAGAGACTCTCTGCAACCGTACAAGTTATCGAACTTGGACTTCGTAACGGAGTCGTTCACGTTGACAGCGGGTACCAGAAGACCTTTCCCCTTGAGCATTCGGTACAGGTGGTGGACACCAGTGGTCGTCTCTTCTGAAACACCGTAGCAGTCCTTGAGCATCTCAGGGTGCTTGTTGTGTACCAGCGCTGTCAGGTCTCCACCGTCATCGAGGATCAAGTTGAGGGTCTTTCCATCGTTGAAGGCTACGAGCTGTTGCTCCAAACACCAGTTGTATTCTTCCTCGGTCTCACCCTTCCAGGCGAACACTGGAGTACCTGCAGCAGCGATGGCAGCTGCAGCATGGTCTTGTGTGGAGAAGATGTTGCATGATCTAGCCCACAAACTTTAGCCTTTTTGACTCACCAAAGTAAAGAAGTGAAAACGTACGACCAAGTGACTTCGGCTCCGAGAGATGTGAGGGTTTCAATGAGAACAGCGGTCTGAATAGCTGCAATCAATCAGCACTGCCAGATGTTTCCTCCCTTGTATCGCTTACTCATGTGTAGACATCCTGCGATACGGGCGCCCTTCAGTGGCTGATCTTCTGCGTACTTTATCCGCGTGGCCATGAGACCTGGCATCTCATTTTCGGCGAGCTCAATCTCGCGACGGCCAAAGGCTGACAGTGACTAGAATGAGATAAGCATAGGTGCTATGCCTTACGAAGGCTCCAATTGGCCTTGCAAGTCATACGTACAATGTCGGCGACCTTGTACTTAGATGCTGGTGGTCCACTCATGTTTGCGGTATTGTGGAAGGTTCTGTGTGTAGAATGTCTTGGAGGGGAAATCGAAGGTAGGTAGCTTCAGTGGATTGAAGGAATAGAAGGAAATTCGAGAGCGAGGCTGGGTGTTGGTGGTGTGGTGAGAGCTGAAATCGACCGGTGGCTTGCGGCGGGCTTACTCGTTCTGAGCTCGATTTTTTCCAGCTTAGCGTCGATCTGCATCTTGCATCTTGCAGGGTTTGATGCTTCTAGTCCATTGATGGAGATATTGTGAAGCCTTCTCATTTCATTATGTGGTCAGGCTTGTCGCAGCGTTAATCATTTACTGCCCTTCAGGCTTCTCGATACCATCTTTCCCAGCATTCAGACGTAATTTAGTAGCCCGGGTTCGCTGTCTCTAACGCTACAGTACTACGAATGCATCTATTTGGAATCCGGTAGTTCCAGAACTTCACCCAGCTCGTTGGTGCCTCATGGTTCTCCAGCTCCGGGCAGAAGGTTGCCCCTAACAGCAAACATCTTCCCTGTAACCCCTGCGGCGAACCCGTCTACCTGCCTCGCATACTGCTCGACTTGCCTGCTGTTCAACAAAGTATCTAGTCTCCCTGGCTCCTGGGGTAACTTGAACAATCTCTGCCATTCATCCTCCGGTAATGGAGTCTGCTTTGCCAACGCCCTGCTCGCATTTTCCGACTTTCGCTTCGCCTGCCACGCGGTAATTTTGGTCTGTTCACGTGCAAGTTGACGTTGATAGTATTGGTAATTGTTGAGTTCGGTGTGGTGCGTCTCTATACTTTCAAGGAGGAGGTCGGTCGTCTGGGTGAGGAATGGGTCGATGGAAAGATTCAGCGAAGAAAAATTCGGTGAAAGAGGATCTGGTGTTTTCGCGAGTGAGGCGATTGTGGGCGGCTGAGACTCTTGCGCTTCTGCAGAGGGAACCGGGGAAGGCATAGAGTGTAGGAAAGAGGTTAGGAGGTGAGAGTTGTGGATTTGGACTGGAAGTTCGAGTAGGATATCTTGATAGCGGAGGTTCGATTTTTGGAGGCTGGGGTTGCGGACACGTTAGTACGTACTCGATGATAGAGAACAAAGAACTGGCAATACCTCTCGGTGGTGAATTTGGCTTCTTTATAGGCGATCATGAACGAGGGCGATAACCTAAACGCTCGTAGGCTAAGGCTTCCTTGAGAGCTTCTGCTGACATCATGGATCAAGGCCACTGTCCGCTCATTCAACTCCTTCTGATAAAAATGTTGGTTCTCGATCATGTTAAGATTCACGAAGTTGCCCAGATTTGCGCTGGTGTACCAGCCGGTATTGTTGGCATCCACGTTGACTTCTCTTAGCTTCTTGATCATTTCGTTCTGGTATGAGGCATTTGCTTTGGCTCTAGGGGCGGCTGCAGCAAGATTTGAGGCCGCATTGTTATCGTGGTGGCCATCTGTTGGGGGTACTTCGACGGTTGGGAAGGGGAAAGAGTTGGTGATTTCGAGATTTGCTGCTTTGTCCATGCCGACCAGAAAACCGGTCGCGGTTGTAGGGAAAGTCTGCGAGCAGTGTTTTATTATCTTCATGACCACCTATTACAAAATCAGCTAACGGTGCTGCATGCGCACTTGATAGACCCCTACCAATGCCTCCAATTGAACCGCCTTCAGCGGAGCATCTTTTCTACCACAGGTTAGTATTTATATGGACAAAACGGGACAGGTTCGCTCCTACATTGTGTCCGCCATGTTTGACGAGAGAATTGGTCACTTGTCCGTTAGAAGTGCTCACAAAGGCTGTGGGAATTCAACTTTGGAGTAAGAGTCGCGCGTATTTTCTGTGCGGTGATATTGATATTCCATTGCCGATGAGTCCGAGCTAAGACTAGCGTTTAATATGCCAAGAAATGTGGACCCTTGAAGCACTGGCGTTCACCATAGGCCACAAATCCACGCTCTCTCCGTTCGACATTGAGGTGGGAGGAACCGTCTTACGTAGACTACTTACGACGCGCCCAATGTTTGGAAGCCACAAGGACAATGGAGCCTGCAAGCAAACTTGATCATTCTATGGCTTTAGCTGCAAACGGAATCATTGCGGACTTAAGGTACCTCGGGTGCTATTCCCCGAAAATCGGCGTTTGGGTTATCGCGAATATCGCTGCTAAGGTAAATGTTGGGGATAAAGCCGCCCCGATGGCCGGATCTGAGGAGTTTATGGACCATCTCAAAGTCCGAACCCTACTCCAATACTTATCTATAAAGAAGCCATGTATTCCCTAATTGCTGACCTTAATAACCAGCATTTATTATCCTCATACCATAAAACATTCATCATGTACTCAGATATCATCCTCCAAACATTTGACGCCTTCCAAGCCCAACAGGTCACCTCGATGAAGGCCCACCATGTCGCCAAGAATAATACTCATCACGAGAGCGAACAGAGGCATAGGCTTCTCAATTCTTCAGGCCTTGGCCACACGCTCTCCATCCCATCACTATCTTCTTGCCGCTCGCAGCACGCCGAACGGGGAATTGGCCATTCAGGAATTGCGAAAGTCGGGCGTGCAAGCTGAGATCGACGTCGTGGAATTGGATGTTGCAAACGAGGCAAGCATCAAGGCGGCAGAGCGAAAGATTCGGAAGCGGTACGGACGACTAGATGTTCTGGTCAACAACGCTGGGATCGCGATCCTCGGAAGGCCAGACGCTCGAACATCCAAGAAAGCTACGCTCAGACCTTCAGCACCAACATTACTGGCGTTGCTCTCATGATGACCACCTTCCTACCTCTCATGAAGGAGAGCTCTCCAGACGCTCAAATCATCAACATCTCTTCTGCTCGCGCCTCTCTTCATCTATCATCAACCCGGAATCTCCCACCATCTACGGTGATCTCCTACTCGGTCAGCAAGACGGCTCTCAATGCTTTGACGGTCGAGTACGCGAAGGCAGAGCCTACTATTGCCTTTTACGCCGCTATTCCAGGCCACTGCAAGACTGCATTCAACGGTTTCAGGGGTACGAAGGATCCATTGGACGGGGCGCGAGTGGTCGTGGAGCTGGTATTGGCCGAGGAGGGGAAGTACGAGAATGGCTCTTAACAACTGGAGGGCGATGAGAAGGAGGCAAGCCGAGTGCCGTGGTAGCTCTTGATCATATGTTATGCGTTAGCAAGGCAGCACTTGTTAGAGGCCAGCTCTTCTGCGATCAATCGGAGTCAATGCATCACAGACCACCTAATACTATTGCCACGTAGGCACATTTAAAACCAAAATATGTTGACAATAGAGGGCAGAATGCCGTGAACTTGTTAAAGATGTTGACCATCGAATATTCTCATCCTTTCCACTCCACAAATCACAAATTGTGGAAAAATGTGTGACTCAGCAATTGCAACCCCCTGATCTACAAAGGTCCATGGCTGATAACCCATCAATCGTCTGTAATAATGGACTTCCTCATTCGTTTCGTACAAATCCATGAGACCTTTCGTAAGCCTGAGATCGAGGCGTTGGCCGTGCTTGCAAATGTCAATGTCGAGTTCCTATCCTACAGTGAAAGTGTATGTTTTGACTTTTCCGGCTGAAATCTTTTGTCGCATCTCTATAAAATCAGACGATGAGAACAGTCAATGTCTGATCTGTGTAGTCTCCATACTCAGTAGTCCGCCTAAAGGATGAAGCAACCGCAAAATCTCTCCTAAGCCGCAGCATCTCAAGCAAAGGGATCTACGAGCTATGGGGAAGCGGAACAGACTACGATGAGCTCCATGCAGACATTATTATGCGCACAAGAGGTCAATGGCCGCAGTATCAATCTTGCTCTTTCAGGTTTGAATTCGACACCTTCTGCGGCTCCCGAACGCTACCGGAGCAAAAAGCTATCATCGAATCTTTCAAATATATGGGTTTCAATGGCCCTATTCGTATGCGAGGTGCAGAGCTTAGTTTCACCATCTTCGAGGAGTACGAGTATGGTGTGAAAAAACCCAAACGGCTCTATCTGGGAAGCTTTATAGGCAGTAGTTCACGGCACGCAATCGTTGACTACAGTTTGAAGACCAGGGACTACATCAACACTACATCTATGGACTCGGAGCTCGCGCTATTAACCGCGAATCTCACACTCGCCGCTCCAGGAAAGATATTCTACGACCCATTTGTTGGCACAGGTAGCTTTCCGATCGCTTGCTCTCATTTCGGTGCCAGGACCATGGGATCTGACATAGACGGGCGAATGGTGAGAGGAAAGAACGGGAAAGACATTAGGACTAATTTTCGACAGTATGGATTGCTTGATAGGTATCTTGATGGCTTTATCTCGGACTTGACGCACAGCCCGCTTAGGAGAGGGAGATGGCTGGACGGTATCGTTGGTGACCCACCGTATGGTGTTAGAGAGGGTCTGAAAGTTCTGGGGACAAAGGATGGGCGTGGAAAGGAAGCTGTGTTTATCAACGGGGAGGCATCACATTTGTAAGGCTGTTTCATCTCGACAGATACAATTGCTAATCCAGGCAGACAAGACAAATATATCCCGCCAAAGAAGCCGTACAGCTTCGAAGCTATGCTAGACGACCTGCTTGATTTCGCCGCACTATCGTTGGTAGACGATGGGAGGCTTTCTCTCTGGATGCCGACCGCGAACGATGAAGATGGAATCTTAGGGATACCATCACATCCATACTTAGACTTGGTCAGCGTTTGCGTTCAGACATTCAACAAATGTATGTAGAGTGCCCCATCTCAGAGCTTGCAGGCTCTTCTGACAATTCGAACATAGGGTCTAGAAGGCTTTTGACGTACAGAAGATTGCCAGACTCTGAGATCAAAGGAGACTTGAACATGAGGCAAAGAGAAGCTGCAAAAGGAAGCAGTGCTAATGACTTGAACTCTTTTAGGAAACGAGTAAGTACTCCTCCTTCAGATATAATGGCCGTGACGTGCTGATTGATCTGGTCAGTATTTCGAAGGATTCAAAGCTTCAGGGGCAAGTGAGAATCCTCAAGAGGTGCCCGCCAGTGAGGTGGAAGGTCCGCCAGAGTCAGCAAGAACTTTCGTTCCAGATGGCCTCTTAGCTAAGAAGAAGGAACTTGAAAAGTTGAAGAACCGCGCACTGGAAAAGAATCAGGAGTTGCGTGATCTTGAGACCGCCCTTGCCCAGAAAGAAAAACAACGGAATGCAGAAATCGAAGAGCTCAGGAAAGAGCTGGGGACGGGTCGACAGTCATGGATGACAGCCGAAAAGCACTGAAAACGATGTTGGCATACCAGAACGGGCCACCCGTCGGGTCAGCGCACGGTTCTCTGAAGGGTAGATTCAGTCACGTAGTGTTCTTCGTCCATGATTCGCAAGACTTGGACCCGCCACGGGCACACGGTGCTGGACCCGATTTTCTCTCCGCTGTTCAAAACTGGCATCCTTCGGCCCAAGGTCCAAAGCAGAGACTCCTGCCTTGTTAGCCACTACACCCCTCGTTCTCCACAATACAAAGCACCAGCAAGAGGAAAGTATTGGGGACCATTCGAGAGGGTCTGGTGTCATACCACCAGAGCTCCGAAAGCTAGACAGGCTTGAAAAAATAGTCAGACACTTTGCCCGGGCCATGCATGCTCTTAACTCGTACACTCTCACAGCCTGCCATGACCCACGGAATCTCTTACTTGTACACTCTTACAGCTTACTCCTCCTTCCCGTCCCCCTCCACAACCCACCCTCATCCCCCCTCCCACCCGCACCACCAACTGCCTGCCCATCCCCAAGTAACCTCCTAACCCCCTCCTCTCCCTCCCGCCACCTAACCCTCTCCACCTCTTTCCGTACCCTCTCCCTCATCCTCCCGACCAAAACAACCGCATCGTCCTCATCCAACTCCTCCCTCTGCCCCTTCCCAAACACCGTCCAGCTCCTCGCCTTCACCTCCGGTACATCGCCGACGCGCGGTATGATATGAAAATGGACATGGGGCACGACCTCTACGCAGATTTCGGAGTCAGCACTGATTACTCGAGCTAGGAAAAGGAGTTGCAAGACAGGCCTGAGCAGTGAAAAGGTCTTCCTGCTCCCGAAACATGTCTGGCGACACAACTTCATTACCAAACAGGAAAACACAGCTCCGAAATGTACGTACGGGCCGCGCGTGCTCCTATAAAATATGAATGTCAGCCCTCGTAGTCCCATGTGCCCATTCTGACCCTCTGGGCACCCACCATTATTCTGCACGACGTTCCAATCCCCCACGTCCAGATCCGCATCTTCCCCCTCCCCAGCCTCACCTTCCCTCACAGCCCCCACAACCGCCCGGCTCACGACCCCCAACCACCGCCCCACCGCCTCCCCCTCCTCCACCCTCACATCGCCCAGTTTCTCCCGGTGCGCCCGCACGACGACCAGCACGTGCCCCCTCGATATCGGCGCGTGGTCCAGGAACGCGATCAGGTGGGGCGTGGAGAGGATGAGGTGGGCGGCCGGGGGTGTGGGGTCGGGGGACGCGGTCGTGGGGTTGGGCGTCGCGGGGGGTGGGGCGGCCGAGGTGGGGGGGAGGAGGCGGGTGGGGGAGGGGGGGTTGGCGAGGGCGATGGCGCAGAAGGGGCAGGTTGGGTTGGGGTTGGGGGGGGTGGATGGTGGGGGCATTGGATGGGGGAAGGGTTGGTGGTGGATGTTGGGGCTTGTTGGTGGGGAGATGGGAGGGGTACGGGGTATTGGGCGATGTGAATGTGATTTTTTAGGGTGGTTGGAATGATTCGGTTTGATATGCATGAAGCGAAGCTAATGTCGTTTATAAGAAGATTTTTCCTTTCTTGAAATAATTTTCGCTGCGTCTACGTATCTAGCCAAAGAGTCAACACCCTTTCGCTCATAAGCTTTCTTGATCCACGGCATGATTAGAAAGTGGGCATTCTGCCAACTCCTTCCCCTTACGGCCCCATCGTCCCCTATCACGGGCAACCACAACGCAAGCTGCCAGCAAAAGCGGCAGACTCGAGCGCTTACGACTGTTGTAGTGTCTAGGTCTCGCCACATACTATGGGTATTGAGCCGAAAGTCTCCACTGTCATTAGATATACAGACCCGACTCAGACAATGCTTAGGACTCTTACCGCCGCTACAGACTCTTTCTGGCAGCACGCCTACAAGACACGCCCTTCGTTTTGGCCAACACGATAGCATTCGTCAGCCAAGATATACACGGACAGATGAAGGACCACCGACCACGCTGCCGTGTAGAAGAAGAGGTAGAGGTCTATAGGAATGTAAGAGATTGTAGGAACAGAGGAGCATGAGAGAATGTCATTAATTGCGCATATTTTTGCGGATTTCGATCAGAAAAATCGACTCTTCTGTCAAAGGATCTCAAATAGACATGATCTTTAAAGGAATGTGTATGAAAACTATCACTTTTTGCTGGCACTGCGCCTGAATTTCTCCCTCGCAAACAAACGACGATTATTGGGAAAACTTCTTGAAGATCGGTACTATCTTCGGGCAACTGTAGGATTTCTACGATTCCATTATTCATAAGAGCTTGCGCCCTCTATGCACGAATTTTTACTACATTCTTCTACTCAGTGACGCTTGGCGAAGGGCCTGCGGTTAGAGGTCGGAAACAGTGGCGCATCTCTGATGGACATGTATGAGAGTCGTAGCAAAGTTACAAGATGTTTCGCCCATCCTTGATATATTACCTGTAAATTTTCGACTAGCGTGAAGTTCGAGATCCGATAAGGGTCTAATAACATATTTGACGCCCCCAGCCTTTAGTCCCTAGGCCCGATAGACCTTATTGCCCTTATACCCTGCGGGCTAGGTAGGTATCGTCGAAGTCACCTCGAGAAAATCACCTCAATCAATCATTTCCAAAGTTAAATTTCTAAAGGGCGCTAATCATTTTCTCTGGATAGTATTTTCGGGTACTTAGCTTAGTGATACTATAATAGCTTTATAAAATTTCTTTAATAACTCGATTTTTTCTTAGTAACGTATTCTACATGGATACGTTTGAATATAGAAATCCAAATACAATCGTTCGAAGAATATAACGTAATATAAATCTTTCGGTAGTATGGTGCTAATACTTATTTACCGCCAGTAAGCGGTCCCGCACATCAATACCGTTTAGATACGCTTACCGGAACTCATAGCCCTCCGCTAAGGTACTTCTTAGGTCCCTTACGCTTGTAATGCCGATGTCAAGCCAAATGTAGCGCGCTTGTGAGCTTTGTCGACTTCTTTCCGAGATGAGAGGCATTCGATTGCATAGTTGCTGGCGCTCAGAAGAAGTGTGTTGATTGGACATTGATGACCAGATGGAGCCACGGACTTACATTCTTGGTCCCTCTGCGCTTTCCATGCTGGTTTGTTCCAGCGCCTCCGTGAATTCCGTACCTCATGGAGGCCCGAACCGTTAGGGCAGTATTTGCAGTCAGGACCACTGCAGCCAAGAGAGCGCAGGCGGCGATGCCCATGCGCCAGCCATGAAGCTTGCGTCGACCTTTTTGCAGTCCTCTGGTAGCATATGAGTACTTAAGTAGCTGAGCCGAGAATCATTTGGCGACCTATTGATGCTAATGGTGCCTGCACTGATGAAATTCAATTGGCCAAGTCTTAGTCAGCAGTCTGCATGTTCCCCAGGGAGACTCGTGCGTCTCAGTCGGGGGTGAAGGATTAGAGTACTAAGCGAGTGCGAGCGCTTAGGGGCCGGATCTTGATTCACTGTGGGACACGGTGCTCTTCTATCCTGTAACTGAAGCCGCAGGGACAGTTTTGCAGAGCATGGCTCGCAGCATAAGCCTCGTAGCGTTTCTGACGCTATGCCTTCCCTTGGCAGTTCATGCGGTACTCAGTTTCCAGGACAGATGTATATCTTTTACGCCAGAAGCATACATATACAACAGTACCCGTCACCTGCTTACATATGTTGCCGCGGGCACGAATCTCACTCTCCCGGATAACGATCCTACGTGTGCTCGACCAAGTCAAATAGTTGCAGTGGATATCTGTCGTGTGGGACTGTCCATACCAACATCGAACAGATCCAGTATATCATTCGAACTATGGCTTCCGGAAGACTGGAGCCACCGATTCCTAGTCACGGGTAATGGAGGCATAGACGGGTGTGAGTTTTTCCTTTCCTTTTCTTCGTACTGCAGGGCGTGGTGCGGTAATGATGTTATTGTTTGAGTGAGAGCACTGATGAGTCAATATAGGTATCAAATATGAGGATCTCGCGTACACTACGCAAAACAACTTTGCCTCTGTTGGCTCGAATAACGGTCATAATGGCACCACTGCTATTACAATGTACCATAACCCGGATGTTGTTACCGATTTTGCTTGGAGATCGTGCGTTGTCCTCGTTTGTTGCCTTACGCTTCCCTTGTACACGTCACCGAGGGTCGCTAACCTTGTCCATCTTGAAGCCTTCACACGATTACTGTCGCTGGCAAGAAACTAACCAACCTCTTCTATGACAAGGCTTATAAGAAGTCCTATTACCTCGGATGCTCCCTTGGAGGACGTCAAGGTATAAAAGCCGCTGACATGTTTCCGGGTGATTTCGATGGCATTGTAGCAGGCTCTCCTGCCCTGGACTTCAACAATCTGCAATCCTGGAGAGCGAGTTTCTTTCCCATCACCGGTTCCGCCAATTCTTCCGGTTTTATTTCGACGGCATCCTGGACGACTCTGATACATGACGAAGTCCTAAAGCAGTGTGATGGCCTTGATGGCGTCATGGACGGTATCATCGAGGATCCCAACCTGTGCAGCTTCCGTCCCGAAGCACTGCTGTGTGCAAAGAACGCTTCTACAAACTGTTTAACGTCAACCCAGGTGGAAACGGTCCGGAAGATATTCAGCCCCTTTTACGGGGAGGATGGGAACCTTATCTACCCCGCGATGCAGCCTGGCAGTGAAATCCTGGCCGCCGAGAACTTGTACGCCGGAAAGCCATTCAGCTACTCCGAGGTAACGAACATCCCAAAAGAGGTTCTCCGGCACCCTCGCTAACACTTCCCCCCCTTCAGAGCTGGTTCAAATACGTCGTTTACGACCCCTCCTGGAACGCGGCCACCTTCGACATCCACGACGCCGCCAAAGCCGAGACCCTCAATCCCTCCGACATCCGAACCTGGCCCGACCGCCTCTGCGGGTTCCGCAACCGGGGCGGCAAGATGCTCCTCTACCACGGCGGTCAGGACAACCAGATCACCAGCTTCGACACCGAGCGCTTCTACGACCGCCTCTCGCGCGGGACGCCGGCACCTTCCGACGCGCTGGATGCCTTCTTCCGCTTCTTCCGCGTCCCGGGCATGTACCACTGCAACTCGGGCCCGGGGGGCTGGGTCATGGGCCAGGGCGGCGGGGCGTCGGCGGCGGGCGTGCCGTTTGCGAGGGCCAACAACGTGCTGGCGGCGTTGGTGCACTGGGTGGAGAATGGCACCGCGGTGGACGATATCGTGGGGACTAAGTTTGTGAATGACAGCGTGGAACTGGGGGTGGACTTTCGGCATCGGCATTGCAGGTGAGGCTGTTGGGATTACATGTACTAGTACGACGGGAGATGCTGATGACGGTCTAGGTATCCGTCACGGAGCACCTACGTAGGGGGGGATTCTAAATCGCTGTCGAGCTGGCAATGTCTGTAGTCACGAGGGTTGCTAATGAATGGAGAGAGGATGTACGACTAGGATTGGCTTCTGCGTCCGGTGCGGGACAGTGTTGCGTCAAGGGGGAAACAGAGCGAGTATCTAAATTCGACTCCTATTACAGGAAGCCACTCTGTTTCCTATAACCTATCCCAGCATCTGTCATACGTCTTTTTTTCCCCCGGTTGAGAAATGCCCCAAGCCCACATTCAGGGACTTCTGCCCATGGCAGCCACACAGGCTTGACCAGTCCGACATCGTATAGACAATAGGCACCTTTATCGATGTAAGATCGCGGACCGTTTGCAGCACTCACAGAAGGTAGCCCAAGGCCAGATGACCGGGTTAAGGGAGTCCATCACAGCAGGTCTTTAGGCGTGACCACACGGGTCGAGCCGGGATGACTTTCCAGCTCCAAATCGACGGTCCGGACGATGCCTTTATCCCGCGGTGCGCTCGCGACCCGGGAGGATATCGTGTCGGAATCGCTCCTCGCGGAGGACAGGCCGGGGAAGCGACAGGACGTCCGGACGGCGTTGTGGATGGCCTCGAAGCAGGGACGCATGACGATGAGACACGCGGCGATGATGCCGACGTCCATCTCGACGATGGCGATGGTCAACGGGTTGACATTGGCCCCTGGGAGATTGTTAAAAAATCACCGGGCGGGAATGCGGCGGAAGGGAGCGAAACTTGCACTGCGGGTCGGTCCCGGTCGCGGGATCCGGGTATACCATGAGGACCAGCCTGGCGATCGTGCAACCCGTGTGACTGCGGTGGGATCAGCGGGCTGTCCGGTCGGTTGTCTCGGGGGCACACCGCCACTTACACCATGCCCAGAAGGATCAGTCCCATGAGTTCCGTGACTTCGGGCCGGGTGCGCCGCATCTTGCCGAGCGCGGGCAGAGGGGTCGCGATCACCAGGACGCTGGTGACGATGTTGGCGGCCGCGGTGTAGAAACGGAAGTTGTCGAGGTCGATACAGGTTCCCGGCTGCTTGGGATGCCATGATTTGGATACGGGAGTGCACTGGAAGATGCTGACGAAGAAAGCCGGTACGTAATAACCGACGATGAGGAGAGTCGTGCCATATGTCACCATGCGCGTGGCTCGGATCAGGCGGGAGTTGGCCTTCTTGAAAATGTGGAAATAAATGAGGCAGATGGAGAGTTTCGTCGACATTGTGGTCAATTTGAAGAACACCTGGTTCAGCCAAAGAAGCTGGAAGTAATTCAGAGCTTTGCACAAGCTTTGCACGTAACGAGCGGCTCACTTTCAGTGGCTCTGGCGAAGAGCGAATGCGCACCGAGAGATCTCGGTTGTGATGGCCATAGCCCCATTGCGTGACGCCTGAAGATGAACATCAGCATTGATCACATTGAAGGAGATAGTCGCAAAGGCGATACAACTCACAGGCTGCATTGAAAGCATCCTGGGCGAGCGATGAAACCTGTCACGACATCATCAGCCTCGACGGCCAACATTCCGAGGCTACGGATCCATGCATTATCTTCCGCCATGCGAGGTAGGTGGCAGAGCACGACTTACTAGTGCGACTGCAAGAACCCAGTCTGAAGTGGATGTTTTCCTAGTGTAGAGACGAAAGCTGATTCGGAGGGTGACAAAACAGAAAGTGGCGATGCCAAACGCAAGCACGTTGGAAGTCAGAATCGAGCCCCGATCTTCTTCCATTTTGCTGACTTTGACGGTACCTATGGCTTCGTGGACTGCTTGGAAGTGTGAGGGGAGTGGAGGGGGGGTTAAAGAAAAAAGAGGTCGGACACCGATAGAATGGAAGTTCAAGAAGCAGCCTTGTCGTTTTGCTCTTTCTTCTTTCAGCAGATATAAATAGGCGAGAGGAACGGCTGCAACTGTCCGCACTCTTTACAAATCCGTCTTGGTTGGAGCGCGTATTCCGTACATGAAGACATGCTCCAGTGGTATTGTATCTCTCTTATCATCTCGATACTGCCACCACTGCTGCTAGGAGGGATGGAATGAATAGTCTTCGTTTCCACCCAGGACTTTGGAGACGTTTGGGTACGCTCCCATCGGCAGGGATTCAGCAATGAGCCTCCCCCTCCGCCAAAACATTTCTGTACCAGAAACCGGAAAGTTTGGTATGATGGAAGTCATTCCTCCAACCACAAGTAGACTCCGATACCCCGCACCATTGATACCGCAACACGGCTACCAAATGTCAGATATCAAAGGGCTGCGAAATGCTAATCATGCACATGACCACAGTCTCGTAGAACCCTACCACATCTCTTGCCCTGTTCCAGACTCGATTCATGGTTGCGGTGTAGAAGACCACGGAGCGATCCTCTGCAAGGTACTCTTACCGCCGGAAAATTCATCCTCTTGGCTCGGAAGTAGCCACCAATCGATGCCGGTTATGGTATCATCAATGTACAGTTAGAACAGTCCAGTCGGTGGGTATATTCGTGCTGGACCCCCAAGAAGATTCACTTCTCGGCTGCACTAGCAGAGTGGACTGAGAGTTGGCTGACCATGCATGCTTTGACCAGTCTGTGCCGTGGATGTGCTCGATAAGGCGTTGATCGCCAGTGTCTTCTCGCTCTGCAGACCTCTACTTCAATGAGTGGAAAGATGAGCGAAGACTATTTGCCTTGAGGGCAGTAGCTCGATCAGTGCACAGGCACTCATAAACAAGCCCAGATTATGCGACCAAACGGATGCCGAGGATACAATCGTGTGATTCTTGGAGAGTACCGATGATTCTGTTCGATGCGAACGTTCTGCCCTCTCTGTTGGCTACTCAGGGCATAAGTGAGGGTATAATAACTCGCTCGTGCTCGTGATTTGCAACGGAACGTCTGACATGCATCCGAGGCGATTGATTGAAGGAAACTGTTCCCACCTTTAGGTACCCAGACTGGTGGATCCGGTTCCTGCACCAAACCACTTTTAGGCAGTCGGATCCGAGTGTTGCAGAATGGCTTTGGGCACATGGTGTTATTGACGTGCAGCAAGGAATCTGCCTCACACCCTTGAATCATAGGGCGGAAGGATTCTGTTTCTGCAAGGTCGGATCGTAATATGCAGGAGTCCCATCTTACCGTTGCGTATGGTTGATACGTGTCGCAAACTTGCAGGGTATCTCCTTAAGCCCAGACACTGAATGAGAAGAAGTCCCCAAGAAGTGCATCACCCGGATGCATCACCAGTGTGGGCTATCGTACCAGTGCTGCAAGCCCTAAGCTACCGTAAGGTACCTTACTCATTCGAAAAGCGGCAGCTTCGGGTGACTCGGGTGGGGGCCATTAGGGACCTTCGTGTCTTCCGTACTTGTAGCTGCTACACTTTATTTGTCATTAAATAACTGTCAACTTTAACACTTTTCTTGTCTACGCAGCAATAAGATTCCCGATCTCATGCTAAAGAATACCCACAAAGCCGAGCCACCCGGACATGACCCTGTTTCACCCCCCGGCCCTTCTATGCATACCAGCGGTCCCAGGCCCAAGGAGTCGTCCTCTCACGCTCGTCGTTGAGAGATTGAGGCCTTTCGTACTCTACTGTCAGCGCCGTAAATATGTGGTCCAAAGTTCCAAATGCGTTGTTGATAAGTCGAGTATGCTGCAGCTCGCAAGCGAGTCCGAATGGGGAAGATTTGTTTAGATTCAAAAAAACGTTTCTAGAGATTTAACCGTAATTTCCTAGACACGTATGAAAACCCTCATCGCCTAAAGGCGGAGGACCCTTAGAAGTACGTTGATTTTGAGAAAGCGTACAGGAACCGTAAATCTACCGTTTGAAAAAAGGCCGCATCGATTCGCCAAGGTATGTGACGTGGACGGGCCACTCTGTGGGGGCTCATGGGAGTTTCTGGTATACCCTTGCATTTGCCTTACAGTAGCGCAGCATTGACAACGCGGTCTTCGCAGAAGGATTCCGTTTCCGCAGCCACGGATCACTCGTTCGGCAACACCGATCTCGAATTGATCCGCCCCTGTTGATCGTTCGAATGGATAGGCTGGAGGCTAGGGCAAGGGACGGGGGCATCAATTCGGTGGCCAACGTGATCTTGTGTTGTGTAGTATAACATCTGATCAGGGGAAACGAAGATGATTGATGCAGAATCCTTTCCCTGAGAATAAATGAAATTTCTCATTCGGTTGGCTTGAGGGCGAGAGAACGCGATGAAGGAGGATGGTTTTTGATTAGCGTACTGGAGAAATGATGAGGGCAATTAGAAAATAATATGTCTTGGAGCGAAAACCGAGTTATCTAACATTTCGATCAGGAAGAACGTAGAATGCTACCACAAAGCCGTGGAATGCCGTAGATACATCGCACACGTAACCCAAGCGGTGGGTTTTTTCCCCACGCCAAGATCACCCACATATAGCCAGAAACTCAAGACGTTAGGCTACACATCAACTTTGTGGTACCCGGTGTTCTTCCTCGTGTCGAAGCGGGACGGCATAAAGTGGTGTCGCCAGGTTGCTGTGGCGGACGGCTCCGGGGGGATGCCATCGTCGTAGAAAGCGTACTCTATCTGTGGTCCGTTCTCGTGTCTCGTCGTGATGGTGTCGATCTGTACGCCCACGGGCTTCTTGAGCGTACCTGAGAACGATGCCCCATCGAAGAGCTTCAAAGTCTCCGTTCGCGCTCCGGCAAGGATGGCGATGATACCGAAGTTGGCGCCGTCGACGGCGGAGAAGTAGCTGAGGACGAAGCTAGCGATGAATATGAGACTGATGAGGACAGGCTGGACGCCAAGCACGACGTAAAGGGCCCAGGAAGGATTCATTGTTTGTCTGTTCGACAGCAGCGTGTCGGGAATTGTGTAGTTGACTTCGTCATTGTACGCCGGAATCGTGCCGTTGACGTAGCTGTCGGGTCCAAGAAGGGCGGTCAACCGCGACCAATACATCCCTGCAACGGTAGTTGTGAATGTTGACATCAACCATTGGTTGCCCCATTCGTATACGTTCTGCTCGGTCGCGGCGGCACTGCTTGGCGTCGAGAGCGGTGCTAGGTATTCGGCCAGACTGGGCATGTAGTAAGTGCTGAAAGCGAGGTTGGTAGTGAAGAGAGGGTTTTGGTTTGGTAGTGGCGATGATACGGAGCAATTGCCTTCCGTGAGCTGCATAGAGTTGTACGTGATATGCCATGTGGCGTTGCAGATTTCGCGACGAGTGTTAAATAGGAATGCGTTGGCTCGGAATGCAGGGATCCAGATATCTGAAGAATTCAAATGATCGCTTTGTTGAAAAAATGATAAAATGATCCAGGACGCATCTTCTGTCTGGTTGCCGGTGAGTATGCCCAGAGTCTTGCCGCTGCTTAGGTCGATCCAGGATATACCGAGTGAGAAAGAATCTGGTGCGCTATTCAAGCCCATCTGGTTGAGGTAGAAGTCCCAGAAAGCGTCATCATCTCGACTAGTTTCGATGGAGTGGTTGTATGTTGTGACCGTTGCGTGCACATCTGCGGTGAGCGTGAAGGTACTGGTAGTGTCCTCGTGCAAGCTCTGCTGAAGTAGCGGAACCTGACTTGGTAGTGGGGCGTCCAGAAACGCGGAGGATGTGTTAGAGATGACGAGATTGTTGAATCCGTAAGGCTGCGGAAACGATGGCAGAGTCTCGAAGTCTGCCGAAGCCGCAATGAAAGGTAGTGTTGCGTTGGTCATGTACGAAGGACCAAATCTTAATACAGTGTTTCTTGTCAGCCCAGGGGCTCCTGTCATACCGTACCAACTTGTATGGTTGCCGAAATCATGCGTACTCTGTCCTCCCACGAAGACCTTATACGCCAGACTGAGGCCTATTGGCAAAACGATGAATGCCAGCAACAGAGCTCGCCAAATCAAGTGAGCATTCGATACCATGATCGAATTCCGAAAAATAGCATCAAAATTCTGTAATTTGGGCTTGCTACACCAAGCCTCTACCATGATCCATAAATTTGGAGCGAGAATTTGAAGGCACTGACTCATGATGCTGAGCATGAGGCCTATAACTTGAAGTTGATGCTGGAGTCGAAGGGTCCAAGCAACATCCAAACGAGGCGTGATAGCGATGACTGCGATGGCAAGGCATATCCAAGTTACCAGCACGACCAGAAGGTCCAATACCTTGAGATTCTTCTTTCGACTTAGCTTCCCAAGCGAGTGACTGGCTCGGTCGACGGCAGATTTTGCTGGTTGATGTCGACTCGGCGGTCTTCCGATGGATGCAGCAGTGGTAGCGAGAGACTCTATTTCGGACAATTCGACTGATGTGCGGACTTGAACATCCGCCATGGGTTGAGGAGGGTCCGCGGGCGAAGTTGAGAGGCAGACACAGCAAGGAAAGAAAAGAAAACTGGTCAAGACCAAGTCATGTCAGGAATCAGTATATAAAGAAATCCCCGAGCTTTTATCGCAGCGGAACGCCAAAGGCGACCATGGCACAACGTTGGTCTATTCTTGTACAGCTGAATGAATGGAAGATTGAAGGATTGACATCATTGCCGCGATGTTCCGTATTTGTAGGGTGACAGCTTAACGATCTGCACCGCTGCCAACACCATTGTAAGGATTCGGATCCTGATCTAGTCACAAAAGGGCGTTGACTTCGCTAGGGAAATTTGCAAACAGGTGTTCGGCAGCGGAAAAACGTATAAGCGGTAGAATACGCACAAGCTCACCCTTGATCGGGGCGGCAACAACCCAGTTCGAATATTAGTAGGGCGGCGCCCAGTCGGGGGCGGTGGGGGTATGGCCGGGATATATCCCTGAATTTTGGGCGGAGGAACTGGAGGAGAAATTCTGCAGGTATGAGATTTACGTCAATAATCAAATCATCGGCGATTCAATGAGCTGTCTTCCTTAAGCGAAACCTGACTGTATCAACCCCGGGTTACAGCTCGGCAGGGGTGAAAAAAAGTTCGGCAGGGGTGAAGCTTCGGCATATGCTCGCTTCACCCCGGATGAACTCATAGCATATGCTGAACGTATCCGTTTCACCCCGGATGAACTCGGGCCGGGTCCAAAATAATGTTGGCACTTTAGAGGGGGATACAGGCATATACTATGCATATGCCTCACCCATAATCTACTTTTCGCTGTAGACTTCACTCGTTAACATATGCGGTGCATGTGTAATGCATGTGTTGTGTATAAGTACTTCAACCTTGTCAAACTATTGAGTGATTTCCGCCGCGGCAGCGTGATGAACTTGTTAGGTGGACATATTAGATGTCACGGCGTGGTGAGAGTAAAAATTTGCGATAGATAAAAGAGATAATTTCAAATTTATGGGTGAGTTACCCCGCGCGAGCTAATGTCGCTGGACTGAATTTAATTTTCTTTACCCCCGATGAGGTGCTGGCATATGCTGAGTGTATCCCTTTCACCCCGGACGAGGTGCATATACTTAGCATCTACTCACCCCTGCCGAACTTTTTTTCACCCCTGCCGAGCTGTGAGCCCTATCAACCCCTGTCATTAGATATCGATCAGACACCTAAACGCAAATAGTGCTCTATCTGGTAGTACGCCTACAAAGCACGCCTTGGCGGATGGCATCTCAATCAGTTTCCTAGGTAACGCCAACAAGACGGACTCTTCTCAAGCGTCACAACATTACTCATGGTAATGCCTTATCCTAAACATGTAAAGCTTTTCTTTGATTACTTTGTGTAGCTTGCGAGCCTATACTAGATTGTATCTGTCCTCAGGTTGCACCATATATTTCCACATTCCACGAACCATCCCTGAGGTTTTCAGCGTTTCGACCTTTCCAAAGAATTCTGATCTTCGACTGTCTTTGGATCCGGCAAGATTTGAAACAGGTTGCACCACCCAAGATACGCTCATACTCCGAGTCTCAGGCCGAGGTAGCGTCTCCAACCGCTTTTGGAAAGGGGTCAGTACCAAAACCTGTCCTGAAGTGTCGCCCTCGATGTCGAAGACTGCGCGCTGTTGCCGAAGAGACGTCTGAGAATTCCTACCATCCATATTGTTTATAAATGCAACGAAATCTCCTATATTCTCCGGTAAGAACCTGAAGGCCTTATCGGGATCGGTAGGGTCATCGACCTCTCCCTCACTGTCATCCTTCGTAATTGCCTTATGATCGTGCATTTTCATCATCATGGAAAGCGTGGATTGATAGTCAGAATGGGTTTTAGGGGCTTTCTCTGGTTTGCGAAGAGAGTCAGACAATTTGGTTCCGGAGTGCGGGGTTGCTGGGACCATAGACCCATCAACGGACGCCAGAGGAGATGGCTGACCTGATTCTCTGGCGACGTCATCAGCTTGAAAAGCTGATACAGCTCTAGGCGTCTCTATGTTCGGTGCTGTATGCTCCCGAGCAGGAGAGCGGAACTTGGCTTCCAGCCGTTGATCCTGGGTAGCACAGCCGACTTGATCCTCGCCAGACACGGCGTCACTCTCGCCATATCCAGAGGGTGTTCCATCACTGAATTCATGATCGGTAGAAAGTCGCACCCGTCGGCGAATCCATAGGCCTCCTTGGAGCATGATCCTATCAATCAACCACTTGTGCTCAAGAGATCCATCCGTGCTTTGTTCTAAACGGAACATACCCTTACGCTTCTCAACTGTCAGTTGCTCCGGGAACTCGGCGACGGATTCCAGAAATCTCCCTTTTCTCCAATCGGCATTCGTCACAGAATGCCATACGGCGTCTGCTACACTTATCTGGTTTTTCTCGCGAAGCAGTTCAATCACTTCAAAGAAAATATGCGTGACTGCCAGCCAGTGTGCCCTAGACACTTGCTGGAAGATGTAGGGCTTTTCCATCACCTCCAAGGACTGCTCCTCGAGCCTTGTACTCGGGCGCCACAGCCTGGCCCAGGACTCTTTGTACTTGTGTTTAATAGACGGCAGTTCAACAAAACGATCGATCTTCCACATGAAACCCCGGAGTGAGAGCCCTTCGTTTGTTACCCGGTAAGAGACGGGGGAGACTCGGCCGGGAGTCGCCCCTCCAGGATCGGCAGTCCTCGATCTGATATACTGGAGTTGCGTCACGTTGGGAGGAACCCAGGTAAATTCCTTGTCGCCTTTGTTCCGGGCTATTCGCTGTTAGTAAATGTTTGTTTCTGGTCGTGTGGACTGTTTGGAAAAGCATACTGACGTCCAATCCACGAGGAATATGGTATGACTCTGGTGAGAGCAATGAAAAGTCTCCGTTTGCTATAGCCAGTGCAAGAACACAGACGCTTAGACGACCCTGAGACTTCTCTAGTTCCACAGTATTCAGCCGCAGACTATAATCGCATAGGTTTGCAAGTATGGCCAGTCTGTCGGCTACACGATCATTGTCTCGGTGCTTCAAAAAGGACATCGCCACAGCGGCATTGCATGTGCGTCTAGGTTTGGCATCATTGATCCAGAAATTGAACATGTGCCGAGTGCTTGTCTCGGGCTGGAACCACGTGAGACGTTTCAAGGCCTCTATCCATTCCGGAAGCTTGATGGGGATACTGCTGTCAGGCTTTGGGGTGAAGAGGCCAACGGATTGCTTAATACACCTCTGTAGTATGTCAAGCTTGATGCCAATTTCGGTAAGAGACAGATCGTGGCAGATCAGACTCCAGCCTCTGACAGCCATCTCCTTTGCTCGAGGGAATAAAAGAATCATGTTACCACCTGACGCGAAGGCTTCTTGGAGAATCCATGCGCGCGTATTCCATCTGTCCATTGCAATCATGCTCAAAGCTTCAGCAAGGTTCTTTATTCGGAGACTTCGACACTGCTTGAGTGGGCGAGGTCCACGACGTCGCATATCCGACCCAATCTTCCATTCGAAAAATAGTAGCAGAGCGTCAAGATGGCGTTGTTCGAGTGTTGCTTGGAACAAACCAATGGAGATCTGCGCATTGACATACACAAAGTCCATCGCTTGGATACCCAGCTCTTTCTCATTCTCGTTGTCCTGCTCGATGCATTCCTTTGCATTGAGTTAGGGCTGGTGAAGTTTAGGATGATAAACCAGAAGAGTAAATTACCTGGTCGATCCAAATCATTCGATATCCATTCTGGGCGGCGAAGCTCACTGCTCGATCAATGGTATCTTTTGGAGCGCGTATGGGACGCACTGTTTTCATGTTTTCCTCAAGGACCTGATACTGTTTGCCCTCCGTGCTAGGCTCACTTGACTTTCGAGCGCTTGCGCTGGACCAACAGTAGGAGACAGCCACAAAGTGAGTGCAGATCCCTAATTCAGACGGCCTCGTGCCCTTTGGTTTGAGCCTTCTGATGCGGAAATTCGTCGCCTTACCATGATTTGGAAAGAGGGGTATCTGCATACACTCTTCACAAGACGCATCTTCCACGTGTATGCAAGGATCAGTATACTCTTTGGCCCGCTTCTCGTATGTCTTTATGTCGGTGTTATTGGATTGAGCATGGGTAGCACATATGTGTCCTGCCGCAGGCGGAGTTCGCAGTTCACAGCGAGTACATCGGCCCCAGTGCACTTCTCTCGTTGAGTCGGATCCCTCTGAAACTTTGGCGTCTGTGTGAATCTCATCACCAGCAAATGTGAGGAATCTCAGATTTCTCGCCCATCGAGCAGCCGACTTCCTTTGAACCCGGTGTTGGAGAATTGCATCTACGTTCGAGGAGAAGTCAAAGCCGCCGGAGCCGGCTTCATCGCCTCTGGTATCGTCTCTCATAGCGAGGCTGCAACGGACAATTCCAATGCGATATTTAGCGGACCATGGATATGGCATGCACGATATGGAAGGTAGAATTGTGGTAGAATTGCATACGTGAAGAATGCTGTTTAGATTTGGTTGACTTACTTCGCCAGCGCCGAGAGGTCAGGACATTTAATGCGCAGACAAGGCTGAGCGACGGTGCCCAGAATTGACCCACCTTCCGTGGCATGAAGTTCTTTAGAATGGATCAAATCTCAACAGGTAGCAAATCTCCTGTCTCGCAAGGAGATGATCACGGTCGAGTTGATGGCTTTCAATGTCGAAGGCTCCTCCCAGGCTCAAATAGATAATGCCTCTCACTGATCTTGGCAGGAGCTCCTGTAGGATGAGTGTGCGTCAGGGTTTCTAAAAACAGACCAACCTGCGTTTGAGAGGGTTAGACTCCTTAATAGCGAACACCACATGGAGTTCACGTCCACGCCTCCCCTGTAGCGTATTCAAAACCGTCTGGAATGCTTGGCACCGGAGATCTTTCACACCACACACCCAAATTCGTACTGTAGCATAGAAATCTCATCATTCAAATCAAATAGCCATATCGCAAATAGTCGCATTGGACAATTTTGAAGCTATACAAACCTCAGCCATGTCTTACAAACGCACCAATAACGCAGCAGCCACCGAACCGCCGCCGTCGCCGCCCCTTGATGGGGGCGGTCATCAGGTAGGGCGTGAGGTAGAGGGCCTATAGTGCGATACATCTGCAGGCGCTGATCCTAGCTATAAACAATACTAAGAGAATAGCGGATCTCTTTGGCTACTTGCGAAGGCCTTCAATACCAATTAAGAAGATGCTCGGCCTTCGCCTGAGCAGAAGTACCAAGGGGAAGAGGCATGGCAATTGGGGGGCTGAGGAACATGCCAAGACTTCAGTATAGCTTCATTTTTCCATTTTGGGACCTATACTAACGATAGCAGTGTTATTGAATGATTTTGCGGAGAGATTTCTATGCTACAGTACGAATTTGGGTGAAAGATTTCCGGTGCCAAGCATTCCAGAGGGTTTTGGATACGCTAAATATGCTAAATTAATTACCGCATACTTTATGCATGCACAATGCACATTAGGGCAACGAGGCAAAAGGAGGCCAAAGAAGGCGGCTGAAACAGTTCGCAAATGAACCGCAGAGAAGGCTGGATTTCTATTCTTCTTTCCAAGAGCACCCACTTGATTTCCAAATCATCAATTTGCAGCTACAATACCCATCTCCACCATGGACATTGAAATCAGTCTTGCGGATGATATCGCCAGTCAACCATCGGTATGTGACATCACTTCCCAGCAAACAAATTCCCTTGTCGCACTCAGCGTTAATTGAAAAGATGCAGTCGATTGACTTGGAGATGCCAACTCCGCCGCAAGATGTGAGGGATGAGGTCCTCGTCGACAGAAAACCTGGCGCTGCAGACCAGCCTGTTCCCACAGGAATGACACTTGGTTCGAAGGAGCTCTACAGAGAGGACGAAAGATATCCATGGGATGACTGGAGTCCTGATGACATTGACTTGGACCCCGAAGAAACACCGGAAGCAAAGAAATACGCACTCATCGTGCGTCGTGAAAAGAGCGTTGCACAGAATTCGAGTCTGGTCTTACACTCGGTTTCGGTCCAAAGCCCATTGATCAGGAAGGTGTTAGGAGTTGTCTTTGATGGTTACAAAGGAATGACCACCAAGCTCAAAGATCTGACGTTCAATGCCCCATTTCATGAATTCTTCTATCGCTGGGATTGCTTTCAGCAGCAGATAAGAGAGGAGACGGACGATCTGGTCTTGGAGCATATCATGTTGCTGCAGAATGTGATCAGTGGCGAGATACAACCCCACCTCGAGAAAAGACAGGAGCTGCTCGATAATGGCTTGGTCACATTTGATTACCTTTGGGCGCTGTTCGAGCCCGATGCTGTGATCTACAGGCAATCTGATGGTCAGGATCGCTTGTATAAGCTTGTCGACTCCAGCTACCGTAGATTTGGGGACGATGTGTTCCTCATCTTAACATGCAGATACATAGACTGCGATGGGGCTGCATTTGGATACGTCACAACATCTCTTACTCTTGGCAATTTCGACGGCATTAAGCCCATTTCTGAGCTTTCCATCATGCCAATTCATCTGCATTCCCGGATTGGCGAAATCTGGGATGCATTACAGAAGAGGGGAAAATCCTTCGTACAACTGAATGGATTCCACTATAGATCATATTCGGGACTATGTACCATGAATGAAAGGCACTTTGGCAGTTCTGGCAAGCGAAATGTACATCAATTCAAGTTTGCATCGATCAGTGACTGACTGTGCGCAGATCGACGATGGCAGGATAATAATTGACACTAAGTTGTGGTCCACGTACAACCCCCAACAGACTCTTACCCTCGAGCCGGTCGACACTCCACCTTCTGGTGTGCAATCTAATGAGGATGATTTTCCGCCTTCCTCTTCCAGTGAGTTCGGGTTTGATGAGAATCATCCTCATGCACCTGCGGTTCGCGCGGTTGAAGCCACGGGCCGCGACGAACAAAGATATATGAATGGTAAGCGTAGACCTAAAGATGTGCAAGCAAAAAGTATGTCAGCATCCTGGTTGAACCTTTCCAAATGCTGATTCATTCCAAGACCCGACTAGCCTTACGGATGATCAAGCAGTCCTGTGTACGCCAATGGTCAGAGGTTATTGCTTGACGTCTAAACAATGGGGTAAGTCGCTGAACACACCGCAGTACTGCCGCTTATGACTGATCCACTTTCAAAGCGCAATTCTATGTTGACAGCGTTCGTGAGATTCGGTGGAATCTGGAAGCCTTCCAGCGACTCGTCCTTCCACACGACTACAAGGAAATCATCTGGGCGTTTGTAGAGAGCCAATTATCTCACGAAAATAGTTTCGATGATGTAGTTGAAGGGAAAGGTATGTTTCAATACTCTTGACTGCTGTGGTATTTTCATCAGTAGAAAACAAGGTCAGGGGATCATTATGCTCTTAAGCGGAGAGCCGGGAGTTGGAAAGACACTCACTGCGGAGTCGGGTAGGCCACATTACCGTTTTGGTCTTCAGAAACTTTAGCTCATTAATGACAGTGGCCGAGGAAATGAGGAAACCTTTATACTCGATGAGCGCCGGAGAGCTTGGCCATAGTGCTAATGAAGTCGAGGAGCAGCTTCATAAGGTGCTCGAACTGTCAACCAAATGGGGAGCCATCCTACTTATTGATGAATGCGACGTTTTCCTAGAACGGCGCACGACTTCCGACCTCGAGCGAAACAAGCTCGTCTCCGGTGAGATGGATTCAATTGGCTTTACGAAATTTGGTCCGCCCAGTGAGCTAATTGCTCGAGTCCAGTATTTCTTCGTCTGCTTGAATACTACAAGGGCGTCATGTTTCTGACAACCAATCGGGTATCCACCTTCGACACAGCCTTCCAGTCCCGAATCCATCTGACGATCGATTACCCGAAGTTGGATTTTCGAGCCAAGATGCTTGTGTGGCGGACTTTTGTCCGGCCTCAAAGTGAAGCTTCGCAATACGCAAGCATCATTGAGGAGAAGGATCTGAAAGCTCTGGCCAAGATAGACATGAATGGAAGAGAGATTAAGAACACTGTCAAGACCGCCAGGCTGTTAGCTAGCCAAAAAGGGGTTCCGCTGGCGATGGAACACGTAGCTACGGTGCTGAGAGTCAAAGATGGTTCTTCTGTGGTAGGGAAGTCCCCACGAAGCATGGATGGGTTCGTACGTCTGGTGCTAGTTACCTTAATACTGTTGCCGATGCTTCTGTTACTGTGCTTAATTTCACAGAACTGATAATACCATAGCTAGTGGTAGCGTTGGTGATTGCAGTGTTGTTGTATTTGGTGATGATCTCCCAAGCCGTATCTAAAGTCAAGCCCAGAGTAGAAGTAAACCAGTAATTGCGATTGTGTCCGTCAAAAGCGATGATGATTTGGCATGGATTACAATTCGACGATCGATTGCTAGCCCGAGTCAGGGAGGGGGAGGCAGTAACGGTTGGTGATGTGCCTGTAGATATCGTAGGAGTGATAATCGAAAGGTTACCGCTCGTTGCTGAGGCTTTCATTGCTTTTGTTAATGACAAGCAACAGTTGGGCTGCAAGTGCGTACATAATGAGTTTCGGGCGACAGCTCCATGCTGCAGTAGCGATAAAAAGACAGGGAGGCTCAATATGTGCGACGCCATAATTCCATAAACAGTAGCCGCCCCTTTGGCTAAATTTCCAAAACGCAACACAAGACAAGTGAGAAAAAGAAAGAGAAGGAAAGCTTAAGATTCGGGGTGGGAAGTAAGTTGTTTTCATGTTGTCGAAGGATTTGAAGTCTGCATCAGCTAAGACTTGCGTGCCCAATCTAGACTGGCGTTTATCAACACTCCAAGGCTTCACCCCCATGGTGCCGGAGGACTGTTTCATTTTCCTCATTCTGCAATCTGCCTCACTGATGCATGAAGTATCTGGATAATGGATTCGGGTGAATCCATCGTCACGCTCAAGATGAATATCCTCGGTCATTGCAGATTTCTCAGAGGAAGAAACCTCGAGGACTGGGCTCGGTCTCTTTGTTGTCGTGGTATTCGATTCATATACATGGCTTTGCGATGCTCATGTGTAGGATTTGGCTCAATGAAGCACTTGAGGTCAGACTCCTCATACTAGGAATATGGTGGGATGGCAGATGGAACGAAGACTCATGAGGCCCGCAGCGAACGAGGTCTAAGAATGGAGTAGCGCCCGAAGCAATCTATTGCAATGAGGTAGCGTCTCGGTGAGGCTGTGTCATATCTAGCACCATTGCAATGCTGGTGGGACAGGCTTATCAAGTATCAATATCATTTTCAGGGATAACGGTACTGAAGAAACGACCAAAGGCTGCATATTGCACATCAAAGGATGAGCATCTTTCGGGATCTTAGGCTGTGAATCCAGACTAAGCAACTTTTCGAGATGTGGAAAAGATGAGGGAGTGCTTTGTGCTGTATCAAGTTGCTTGACCCGGTTGTTAAACGATAATGCGCTGATAGGGAGTTTGCCTGCTTGACATGTCCTCTGTATTGACTATGTACATGGTTGCCTCGATATGTCACATCGTCGGTTCCATTTGTGATGAGGGAGGGACAACCTCGAATGGGACTCATTGGCAAGACGGAAGCGCATTGCGTGAGCCTGGACAGAACAAGCATCCTTGTCTGCCGGTTCAATCATTTGCCATCTTCCTGCAACCCGGAAGAAAGGGTGCATGGACACCCAAGCTGTCTGTCTCCACTCCACAAGCTGTCTGCTGAAGCTGTATGTCGTGATAGGATCCCGCCAATGATCTACACCTTGATCTCCAGCCAATAGTGTCAAAGTATGGACGTAGGTGACTTTGCTGATCACAGAGACCCATTGCATTAAGGTACCAAATGCTCATGATGCCTTCTTCTTCTTCTTTGCCTTGGCTTTCTTTCCCTGCGACCGCGGGCGAGGTAAAACGACGAACCTGTTCACATTCGACTTCGTCCTGGTCTTGTAGCCACTCTTGGTCTGCAAGACTGTTAGCTTCTCTCTCGAACTTGGATTGCAGCTATACGTACCAATTGATTCCAGATACTGACTGGGTGCACATTGCCCTTCGACTTCCCTCGACCTCCACCGTGAGGATGGTCTGCCGCATTCATGGCGACACCCCGGACTGTGGGCCGAATACCTAGCCATCGTTTTCGACCTGCTTTCCCAAGCTGTCTCCGGTGAAAGTTGACGTTACTGGCAGTCCCGATGGTCGCGCAGCAATCTCGATGAATTTTCCGGATCTCCCCACTCTGCAATTTTACATCCACATATAACGCTTTTTTTGGATCGCCCTCGTTCTTACTGATCACTTGCGCATAAGTCCCAGCACTCCGACACAGCTGTGCTTTCCCGCCTTTTCTGAGACCGACATTGTAGACAATGCTGCCAGGCGGTACCATATGGAGTGGCATACAGTTCCCTCTGAATGCAGTCTTTGCCGCTATCATGCCAGCATCGTGAACACCCCCCAGCTCCCGTATCAGCCTCTCAGGGATTCCCTGCCTGAAGCTTTCCACTTCCTCCCCAGCCCTCATACCTTGTGGCGCAACAATGTATGAATAACTTTTCGTCTGACCCACAGTCCGAGTAAGTAACGCAATATGAGCACTGCGCCCTGGGTCATGCTCGATCCGCTCCACTAGATGTTTTCCCGGCTCTAGTCGTTGAAAGTCAACGGTCCGTATCCTCCTCTTGTGACCTCCGCCACGATGTCTAACAGTGATTTGGCCCGTATGACTGTTTCTTCCTCCAATATGCTGACCTCTTCTTGGATGGGTCAATGGAAGGTAGGGGCGTCCTTTGTAGAGATGGTCATTGATGGGCCGCTTCAAATGTCGTAGACCTGGCGTGCGAGGCTTGTAGGTTCGTAGTATTGGGACACCCCTTTCTTCTGGTGTATACTGTGGCCGAGATTGGACGCCTAGGGTTTCATTTCTGGCAATCAATGGGTCTGGAGGTGGAAGAATCTCTGTAGGGTACAGCCGGCGAGAGAATGTGTGGAGGCTTTGGCAGCGTTGAACTGGCTGTCGAAGCAGCCGAAGCAGCAACATCGTGATAGTTAAGCTCTACTTGGAATAGCTTCGGCTATCCGACGATGAAATGCGCATTCTGAAGGCTCTGAATGCCCACAATCGGCGTGGGATACTCAAGATCCCTGTCATGATTAGTCATGATCTAGATATGGCATAGCGCAAGAATTCTCGCGTTGCTGCGAGGTTGCTATGCAAGACCTTTAGAGCAACGGAGAAGCTTGAGAAATGCAAATATTTTCTCCAAAGTACATGACCCTCAACATCCTACTCTACATCTCAGTGGGCACCTCCTACAACATAATCTCGCAGCATTGACCTGTACTTACTCTGCATCTTCGGTTACATTCGGTGTTTGTTGCTAAACGCCAATCGCCCGCTAGCGCAGAGAGGGCGACGTGCTGTTTACCTCTACGCTCCGTCTCCAAAATCACCACCCACCCTCTCCACCAACCCTTCCACACCCGTGGTCTCCAACACCACTTCCATTCGAAGGTTGTTGCAGACTTCGGGCCTCTTGACTTGAGCTGTCAGCTTTCTTCAATTTTGTCGTGACCATACTTCGATATCGCAACCGCTGCCGCCATATGGTACCAGGCGCCAAAATTCGGAGAAATACTACCCTGTCTTCCCCAACTGCAGCAATCCGGTCCCCCATATTGTCTCGCTCCGCATATACTAAGTGAACACATCGTTGCTTTGGAATGCCCTTCAGGCTGACATGTCCTCGATCCCGTAGGCTGTCACACAGAACAAGATCCGCGAAACCGTAGCCAACGTTGGAGTTCTTCAGCCAACTTTACAGACCTACCAAGTCAATCGCGATACTCAGTGGTTGCAGAAGATCAACATGCCTCCAGTAAGTCATTGCATGCCTAACAGACGCGAACCCAGTTTGCTTCCAGCTGGGGCTCGATCAGTATTGGATGTTGACAGGATCAACCTGAAGGCTGACTCGGCAACAGGCTCGATCGATACGGCGTGCTGTCACCAACGAGAACGATGAGAACGGTGGTTCGACACGTCTAACCAGAGCTAAAGCCGCTGCTTTGACCGTGCCGGAAGATGGTGCAGCAATGGTCAAGAAAGCCTTGGGAACCAAGAGGTCCACCACAAACATATCAAACGCGAGCGCTGCACCAGGGCAACGGAAACGAGCAGCACTGGGTGATGTAAGTAACGTTACAAAGAACGAGGTGGTTGATTCGAAGGAAGGGAAGAAGGCTCTGGGTGGGAAGGCCGGACTTGTGTCGAAGGCTGCAGCCAGTGCTGGAGTACAGAAGATCTCGCGTACGAATTCAAATCGCTCTATACTTGGAGCCAAGGACAACAACAAGAGAGCGGCATCAACTGAGCTGAAGCGTCCTGCAAGTGGATCTGGTGTGATGGGTGCCGCCGCAAAGAAGAGGCACACAGGCTCAACTGGCAGCCAACAGTCGATCAAAGAAGAGAAAGCAGACTCCGAAAATGAGCCACCAAGGAAGAAAATAGTTGTGACTGAGGTGGAGCGGGTCGTGGAGACCAAGAAACAGATCTTTGAAGATGAATTGAAACAAGAAGAGGCAGAAGTCAAGACAGCCTTTGAACAAGGCGTCGTAGATCTGGACGCGGAAGATTATGATGACCCTCTCATGGTGGCAGAATATGTTGGCGAGATCTTCGAGTATCTCAAGGTCCTCGAGGAAGCCACAATGCCCAACCCAGACTATATGGACTTCCAAGACAACCTGGAGTGGCACCTGCGCGGCGTTCTTGTCGACTGGCTGATAGAAGTTCACACTCGCTTCCACCTGCTACCTGAAACAATGTTCCTCGCCATCAACATCATCGATCGATTCTTGTCCGCTAGAGTTGTGGAATTGGAGAAGCTGCAACTCGTAGGTATTACGGCCATGTTCATCGCTTCCAAGTATGAGGAGGTTCTCTCACCCCATGTGCAAAACTTCAAGCATGTCGCCGATGATGGTTTCACGGAAGAAGAAATCTTGAAGGCAGAGCGATTCGTGTTGGCCGCGCTCAATTATGACCTGAGCTATCCCAACCCGATGAACTTCCTCCGAAGAATTTCAAAGGCCGACAACTATGACATTCAGACGCGTACTCTTGGGAAATACCTGCTCGAGGTTAGCTTGGTTGATCATAGGTTTATGGCCTTCCACCCGAGTCACATCGCTGCTGCGTCGATGTTTCTTTCGCGTCTGATCCTCGAACGAGGCGAATGGGTATGCTAATCCGATGAGCTCTCTTGGTGAAGATGTGACAATATTGACCAACTTAGGATGCAACTCTTGCTCACTACTCGGGATACACCGAGGATGAGATCAAGCCGGTCTTCCGGCTCATGGTTGACTATCTTCACAAACCCGTCCAGCATGAAGCCTTCTTCAAGAAATATGCAAGCAAGAAGTTCTTGAAAGGTAGGTCTTCGTACTCGGTCTTCCGGGCTGTCACTGACACGAACCTCAGCTTCGATCTTGACAAGGCAGTGGGCTAAAAAGTACCACCCAATCTACTTTGGCAGCAATTTAACTGTCTAACGGCACTAGCAACCTCCAATACAAATCATGACCGCTGGCAACGCAAGGCCACGAAGCCCCCATCGCCACCAACATTTCATCTCTCCAAACCTCCAATACCATTCCTTTCAGCGAGATTAACATTTGGATGAAGTCCCCTGTACATGACATTAGACGCGATAATGGTGCCTCCAGCACACGATGCCATCGTCTCTTTGCGCCTTTCCCAGCATCTCTACTGAACAGCAGGCGTCCTGGCATCAATTATGAGTGGATTCTACGCTCAGCTGGCGCTAGAGGTCGGCGTATGGAACAATTTTTTCCTTTCAATGGCGATAATGATGAAAAACAGGTGCAATTGACGGCATGGACTGACAGCTGGGAAGAGAAAGAAAGAACTAGCTTAGGTATGCAGCTTGGCTTTATGCAGATGGTTCTAGCAACACGGGGGCTTTGCTACTCTGAGCGCTGCGTTTCCATAGATGATGGTCCCGCTTGGACATGGACTGAATGTGCATAGTTGCTTGCAAATAAAATAGCTTCTACCGCTCATTAGCATATCAATGCTTTCCATGCTGAACTTCGAAAATGCCTCACGCTGTCTAGGGTTCTGCATCTTTTCGCTTAACGGCCTTCAATTAAACGCTATCGCATCAAGACCGCTCGCTATCTCAAACATTTCACACTCCACACGGAACAGGAAACCTGCAAAATCCCCACTCATCACAGCTGTCCCCCAGCAGCCCCCAAAATCTTCAACCCACCCCCTTCCCCTGCCCAAGCGATCCAATACCTCCCGGGATGCCACGCCACAACCCCACACCCACCGCTCGCCCCAATGTCCACCTTCCCCACATACTCGCCCGACTCGGTATGCGCCACCTCGAGCACATTCCCCTCATCACTCCCTCCCACCACAAAACTCCCATCGAAACTAAACCCCACGCTCTTGACCGCTCCGGTCAGATTCGTCAGCGTGCGCTTGCAGACCCAGTCTGTCGTATCGTAGAGGGATATCAGCGCGTCCGAGCCGCCGATTGCCAAGTAGCGGGAGGTGGGGGAGAGGGCGAGGGAGAGGCAGGAGGAGGTGTGGGCGTGCAACGTGTGGAGGGTTTGGAGGGTGGGGTAGGAGGATATGGTTACGGAGCCGTCGCCGCGGGTGAGGAGGAGGTGGGTTGGCGGGGAGGTGTGGTTGAAGGTGCATTGGTTTGTTTGGAGCGCTGGGGCGTGAGAGGGTTGGGCGGTTGGGGCCGGGTGGATGGTGATGGGGATGAGGGTATCGTCCTGGTGGGTAGGTTGCACGTTAGCTGGAGGACACGATGGGTAGATCGTACAAAGGGACAGGGAGAGGGGGAGCATACCTTTCGCCCAACCATAACCACGCTCCCATCCGCCGCCCATGCGATCGTCAATCCTTCCCCTCCTAGCTGCACAGTCGCTGTGCACGTCTTACTCCTCACATCCCAGAACCTGCACGTGCCATCACTGCTCACGGACGCCAACTCCGCCTCCTTCGTGGGATTCCAAGCAACCCGCTCTACCCCCCCCGTGTGCCCTCTCAACTCCGTACTATTCTTCACCTGCGGCTTCTCGGGATTCCATATCCGCAGCGTGCGATCTGCGGAGCCGGTAGCTATCAGGTGGCCCGTGGGGTTCCAGGCGATGGTGCGGATTCTGGCGGGGCGTCAGGAGGGTTGGCGAGGGGGGAGGGCGGTGGACGTACGTACGTGTGGGAGCCTGGGCCTCGAGAGGTAGGGTCTTGGTATGTTTGGACTTTGAGGGTTGGGAAGAGGGCGGCGAAACGGTCTTTGGCTATGGGGCGACGAGGGTGGGGTGGGGCCATTGTGAGGGCGAAGAGAGACAATGGGTGGATGCCAAGGGTTTGGATAGCTTCAAAAATTTCCCTTTAGGAAGGCTGAAAAGAACAATAACTACACAACATAGAAGCAGATTTGCGAATTTATGAGGTGCGAGGGACTCGTCGGGTCGTCGATAATAGTCGACTTGACATGCACACAATCCTTGTCTTTGTTCATGCAGCTCGGGCGCTAAATTCCTGTTCCTGGACTAGTCCTCCTTTGGCAGAACAGCACCACGAGAAGAACTTCGAAAATAGAAACCCCCAAGTATCCTTATATCTACCTCTCACCCACCATGTTCAGCTTCCTTGAATCCAAAACCTCAGCCTCAAAGGCGTATGTGTCGCACGGCAACCTGCCTCCATTCGTAGATCCTGAGCAACCACCATCCACGAAGAAACCATTTTCAACCATCTTAGGCCAGCCATTCACTCACACGGTATGAAAGCTATGATGACGTTTGCCTGGTAGGCGACTGAATGGAGATTGTAGGTTCAATTAATTCTCCCTCAAGAGCTGTATGATGTTGTCTGGAAAGAGGTCGAAGCGAAGATCAGCAACATTCAATATTCTCGGGTTATCATGCCTCTGTCTGGATTACTCGAGGGTGACTTCTTCAACAGATACATCAAGATTGGTACTTGCGACAATTTTCTGTGCTCTCATACATATATTGCGCCTCATGTTTTTGTCATCCTGCTAATCGCTCATTTCATTGCAGGCAATATCTTGATGCTCTCCGAAGGCCGTCCTGGTGTAGATGATCGCTATTCCCTCAAAGACGGCAAGTTAGTCCCCGAGCGTAGCTGTTCTCCGAGCTGTGCCATTGAGTGCTGGCTGATCCTCATATCAGGCGTACTTCGTCTCGAGCTCGCAAAAGATAAGTACGAACGATGCGGCCTAGTTGGCCAGCCTGTCCGAGACGCGGGACGAAAGCATCTCAAGACTCGATATGGTGGGTACCGTCTCTCTGTGAAGTAAAGTCTTGGCTTAATAATCTCGGACCAATAGCAGTCGATATAAATCTCCGATTACCATCGATGCTGCACGGGAAAAAAGGCTTCGAGAGGATCGTATGGGCATTGAAGAATGTTCTCAACCATTCAGTGACTTGGCTTTTCCATGATCTCAATTCAAATTCTGAACCCAGTAAGGCTATTGCGAGTGCAAAACCCGACGACAATTGTGTCACTGAGTGCAGTATAGCAGCGACAGACGCGCCGATTATCGAGCACCACCCGGTGACCAAAGACTGTTCACCTCATCAGAAGACCACTGAGAGAGTCAGTGCACCGAACTTCATTCCTCCCCCTCATTCAGATTCCAACGACGACTTCGAAGATTGGGCCCTCGAAACCTATGAGTGGCTCAGCCTCGTCGCCATGGAAAGTCCTCGCATCCTTTCAGAAGATACTATTGATCCCTATCTCAGTCGCTACCAAATTCCAGACGGTGACTCAGCAAAAGTTCTCAATATGATCACGTTGACATGGACCGGCTTCATCCCGGCCTTATGGGCTAGGCATCTATTTATATGTTTGTCAAGGTGAGCATTTTTCACCCGGTTCTCGATTTCTTGGCATCTTGGCAGACGCGTCTCTGACATTTCATAGTGCCAAGACTACAATTCGAGAAGGAGCTTCGAGCGAAGACTTCTTTGCTTTGAGTGCCTATAGCTTTAAGACTGCTGTGACTGATCAGAAGGATGCCTATACGATTTTGTGTGTATCGGATGAGATTGTGAATAGCCAAAGCGCCGTCGCTGTGGCGGGCAAGACGAAAGAGTCTGGGCACTCCAGAGTTTACGAAAGGCGCGGAAGGAAGTATGTACTCTGGGAACAAAGTTGTGGTTAATACTTGAGCTGAAGTCCGCGTCGACTTTTCTTTCGCAGAGGCAGCACCTCTCTCAATTGAGCTCATTGTCGCGACTCCTTTGGGGAAAAAAAGTAAAAGATTTTTTCTTCGTGCAGAGATTTTATTCCCTTTTCCAATATCCCTTTATAAATATATACCGCAGAAGGCTCTGCATCTCCTGTCTTTTTTCAGCACACATCAAAATATCTCCCAGAATTTGATTACCCTGAACACTTTACAAACCCTCTTTTTTCTCAGATTCTACTGTACCATCACATACATCCCTCACTTCACAGCCATCCAATCCCTTACCCACCATGACCGAATTCACCGCCGCCGATTCTTTTTTCGACTTCGACGCGGCCACTGACAATGACCTGGCAAACGAGGTTGGGGTCGAAAAGCCCAAAGCTCCTTGCAGCTTCTTCAGATACCCTACAGACTTGCATGATCAACGTCCACAGCCGCGCAGCGCCATGAGCTTTCAACCCACCCAGCAGGTAGGTCAAAGAGCGGCGATCCCTGATTCAAGCCCAACTTTAGCCCCTCTTCTCAGTCCAGAGATGCAGCAACAGTGGCCTGCTCTCTCTCCTAGGAGCCAGTACACGGACACTGGCCTCTTCACTTGTGGAGAATCTACGCCTCCGAACCAACCGATCTTGCACTACCCGCAACAGCAACAGCAGCATGAGGCTAGACCTCAACCAAACGTCCAGCAACAAGAGCCTGCTTCCGCTCCCGCGAGCCAAAGCATGGAACCTATCCGCAACACCTACGAGCAACCTCCAGCTCGTTGCATATTGCATACCAGGATGTACCAACAAGACTTTGGTCCCTCTTCCATGGACCCTAACTTGAAACCTCGCCCATACACCCACCAGCGACCTTCGGCTTCTTCCTCCCCAATCACCCAACACCAGCATGCTCCTTTCCCCCTAAACGTCGAGCCCCAAAAGCTCCGACCCAACCATCTCCTCCAACGGCCAACTCCCCTCCTTCAAAGCCGCCAGCGCCTCCCAGCCGGCCCTTCAAAGGAGTCCCCCCCCAAAACTCCTCCTGCCCCTCCACCAATCCAACCGCACCAGCAAACCGCCAACCACACCTTCCCACCCACGCCGGAACGACAGCAAGACCCCCCCACCCTCTCCACCCAGCAACAAGCGCCATCTCCCATCCCCACTCCCCCCACTCCCCCCACCGCCACCAAGCCACCCATCAAAGGCAGCAAACCGTCCACCGGCATCACCAAACGCCCCGCCAAAACCGCGTCCAAACCCCGCGGCCGCCCACCCAAAGAAGCCCCCTCGACCGGCTGGGTCAACGCGACCGTGGCGCCGGAGGAGCATTTCAACACCACCATGTACGGCCGCAACAGCCTCCGCGGCGTCGGGTCCGAAGCGCGGTTGGCGGAGCCGTGGAACCGGCCTTCGGTCAAGTGCAAGGGCAGGGCTAAAGGAGAGGAAGAAGAAGGAGGAGGAGAAAGCCGGTCGGGTGAGAAGGAGGGAGTTGTAAGTGATGAGGCATGGTTATCGGCCTTCTACTACTGATGGTATTGTTATTGTTATTGTTATTGTTACTGACAGACGAACGCTTCAGGTGATCGGGAAGCCGACGGAGCAGCTGTCTTTGGAAGGGCGGGCGGCTAGGGAAGGCCAAGGGTCGGACGAAGGGGAGGTGAATGTAAGATTCCTGAGTTGCGGATTTGGTACCTTGCGCTTACTGACGTCCGTTGCAGGAAGATGTGAGTGCGGAAGAGCCGGCTGGTGAGAGGGCGGCGGAGCCAGTACAGGAAGCGGAAATGATGGTAAGATAGCTTCCGTCGTGGGAGCGAAGAGGGTGGAGAGAGATTACCGCGATTGACATTTTTTTTGTAGGAATTCGATGAGGACATGTTCAATTTGGACATTGGAAACCTGGACGACATGGATGCCTTCCTAGCTTCGCTGGAGGGTGGATCATTTTAGTCGATTGTTTTTACGCCTGAAGGGATTGGTATTGTTGTTTGGCATTAGCGATGGCATTAGATTGCTGTCTGGTCTGGGGTTGGAATGGACGTTGCCATTACATAGATTCCATGCAACAGTTGATTCTATCTCATAATCACTATCATTGTCTGCTCTATTCTCATGCTATCCTGAATAGTTCATAGCCATTCGCCATCCACCAATTTCTACTCAAGAAGCATCGTTAATGATGTCTCTCAAAACAGGCCTCTTGCCCATTAAGACGCTGACATCCAACTTCCCCTGCTTCGCGGGGACCCTCCTACTCCTTTTGTTCTCCTTGCCTTCTCCAAGTGCTTGCCTCTCAATGTTTACCTTCGCCTTCCCAAAGTCCACTTCAGCCTTGGTGTCAGCGCTTCCCCTACCAGAGATTTGCGTCTGTACGTCTTCGAAGACATGTCCTTCACATGCTCCTGCCGGTAGATCAAACCACCACCCCTTTCTTTCCATCAATACGATAAAGTCCTTCAACAAGTCGTTTCCCACGAGCGTACTCTTACTCCCCAACACAAGCAATTTGGTTCGCGCTCTTGTCAGTGCAACATTGACTCTCCGCCAATCCTTCAGCAGCTCTCCGACATTTTGGTCTTCATTGCTACGAACGAGGCTGAGTACCACCACTTCTTTGTCACGGCCTTGGAACTTATCCGCGGTGTGCATTTCGACGCCCGAGCGGTGGCGGAGAGATTGCTTGATCAGTGCCAGCTGGGAACGGTAAAGAGTAATGACACCAATGTCTGTAGGAGCAATTCCTGTGGTGATAAGAGATTCGACGATTTGGGTGGCCAATTTTGCTTCGCAGGGGTTTGTGATCCGTAACCCGCTTTCCAGGGCTTCACGAGAAAGAGACAAGAGAGGGTCTGTATTAACGAAGCAGGCTTTGACGGAAGGATCGAGGAGATCGCGGAGCCAGCAAGATCCTCGGGTAGGGCCAGGGCAGACTTTCTTTGGGTCGGCAGAGAGGATACTGCGAGGGTTATGGTGATGTTGCCTGAGGGCGTCTATGCTAGGAATAACGATTGAGCGAGTGGCGACTGCTGGTGTGCCGCATTTGAGACGGCCGTCATAGATCAAGGTATTGCTGAGTGTCATGATCTCTTCGCACATACGATATTGGTGCTCGAGGTTCACGACTGAAGAAGGATGGTTGTCGGAGAGTGTTTTGAACAAACTGATGTCTAGGCCACCTTCTTGAGCCTCTTTATTCTGGACCAGAGGAGGCAATTGATAGTGGTCGCCGACAAGGATAAATGTCCTAGCCATTCGGATGGGACCTATGCACACGGGAAGTGTGATTTGAGACGCTTCGTCGACGATGCAGTAGTCAAAGACACGCTGATTGAAGATGGGGTGGTTAATCCCTAGGCACGTTGTTGCGACAATTGGTTGTGTGTAGCATCTCTTGAGATCTTCCATCGTCTTGATCGGTTTGCCCGCAAGATCTGCAAATTCTTGAATTTCTGGATGGATCTTTGCGACGGCACCGAGGCGAAAGATGCCAACTCCGTCGTTGCGTAGCTTGAGCAATATATTGTCGACAGCAGTGTGCGTATATGAGGTAAGTAGAACGCTCTTTCCTTGGGCTACAAGAGCTCGAATAATATGTGCAATGGTAGTCGTCTTCCCAGTTCCCGGCATCCCAAGGACGAGGGCGTAGTCTTTGGCGATCATCACCTTCTCAATTGCAGCCTTTTGGTCAACATTCAGGCTAGCTTGGCTCGCCGTATCTGCAAGAGTATACGCTGACGCTGTGGGCTTGAAGGTAGGAGCCACATTCTCAACGATCAATCTCCGAAGGGCTTGAACACCAAAAACGTCTTTCTCCATCAAGCGAACGAGATTGGTACGAATCATTGCCATGCCGTTGCTGAACTCATCCTTGTCGAGACGGTACGTTATAGTTTCATCAGGTTGCGTGGGTATCATGGTTGATTGTCCAAAACCATTGTCAACCACCTCCATGATACCTGCAAAGGTTTGGTTTCGCAGAGTGTCAAAATCATTGCCTTTTGCTCGAGCATTATGCAGACGGCGGTCAATGGCGACCTGGATTTTGTGCTTCCGTACGCTGGTCACGTAACCATTCGCAAGAGCAAAGTGTCCCTTCTCGTCCGAGATCACAATAGGTTCACCAAGAGTGATCTGGGATTCTATGAAAGAGAAGCTAGGTGTTGGCTTCTGCTTGACAAAAGTATAGCCATAGCGGTTGATCTTTAGAGCGCCTTCGATTTTATGGAAGGAACCTGGGTCAATGATGACGTTGCCGAAGCATCGTCCGACCCTCTCGCGCTCGAAACTTTGCATTGTCCACAACTCTTTGCGAAATTTGACAAAGTCTTTCTCTTCTTTCGTCAGCAAAGCGTCCCACTTGCTGAAGAAGAGTTGGTGGTTAGGATTCAGGTGCTTAACGAAGTCGTCGAACCTCTCTCCAAGGCCACTTGTCTCGCCATTACCGTCATCTACCAATTTGTGATAGAGAAAGCATGGTGTTTGGGCAAAGCATTTGCCACAAGTATATGGCCGCTTGATCATTGGGGGTAGTTCCGCACGATGACGAACATAGCTTGCTAACTCGTTCCGTTGCATGATCATGGGTACCAATTCGTGGCGTATAGTTTGGACATTAGAGATTTCGGAGCTCTGCATATAGTAAAGCATACCACAAGCAATTTCGACATCTGCCGCGCGGTAAGGGGTTAGTAATGTAACCAAACACTTAGTGCACTGAGTGACTCGCCATATCGATTGGAAAGCAAAAGGGTGTAAAGCGATGTTTGGGCTTTATGCGATGCGTTGGCATTTTTACCCGTCTTCAACTCGAACGGTACTGTTAATGTTTTTTCATCCTCACCGTCCTTTAACGTCACCTGTACTGTGGCATCGATGTTGCCCTTCAACCCATACATTGGTGACCACACCTTTTCTTCGATCTCGAGAAGCTTGTTGACACACATGAGGGATTGGGCTCCATTCCGATCTTTGACAACGGCGTTCGACTTAACAAGTAATCAGCTTCTGCTCAATTATACCGAGAAGAGCCTGACCTTCGGTTTTGCGGCAACATAAATCTCAGCCCAAGCCTGCAAATCGACCGCCCTGGCTCTGAGCTGCTCGATGGCGATCGGAACCTCAATCTGAAGCTCGAAGAGCGACTCCAGGCTCCGCGTCGCTATGGTTTCAATGAGCGAAATCATGAAACCATCATCCCATTTATTAGCTTTCAGCGCCTCCTGGAATATCTCATGCAGCAAATGCCCGTAAAGAGTGGCCTGGTTGGCATCACTGGTGGCTTTGACTCGAGCTTCTAGGACAGCTTTGCGAGTACATGTGAACGAATCTCCAACCACAGTAGATGAAATCAGATGATCAGGATGAAGGATAAGCAGGTTCTGGGTGTTGTCGACGACGCATTGACCAAGACGATCAAAATCTCCGATGAGATGGACATAAGACTCGGGGAGACAGGGGGTGTCTACCCAGGCTTGTCGTAGAATGATTGCTTTGCTGAACTTTGTCCCTTCACTTTGCACAGAGAGTACCTGTCAAAGTCAGCCATAGGAATGACACACATGAGATATGAGTATGGGGCACCTTCTCTGGTCGCATATGTCCACTAGTTGTTTGGTATTCACTTTCGACTACGGCCTTGATTATATAACGCTGTATGGTCGGCATCTTTCTGTCATGCTTTCGTTATTTAGCTAACTAAAATATAGATGAGCGAAAGTTCACAGTACGTACAGATGACTGAGGCTGTGATACCTGCTGATTTCTGGTTGCCTCGACGCACTCAGCAGCAATCTGCTCAAAATCCGAATCATCGCCGAAGTCCTCGTCATCAGACAGCACTTCGATGTGAGTGGTAATCACAGGTCTAGGAATCGCGGATTTAGGTCTGAATATGGATTCTTTCCGGACGTCAGTTGCTGATTCTGGACGCATTGAATCTGCATGCTTCGCAAGATGATCTTTTCTAGCAACATGTTGCTGTGGTTGGGTATCGTACTGAGCGAAGACATTCTCCAGGTCGGCTGCAGAGACCTCATCCTCATCTTCACCAAACTCATCGTGATTCAAGGGCGCCACCTGTGCTGGTGAAGAGGATATTTCAGAGGGGAAGGATACTTGGGACAGCCTCTCGGTATCCCCAGAGGTCGCCTCCGCAGAGTCAGCTTGGGTAGGTCCTCGTATGTGCTCTTCTGGATCGACTGTGGTAATGGGTCGATTGTTATTACCGCGTCTTGGGCTCGCGGCCTTCATTCTTGTTGTCGAGAAAGCCTGAAGAGTCGCATCCACCGTCTCGAGCATCTCTAGATCGAGATCATCGTCTCCAAAGTCAGAGGAGCCATCAGCTTTCTCAAGATCCGCAATTTCCTCCGCAGAAAGTACCAGAGGCAGGAGTGGGCGCTCTTTGGGTGCTACAGCGGTTTGACTCAGAACAGTGACGACGTCGTCGATTGCTGTCTGGCCTTCTTGCGATGGTAGGTCGAGTCCTTTGGGTGATTCGTTGACCTTCCGCGCCACAGGTGAGGATCTGGCAGGCTCAGACGAAGAGTACTCCTGAATGGCGCGCGGCTTGGTGAGACCGTCATGTATCTTCTCAACCAGGAAGCTGACCCTTGACATCTTCGACTTCTCGTTCGTATCATCGGGGCCTCCATCAATTCTAGCATGCCCACCATTGGAGTCCTTGTACGTGCCGCTCTGTTGTAGCTTTCTCCTCTTCGCTGCTGACGTCGGCCATTCGATGCAACTTAAGACCCTTCTTAAGCCACTCCCCTCTTTGTCATGACTAGCGGGTGTTTGAGGCGATGATGAATGTATGAGTTGGGTGAAAGCCAAGCCAGCGGGCGCGGTGGGGGACTGTCTTTCGGTAGTGCCTGTGTTGAGTGAGTAACGACTCCACAGATCGTCAGCGGGATCAGCCTTTGGTGTTTTCAAAGCTTTCTGCAAAGCCGGGAGGTCTGCCTGTGGCTTGGTACTCCCAAAGGGACGAGAGGTGTCATTTTGGGAAGATGACGCCGGAGATGAGCTATGTGCTCTCTTTCTACCCCTCTGCCTTGATTTTGCAGGCTCTGAGCTGACAGGCGAGTTGTCCCATAAGACTCGCTCAATGGGTGTCAAGTTCAGATGCTGACGAGACGTATCATCACCACTTGCGAGGAGCTCCGTCAATGGCAGTCTGCCGACTGGTGTCTGGGGGCAATCTCGTACGTCCTTTGCAGATCTTTGCGAGAGATGCTGTGGAGGGGGGTCCATCTTCAGGGTCGTCGCGTCCAGCTCGGGATCGTGATTCTCTTTCTCAGTGACCGCAGCCTTGGGGACAGTGTAGTCATTCCTCTCATCGTATTGGAAGGCTTTTAGCTTCGACTTGGATTGTGAGGAGGCAGCTATGGGAGCCATGAGGGCGGATGGCTTCAAGGAAGGTTGAGGGCCATGAGACTCGTTTTCACGCTTCCAGTCTTTCTGCAAGAAAGGGCGAGCCTGCTGAAGTACATGTAGTCAGTCCTGTGGCTTGCCGAAGTTGTCACGAAACACACACCTTTTTATCCCGATCGAAGAAAGACTTCTGGCGACTCGCCATGGTTGGCGGAAAAACTTTCAGTTTATCGTAAGTTACGCTCTGATTGGTACGCTTCCGAGGCCCGTGACCCCACCATTTTAATCTGTTGTTGTTCAAAATGAAGGACGCGTTGGAAAACGCGACCACGCCAGCACGTGACTTTCCGGCTCCACCTTTCTCCGAAGTCCACTGCCAGTGGTCCTTTGGTCGGATGCCATGCTACGACTCCTGTGGTTCAAATATATCAACAATCTCGCTGTCGATTTACTCATGTTTCAGACGAACATCCTGAGTACGAAAGGGCGCAGGCGTTACGGTGCTTTAATCGAGCTACCTAGGTAGTGCGCCATTATCCCCACAACACCTTGCCCAAAATACATCTAGGGACGCCGAATCCGATTAGAAGCCTCGCGCACCAGAGAGAGGGCACAAAGTTTTCACCATACCATTACTGCAAACGCTCCCAACCCCATCGCGAACGACAGCCAAACTCGCCTCAGCGCTCGTTTTAACATATTGCTTCCTCCCTGCCCCTCTCAGAATTGCGCCACACTCTCATTGCCCCTAGCACCACTTTCTCCGCGGCCATTGAACCCGTTCTTGATATAACCTCTAATACCTATAGTGCTCATTCCCACCACAGCATCCGTTGCGGCTGGCGCGAGTGATATCGGAGTTCCATCCGCCGTAATTAATCTACCAGGCGTCAACGTCTGCCAAGCAATGACAAAGTCGGTTGGCAAGTTTGCCATGTAGACCTGCCCACCATAAGTCGAAAAATCTGGCCCAACGGTGGCAGGCACAAGCGGAAGCGTTGATGAGCGGATCACCGCGTATGGAGTGGCTGGAACAGGAGATAAAGATATGCGAGTCCCGGAGACGGTGATAGCACCCCCGGGTGTCAATGTTTGGCTGCCAATCATGAAGCTCCCTGGAGTCGCTGTGTACGTTGAGCCAGCGAATGTAATGAGAGTTTGCAAGTTGCCTTGCAGTGGGATCGTGGATGTGCCTCCCACTGCATAGGCAGCGGTAGGAACTAAAGCAATTCGCGTTCCGGCAACTGTAATAGCGCCGCCAGGTGTGACAGTCTGGCCGCCAATGACAAAGGCGCCATTCCGCGAGTCTGCAGTGTACGTCTGACCTACGAACGTCAAGACGTCTTGGAAATTGGTCCTACTTGGATAACGAATTAGCGAGATTGTTGACGGACCCACCAGGGCAAATGAGGACCCAGAACGCAGGGGAATTCGAGTACCAGCTACAGTGATGGCACCGCCAGGGGTAACGGTCCGACTACCAACGACGAAAGCCCCGTCTGTTGGGTTTGCCTTGTAGATTTGGCCCGCAAACGCCAATGCGGCAGGTGAATTGGCTGTTGGGGGCGAAATGATTAATGAGACTGTGGATGAGCCCACTAGGGCGTATGAGGATCCAGAATGCAGTGAGCGGGGGTACCCAAACCATGACGACGCCGCCAGGGTTCAGAGTCTGAGACCCTATGATAAATTGGGAGGCGGTATTTGCAGTTATAGACTTGTCTCCAAGTGGAAATACTGCTACTGCCGACGTTGGCGCAGTACCTCCAACATACGTGTTAAGGCCGACGAGGACGGAGTTTGCAGACGGAGCAAGAGATACAGGGGTGTTTGAGATTGTGATGGGCGGACCACGGGGTATAAGTGTTGCGGATGGAACTACGAAAACAGAGTCAGAGCTGGCAGTAAATGCCTGGCCCAACACTGATATAACCGACGGTTTGTGTTGGCCTTGTCCTGTACTGAAGGAAGGTTCTGGGATGGGTATTGAGACCGCGCCAGGCACGGCCGGCTGTGACTGATCGTTGGAGCCTGAATCGCTCGAATCAACGGCGGGTGGCAGTTGCTGAGGTTGAGTCTTTGAGCCAACAATTCCTGGAGTGCTGCCTGGTGCCTGTTGAGGGTTCTCAATTGGCGATGGGTTGATCAAAAGAGGATTTAGTGCGAAGCTAGTTGGTGAAGGGATACCTGGCGAAGGATCGTTCGGCGCAAGTTTGTCCGATGCAGGGTCGGATGGACTGCCGACCGGCGGATTAGGCTGCAGATTCGAAGCTTGTTGACCGGCGCCAATCGTAGCCTTGGGTTCGTTGGCAGTTGGAGTCGGACCAGGCGCTGGTGGAGGAGTGGGAGGAGGTGCGAGATACTTGGCAGGAGTGAGCGCTGTGGGTGGATCGTGAAATCCGAGGGCTGCAAGCTACAAGTACACCAATCAGTCGATTGCAACGGCGTAGTTTATTTCAGGGCAGAACATGGATGGGGGCCTACCGTGCATGTACTAAACGCTGGGTCAATGTCCAATAGCTGTGTAGGTGCAACAATGAATAGACTGTAAGGGTCGGCGAAATGTGCTCCGAAATTGGTGAAGACGGTCGAAGTCGTACAATTTGCCAAGTCAGTGGGATTAAAAAAGTCGGAAGAGACCCGATTTCCTGGAATGCCTAAGTTTCCCACCTCCCCAACGTAAGTGTACAGGTAATTCGGTGGAAACGACAATGTGACTATTTGCGTAGATTCAGTGCCGACGGTACCGCAAAGGTTGGTCGCTCTCACAGACGACAGAACTAGGTATACGGATGGAGATGTACTGTGTAGAGTCATTAGCTGGTTTTAAAAAATGTTGGGAAGACGGTCTCTCACTAAGTAAAGTTATCTGACACTGTTACGCTCGCGCCCGATATCGTAGACTCAGTACTTGGAAAGTACCGCAGTTGAGCAGGATTCCCAGCGATGGGACGGTCTGCACAACAGGGCGGCTTAGCTGTTACGCTGACCACATAGTCCGTAGACACGGACGTGTATGTTATATGAGAGCCAGCAATGGTTGATGTAGCCGTGAACGTAGCGACCGGAACTTGGAATTGAGCTGCAGCTTCCAGAAGGGCGGACTCGCAATAGAGGCGAAGACTTGAATCCGACACTCCGCCATAAAGATCATCCAATGCTGTCACTTCTGCGAGAGGAAAGCTATACATAGGCGTGTCGCTAATGCCCAATTTCGCCGTCGTCCGGTTGAGGTAGGTGGTGGCTATCTCGCTTTCAGCATGACCTTTATTTGTGAAAACCAGGCAACAATAACGATCATGTCAACACGGTGACTCATATAGTGCCTCAAAATTGGATTAAGGTCTAAGGTGAGAGAGAAAGGGAATAAAACCACATCTAGCTTCTCCACTCAAGGCCAACCGTAGTAATAACCGTGAATCATCGCCTTGGCTACAGACAGACGGAGCCTGATACAAAGATGAGAAGAGAGTAAGATCGTACCTTGAGCTGCAGCGTAGAAACTCCATTGGATAATTAGAAGCAATAAAATAACATAGAGGGCCATCACTCAACAAATGGCCCGAGATCTAGAGTCCAAGGTAGATGCTTTGCTTGATTGAAAACATAGGTGCACCGAAACAAAACTTGCATAGAGCAAGCAGCAAGGATAGTCGACGCAAGAGATTAAGATTAGTACTGTACTTGAGGTCAGAGGATCTGAGCCGCCCAAAATACCCAGACGCCTAGGTGTTGAAGCTACACCACCTTGCTCTTAGCACGGAGGCTGTAGACAGCTTGCGGGGATTGTCAATGGGGATCACAGCCTATTTTCTACTAGGCTATACCCAGGTCTTACTTGCCCAGCACATGGGTTGTGCTAATAGTGTTACTGGGTCAGTGTCCACAAACAATACAATGCAAAGTGGAAATGCAGGGTCATGAATGCAGCCTATGTAGGGCAAAACTGTATGCAGGAACAGTGCGGCAAGAACAAATAGCATACAAATTCGATTCGGAATGTCTGCATCAGAAGGCTCCCGCACATGATCGTTCATCTTTTCCTTCATAAATTTCCCATCGACTGCATGGAGATTCATCAAAGAAGTCATTCCAAGTAGCTTCTTTTGTCGGCTGTGATTTTGCAAACAACGGACCACTTCAGCCTTCTACCTAGGTATACTGAAAAGACAAGAGACGGCGGAAAAGGTTTTGAATCAAGCTTAGTGTTATGCCGCCGAGCTTTTTGACAGGCCTAAGGTGGCCGTCTCCTTGGTCTAGTACTGCAGCCGCGTAAGCCGGTCGTCCATGAATACCAATAGCAGTTGGGTTGGTGCAAGAACTGCGCCCAGAGGGCGTGACCACACCACTAACAAAGACGGCACGAGAGGAGAAGGTTATCAGGCCCACGTTGCGTGGAGGAAAATGTCGCAAAACGTTCGCGCAAGAAAATGCTCATGTGAGGCTAACAAGCTAAGGAAGGCAGGAAGAAAATGAGCATTGAAGGGGGCCAGAAACCGTGTATTCTTCTATGCTCGTTCAGGAAATTGACTGGGCCTGGACTGGATAGATCCAACTAGATGATCGATGGCAATGATTTTATTTGACTTCGTTGAGCGCAGCGTCCCCGAGGTCGTCCACTATGACAGAATGATATCTCGCAGAGACACGAGGAGAGGGCCGCACGTGATCTCGGGAATTCTATTCTCCGAGTCCCTATCAAAGGACCAAAAAAGCAATCCAGCTCTCCTTCGCCAGCAACTTCACAAGTCTCACCTACTCTGTGTTGAGGGCCTACGCTTGCCTTGATTTGGAACCATACATGATATCTATAAGGCCTAGCTAGCTGAATCTCTCCATCATGTCGCAAGATAAGCCATTGCCGTTTATCTACCAGTTCGCTGCAGGTGCAGTAGCTGGTGTATCAGAGGTGTGTGGTTTCAGATAGCAACGGCGATCAAGCTGACAATCATAGATTCTAGTGATGTACTACACTATACCAACTACGTCTAACGGGAGCAGTGATTTGACAAGGCTCTAGGTACCCACTGGATGTCGTCAAGACCCGAGTGTCAGTACCTTCGAGCTTCACAGTCAATGGGCTGGGCTGATTCGCGACCACAGGCAATTGCAACAAGGAAAAGGTGTTGGAGGGGAAGGCTACAATGGAATGATTGATTGCTTTCAAAAGATTATAAGAAACGAGGGCTTTTCGCGACTGTATCGAGGAATTACAGCGCCCATACTGATGGAAGCTCCGAAGAGGTAGAAGCTTTCTTCCCCTAGGAATCCTCTGCATGAGCTGAAATTACATGAAGAGCCACTAAATTCGCAGCGAACGACGCCTGGGGTAAATACTATCGCGGCATTTTTGGCATGTCCAAAATGAACCAGCAACTCTCCATCCTCACCGGTGCCTCAGCTGGTGCTACAGAGGCGTTCGTCGTCGTCCCTTTCGAACTCGTCAAGATAAGGCTGCAAGATCGGGCTTCAGCAGGGAAATACAATGGCATGATTGACTGTGTGGCCAAGATCGTAAAAGAAGAAGGCCCCTTAGCTATGTACAACGGTCTTGAGAGCACACTTTGGCGACACATGTTGTGGAACTCCGGATACTTCGGCGTCATCTTCCAAGTCAAGGGATGGCTGCCCAAGGCCGAAGGCAAAGGCCAGCAGATACGGAACGATCTGGTCGCTGGTGCCGCTGGAGGGACAATTGGTACCGTCCTGAACACCCCGATGGATGTCGTCAAATCCAGGATACAAAATTCGCCGAAGATCAAAGGCTCCGTGCCCAAGTACAATTGGGCCTGGCCTGCACTTGGGACCGTCATGAAGGAGGAGGGCTTTGCAGCATTGTATAAGGGTTTCTTGCCCAAAGTTTTGCGATTAGGTCCTGGCGGAGGCATCTTATTGGTGGTCTTCACTGGGGTGATGGATTTCTTCAAGAAAATGAGAGGCGATGCATAATACCCTCGGGGCTTTCTGGATACTGTCTGCATATTGGTGGCATTTTCGCATCCAGAATCGGATACATAGATTCTTAAATTTATAACTCCTGTGCTCCTACTCAAGCCTCGGCCTGACCTGTCGTTCGTCTTCCCTGCCAGCTCCCCTGATAGCATCCTTGATCAAATCTCTCAACTGCTTCTGCCCTTCCTCTCCTTGGAAATCATCCCTAGCTGCAAGCTCTTCAATCCTCCGTCTGAACTCTGGGTCCGCTTCTGTGCCTTCTCCTATTGCTTGCGGGTCTTCCATAGTCCCCAAATGTACCTTTACATTGGGCGGAAGAGGAGGTGGATGTGATCCGTTCTGAGTAGATTGAGTATCCCCGACGGCCGGAGTTCCTATGACTCTGGACTCCCTCAGAAAGTCCGCTATCGTCGGATATTCTCCTTCAGCCCGTATCTTCTCCTCGGCAGTCATACCCTCTTCATTCTTGAGTGTTAGATCCGCTCCTAACTCCTCAAGGAGGCACTGCGCAGGCTCTACGCTCTCGACCACGAATAAAGCCGTCTCGCCATCTTCATCTCTAATATTCGGGTCAACGTGGAACTCGTGTACTAAAGTCTGTAGTAGGTCTAGGTGATTGTAGCTTGCAGCTGCGTGAACGAGAGAGTAGCCATGGTCGTCCTGTGCTGACGCGAGGGAGGGATTTGCGCGTAGGATAGGGAGGAGGTGCGGGCTATTGTCGGCAGCAAGGGTGAAGGTGTTGGGCGCCATGCGGATCAATCCATTTACTTTGGCTATTCGTTTGCAAGAGAGTTCTTCGAAAGTGTCTCAGCCTCTCAGGTCAGAGCTCGGCAAAGCTGCGGGATGACGATCATCTGCGGCCACTAAATTTCAGCCTTGTGGAAACGGCCATTGTTGACTCTGGAGTGACTCAAAAGTACGAGTCAGGGAGGCGCATTGGGGAGTCACTTGATTGAATCAGAAACGTCAACACCTGAAATGAGATGCTTACGAGCGGCTATATTATATGTCCTGCCATCCTCAGACCTCAGCTGACCATACGACACCTTTTCTTGCTAAGTACCACAGTCAACAGCCTTACCTCCAAGCTACACACTAAAAGCATGGCTCCTCAAAGCAGTGTTCCATATGCTGCTCAGGATGCCCAAGAGGTTGCTGCCCTGGTCAAAGGCCTTGAAGCCAGCACAAAAAAGCATGGAGGCGGGAAGAACTCCCTGACATGCAAGAAACATACATTCGACGTTGCCGGTACCGGTGGTGTCACCGTGGACTCATGGCAGTTTAGAGATTGGGATTACAAGCGTCGTGACCTTCCAACCTATGCTCGGGGTCTGTTTACCTACCGTCGGAAAGATGGTACTCCTGAGATTGCCACGAGAGGATATGACAAGTTCTTCAACGTTGGCGAAGTACATGAGACAAATTGGGAAAATGTCGTATCAATGACTAAAGGACCTTACGAGCTTAGTGTCAAGGAGAATGGATGCATCATCTTCATATCGGGTCTGGAAGGTGACAAACTCCTGGTTTGCAGTAAGCACTCAACAGGAGCTCGAGACAACGTCGATCTGAGCCATGCCGCTGCTGGAGAGCGCTGGGTGGACAAGCATTTGAAAACTGTCGGAAAGAAAAGTGCGGATCTGGCAAGAGAGCTGAGAGAACGGAACGTCACTGCTGTTGCGGAACTCTGTGATGACTCTTTCGAAGAGCATGTTCTAGCGTACGAGCCGAAAGACGCGGGTCTTTACATACATGGCATCAATCTGAATCTCCCAGATTTCGCAACATACCCTGGCGAGCTAGTACACGAATTCGCTGACGAATGGGGATTCAAGAAAGCACAGTACCTTATCAAAGACGACATCGACTCAATGAAGAAGTTCCTTTCGGATTGTGCTGAGACCGGCTCGTACGCTGGCAGAGACACAGAAGGCTTTGTGATACGATGTCGAAGGAGACATTCCGGAGAAGGAGGTAACTACCAAGACTGGTTCTTCAAGTACAAGTTCGAGGAGCCATACTTGATGTACCGGCAATGGCGCGAAGCGACGAAGGCTGTGATTAGTGGCAAGCCTCCTAAGTTCAAGAAGCACCAAAAAATCACGGAACAGTATTTACAATACGCCCGCCGCCAGCTCGCAAAAGATTCATCCATTGGCGAGGCTTACAAACAAAATCACGGAATAATCGCGTTGCGAAATGGCTTTCTCAACCAAATGGGTCTCAAGGGTTCAGACATAACTCGACAAGAGGATCAAGAAGCAGGTGGGGATAGCTCGCCGGATGCGGTTACGAGAGATTTGATACTCCTCCCCATTGCCAGCATAGGATGTGGGAAGACGACTGTCGCAATTGCTCTAACAAAGCTCTTTGGCTGGGGCCATGTCCAGAACGACAATATCACCGGGAAACAAAATAGACCAAAACAGTTCTGCACGCTCATAACCAATACACTAGCTGACCATCCTGTTATGATTGCAGACAGAAACAATCATCAACGGAGGGAAAGAAAGCAGGTCATGGACGATGTGCTCCAAATTGTCCCTGGAGCCCGATTTGTTGCGTTGCATTATATTCATGACCCGAAGCCTCAGATGCTCCCCAAAATACGTCAAGTCACCCAAGAAAGAATATTCGCGCGTGGTGACAACCATCAGACTATTCAAGCTGGTACGAAATCTCGATCGGACATCCTTGGTATCATGGAAGGCTTCCTTGGTCGATTTGAGCCGGTCAACCCTTATGCAGCTCCTGACGATGGCTTTGACCAAATCATTGATTTGGATGTTGCGGCCTCGTCTCGCGAAAACCTCGAGACGGTCGTATCATCCCTACATAAGATGTATCCCAAGCTTGTTCCGAAGATGCCGACCGATGAGGATTTCGACAAAGCAATAGAGGCGGCTCTCAGCGATTACAAACCTGATATTAAGCACGACCTCAGCTTCAAGAGTAATAAAAGAGACCGAGGCAGCAATACCAATGGAATTGGAGTCGAACCCTCTCAACCCAAGGCCTCTAAGTTGGAGTACTTCTGCATCAAATTACCTACAAATGATGTGCTGTCTACCCTCGACAAACTCTTCAGCCGAGAATCCCCTGAAACTGCGAGGATGTACCGCCAACTCCAGCAATCTCGCCGTCTCCAGCCTGCCTTCCACGTCACCCTTATACATCGCGCTTCTGTCAAATCCCATCCAGAGATTTGGTCTCACCTCTCTGATATACACGCCAAAGCATTATCTGAAGCATCCCACAATCCTTCCGCTCAAACTCCTGATCCGCTGCTCGGCAAATGTCGTGTACGCCTCGAACGTGTCATCTGGGATGAAAGGGTTATGTGCATCGTTGTTAGGCTTCTGGACGAGGGCTGGGAGACCGCGAACTCGATAGCACATATTACGGTTGGGACAGCACATCAGGACATCAAGCCGAAAGAGAGTAACGAACTACTGCAGCGATGGATGGAGAGTGGAAGCCAGACAGGCATTGCGGACTTTGGGGTCGCAGGCCATGTGGAGGTGCATGGGAGTGTGAGGGCAGTGATGCAGGGAAGGTGATGAGAGAAGGAGAAGGCTTCGTAGCGCTTGCTTATGCTCTTGCGTGATGATCTCCCTGCTCTGGCTGTAGCATAATTGCTTTGCATCTTTAGTTCAGCGACTGCGCTCAGATACCACTCTACACCAAACATTAAACATACTTTGCAAAATAGGTTTGCCAGTTGCTTCTGATGCAAGGTCGATTCATTGTCGGGCCAGCCTAGGTGCCCAAAATTTGGCAGTCGAAGCGGTATGAGTCCCTAAAGATATCAACACAAAAGGCACTAACGAGTGCTACCACGCTGTTGGACGATAAACCTCAAAAAAATTCCCGACATGTAAGAAAATCCTATCCTGAACAATACCGAGAATCAGCGTAAAGGAACGAGTCAAAAGTCATGGGTAGAGCGAACATTAAAAATCCAGTCCCACGGAGAAAAACTTGCCGCCAGACAAGATGTCCGAAAAAAGTGACTGTCGAAGCGGGATCAATCCGTAAGACGTGGAACAGCTCACATCGACCAGAATATGTTTTTGCTACCCAGTGCTTCAAATGTGGTGGTTTCTATTGGTGAACAAGAGCCTGTTTGGTTGAGGGTGAAGCCCACACTCGACCGTTAAGGGTATGAAGTTCAGCGCCATGACTCTTGATCCATCCTCTTACATGGTGGTCTCCCTCCTTTGGCTGGCTGTACCAATACGTTCTTTTCATCACACTTAGCTTCTGATAAAAGGGCGTAGATGCCAATTGATACAAGGAAATAGATGTGTGGAACCAATGTCTACTGATGGACTTCGCCAATCTGAATACCTGCTTGGTGTGTGGAAGAGTTTTGCAAAACCCGTATGGTGGCATTCCTCCTCCAGCGATTGGGTGTCCTCACACAAGCTTGAATACATTGCCTTCGCCTTCTAACCAGCTTACATTGTCTCCATACATCCAAACATGCCAGTAGCACTGCCCCACCACGCGGTAGCAGCGGCCGAGCCTCCGAGTGACAACAGGAACTTTGGAATCATAAAGTTTACAAACCGCATCATCGCACTTCGCTGGCTTAGGAGCAAGTCCGAAACCCTGACCTTTGGCAAAAACTCTGTGCCTTCGTCACAGATGCTGCTCCCTTGCCGAAGTTTTGACATAGCACCCTGCGAACCGCCATATGTGCGAGGCATGAAAAACAACGCGTGAGGAAGTCCACGGTGGTAGAGGGGCTCAGTGTCTTCCATTATTTCCTTATAGTGGGTTAACATGAAAATCAATGAATCGTAGAAGATTGCGTCTGGTGGGGGTCCGACAATAATATCGGTAGTATAGGAGGAATATAAAGAGTACGTCGCAGTCATTGCTGCAATCATAGCTTGGGCGCGTTGTCGCCTCTCTCAATTCCTCGAACCTGTCGTCAACAAGTGTTCTCACGATGTCCACTTGCTTACCCCTGACACGGAGCCCCCAATTTTCCTCATCCTCCATAGGCTCATGATTGTAGCCCTTGGCAGCATTAAGAGCTGGTGCGCTCATTGGCCAGTACAACGGGATGCTGTCTCGTGCCCTTGACCAATCAGGTACCCATGATGGTATGCGTTCCATCAACCATCTCGAAAGGTACCAATGCCCGTATATCGCTGCCAAGATGAAAAATTTCTGGGAGCTCCAAAGTCTTGAACGCAACACCCATATCTCGAAAATCAGAACAATGGAAAAGGCCCTGCGCTTCGGTGTGTAAGAGCACCCAGTATTTATGTTCTCCATCCTAGAGACTTATTCCGTCATTGGTGATGAGATTCAGACCTGCCACGCTGCTTGAACCCAGAGGACGAATCCCCGGGCGTTTGTGCTTCTAATAGAAGGCATTGCATGAAGACTGTGGCGAAGTTATCCCAGCTGATGAGATATTTAGTGCCGAGCAAGGCTGCTCTCTTGGAATTCTAAATCCCTTGGTATACCCAAATTCTACTGAAGACCATGTTCTTCACTACTCTCACCAGCGACTTCCGCAAATCCGGATTAATGAAGAGAGTAAGGATGCCCCTGAAAAGACCAGGCGATTTCCAGACCAAGGCCCAATGATGGAGCGCAACGGCGTGATCCCAAGTTGCCCAGTCATGAACAAAAGCTCGTCAATAGCATCGCCCACCATGCAAAGGACGACGAATGTACTCATGGTATGCTCGCGGATACTCCTCATGATCCGGAATTGCTGCCACTTATTCCCTCGTCAGCCTGATTAATGCACAGTTGATCGGTCCAGATATAGGTAGATTGATCCGATCCCTTGGGATCAAGACGTTGCAGTATATCCCGGACACTTCTAACTATATAAAGGACCTCTTTATTGGTAGTCGACACCGTGTAGTTCCGCATCGAACTCTTCCAAGTACACGAGATACCTATCAAAGGCGGAGCTTCCTTGGGGGTTGTATGTATGAACTCGATGATTACTGGGCCATATGTGCCATCCTCAGTCTTCATAGGATGAGTTTCCATAATTCGGATCTCGAATAGTTTGGATCAGGGTCTGTACTTATATTCTACCCAATCCGATTTGGTGGCGTCCACTTATGCATCAGATTTCGCTTTGATGTCTGACATGACTGTAAAGGAAGTCCCAGCCTCGAGTATGGTTTGACGCAGGCGCGGCTGGAGGCAGCTTCAGCCAATGAGGCTGAGTCGGCAGTGGTAGACCTTATAGGCTCTTGATGTGATGTTTAGGAGTTATGGTGGATAGGTGTTTCGTATTTAGAGACTTCTTGTTTTGTTACGAGTGAAGGGACCTCCTTCTCATTCGATGAATACTTGCGCTCTCCAATTACATTGGGGCCTATCCCCATTGTGCCAAGATCATCCGTGACTGAGGCTGAGCTGAACGAGATTGGGCGTGCATATCCGAGTCGCCGAGGCCAGGTCTGCATCGGGCTGCCGCGCTCACGTTCAAGACGCAATTCTAGAGGTGGAGTTGGATTCATTATGACGTATGAAGTTTGTACAATCGCTGCGTATGTTTACCAGAGCCATTTCCGGACGGACGCAAATTGTAGGGAGATACAACCTATCTTTGCTCGCAACCTCGAGTTGATAGGGGTTGCCAGCCAACAAGACTAGTGGGGCTTAACCATGGTAGATATCAGGCTCTGCACCAATCATAGATAGCCAAGTCATTACATCAACGGTTCCTCTTATTTCTCCTCGGAGAAAATAAAAAGCACCGCAACAGCATTGTACCAGCGCCATTAGGAATCGAACCTAACACGAACTAAACATCTCCGCCAAACACTCGGTCAAGGACAGGACACCTTTGGTATTTCCACACCCGAACTGGTGCCTGCTGCTAGCGTCCTCTGGTAAAAACCCTTCTTCAACCTCTGCTCGTCCAAACCCTTCTCTTCCAATATCGCAATTCAAAAAGTATCCCCATCTATGCATGGCTTTAGGTGTCCGCTGCGAAATCGTTCGTCTATGCGTAGCCGTCTTTCTGCAAATGTCAGCCTGCGTCCTTGTGCACCTCCACTCAGCCTTATGAGTGGAAGCTAGGCAGCATGCTCCGTGGGAGCCCGCTTACTCTGCCGTTACGCAACGAGAAATGAGACTTCGCGCTGACCCCCACCTAAGCTGCCTTTTCACGAGCAGCATGTCCAAAGGCACGTCGCTCATACTGGGAACCATCTAGCTGTGCGTCTGCTATCTCAACTTCCAAAATTTGACCTTAGAGCGTGATGACTTTCTATCCTTTCTATGTCATTCATACTTGCTTCACTGGATGGAATACTGCGATTGTGTCTAATGCGCTTGCAAATGCGACACTTGAGAGTTGACAGCAATCAAGGGTTTCTAGTCATGGATGGTCAGATGGTGTAGTAACGCCTGCCAGTGTTTGTATTATCATTTATGTACAACACCCTACTTGTGACAGTCATGTCTTCAGGATCCCGGATTCCTGATCTTGTGCCCAAGGAGAACCAGGGAAACCACAGGGGTTGTAGCATGAAATAAGCGCAGAGTGTCATACAAACAATGACCGCAGCAGGAGGAAAGTCCAAGAACGGGCCCCGTCAAGAGGGTGTATCCAAGGCCACGAAAGGGATGCTATACGAACGGTCCAACCAAATCCACCGGTCTGTGGCATATGTGAAGAGAAAGGGTTATGGAACGACGCGATCCCAGAGAAGATATTCCGGATTATGAGGCCCCCATGATGTTCCACGCGTATAACGACTTCAGACACTGTGGTCACCATGCTTCACGACAGGTATTGAGGTGGATGAGCTCGAGGATGCTCGTGATGCTGTTCCAGGCTTCAAGCCTTTGACATGAAGGACCTTATAGTTATGGCGCAACCGACGCTGCCAATTTTTTGCAGCCCCAAGACGATCCAGTTTTACCGTCGCTACGAATCCTGATCTGTTCTCCGGGTCCAGATATATATCAACTTTGTTGCGCCACCAAGGAAGATGGACTGGAAAACTGTTACAATCGGCTAGAAAGTTAGCAGCTTTCCTGAGGCTGGGGTATACCACTCACTGTTTAGATTTTGACGCTCGACAGTCTCGAACTTGTCCAGCGATGGGTCATACACAATGGCCTGCGGCTTGTGGTCCCAGTTACTTGTGCGGTGCTCTGCTGACAGTCGCTGTCCTAAATGTTCTTGGTTCGGCGAGCCCATTGGACCTTGCAACGAGGGAGCCCAAGTCCTGCAGCACGATATTTGATGTTGAGGGCTTTCAGATGGCCGAGGTTGCTAGTGAGGCTGGAATGGCACGATGACTGTATATATGTGAGCAATCGTAAGGAGCGGAATCAGGGGCAGACAAATGATGCAGCGGACAGGACCAATATCAGCACAGCCTTGAGCGTGCCGTAAATAACGTGCTATGTAGTAGCCATGTGTGCCATTTCGGTTCACTCGTTGTGTGGGAAGTCCCACGAGGCAACTGATTGGGGCGTCTAAGGGTCATGCCAATTGGTCGCCTACTAATGAGGAGGATGGTTCACACCCTCCCCCTAGTGCAACATCAAGCAACATGAGCCTCCAACATCCGACTGAGGCAAAGAATTGTCGTCCTTGTCATTGATTGTACTTCGTTACGGATTGACGGCCATCACTAGCTGGGGGCGGAGCCGCTTCTTTTTCGCATGTGACAGTCGCAAGTTCCGCCTCTCGTAAGCCACTCGCTTAAGGTGTGCCAATAACTGCTGATACCAATACACCATCTTTCCTTACTTCGCTAACATCTACTCTTTACGAAAATCTCGCAGATCCTTTAGGAAGGCTGACTGAGATACTGATGTTGCGCGTGTGCCACCACACATGTACGCAGGCGTGCTGCAATCCTCTCAGCGCGCCACTTTAGACGAATCAGTACTCATTCCGTCGTCGCACAGATGTCTTCAAGAGCTTGGCACCAGCCATCGTCTGATCCTAGAACACATATGGAAGTATTAAGGAAAATGGCAGATCCTGTTGCGCCTTTGCTATGCCGTGCGACGAGTTGACCTTATCTTTTTGCAAGGTTCCGGGCCTGCGGCCTTCCGCTGAGCCGCACGCATGCACACTGCGAACCTCAAAGAACTCACGATACAAGCCCACGCTTTGATAGCCTGACGTTCCTTCGGATTTTTAGGCATGTCTAGGATGCAGTGTGGGATGGAATTCCCAATGAAAACAGCTCACCTGGTTTGCGCGACCCATGTTGATCGATCATGTCGCCCTAGTACCAGATGTCGTCCTCTCAGCGGTCACGTTCTGCACCATCAGGAGACAGACGGCCTGCCAGTGAATCTGACAACGTGCAATCGCCTGGACTACTGACACCTACGCGATGGCACACTTCTCGTGGACGGCAACCTCAGCACCGCAACGAATCTCCACGCCCTTCTCGCGAAGCAGGCAAGGCAACAACGCAAGGGCCTGCTTCTGTCACGAACTCGAACTCGTCAGTAGTGACAAGTGAGGCAGGGCAGGACTCAGAGCATACGGCAGCTACGCATAGCTCTAGTGGATCTGGTGGGGAGAGCCCCTGGTTAAGGAAAACCTTACTGACTCTTGGTACGTGAACTGTGGCTATTGAGGGGACTTATGACTCACTGAGTGGATTATTAGATGGAGGGGGAGTCAGAGGCTTTTCCAGCTTGTTAATACTGAGGGCCCTCATGATGGAAATAGCCACTCTGGAACAAGCCGAGTCGCAAGCTCACAACAGCGTACATCCGTTGCAGCCTCGACTGCGCAGACCTGTTCGCATGCAGCAGAATCGGACAGATACACTGAGAAAAGACGAAAGCCCGGAGCAGAAGCAAGGCCCCGTATTCGGACCCGCAAATACCTCGTCTCTTTTCCTTCCAGCCCATTATTTTGACTATATAGCAGGCACTTCAACCGGAGGGTAAGCCAGTTGGTCGGTTGCCAGCCCTTACGCCGCTGACAAAACCAAGGCTCATTGCGATTATGCTCGGTCGTCTCCACATGACTGTGGATGAGTGTCTCGATGCATATGAAAACCTGGCAGACCACGTTTTTGGCCATCCACGACAATTTCATATTCGGAAGCCTCCATGGATTCCCCAGGATAAGTACGACCACCTGCGTCTTGAGAAGGTCATCAAAGATATTGTCAAACAGCGCAGCCCAAAAGGCCATAACAGTACCGAATTCCGCCAACCTAACGAGGACATGTGCCGTACGTGAGTAACCTATTTTTAATTCTGCACTAATGTTCCATGCCTATTTACGAAGCTTTCGTGCTTTTTCTGGTTCCGAGCTTCCAAATTGTGTACCTATCATCTTTGCTTTGCCATCGGGTTCCTTCAGTTCAATGTAATGATATTCGATTAGGATCGTCATAGCCTGGCAGAAGCTGAACGTTACTGGTACCCGCATACCACACCTGTTCCGTTCATATCACCACCCGAAGAGTACCCCGGACGATATATTAGAACGGAATCCTGGAAGACCAGACAACTATCAAATCTGGCAAGTCGGCCGCGCAACATCAGCTGCTCCTTTTTACTTCAAGACCGTAAGGTTGGAAGAGGAGGACGAAAAATCTGAGTACGTCGATGGTAGGTTGTTGTTACATTTGTCCCCTATTACAAAAATATGAAGTTTCCCAGTGTTGCGTCGAGGCAGAGACGCAGGCTCACAGATTGCTAGGTGGTTTTGGGGCAAATAATCCTACAGAAGAAGCCTACAGGTCGGTGAAACAATTGAGCAACAACAATCCGCGAACGGTACAGATCCTGGTCAGCATCGGTACGGGCAAGAATCTTGAGGCGGACCCGAATCCTTCGGCTGGTTACAGGCTCTATATGGCCTACGCTAACACAGCAGCCAAATGGGCCACCCAGTCTGAAGCAACTCATCATACAATCTTAGATGCCACAAGGACCTTTGCCGAGTATTTCCGTCTCAATGTGGAACACGGCATCGGCAAAATGAAGCTCGACGCATGGAAAGGTAAAAAAGGGTGCGAGACTCTGGAGCTGATCCGGACTAAGACCCAGGAATACCTTGATTCCCCAGACGGCCAACAGCAGATATCTCATTCTGCGAGGCAGCTGGTCAACGTCCGAAAGGCTCGAAGCAGCCCGGAGTATATAGACCGATGGGAAAGGTTCTGTCACGGTGTTGAATACGCCTGTTGTGTGCCTACTTGTCTTGACGGCAGAGATAAGAGGTACGAAGACCGGCAGGCACTTCGACGCCACGTCCAGGAATCCCATGCTTCCGAGTGCAATAGGCTCGAGTTTTGGCTGAACGACGGCAAGCGATTTCCAGAGGAGACAACATCGTGAAAGAAGGTATAATTAGCCGAAGAGTAGACTTTCCGCGGGCAACGACCAAATTTTCCATTCAAGATGATATTGCATGCATTGAGGACGAGTTGGATGGCGTTGCATAGACGCCGACCTCATCTTCCCATTGTGGACGATAGCGACCGGTCTTTGCTGCATTACTTTTGGGCGGCAATTGGCCCTACTTTATGTACGATACCCTACTGAAGCGTTTTGCATGCGGCATTCCTTGGCGTTTCTGTTTCGACGGCTTGCACGAGTAAAAATGTCAACGATCATGCTACACGATCGGCGATGACTTTATCTTTGGTCACACATGCGCCTGCATACAGACTTGCAAAACTTTGAAGGGAGAGTACCACACCCTCGAGTATATAATTGAAAGGCAGAGCGGCTCCTAGCCCTATCTTACTCTGTTCACTCTTCTCCAATTAAAGTGACGGGTTAGGTTTTGTTGAGTTATCTCTGCCTACGCTCATGCTGGGCCTGTTTGACTTGATTATGTATATACCTCATCGGCCAAAAGAAGCCATTGCGCAGCAGTGTCCCTAAGGCCTGACCTGTTGAGGTGATCCTGAAGTATCTGATCATCCCACTTTCGAGGGCTCCTGCCGTTGGTCCAATCCAAAAACAAATCACTTGGTTCGCGCGCAATCTCGCTGGCTTGTAGAATGGTACTGCTGTGGATTTGGGGACTGCAGTAAGCATGGCGAGTAAGGAGATACGCAGTCGAGCGACAAAGCACACGCAGTTCGCATAAATGATAAGAAGAACGTGATTTTCGGACGAAATGCTTAGCAATGATTAGCAATGATTACCGGCTTTGTGAGTTTGATAGTGGTTGCTCGGATTCTGGAGATTGACTAAGTAATCCGCGTTGGTGGTAAAGACAAATAAAGAAACCCTAGCCCTAAGGTAGAGTACTTACTGCTTGAGTGGACGTCTGACAAACCAAGTTTTACACGTCAGTCGTTAATATCGATCACATTATACCTCCTTCTTCAACCACTACCAAACAACAAAAAAGCGAAGAACGCGCATCAGAGACAGATCGTGAAGAAGGCCTCCGAGGCCGCCGCAAATGTACTTCTGGGGATGAACTGGCAGCCATATCACACATTCCTCTGGCACCCGATCCATCAATGGCTTTCAAGCGTCCTGTAGTCTCATGTTTCTGCGAGTGGCTTATCATAGTGTAAGTAAGGGTGTGATCATCCGTACTACATGGTGCTCAAGAAGCAACAGTATCGCGATAGTCATGGCGCTCGCATTGTCGACAGTAAACCCAGACTATCACCATTTCAGCTTGCTCGACTTGAGCATCTCGTATCCTTACCGGGAGAAAGCCAAACTCAGCCTCGGAGTATTCACACTTCTATCGGTCATCCTGCCAGTTGCAGTCATCGTAGCTGTCTCCCTTTTCGTCCCAAAATCCGCGTTGTCAAGCTCGAATACCCGTGAGCGCCGGCATCGGAAGCTCTGGGAATTGAACGCCAGCTTGCTCGGACTGGGCGTAAGTCTTGGTACAGCTACGGTCATCTTCACGGGGGTCAAAAACCTCTCCGGAAAGCCTCGCCCAGACTTCCTTGCACGCTGTAAGCCAGATGTGGGAAACGTGGCCGCTCACAGAGTGGGTGGCTATGGGCAGGCGGTCTCTGAATCGTGGGTGATGGTAGATGGAGGCATCTGCCAGGAAGCAGATAGAATGTGGTTGAACGATGGATTCAGGAGCTTTCCTAGTGGCTATGCAACAAGTGAGACTGTTGAGCAGCTGGACCTCGCAAGCTACTGACTTTGATATGTAGTTGCGTTTGCGGGTCTATGGTATCTTACCCTATACCTGAGCGCCCGATTTGGCGTGGTACCCCTATCTATAGCGAACCACCCATCGCGTAACGGGTCGCCGGAAAACGACGAGGCAGGCGAGCAATTAATTCAGAGATCTGCCCAACCTGCGGACCGCCACTCGTCCGCAAAGGATACGGCGGCTTCACCAGCTTTCCTGCTTCCATTGCCGTATATCCCACTTGGTCTTGCCATTTTCGTTGCCGGGACCAGGTATTTCGACTTCAGGAACCATGGCTTTGACGTACTGGCCGGATCCGCAGTGGGTACGCTTACCGCTTGGTTCGGCTTCAGAATGTATCATCCACCACTTTCAAGCCGTACGAGGCGTCCCTGGGGGCCACGTAACGACCAAGCAGCGTTTGGTGATGGAAGCTAGTGAGATAATCTGCTGGCGCAACAGACCAAGCCTCCAACCACCTCAATCACCATGGCATCCGCAAGAGCAGACCATCCCAACGACTTCACCAGTGGCCAACCCAGACGCCCGGCACCAAGATCCACGGCTAGAAACACAATGCCGCCATCCCATTCCATAGCCAACAACCCCACGGCACGGCCCCCAAACCTCCCCAACACCGACTCGCGCCTCCGGATGCCCCAAGCCCCCGCCCTCCTCTCAAGGCTACCTACTTCGACAATGGACTTCTCCCCCATCATCCCCCCCCTTTTCCCTCGCTTGGTTTCAAACCCCAGCGCATCTCCGACACTTAGACCCCACTCATCCCAGAACCGCAAACACAATCGCCGCAGCCTCATGCAACCGCTCGAACGTTCCTACAAGCTGGAGATCTTGGGCAGACAGAGAGAGAGAAAGACGCAAGCAAAAAAGGCGCCGCAGCTATTTTCGCAGAAACGTGGAGGAAAAATGAAAGAAAGAAAGAAACATGGATGCGGAGCAAAAAAGACCGGCTTTCAGGGGCCGCTCGGAGGAGGAGGAGGAGGAGGAAGAGGAGGGGAATTGGAATACAGAAGAACATCGTCGAGGCTAGATAAGATACCTACGGCTGGGCTGGGCCGGGCCGTCCGAACAGATAGGTAGATAGATAGATTGATTGGGGATCATGCGCCCGGGCCGTTGTGAGATGTGATTAGGTGGCTTAGCAAACTTGGGAAATAGTGGGTGTTGGGCAAGAAACATTACGTTAGATCAGTGATGACATTCCTGGCCTCGATGGTCGGAAAGGCATATTGGGAAAGTTTAGAACAAGCAAATATTCAAAATCGGGGTATGTTGAAGTATTTGTCTTGGATGGCAAAGAAAATGCAAGTCAAATGTTGGGGACTGTATCATGCTTCCCTGAAATCATGCGTTGCTAGAGACGAAGACTGTCTTTTTTGTTCTCCGGAGCATGTACTAGGCTTCCATCGCCCGTCATCTATCATCATCCACTAACATAAGTCAACTGGGCCATAACAGCCTGGCAGCTCTGTATGTCTCTTGCTGACCGCATAGATAGCCATCCCGAAGTCTCCGATCTGAAATGTCGGAACGAAAGAAACCCTTATCTCGGAGAAGGAGAGCTTTTTCACTGGAAACTAGGCCCACTAGCCCGCCCTGCAATATGGCGAGTACAACACCGCCACCGCACGTTGACGGATGAGCGAGGCCAAGAGGCCGCCGTCCAAAATGGCCAATACCACCACCGCGGCCGCATACTGCAGCTCGAGCGCGACCATCGTGCAAACATCCAACACCGGGAGAACACACACAGCGCCTCGGGATTTTCGAGCTTCAGGAGTACGACGAGCTTGAGCTTCGTGAGATCCGTCGGGATGCGCTGTTTGCAGAGCAGGAAGGTCAGGCAGAGTGATGCCAGACAGCGGGCAAGGCAGGCAAGCTTGGCCGAGCTGTGGGGTAGATGCTTTTGAGACAGAGAGTCGATGTCCGGGATGACGGGAGGGAGGAAGCCTTTCGTAGGTTCCTGAGCCCCGATGGAAGAACCTACATGTTTGATCAAAGGGCGAACGGATACTCAAGAGGTGAAGGAATAGGCACATTGAGTGTTGCTAACTCTGTTGGGTATGGAACCACTCACAGGAAGAGGTCCGACGAATTTGATAAGAGACCCTCGGAGGACTACCGCAAGGATGGTTGATTCGGGTTATGAACATTTGACAGCCATAAGCGCAGGCCTTAACTTGCTCTTGAACCGCTGCCTTGAGTTTAGAAAATCAAGATTCGCAGTGCATTATGGACACAGATAGACGCACGTTATTTCTCACGGCCCTATGTTGTCTGGGAGAGCATTGCTATAGGACCGGAATTGCCAGGTTGCGAGCATTATTACAATAGTAGTCCGTGATTTGATTATGCGCTAGCCATGACTGCCTTGCAAGCTTTTAATGCCCCCACGACCGTGAAGCATATCAACGGAGTAATGGCATACATGATCTATTGTTCCAATTCTAGTCAGTCTTGGTCCAAGCGCTCTTATCACATAAGGAATTTTTGGGAGGAAATCACGCACACTCAGGAATTTAGCGATACTCATCTTCTCCTCCTCACTACTGCCAGACACATCCGCCAGCGCAGTAAGCTTCATTGCCGGCGGACCCGTAGGCATGAGCATCATTGTAAACCATAACATAGGATCTTCATTCAGGAGGTTGGTGTGAGAGGCGATGAGATATATGAAGGCGATCGAAACGGCTGGCCAGACAATAAAGCGCATGGTCGTCACAAATACTAGCGGGATCCATGGTACCGTACCACTATCCTCCCCTCTCTTCATTTTCCTCATACTACTACTCAACTTCGCGCCCACGACAACGACCTGTAGCGAAGCAAAGAGGCCGCCGATATTTTTGACACTATCAGTCAGCCATGCTGTAAAGATCCCTCCGTTTTCCGGATTTCCGAAGAAAGCCTTGTGGAATGGAGGAACGAGTCCGAGAATCGCGCCGGTAATTGCACCAATCAAAGGTGCATGCAAAAAGGCGTACGAGAAGTGGAGGAATGATCGTATCCATGGAGGGAATTTCTCCCATGCTATCTCGCCTTTATCATAGCCGTAGCGTTCAGCTGCGAGCTCGCCACTTCGGACGAAGCTGGGCAAGAGGGAGGTTTGCTCATGGGGTTCTTCGTTATTTCCTTGGCGGCTGTCTTGGCCACCAGGGCGTGCTCCGTAGGTGCCATTGCCATTGCTCGGCTCCGGCGCGAGAGGAAAGAGTGGACCCTCAGGCGCACCATTATCAACAAGGTTTCGTTGCTCCTCATCACCATCGTCTTTCTTCTTTTCTGGGGCGTGTTCTCCGTCCAATAACTTTGGTCCGATCGCAAAGGTCAACGCATCTCCAATAATGGCGTTTACGAGGAAGTAAGATTGAGCACGCATCAATGCAGCGTCTACAGTGTCGGTGTCTGACGCCAGTAATTCGTCAAGGATGCCGGTTGAGGCTAGAGACTCGATGAGGAGGAGGGGCAGGGCGGTGGTATTGTTGAAGGATATGGCGGGTGTGACCCAGGAGGGAAGTTTGAAGAAGCGGGTCACGAACCAGCCGAGGAGCATGGAGGAGAGGGCGTAGAAGAGTCCCCAAACTATAGACCGTGAATTAGCCCACTTAGTTCTACGCAATGAAGGCGCAGGGTTCAAATTTACTCAGGATGGGCACATAGCGAATGGCAGTGTCTGCGTGCAATTGACTTCCGACCTTAGTAATCAGGAGGGCGGGCAGGAACATTCGCACACATAAGGTGCTAATTTGCTTGGTGCTGTCTCCTTTGAGGATGTCGAATTGGGCGGCGAGAACTCCGTATAAGATGACTAGAAGTACACTGAGAGAGGCTTGGAGGGCGCCCAGGAATGAGGTTAGGATTTCGTTCGCCATGTTGATTTATAGTTGCAGGGTAATCAGGGGCTGATGATGGAGGTCATGGAGACAAGAAGGATACCGAGACGCTCGAAGCAGTTGAAAAGCAAGCATACTTTACATGTAATGTATTCCTGGCGACCTGATAGCGGGTGTTCCTCGGCAGATCTGACACTAGGCCTGGATTGTGAGTTCCTCACAAGGCTGGGGAACAATTCTCCGAGCAGTGGGAAAGACTGCACAGGGCATAATTGAGTTCAGTATGATATCTATTGAAAATCGTCAAGTCGTAGACGGCCAACTGTACTCATAGATGACGATCGGAGGAGAAAGCAGGTTCACTAAATAAGTAATGAATGCTCGACCTTCCATGCTCAATGACCGAAAGAGTTCATTACAACCCACGAATACCAAGTCGAATGCGTCGTGCCATACTCCATCATGGTACATCAATCATCATCATATCTCATCCCAGACCCACCCCTCGATAACCTAACGGCCTCCCGGCTGCGGCCCCATAGGTGGCGGAGGTAGCGCCCCACTCGCATACGGATTCCCGTCTGAATAATGCGGTCCATTAGGCTCCCCGTAATACCCGGCTCCAGCGGCGTAGTCAGACGCAGGTCCAGGTGAATATGGACTCTGCGGATAGGCAGGAGTCGCCTGCGAGTGTAGGTTCGGCGTCGACGTATTGTATTCATCGTGATGACCGTGCACATGCGTCACTCCATATTTCTTGTCATCCAACGCCCTTTGCTCCCTCCTTGCATGTCGCTCTGCCCTCTTCAAATCGAATTCATGCGCTTCATCTCTCTGCTCTTTCATTTCCTTCCACTCACTGTAGGCGCCCTTAATACCGAGTGCTGCAACGCCAATGGCTGCAGCATCCTGCAGTCTCCCTTTGTTCTTTCTCCTGCGAGCCTCTTGAGGCGACATCTCTCCCTTAGCAACTTCCTTCCGACGCTCCTGGCGACCTTCGATGCTCTTGTAGACGCTCTGGGCAGCATGAATGGTAGCGACAGAAGCTAGACCGGCGGTAATGAGTTGCTTGTGACCCATCTTCTTTCGTTCTTTCTCATCTTCTGAGGACGATGAATCGTCCTCGGAGCTGCTTTCGCTCTCTGGCGATGACTTGATACCGTCACCGCCCTCGCCACCGCCGCCACGAGGTCGTGATTGGTAACCCCGAGGTGGGGAATCGTCATCATAGCCACGACGAGAGCCACGACTATCTCCGCCTTTGTCACCTATCCCAATTGCTGCCATACCTTGCCTCGCATAGTCGCTTACACTTTTGCTACGCTTTCCTCGACCTCCACGACGATCACCGTCATCAGAGCTGTATCGACGACCTCCTCCTCCTCCTCTATCAGTCGATTTGTTTCTGTCCATGAACATCTTCCCAGCTGCGGCAGCTAATCCTCCAGCACCTAGCGCAGCAAGACCGCCGCTTCCTCCTCCCCTGTCATCACCTCGCCCACCGCGCGATCGAGAACGAGATCGGGACCCGTCCTTGTCACGAGAACCGTTGATCAGCCTATTACCGGCCAGACCGCCTATGACAGCCTGGAGACCGTCCAGAGCGCCACCTCCTTGTCCGTCCTTCTTGCCGCTATTGAGCAGTCCATCGATACCTCCAGCACCAACAGCAGCAGTCAACACACGTCTTCCCTTTGGCCCTGCCCAACCTCCTGGCTCTTTGCGACTGCGGAAAGCCTCTACAGCACCAGCGGTCAATGCAGCTCTTGCGGCTTTCATCAGCTGTTCTTTCTGATCTCCGCCGCCACGGCTACGACCACCGCGGGAACGCGAGCGAGAGTCTGAACTATAGGAATCATCACGGCGACGACGGCCACCTCGACTTCGACTCCGGTCTCGGTCCCGATCTCGACCATGTTTTTCTGAGGCAGCGCCTGCGGCAGCGCCTATACCGAGGGCTGCGAGCGCTTGTTCTCCCAAAGATTTTCGGCGTTCTGGTTTTCGTCGGGGTTCAGGCGAGCTTGAGAAACTGGACGATGAATAGTCCCTACGTCGATCTCCTGCTACATGTCAATAATGGCCAAATGTATCTTGAAGGACGACCCACGTCTCTTATCCTGCTTTCGAGGACGATCATCATAAGAATCATTGTCATATCTACCTCCGCCGTGTGACTTGGCACGCCGCGGTGGGCCACGATCCTTTTCTTTGCGTCGTCGAACATAGGCTCCACCTCCGGGTGGAAAATCCCGTTCAACTTCTTCAGCGGAAGAAGAATCATCACGACGTCGACGGACTAACTCCCCACCTCTGGGAGCACCTCTAGGATCACCTCTGTCGTCACTTCGATCACCTTTTGCTGGTCTTCTGCGAGCTTCGATGATCTCTTCCTCTTCATAGACAGACCCGTCATCGCGATCGCGCCGATCTCTTCCGCCTCCTCTGTCTTTATCACGACGGCGGTCAGACCTCCTGTCGTCTCTATCATCGTAATATGAGGACATCTTGAAGAGATCTTATGAGATTGTAGAGTGAGGTCCTTAATAGTTTTCGTGATCCGGATAATTTCGCTTGTTGCGCTCCGTAGCCTGAACCTTGTCAGGGGGCTCGAAAGAGGGGTGAATGCTGAATGGATGAGTCGAGGGGATGTAGAGGTGTGAAGGATTGATGAGACGATGTGAAAAAGTAAGAAGAAGAGTAAGAAGAAGAAGAAGAATGGTGATGTGGGTCCCTCAACTGCACAGTGCTTAGAGACGGGAAAAAAGATAGAGTGATCGTCGGTGCAGTGGCGCTTGAGTGGTTTCCTGGTTTCCTATTCGAAGATAGGAAGTCCCTGGATGTAATTATGCGCGGGAAGGCAAACAGTTGTACAACGCACTGTCCGGCGGGGAACTCCTGGCGCCTCCGTTGATGTTGACAGGAAGACAAAGATGGTTGGGAGTGTACGTCACTTCAGCTTGGCAGGGTTTACTGTAGCAAAACCCTGGCAGCTAGCGGACGTTCCAGGCGCTTGACGAAACTCCTCGCGCTTGGTTGGTTAACCCTTGCGCTTCATACGCCACCGTTGAGTTTCAGTAAGTACTGGTGACTGTGTTAATGTTACCATCCTCTCATCCTCGTCGTTTCGATCACATTTCAGACCGTAGGAATTTGAATGGTCTACCGTCTCGGTTTGTGGCGGAATGTTGACAGCCTTGGCGGGGTCGGAATTAGCCTCGGTAGACACGTATTTACCCAAAGCATGTACCCGTGGTCCTCATCATCATCAAAAATCGAGATCCTTCTTCAAACATCCAATTGGACGCACGCTAAGGTATCCACAGCATAAGATTCCCTACTTTACTGAACCCCCTACCACCCCCTCCGCCGTGCCGGGCGGCATAACCTCCCCTACAATGAGTATAGAGATAAGATCCCCCATCACCCGAGACTTTGTATTATACGAGATCCCCTACCGCATAAAAATGCGTTCTGAGAGCGATCTTTTTTCAAGTGCAATGTATGCCGCAGGCAGCTCTACGCACAGCCTCTCACCTTCCATAGTATCCAAAACATCTTCTCCTAGAAACTACGTTGTTCCTGTCGCGATGGGCAGCGTTTCCCAAAACTCTATCGGCTTTAATCGGCGTTCCCGAAGATCTTCTTCCCCAAAAGTGGCTATTTGTGACGAGAGACTCTTCAAATTCACTCACCCAATTCCAGGGCCCGCCTTTACAACCATTACCACAGGTGGTGGCAAATCAGCTAGGGTGATACGATGCTAACGATGACTAGCAAGCCGAAGGCGTAGGCGTTCTTTTGACATTGTAATTTCTAGTCAAGCTCATCATCGCCCAGCCCACACCGCCTTTTGCAATGCCGCGTGAGGTATTTTGGGGGAAAAGGGGTTGCTATACGTAAAGTATCTTGAGCAAGACGCTGAGCGATGTAGGAGTGCGTATGTTTCTTTACAGGAACTCTAATTGCAGTAGTGCGGGTAGCCGGCACCGGTCGTCCTAGGGTTGTTCACAGACGTACCATCTTCCACTTCGAATCTCGTCCTTATAATCAGACTACTCAGCCTTAGCCTCAAACCCCATACTGATCCCTAGGAACTGCCTCTGTGCTCGACAGTGAAGACATTAACCCAAGGCCCAGAACTTGCAGTGCGCTTGACAATACAAGGATATGCCAGAGACATTCTTCTTACTGGCGGCGGCACCAGCAATACCGGCACCGCAAGCTGGGACAAGGAGTAGCGGGAGCATGCGAATGCCGGCATCTACAGGCGACAAGCCGTTGACTATTTGAGATCATTGGTCAAGGTTGATGATCGTGACCATGAAGGGAAGCCTGTTAGGAAGCCGGATCTGAAATTGGTCGCTCAGCGTTAGAATCTAGGTACTGCCAGAGTGCACCCGCAACGACCCGACGAGTCAAAAGTCTGGTGGACAAAATTGGCGGCGTTGTTATCTTCGCGAAACCACTGGTCAAGACCGCCTCCCAACTAACGAACACGACCCAAGATACGCCAGCAACGACGAAGCTGGCTACGATGGTGCCGCTGTGCCATGGGGTTTCACGCCTCACTGTTCCACCTACCTAGTGCAACATGGCCTCAGTCTCGGATGTCACTTACGCAACTCTTGCTTTCCCTCTCTTTCACTCTTTTCCTCCAACGCACGAAGAATCAAAAGCTAGGCCGCAAAAGTTCCTGGGACATGCATAGGTATCCACGAGAGCTTGCACTTTGACCCTAACACGATAGTAGCGCAGGTCGTTGTGAACTGTTTGCTCTTGAGATTATTTGATAGTCAACATACTTCAAAGCCGTGATATCGGACTTGATCAAATATCAGTCAGAGTACATCGATAATGGGATTGGGAGTGGGCTTGGTACGAACGACCCAGCGGAAGAAACCTGTAGATCCGTTAGGCACGCAGCCGGCAACCACAGTCAGGCAGTAAGAGGACCGGGCAAAAGTCATGCACAGATGAGGGCATTATGCGAGAAATTCCAAGATCTACTACGGTGGAAACCGAAGAGTTCATAGCTGTTCAGTCCAATGGGTGGTTGTAGGGAGAATAAACTACCCTAAAGCCTTCCTCCTTTCCATTTCAGCACAGGTTTGTTGATAACGGCCAGATCGGGTTGACAGTTGATCTCAAGGGGCTCAGAACACCAGCTGTTTGATGTTGGGAGAATAGTTTCTCTCCACAGAAAAGGAGATTTCGCGTGGTCATAATTAGAGAATGTAGCAAAAGTCACGCATAGAGGGCAGAAACTCTTAATGAAACTGTACAAGTCCTGCGCGGCGCCGAGAAAAAAATGACAGTCCTTATTAACTTTCTTGCGAATCTTTCTCAAGCACTTGGGCAGATGCTGCCTTGTTTCAACAGTGCGTGGGTATCGATTCAGCAAATGCTAGGAAGGTTCGGACCGTGTTGTGCTTCATGTGGAGAGCAGATCTTCGTTTCATGTGTGATCGCGGAGAACTCGCCACAGTGGGACTAGGAGTCAGTGGGTCTCGTGACAAAGAAGCTTGTCTCACACACCGTTTCTACTGCGGCAGACACGTTTCCACTACGGGATATATACCCCTACTTTACCTGCTACCTGTACAGATTTCAGCTTAGTATCAATCTCTTCGTCATCATAACGCTTATCGAGCTCTAGCACGGCCCCGACGTTCAGAGCCATTGCATTCTTCCCAGGCCGCCCACGCCTGTACATAGCTGTAATCTCACTCCAGGTCTATACCGCACAGGCATGGGAGTTTTCGTCACGCCGAAGTACGATATGTGGCTGTTCAGCCCTGCTCGCCCCAGCGTTGAGGCGGCCCAACCACTTATCCGTATCCTATGTGTGCTCCATGTCTGTGGGTGATGCGCGAGAACGACGCAGCTAAGTTCCTTTGACTCGGATTGTGGTGAGATTTGTGGATTACTAGCGCAACGTCAGCAACCCCGTGTTACTTCCACTCCGTGGCATTCCACAATACCATTCCGTGACATTGGAAGAACAACGATCCCAAGTTCATATATTTCGCACGCAGCCTCGCTTAACAATGCATTGTCATGGAACGGAGCGGTTCGTGACAGGTCTAGTGCCCCGTCACGCCCGTTCACACGAGAGCGCCTATCCACGGGTTCCTCTTGACCTAAGGCTTTGCTCCTGACAGATTTTGTGCGTACTCATTCCCCCACAAGCCTTCCGTATCACTAGGCAATCTGTTTCTCTTGGTTTCGTCCGATGAACTGCAAAGACATATACATCTCCACTATCTCAATGAACCAGACATATGGTTCATCAAACCCGGCAATTGAAGACAACGACGATGGACGAGTCCCGCGACACCCGATTCTCAGAGAAAAGATCCATCATCAGGCGCAACACAAACAGCTGGGAACCTGAGTCCCCCAAAGCACTCGTGTTTGACCCTTGGAAGCCCGAGGAAGTGACTGATGAAGAAGTCAACGAGTATAATAGTAATTAGTTCCCGCACGCATGCAAAACTGGTGATGGTCTTCCATAGAGGCAACAAATAGCCTTGAGATTCAGCTATCAAGATGGCGCAATCAGGTTCACATCTACGAAGACTAAGCGAAGATGGGATACATCTTTACCTTACGACCTGATCGGCTTGGGTTCGTCAAGATTTGCAAGCGCAGGTTGGGCTATAGTTACAAAGTGCTCCACGTCAAGGGAGAGAAGCTGGTGCGACCTGACTAGGTCACTGAAGAGAGAAACATGGTACTCGGGTCTTTGGTACCTGGTAGGGTTCAAGCCTAGAAATGACGGCGGATTTTGTTTTGACTGCAACTTCTTCTGGGTCTCGAGGCTAGATTTTGCGTCAGTTCCTGTCTTGATTAAAACACCGTTCGAGGATCATACGTGTCTCAAGCCTAAGATTTATGTCGCTTTCCGCATCTACTCAGCATCGTTTAGATATTTTCGAGTATCCCATAGGTCTCAAGCGTAGATCTTACCGTGCGTTTTGTATTCACTGTAGCTTCTTCTAGGTCTCAAGCCTAGACTTCGCGTCAGCCCCTGTCTTTAAAGAATTTCGTTCGAGTATCCCATGGGTCTCAAGCGTAGATTTTATACACCTTTCCGCATCTGCTCAGCTGGCTTCAACTCTTCGTCCCTCGAGATATCTTCTGCCACTCTCATATACACCCAGGTAGAGTCCAGATCCCAAGGCCGTCCATAGACCTCTCAGAGCACCTCCTCTAAACAGCCCCTTCACGCCTTCCGTCCTCAATATCTCCCTTCCCACAGCCAGTCCACCCGCTCTCCCACCTCTTGCAGCCTGCTGTGCCTTTTCAATCTCCGCCTTTGCATCTCTTCCCTGCGCTTCAATCTCCTTCACAATTTTTTGCTGCGCTTCACCTCTTGGCTGGTCGCTGTCAGCAGCGCTGAGCATAATCCTCGTTTTGACAACGTCAATCGGCGTGGTTATTACTGCAGCTACCGAGCCTGCTGAGCCCGCCGAGATAGCTGTCACAAGGGCCGTCTCCCACATCGAACCCGTCGCTACGCCTCTTCGCTTCCGGTAGGCATGTATAGAAGTGCGAAGATGTTCGAACATGGGAAATTGCATAGCTGTGAAGGGTAGATTGCGGCCTGCGAGCGCTGTGTAACCTCTCCATAGCTGAGTCGGGCTATTGAATTTTCTCAAGGCACGTATAGTGGCGTTGCCGTCGAAGATCTTGTTGGATGATGGCGAGCGTGGGGAATGGGAGACCATCTGAGCATTTTGCTTGAGGACTTCGGCGGGCGTAAGGATGAAGCATGATACTAGCTCTCCCGCTGAGGAAGCGACCGAGTGAGTTATGGGGGTTGGGAGGGAAGTGTGGCCTAGAATGGATTTCGTGCCTTCGTAGGTGGTGAAGAAGGCTCCTGCTTGGAGAGATCAGTGCCTGGTAAGTACTGGGTTGAATGGAGAGACTAACAAGATGGTATTGTGGCCAAGATGACGCTGCCTATGCCTTGGTACAAGCCACGGAAGAGCGAGCGATTGACAGCGCTGGTCGAGGGGTTGGTGTATAATCGCTTATAGTTCGGTGATTGTAGTCGAGTCTTGATGGTGTCAAGAGGGTACACCAAGAGGTCGACTGCAAATGCTGCAAATGCACCAGCCTTTCAAGTGAATGAGCATTTCAGTTGTAGAAGTTTGGAAGAAGGAACTTACAATTAAGATGTCGGTATTAGTATTGTTGAATGACATTGCATGGCAGTGGTTGTACAAATCCAAAGACCTAAACGCATGTCATCGTTTTTTACTTAAAGCTCTTCACGGCTACTTCCGCCACACCCGCCACACTCAGAGTTTGTGGCGGAGAAAGGCTAAAGTAAGTGTCTATTCTACAAATGCACCTACGCAACATCGCTTCTGCGACAATTACATGCAGAGTCGCCAAGCCATGGTAAGGGGAATCCAGGCGATGTTGGGGGTTCTTGGAGCCGGAAAGAAGGCAGCATAGGTTGATAGTCATAGAGAAGTAATGGCACTTCGGGCATCACTCAAGGGAAAGTCGAAAAGCAGAAACATGTCGTAAAAGGTAAGGTTGGAATCCGTATAATGTTCCAATGATGTCGCAGCGAATCTCGAAACGGATGCAACTCCAACTCTCAAAGTCTCAAGAACACGAAAACTTGTATATAAGGTATCACTCTCTCCCTTTGATAGATACCATTCGGGGGAAGTGTGTGGGTCAGTTGCGGTGGCTTCTAGTAAGGCCACACGGCCTCCATTCCTTTGACACGAAGCGCCTTGTAGTTCATGCCCAAGCGTCGTTGCCAATTCTTTTTCAACCCGAGACGATCCAGCCTCAGAGTCACCCGCGTAGCCTCGCTGCTCTTCCATGTCTGCGTCCACGTGCACCCGGTTACTCCACCGCGGACGCTGGATTTCAAAGCTGTTGGACTCTTCTGTCGAGAAGAATTAGTGGTGCAACAAGATCATGATGAAGGTGGAGAGAGGATATTTAAACAGGTTACTATTGAGTTCATTGATCTCATTGGAAATGGTGTGCACTCAATGGTCTCATATCATGTAGAATGGTTGTTCATTATCATATTCTATAAAGAAGTATATAGGAAGGATGGAGGTGACTACCTATCTATGGTGTGAAGCCACACTAAGACTATTTGTTGGCAATGTGATAGGCTATGCCCAATACAATTAGGGCTAGGGCTATATATGAATGCTATATAAATAAATCGCATATATAGATAGATAGAATATAAGGAAAGAACTTTATATAGATAGATATAGGCTTAATATAAATATAAAAAGTCGCTTATTAAATTACTAGAGATTCGTTTTTTCGAGTTATTCGATTTCGGCTTATAATCTATAGTAAATCGAATTACTTTAAGAGTTATATCTTAATCTTTTAAATATATTAATTCTATATATACGCTAAGTAAATTAATTACTCTAATATATTATAGTTATAGCTATATAATTATTATCTATAGCTATATAATTATTATTAATAATTATATTATTTATAATTATATTATTTATAATTATATTATCTATAGCTATATAGCTATAATTCTTAGTTATATTATAACTAATAATTATAAGCCGTTAAAATTAATACTCTTTTTTTATTTAGCTATTGGAAAGATAGAGATAGTAGAGTAAATAGTTAATATTATTTTTCGAAAAGATCTTTATAAAGAAAGTAGAGAAAGTAGAAAAATAACGTAAACTTTTAATACGGCTCTTTAGTTTATTCTTCTAGAATATATAATAACTCTTATATATAATAAGATTATTTCGAGAAAGTAAATTTGAGTTTTATATAATATCGAATTTTCTCGATAGCGATCTTTTAATTAATTAAATAGCTATATATTCTAAATAGCTCTTTATATTATTTAAATAGCTTCTTATTAAGCGATTTAATAAGAATATTTACTATTATTTAGATTATAAATATATAATCTATTATAATTATCTTATTCTTAACTAATTAGCGAATATAATAATACTAGATATTAATATATTTAATTCTTTAATAATACTCGAGATTCTTTATAAGACTAATAGTCTTCTTATTATTATTAAGTAATATTATAGAATCTTTATCTAATACTCGAAAATGAACTCTTTATAATTATTATATAATTTATATAATAATCTTATTTCTTTCTATTAAGATTATATATTTAGCTTCTATAGTAGATATAACTACTTCTTACTATTTTCGACTATATTATATATATACTACTTATTTATATAATAAGGCGAATTTATAGATAAACTTACGGTTTTTCTAATTATTATCATATACGAAATTCGCGAATTCTTTTAATATTTTTATCTTTTAATAGCGTAGATCTAGAGATATAATACTTCGTATATACTTAAATACTCGATTTACGATATTTATATAGCGGATAATAGAATTATAGCTAAATTAATTAAGCTTTTCTATAACGAAGGCTATATTAATTTATATATTAGTTATAAGAAATATAAGGCTTTCTATTCGCTTTTAATATTATAACTAATTCGTATATTCTTTTTCTAATCGATCTAATTAGATTAATTTATATCTATTAATAGAGATATAAATAAAAATTATTTAATTTATTAAATATTCTTTAAATATCTTTTTAACGTATTATACTTATTTAATAATTAAGATATAAGATTTTTAATTATAATAAACTTAAATATCGAGAATATAATTAATTAAGCCTACTTCGATAGCTTTAAATTCTTTATAGATTTAATATTTAATATAATCTATAGTACTTTATAGCTTAATTTTAATAAGAATATCGTTTATATAAAGTATTATAATAACTATTTCTCTTAATAATACTTAAATAAAGATATAACTATTAACTATAGTAATTGTAAATCTTATTTTCTTAATAATATACTTAAATTTCTCATTTTAGATATAAGCTAATTACTTAAAGTTATATAACTCTTTCTAAAGAAGTAATATTTTACTTTTAATATTAATTACTAATAAGTAATCTAATAATAAAGTTATATAGATTTTCTTATAGAGATCGCTATTAAAATAAATATTATTAATATTTATTTATTCTATTAGAAGATTTATTATTATTATTATATATAATAAAAATAGATATAAAAAGTTAAATTATAGAGTGAGAATAAAGATCTTATAAAAGTCGATATTTTCTATTTATGTAAACTCTCTAATAACGAGTTTAGTCTTAAATTTATTAATAGTTTTATCGCTATTATATTTAATCTTAAAAACTTATTTATAAATAACTAAGCGTCTATTAGTCGATAAAATAATAAGCTTTTAAATTCCTTTAATAATTAAAACGATAATTTCCTTAATAGTAGCTTATTTTTATTCGCGAATATTTAATTTATAAATAACTTTCTAATAAATAAAAAATTTAATTATAATATTTATAAGCTTAGTCTTATTCTTTATATTAAAGTTATTATAGAATTTATAAAAATTATAATCTAGCTTTTTAATATAAGATTATTATATAAAAATAATAGTTTAAGATATAAGATATCGCTTAATATAATTAGAAAGATTAGAGATAAGTATAAATATAGTAGATTATTAAATATTAATCTTAGATACTATCTCTTAATTTATTATTTTCTTATTACTTAAAATATTAAAAGTCTCTTTAACTTCGTAAAGGCCTAGCGAAGACTTTAATTTAATTTAATATATATTTAAATTACTTAATCTCGAATCTTTACTATTATTTATATTCTCTAGAAAGTTAATAGAAACTTCTCCCTCTATTTAAGAATTTTATATATCTTTAATTTCTTTAATTTATAGCGATAGTGTAATATCTAATATAAGCCTTTTATAATTCTTTTTATTATTATTACTATTAGATATAATCTTAATACTACTCTAGATAAAGATATTATTAAAATTATTATCATTTTAGCGAGTAAAGATAATATCTATTTATATAGAGTTATAGGCTATTAGAAACGAAGTTAGAGTTATTAATTAAACTCTCTTATAATTCTTATAAAAATAAATATTTATAAATTATTTAAATTGATTATTTTGAGAGTTATAAATTCGATATTAAGTAGATAAATAATAATTAATATATATACTCTAATAGACTATAATATATAGCTTACTTTCTTATTTCTCTTTTAATAGATAAATTAAATATAAATAATCAAAGACTTTTTTATAACTTAAATTCGATTTCTTATTAAATTATAGTTTATAGAATAATTTACTTTCTCTACTATTATATAATAATCTATTTTTTAAATAATTTATATAAACTGCGATCTCTAATTAGAAGCTTATAGATAGATTTAACTAATTAAATATAAATCTTATAAATCTAATTAATATTCTATTAAATCGTTCTATAATATTATTCTAATATAAGATATAGATAATTATAAATTTTATAGTAATATCTTATTTTTTAAATATATTCTTAACTAATTTATACTTCTCTATATTATTAATTCTAATTAATATTACTTCTCTTACTCTAGTCGTTTTATTAATTATAATTATATTTCTAAAAATAAAGATATAGATCTATTTTTTTAATATAATAAACTCGAGATTTAATTAATTAATAGTCTTATCGATAAGAGATATAAACTACTTACTACTCTCTATAATATTAACTATAGAATATAGTTTCTAGAAGTTAATATATATTTAAGCTTCTAATACTATTTTCTTTAGTCTAGAATTCTTATTAATCTATTAAATTATTTTTATAAAATTATATATATTATATTAAAATTCTTTTAATAGTTTTATTTCCTCTATACCTCTTATATAGAGATATAAATTCTTTAAATAATACGCTTTAATATAACTTAATCGTTAATATATTAGTCGAAAATAATTAACTTATTCTTATTTTATAGATATAGATATACTTTTAATAAGAGATCTAGACTCTCTAAAAGCGAATACTCTATTAGATATCGATTTAATTAATTAATATAAACCATTTCTTATATAGCCTCTTATTATTATCTTATCTATAAATATATTAATAATTCTAATATATAGACTTTCGAATTATATCTTAAAACTCTTTCGATTTAGTGCTATAATAGATAGTAGATTATTATCTATTTTTAAAATATATAGAATATTCTTTATAATCTATATATAACTATCTATATAAATTTAAATAATTCCTCTATCTCTTATTATTAACTTACTTTAATTATCGAATTTTATCTTTTTCTAATAAGGCTATAAGTCGATAAATAGTTTCTTATTTAATATTATATAGCGAATCGCTTTAAAGTTTATTAGTTAGCTACTATCTTTTAAAAAATCTATTATTATAAAGAAATTCTTTATTAATAATACACTATTTATAGACTCTAGCTTTTCTCTAATTATTTATAAGTCTTTCTTTCGATTATATATATCGCTTATATCGCTAATATTACTATTATTATTTAATTTATTCGCTACTATAATAGTATAATCTAAGTATTCTTATCTACTATCTTTAAATATCTTTAAACCCTTTAGTTAATTCTTTAATTCATAATTTTATTTATTCGAATCCTTCGCTTTATAGTTCTTATTCTTTTCATTTTTTTATTTAAATACTCTTTCTTATAATACCCGATTTTCTTATAGCTATAGTATTTTATCTTATTTATATCTTTAGAAAGCTTTTAACTTAGTTAGTTCTTTCGTTTATTATATATAAATAAATCTTTATTCTTAATCTATCTATCTTACTTTATAGTTTATAGATATTTTATAACTATTTTAATAATAAGATTATTATTAATTCTTAAATTATATTTAACTATATCGAACTTACTTCTCTAATAAGCGTTTATAATTATTATCGCTATAATAAGATCGTATAGTATATAAACTAGATTTAGATTTATAACTTCGTTTTATAAATTTCGTAAATCTACTATTATTTAATCGATCGTTTAATCTATTAATTTAATATATTCGAGAAACTTCTATAGTATAATAGAAAGATGTTCTTTATTACTTATTTTATAAATTCGATAAAGCTTATTTTATATAGATTTAAAAGTAATAAGATAAGCGATATAACTCTTCTAATTTCGATTAACGTTATCTCTAATTAATATAGCGATTTATTTATTTAAAATAGTTTATTATTTAACTAGCTCTCTATCGAATTATATAAATATTAATAATTTCTCTAATACTATTTTAAAGATATCTTATCTCTCGAGGAATTATTAATAGTTCTAGATCTATAGATAGTAGTTTAAGTTCTTTAAAACTTTTATTTTAATATATAATTTACTAATAAGTCTCTTATTTAGTTTTTTTAATAAATTAATTATTAGTAAATTATTTAAATCGAATAAAAGATTCTCTTTTTTCTCTTCTTTCTTCTTTCTCTTTAAATAAAAAAGGCCTCTAGTTAATAACGCTATTTATTTAGCGAATAAATAATCTTATTCTCTAGCTTACTATAGTCTTATTCTCGAGTATTCTTTAATAAGATTTTTAAAATAATTATATTCTTTAGTATTTAGAGAGATTATAGCAATAATAAATAGATATAATAAAAGATTAAAATCTTAATTAATAACTAATTAAGCTTATAATCTATTAGTAATATAATAAGCTATATCTAATATAATTAGAGCTAGAGCTATATATAAATATTATATAAATAAATTATATATATAGATAGATAGAATATAAGAAAAGAACTTTATATAAGTAGATATAGATCTAATATAAATATAAAAAGTCGCTTACTAAATTACTAGAGATTTATCTCTTCGAGTTATTTAATTTCGACTTATAGTCTATAGTAAATTAAATTACTTTAGAGATTATATCTTAGCTTTTCAGACGTATTAGTTTTATATATACGTTAAGTAAACTAATTACTCTAATACACTATAGCTATAACTATATAACTATTATCTATAGCTATATAACTGCTACTAATGACTATATTATCTATGATTATATTGCCTATGACTATATGGCTATAACCCCCAGCCACATTGTGGCTAATGGCCATAAGCCGTCAAAACCAACACTATTTGCCACCATAAGGCGTAGTCACAACACCTATTTTGAACTTAGTAGTGTGTAGAAATGCTGGCCTCCTATTGGCTGATTCCAACTGATCTCTTCGACCGCTAGGTGACGGTTTCCCTGCTCATAGACGAGGGTTTGGGGAGGATGGTACTCCCAGCCAAGCCAGCTTTCTAAGCGACGTTTTCTGAACACGGGCGATTTCCATGATCGCTCCGAGTCATCGGATTTGCTCGAATCCGCTGAGGTTATGGCTCTGAGAGTTGCAACGATGGAAAAGAGGGAGTTGAATGATCACTAATACATGTGTTCTCTCTTGTATGGTGTATCCGTAGGAGGTGGGTTGAGGATAGAGGTGGTGAAGGGTCAGATTGCGCGAAGCTCCTGACCGTGGGAGATGAGAAGGGCACAGGGACGTTCACAAAAGCCGGCAATGCTCCACAGCCTGGGACAATAGAGACCGATCAATCCCGACTCCGAAAGCCGCCTCAAAAGGCAGCAATGCATGCCGCAGTCATGGACCAATCAGTCCCGTACGATGGGCCCAAGCGGAACTATCTTGAGACGGATGCAGCCCGACAAACCAAGACATTCTGAGGCGAGTTCGACCCAGGGTTTGGGCGAACAATGGCTTGTTCGGGCCAGCAATGCATGCCACACCCACGGATACTAGAGACCAATCAACTGCATACAGTCTGCCTCAACCAAAATTACCTTGGCACAGTGGTAGTGTGGAGATCCATGATATGTTGAGAGGCGAGTTGTCCCCTTTCCCGGCAGTGTTTCTATTCAAGGGTTGGGGGGCGAAGTTGAAACGACGCCCGTCCTTTGCAACAGATATGAAACGGAAATTTGATGACCACTCAAATCGGGAATTTTGAGAATTCAACATTCAAAAACTCCTCGCACATGCTAATTCAATACTGATGCACTTTTAAAGCGAGGCGTCGCCTGCCCAAGCGTCCAATGTCCCAGCAGCATGCGTCTCCGATTGCTTGACAAGGCTGAAGACAACAGCAAAACAGTCTTCTACATCGCGCAGCGACAGTTGAAAACCGAACAGCATACAAGCAAGGCCTCTGCGCTCTCGTCTTGCTTTCTCTTCCAACTCAAATTTACCCTCACAGCCCAGACCCAATTTTCTCTACCATCACTTACCATAAAAAACACACCACAGCCCACAGAGCACCATCAGCGACTGGTCGGGCCGCGCTCGTGAACATGCCACATGTCAACGCTGACTCCCCGAACACTAACTCCAAAAACGCCGTTACAAGCGTTGGGTCGGCGACGAAAATGCTTCGGCAAATGCCATGGAAGGGCATCCCTTTGCTGACCATAACGCAAATATGCCGGGTATCTTACAGTCAGAACGACCGCAACAAGACACGACCTTGGCCGAATCCCGGTCTGCACCATACGGAAGAGCTAGTAGCTTCACAGTCTCGCTCGTATTTCGTTTGATGCTGTTTTCTGAAAACTTCAATTGTCAAACGAAAACCACCAATTACCCTAAGTCGTCCAGTCAATACTCATCCACCCTCTATACAGGGCGCTGAGCTCCTCGAGACTCCACTCCTCCTCCGTTCTACCCGGTCCGTCCTCCTTAAAGCCAGCGTTAATCACGCGCAGCCGAGCCGGACAAGGACGCTCTCGCATCTGGACCTTCTGCGAGGTCTTCGGATAATTTTCGATGCTATTCCACCCGTTGTTGCGTGACACCTTGTTCTTCCGGCTCGACCCGGTAAGGCTGTCGTACGCGGATTGGTGCCTTGGGGACAATGGAGGACGTGGGTGGTACTTATAGTAAAGGCTGTTAGTAGGTTTCGGCCTGCTTGGTAGGGGCTTTCTTGTCTCATTCTTGAGAGAAGGGCGAGAGTGTGAGCAACCCATGCTAAAACCGACAGTTGGAGTTTTCTTCTTCTATACTATTAGTCAGAGTGAATCTTGCGATGTTTCGGACTTTCTTCTGACGGGTAAATTGCTCCAAGTGGGTCCTCTGAACAGCAACCGACTGTGATACGATACCTTACTTGTGAGCTCTAGATTTTATTTCACACAGAGTTAAGGAGCCACTGCGTAGGAACAAAGCCACACCGTTTCGAAAGTTTGATTGTTCCCAGGCTACCTCACTGCATCTTTGCGGAAGATACTAGACATCCCCCAACGCGAAATCGATTTGGAGACACAACGTAAGTCTCAGCATATAGAGGCTGGCTTCGATAAACACTTTACACCTTGCGTCAGTACCTGCATACATCTTCACTCGTCTCTCGTCACAGTTTCAGTCAGTCTACGTAGAGTCAGCAGATCAGCTAACAGCTCAGCATCGTATCGTGCGTCGGCGACGTAGCTACAGAAAATCTGCTTAGGAAAACAAGACGCTGGTCCGATTCATCTTTTACCCGCAAAGAGATCCTTAAAACAGTCTTCACTGCGCCAACGCCCTCGTTATGGCCAGATAGATCCCGGAAGGCATGCGAAGTGAAGAGACCTTACATGCATTTTAAGGAGGCACGAACAAGGAAACAAAAAGGGAAGATGAGAGCGTAGCAGGGACGAAGCATTGAGAGATGTCGAGGAAAACAAAAGAGATAGCTTGGGATAGCTTGAGGCAGTTCGGAGGCGAGTCCCAGAAGGCTCTACACCTTAGGCTTGAAGGCTTCAGTCTTCTCGAAGCCATCATCGAATCACTGAAGATCTACTGCGCACTAACGGAGCTATACACTTGAGAATGAAAGAGATGTACCAGATAGCTATAGAGTGAGGATCAAAGATGTGAAGAACACGTTCTCATCCACTTGGCAAGTTGGCAGTGGCCTACTTGTAGTCTAGTAGGTACGGATTTAGCGTATTCAAAAACATCTGAAATGCTTAATAATGATCGACCTTCGTAAGCTATCGAATCTGGTAGGGCGGTAACGCTAACGCTCGATCGGATAAAGCGTTATTTAACGGAATATCAAGAAATTTATTTAAACCCCTCGATATCTCTCGCTATTTTTTATCTTTATATTCGTGCTATAGTAAGATATTACTTATTCTTTTTCTTCTTCGATTTTACGCTATATATCTTATTTTCTATATACTTTTCTTCTCGATCGAGATTTAAACTTAAAATTGAAGTTTTTAATATTTACGATTTTTATAATTAGCGATATTATTAAGCTACTATATTATATCTTTATTAGAAAATTAATTTAAAGCGATAACGTTATTAAATAATATAATCTTTATCTATTAGCTAATTTATAATTTAAAAATATTTATTAAAAATAGCTTTATTTATAATAATTATAATTTTATTCTTAATTTAAATAAATAGCGATATCGATTTACTATATTATATCTCTATCGATTACTATATTATATAATACGCTTAAAATTATTATTTTAAAATAATTATATTTATAATAAGTAAGATTCTTATTCTTTACTATTAGCTATCTTATTAATTCGATTTAAATCTTTCTTTTTTACGCGTTATTATTATAAGCTAATATATCTAAATTATTAATATTTTAAAATAATAATTAAATAATAAAAAAGTAGATTCTTACTTTTATTTTTTCGAAGCGAGTTTATTTATTAAGTAATAATTTAATAATATAATTATATCTATATATTCGAAAAGATAATATTCTTAAATATTTAAATCGAAATAACTCGCTCGCTAATTAAAAAAAAGTTGAAATAAAAAAAGTTTAAAAATAATTATATTAAGCTTAAGGTGCTCTTTAAAAAATCTAATATAATAATTATATTCTAAAAAGTATAAGAATATTTTAAGCTCTATATTGAATAGAAAAGTAAGATTATTATAAGCGTTATCTTCTATTAATTAAAAGAATAAAGCTAAGATAAATACTATACTATATCGCTATCGATAAGCTTATTTACTTTAAAAGTAAGAAATTTAAAAATAAATTTATAATTATAATAATTGAAATATAATTACGAAATCTCGATCTATAGAGATATTATTTATATATCTTATATAAGTTTTAAATATTAAGTTAATAATTAAATTCTTTCGTAGTTAATAGCTTAATCGAGAATAAATAAATTAACGAAATATATTATTTATTAAAATTAAGGATTATATAAAATATCTATCTATATTTTATTTTTCTATCTTCTATTATATTAGATTTATCTTTTATTATATTAATCTCTTACTCTAATAATTTTATTATAGCGTACTTCTATAAGTATTATTTAATTATATATTAGAATATTAAATTAAACGTAGTTAAAAAATAAGAATAAGAATAATTTATATAGTATATTCGTTAAAAAGAATTTAGAAAAGAGTTTTCGCTTTTTAGTATTATTTTTAGTATATTATAAAGTTCTACTTTTAGAATATTAAAGTAATAATTTAAGTTTATAAAAGAAGAAGTAGTTTTTAATATAAGTAAAAATATAATTTATCTATTTAAAGAGTTAGATTAATATAATAAATTATTATATATATCGTCTCTATTAAATTACTAATCTATATATTTTAAAAATCTTACTTATTATTTTAAAGCTTTATAATATTTTCTAATAGTAATTACTTTATCTCTATTAATTTAAGAGCTTTATTAATTCTTTTTATCTCGCGAGTAGAAGAATATATTATTTAATCTATTAATATAAATTATATAGCGCTATCTATATAATCTATTTCTAAATATATATTTATTTTAAAGTTATTTACGATAAAATCTTTAAATAGATTATAAAAAGTAAAGAAAATATTATAAAGAAGTATTACTCGAGGTTAAGAACTATATATTAAATATATAAAGAGATATTTAATATAATAAATAGAGAGTCAACTATTTATTAAGAAACTTCGTTATATTTAAAAGATTTAAAAATCGTTAAAACTTTATAAGATAGATATTTAGAAAAAAGAGAGGCTTTAAATTAAAATAAGATTAAGATTATATAAATCTTCTTATAGATATTAACTATTAAATATACTTTAATATTAAATATTAAATAAATATAAGATCGAATATTAAGTAAATATAAGAATTAAGAATAATCTTTTAGATAGCTAAAATAGTATATAATAAAATCGTTAGATATTATATTATAATTTTAATAAATATCTTAATTAATCTTATATTAGCTTCGCTATACTTATAAGTAATTAATTTTATATAAAAATTTATAAATTATAACGTAATCTTATTTTAATATTTTAGTTAGTATATATTTAATATAGCTAATTTAACTTCGTATATAAGATTTACTATTATTTTATTATTTTCTAAATTATCTTTAAAAGTATAAAATTAAATTTTTATCTAGATCTTATATTGAATATAATTATAATAACTTTTATCTTTTAGAGTAGCTTAGTCGTAAAGAGAATAGCTACTTCGACTATATACTTAATATAAGAATTATTTAAGCGCTAAATACTATCTTAGCTTATATAATTAATTAATATTAGTCTTATAGCTTAGATTTAAAAAATAGATATAATAAGTTATCTTTAAATAAGATTTAAATATAAACTTATCTAGCTTATTTTTAGATATCATATATTCTAGAAAATATTTTTTTAACTTTATTTTTAATTTATAGCTATTTTTCTTTATAGATTTATATTCTCGTAGAAATATACTTCTAAAAGCTTTTCTAATATACTCTTCTAAAATATTTAATATTTAAAAATAAACTTTAACTTTAGAGAAGAATTATTAAAATTTATATATTTTTTAAAAAATCTCTTCTAGAATATTAATATTCTCTCTATTCTACGTTATATTAATTATATTAAATTAAAAAGTAAAGATATACTTTTCTAAAATATTTGAAATTAGATATATATTTCTAAGAGCTCGAATAGTCTAAAGAAATTTAGTTTTTTTAAGTTATTTTATTTTAATAGAGATAAAATTATAAGCTATTTAAAAAGGCGAGCTATTTAAAAAGTAAGTTATCTAAACTTCTTATCTTAATAGAATAATTAAAATATTTTTCTTATATTCTATATCTAGAATTTTTAATAATAATTTATAACGACTTATTTTATATTTTATATTTTTTAGAAATATACTTTATTAAAATTAATATATTATTTTTTAGCGATAAGATATTAATCTTATATTAAGAGTTAAAAGAAGTTTATATTTAAGTATATAATTATATATATATAGAAATTATTAATTTAATTATTAATCTCGATAATTTATATATCTTTTATATTTAAGTTTATAGTTTTTCTATCTATCTTTCTATCTATATTTATATATAAAGAAAATTTCTCTTAATTTTTATTATTATAATTGTTATTATTAATAAAATAATATTATAATTAAGAATATATTCTACGAATATAATTTTTTTTAATAGATTTTACTTTTTAAATATAAATATAGAATATAAGATATATTTTAATAATACTATCGAAATACCTAGATAGAAAAAATTAATTAAAAGACTAGATAGAATTATTCTTACTTTTCGATTTTTCTAGAAATAATAATTTTATTTATATCTTAAACTATATAATAGAGACTTATAAATTCGAAAATAAAATAATTTCGAATTTTTGAAATTTAGAGAGCTCTTTTTTTTATATTTATTTTTAGATTTTATAAATTAAAATAGTTTTAGAATATTTAAATTAAATTAACGAAGAAATAACTTCTAAAAGATTAAAAGTCTTTTAATATATATAGATAAAATTCTTAAGAGTGACTATAAAATAAATCTTAAGAGAATAAATATCTATTTATTATTATTAATAGTATATATAAAATAATATTTAAAATAATATCGAATATAAAAAGAGATTTATAATTCGAAAGTAAGAAGGTTATTAAGTATTTGAGAATAGCTTATATATAGCTCTATTAATTATTTTTCTAGAATAATATACTAGATATAAAATATATTTAGATATTAAAATTAAGTTTTAAAGAAGATTATCGTTAATTTAATATATATAATTATATTTATATTATTATCGATTAATAAAATCTTAATTTAATATTATAACTTTTTAAGATTTTATAGACTTAGTTATTCTAAAGTTCGTAGTATTAATTTTTAAAGTTAGACTTTTAAATAGATTATTAATTTAAATATCTATATAAATAATATAGAGTTTAAATAGTAAAGTTAATTTTAGTATTATTAAATAAGTAATAAATAATAAATCTCTATTTAGTAGATAATAGATACTTTATCTCTTATTACTTTATTCTAAAAGGTATTTTAATCTCTTTAGATATAGGTAGTAATTTAGAAATAATTTTAACTAAAGAATATATTAATAAAGAAAAGTCTTTAAATAATAAGATATATTAAAAGATATATCGATATTAATATAAAAAGAAGACGAGTCTAAAAGTATAATAATAAACTCGATTATCGTTATATAAAGTATTAAATTTAAAATAACTTCTTTCATATAATAATTATACTTTTATCTTCGAATTTTTTCTAGAGCTATTAACTCTTTTAATAGATATATAAATTAGTATTTTATATAAGATATTTATAATAAGATATAATAAGATAATCTCTCTTTCTATAAATATAATAATCGCTTATAAATCGCTAGAAGATTCTTTATTATTTTTATTATATTAAGAATTTTTAATTTAAATTATTTTAATAAGATAAAACGATAATAGCTCGAATAAATTAAGTTATAGTAAAAAAATTATAGCTTAAAAAATTATAAATATTAATAATAAATATTTAAGATTCTACGCGATAAAATATTAAGAGAGAAATTTATTTATTTATTTAGTTAATAAGAGCGCGAATAGATATAGATAAGATTATAAAATTTCAAAGAGGTAATTTCTTCTCTCTTCGAATTCTTTAAGAATCTTAAGTATCTTAAAATTTAAATAGATTATTTAAAATAGCTATTTATCTTAAATTCTAGCAAGATTATATTTATAGCTATAAAAAGAATTTATATAAATAGAGATTAAAGTATTAATTTTACTTTAGTATAGAAAAGTAAGATTATTTTTTAGACTATATTAGTAACTTAGTAAGATTAATTAAATCTAGAATATCGATAGTTATACTTCTTCGCTATACGCTATTATTATAATATTCTAAAGAAATTTATTAATAAAGATTTATTAGCTAAATTAATATTAAGAGTTAATTTAATTAAATTAGAATAGATATTTAATCTTATTAATCGATTAAGCTTTAAGTTCTTAAAGATTAATACTTTAAAAGAGTATTTAAGATCTAATAATTTAATAGTAATAATCGAGAATTATAGATGTTTTCTTATTATAAATAATTTTAGAGAAGAAAGATATAGATATAATATATTACGTATCGAAGATTACGAAGCTAATAGATAATATATATTTATATATTACTTATATAATAATACGTATTAATAAGATAAGCGAATTACTTTCTTCTTTCGATTTAGATTAATATATATAAAGTTCTTCGATATATGATATTTAGAATTAACTAGTAATAGAAATATCGCTAATGTCGATTATTAACGACTTAGTAATATAGTAAAAAAATTATTAAGATCTTTAGCTTCTAATGTTAATAAACTCGATTTATTAGAGAATTATTAAATATATAATTTAGAGACTATTATTTCTAATGAGAACTTAAATAAGATTAAAGTTAAAGAAATAATATTACTTAAATAATAGCTAGACTTATTCTTAGAAGAATAAGAGTATTAAATAAAGTAGATTATAAAATATTTTATTTATAGATCTAGTTTATTTTAGAAGATAATATAAGACTAGTAGTAATTACGAATTATATTTATTTTAAGTATAAGTATATTATAAGAATAAAAGTATTAATAAGAGTAATTATGAAATAAACTTATCTTAAATATAAGTGTATTATAAGAGTAAGAGTATTAATAAGAGTAATTATAAAATATATTTATTTTAAGTATAAGCGCGTTATAAGAGTAAGAGTATTAATAATAATAAATTCGTCGATAGCTTAAATAGAAAGAGAATACGCTTAAGATATAAATATAAAAATTAGAGCTATATAGATAGCGATTTAATTTAAATATTAACGCGTTAAATTAATAAAGATAGAAGAATAAATCTATTTAGAGTAATTTTATAATATATAAGATAAGCGAGTTAATAAATATTAAATAAATGTATAAATAAGAATAATAAGTATTTATGATAAATCTAAGAGATAACGAAGAAAGTTTATTAAAGATATCGATTAGTTAAAAAATCGAGTTTAATAATAAAATAAATAAAAAAGAAGATTAAAGAGAGAAAAGATTAAGTAGAAAAATAAGTTTATAAAAGAATATATAATAAAAAGAAAATAAGATAAGCTATTTATAAGTTAGAAGTAAGAGAAATGAATTTATAAGAAATTATAATAATAGAGTTAAAAAAAATTAACTTTATTAAAAGAGACATCTTAAGAAGATTTCTTTATAAAAGTAATATAGAAAGATAATACTTAAACTACTAATATCTTAGCTCTGTAAAAAAATTAAATATATTTAAATATATATAATAAATATAAAGTTAGAGAAGATAAGATAATCTAAAATTAAATTTTATATAAATAAATATATATAAAATAAGAGTATAATTATCGAGAAGTAGATAAAGAGAATAAAGAGATTTAAGCTTAATAGAAAGCGTAAAAATAAAAATTAATATAAGAAAATAAATATTAATATATTTTAATACTTTTTTAAAATTTAATAATAAAGATTTTATATTATTAACGTTATAAAGATTAAAATTAAATAATAAAAATTATTTATATTTAAGTAAAAGAATTAATAAATAAGACTTTTAATTAGATTATTAAACTAATTATAATTTAATTTTAAAATTTAATTATTAATATTATAATATAATATAATATATTAATTATTATTTATTTATTTAATTTATAAATTATATAAAAAATTTAAATAAAGATTAAAAATTAAATTAATTTTTTAATATATTAATATAAAAAAGTAAAAGTATATAGTAAAGTTTATATATAATAATTATTTATTATAATTATATAATTTTATTAATAAAAATATTAATTAAAAATATTAAAATTTTACTTAATATCTTATTAAAAAGATTTTTATTATTTTTTTATTTATTATATAAAATATAAAATTTTAATTTAAAATTAGAGTAGAGTAATTAAATATATATTTTAATTAAATTTCTAAATTTTTTTTTATTATCTTTTTTATATATATTAATATAAACTTTTCAAGTATTAACTCTTTCTAAATTTATATTATATTTTTTTTAATTTTTTTTTAATAATCTTATATTTAATTAGATTTAAAAAATAAAAAATAAAAATATAAATATATATCTAACTCTTTATAATTATTTTATAAATATATTTTATAAAAAGTTTTATAATAGAGTAAATATAGATATCTAAAATCTTTAATTTTAAAATTAAAAAAATATATTTATAAATAGAATTTATTAATTTTATATTTGATTTTATTATAAATTATTTAAATAATTTATTTAGCGATTTAGAATTAAATATAATTAGAGATTTAATATTAAATTCTAAATATATAATATTTATATTATTTATAATTTTATATTTATCTTTTAAATAATTTATTAAATTAAGATATAAAGTTAAATAATTTAAATTTTTAAAAGTATTTAAAGATTTAAAGAGATTATTAATAATAATTAAAGTCTTTAAATAATAAATATTTATAGATATTAATATTATATTAAATATAAATAATAATTTTAAATAAAAATCTTATTTAATATTAAGTTTTAAAATATTATTAAAAAAAAATTTAATATAAATAATATATAATTAAATAGTTAAAAGAGTATTAATAATAAAATTAATAATTTAAAATTTATATTTTAATATAAATTTATAATTAATATAAATATTTTAAATAATATAAATAGATAATTTTCAATTAAGAAATTTAGCGATATTAAGCTTTTTATTATTAATAATCTCTTATTAAATTAATCTATTATAAATAAAGTAAAGACTCTCTTTAATTTCTCTATATTTAATATTAAAATATTATTATATTTTTAAAAATTATAAAAATTAAATAATATTAATTTTTATAATATTATAATTATCTCTATTAAGCTTAATTAAAACTCTCTCTCTCTATTTTTAAAATTTAAAATATTTAATAAATTTAATAATAAATTAATATTAGCGAGATTTATATAAATTAAAATATTTAAATTTTATTTAAAAAATAATTAATACTTTATATTATTATAATTTTTTAATTTTAGAGTATTTTTAACTTCTATATATATATATTTTATAAAATCTTTTAATAAAAAATCTTTTTTTATTTTAATTTTTTTAGATTTATATTTTAAAATAATATTTATTAATTTAATAATATTTAATAATTACTCTATTTTTAAATCTAATATTATTATTAAAAAAGATTTCAAATATAATTCTCTAAATAAAAAATAAGATAATATATCTATTTTTTAATTTTTTAATATTATTTAATTAATAAATAAAAAGTCTTAGCTTTATTATTTATCGAGAGTTTTTAAAAATATTTATATATTAATATTAAAGATTAAAATTATTATTCTTTATAATTAATAAAGATATATTTTTTAAAAATATATTTATCTTAATTTATAATTTATTTTAAATTTTAATTATTTATTAATTAAGTAATCTTTTTTTATTAATAATATTAATTATTTATAAAATATATTTTAATATTATCTTATCTAAAGTATTAATAATTTTTTTTTTTTAATTTTAAAAAATTAAAAGTTTAATCTAAATATTAATTATATAAATTAATATTAAATTTTTAAATTAAATTTTTTAATATTTAAAATATTTTTTATAAATATTTTTTTAATATTAATATTAATAAGATTTAATAAATAATATATAATATAAATTTATAATTATTTATAATTAGATTTAAAATAATTTTTATTCTATATTTTAATTTAAATATAATAATTTTCTATATTTTATTTTATAAGAAATTATTAATTATAATTAAATTTAATAAAGAATAAATAAAGAGTTTTATATAATATACTTCTATTATATAACTTAAAAAGTATTATAATAATTTTTATATAAGATTTAAAATATTTAATATTTTTTAATATTTTTTAAAAAAGTTTTATAAAGATAATATAACTCGCTTAATAATATAAATATTATTATTAATAATTTTTTTTTAAAATTAAATCTAAAATTTATATAAAATTTTTTTTAAGTTTTATATAAATTCTTATAAAGTTTATATTTTATTCTAATATTATTAAAATTCTTAATTTTAAATATTTTATTATTATTATATTTATTAAATTTATAATTTAATTATTTAAATTAATAGTTTTTAATTATATATAATAAATTTAATATAAATATATTAATAATTCTTACTTTTTATTAGCGTAAAATAAAATCTTTAAAAAATCTTTAATTATTTTATAATATTTTAAAATTAGATATTATTATATAATATTAATATAAAATTTATTTTATAAATTTATAATATTAAGTAAATTTTTAGAATCTTCGCGAAGTTTTTTAATTATTAATATTCTTTTTATATTTTTTATCTTATTTCTTATTAAATATATTTATTATTTTATTTTTAAAAAAATCTTTTTTTTTAATAATAAAGTTAAATATAAAAAAAGATTTTTTTATTTAAATATACTTTAGAATTTAAATACTCTTTATAAAGATTTATAATAAATATAAAATTTATATTTAATAGATTATTAGAGTAATTAGATAAATATATTAAAATATTTTATTATTAAAAAAAAGATTAATTATCTATTAAATATTATTTAAAAAAAAAAAATTAATTATTTTTAAATAATATTATTTCTAAAAAACTTTTAAATTTAAAAGATTTATTCTTTATTTTAATATTATAAAAAAAAATTATATATAAAAAATTTAAGTATAAGAATAATATAATAAATTTTTATTATAAAATAAATATAGTAATATAATTTACTAGCTTAAATTAATTATATCTCTTATTTATAAAAATTAATTTTAATTTATTAATTTATTTAAAATTTAAAATTTATTAATTTCTCTTAATTTTTAGATATAAATTATTAATATATATAATTTATATAATATTTAATATATCGTTTTTAGCATTTAATAATATTATATATATTCTTTTTAAAATAAAAATAAAAAATTATTTTATTATTAATTTTTAAATATATAATTTAATAAACTCTATTAATATATTTAATATAATTTCTTTAAATTATCTAAATATATTTTTTATTATTAATTAAATAAAAAATTAAACTTAAATAAAATTAAAAAATTTTTAAAAATTAAATAAATTAAATTATATATTTTTTTAAATTAAAAAAATATTTAATTTATATTATAAATTTTATAATATTAAATTTTTTTTTTATAAATATTTTTCTAAATTTTCTTAATTTTTTCTTTTAGAAATTTAAAATATATTTATAAAATATATTTAATTATAATATAAAGTTTATATAAGGGCGTAGTTTACTAATAATTAGCTAGCGAACATAGACTATAAAAGATATAGAGTCGTTATAGAATTTAATAGTATATTTAATAATAGAACTAATCTTTAAAAAATATTAAAACTTTAAGATATATAAAGTAAATCTATATTCGCTAAGCCTTTAAATATATAGAACATATTACTAAAATTAGATTTTAAAAGAAACTCTAATATAATATATATAATATTAATATTTTAACGTAAATAGCGTTAAGGTCTATAATAATATTAGATCTAATAATTATCTTTTCTTCTAAACTCTAATCTCTAGATATCTAAATAAAAATAGAATATTTATTAAAAAATCTTTAAACTCTAATAGAGAAATAAGGGAAAAGAGTTAATTTATTATAATATCGTTTTAATAAAATAATAGAATTAATTATTACGCGCTATAAGCGCGTTATTAATATATTATATAATAATATTAATACTATCTTTAAGAATAATATCACTTTTATAATATTAATTAATAATAATTTATAATAAGCTAACGCATTTAATATAGACGTTTCTATAGCGCTAATTAATAATCTTTATAATAAATAATATTAAATTTAGAAATTTATAATAAAATCTTAAAAACTTAATAAATAAAAGAAGAAAGAAGAGTTTCTTAATAAATAACGTTATTTTTATAATATATTATATTTATAGCGAAGTAATATAATAATAATCTTTATTATAAGAATTCGAAAATAATAATCGATAAAGTAACGCATTTATAATAATATTTTTAATTATTAATTAATAATAATAATAAAAATAATAATAATAGTTAGGCGACGCGGTTTTATAGATAATAGCGAAATATTATTACGTCGCTATTATTTATTAATAATAGCGCTATAATAAAGAATATAAAAATCTCTTTTAAATTATTTATTTTTATTCTTTATAACTTTTAATATCTCTTTTATAAGTATTTACTCTAGCGTTATAATATTAATATTAATATTAATATAAATATAATATATCTTATTATATTAATAATCTACTTCTTTTTATTATAAATATCTTATTATTATTAATCGCGTTAATACGTAGATTAATAATTTTATAATATTCTTTTTTAATAATAATAATAATTTTAATAGTAAATATATAGTCGCTTTATAGACGCGACTATTAACTCTTAACTATTTCTACTATTATCGCTTTATATATATATTTATTAATAAATTCTAATATCTAATTTATTATATAGAACTTACTTTTATTAAAATAACGATTTATATATTTAAAATAAATCTTCTTTTTATAATAATTATAAGATTAAAAGATATAATATTAATCGTTATATTAAAATCTCTTTATATTTTTAAATATAAATAAGAAAATTAATATAATATTATTATCGCGTTAAATAATCTTAAAAACTATTTTATTAATAGATTAAGCTTAATAAAAAGATTATTTAATAATATAAATTATAGAGATATATAATAGCGATAACTTCGATCGTTTTTATTATAATTATAAATCTCTAAGATTAATTTATAGCGATAAATAAGCGTATAGCGAAATTAAAAGAAATAAATAAATTATTAAAAAAGAAGCTTAAGAGTCTTCGTTAATATATAATAAATATTAATAAGTATTAACTCGATAATTATATTTTAATTATCTTCTTATTAAAGTAATAGATTAATAAATTTAATTTAGAATTTAATAATAAGATAGCGAAGAATATTTAAATAGCGATTTTTTTTTAATAATAGCGCTAGTATAAGATCTTTAGATAATTCTTTAATAACTACTTTAGATAAAAATATATTTATATTAATAGTATATATTTTAATATAATATATTTTCTTTATAATAGAGTTTAATAAATAACTAAATAATATAATTATTTAATTAATTTATATTTTAATAGTAATAAGTATAGAGAAATATACGCGTAATATAAGTATTATCTAGAAATATATTTAATCTAATTAATATTTATATCTTATTTTATTATATTTGCTTACTTATTATTAATCTATATAATTAAATAAACTCTTTAATAATAAGAGACTTATTATTATTTATTATTTAATATTTATATTTATTATTTATCTATTTATAGATTTAAATTAACTCGCTAATATTAATAAGTTTATTATTTAATAGTTATTAATTATACTCTTTATTTTAATTAATTTATTTAACTTTATATTAAATATCTTTTTTATATTTATTTTATTAACGATTTCTTTAATCTTTTAAAGCTTATTATTATTAATAAGCTTAAAAATTTATATAAAGATATTTACTATATTATCGTAATCGCGATTATAATAAAATTTAAATAACGATATATAAAAGATATTATAGATTTTATAAGTTAAAGATAAAAGTAAGCGATATATCTATACTTCTATCTTATTTATAATTTAAAATAATTTTATAAATTTATAAGATAACTTCTTATTTAAATATTTTTATTTTAGATTCTTAATTACTAATATTATTAAATTATCTATCTTATAATTTTAAGATTAATATATTTTATTATAATATTTAAATTAAATTATAATAACGTTATAAAAGCGCTTTATAATCTTATTTCTTAATATTTATAACTTCTTTATTCTATTATTTATAGTAAATATCTCTTCTTTAATAAAGTTATTTTTAATCTCTTAACGAATTTTAGAATAATATTTATATATTAAAAAGAATAATATCGTTTTAATAAAGAAATATTAATTATTTATATAAGCGAACTCTATTATTAATAATTATTTTATTTAAATATTTTATTTATTATTAATAAATATATATAAAAAATATTCTAGCACTTAATTTTAACGCTTAATCTATTTATTAATTTATAAATAAAAAGCGATATTTAAATATTATTTAATTTTAAAATAAAAGTAAATAGCGAATTAGAAACTATTAATAAATATAGAATCTTTATCGCTAATAATATTATTTAATATACTATAGTAATATATTATTTTAGAATAAAATACTTTTATTAATTAAGCGATATTAATTGTAATAGATATAGAAATATATCTTATTATTTTTATAAATCGATTTACTATAATTAGAATAGTATTATAAATAATATTCTTATATTTACTCGCTAGTAAGTTAATAATAAAATCTATAAATTTTTTTTTATAATTTAATAATAATAGAAAGCGAATTTAATTCGCTATAGAGGCGATATTATAAAGCCTTAATTCGCTAATAAACGTTATATATCTTAATATAATTAATAATTTACTTTAAGCTTTTATTTTAATAATATTTATAAATAAATAGTTTATATATCTTTATAGCGCTAAAGTATTTAAATAATAAATTATTATAATATTTATTAATAAGCTTTTTTTTTAAAATCTTATTTTTAGAAATATAAAGATAATTATTATATTTTAATAATTTTTTAAAATTTAAAATCTATATTTAATTACGCGCGTAACGCTTAATCGCTAGTTTATTAATATTAATTTAAAAAAAGCTTATTTAATTATTATAGACTTATAGATCTTAAATTAATATTTTTATTAATCTTTAAAATACGTTATAAGTAATCTCTTATATAATTTTAGACTTTCTTCTAGAAATAATTATTTAAATATTAATAATACGAAATATAAACGCTATCGCTACTATAATCTTTTTATCTTTTTATAATTACTTATTATTAATTTAAAGTATAAATTTATTTTATAATATTAATAATAATTTAATATTTAATAATAAAGTTTTTTTATAATTAAAGCGTCGCGATAATAAGTTAATAGAGTTTAATTTATCTATTTAATAAAAAATTTTAAAGTTATAAATAATTAACTTTAACGTTTAACGAGCTTATTTAAAATTTAATTTCTTCTATTTTATAAAGTTTTTAAAATTATTATAATTCGTTAGAATTTTAATATAAAATATACTATCTTCTAAATAATAATATTATTATTTTATAAATACTATAATAGCGAGTAGCTTTTAATTATAAATCTTATAATTTTATTTTATAAATTTTATTTTTTTAAATTAAAATATTATTAATCGCTAGTAATTATTTTTATTTAATTATAAAAGTATAATCTTTATATTAAAGTTAAAAGTATTAATTTTAAAATATAATTTTAAATTTAAATTATAATAATATAGAAATAGCGTAATTATAAAAGTATTTTAAACTTACTAGAACGTTAGCTTAGCGCTATCTATTCACTCTAATAATCTAAATTTTTTATTATTTTTACTCTCTTTAAATAAGTTAGTAAATAGCGCTATTATATTAAAATAATTATAAATAAATTATTAATAGAAATTAATAAAGTCTAAAAAGATTTATATATTTTAATAATTTTTTAATTTTAACTATTTCTTAATAATAGCGATATATTTCTAATTTTATATAATATTTTTAATAAATATAATAAATTTTAAAAACTTAACTCGTTTAATATAGAATTAATACTTTTTAAGATTAATATATAATTAAAATTAGTATAAATGCTTAAATATTTACTTAATATATTATTAATACTTTATTAAATTAATATTATAAATTAAAATATTATTTAAATATATTATATATATTATATTTATTAGACTTATAAAGACTCTATTAATATATAAAGTTATTAATATATTAGCAAGTTTAAAAGATATAATTAAATATTTAAAGTAATTATAGCGATTACGAAATACTATTTTTTATTTATTATCTTTTTTAATTTAAATTTAATAATAGATATTTTTAAGATCTAGCTTTATAAAGATTTTAGACTTATATAAGTAATTTAAAATCTTAATAATTAAAAATAATAAGTATCGATTTTTAATAATTATTATATTTAGATTTTAATAATTAATATAAAAATAAAGCTTTCTATTCTTTTTAGAAATAAAAAGAATTAATATTTTAATTAAAAAAGTTAAATAGCGAATTTAATCTTTCTAAAGAAAATTCTTTAAATAACGCTATAGCTTTATTAACTTTATTTAAAATAAATTATATAAAAAACTATATAGCGATTTCTTATCGCTTTTAATCTTAATAATATAATTCTTCTATTTAAATATAAATAAGATTTTTATTTTTTTATTAAAAAAAATATTATTAAATTTTAATAACTTTTAAGAGAGTTTTAGATTATATTTATTTTTTAATTCGCTTTATATTATCGCGATATATATAATTATAAATATATTTAACTCTTATTTAATAGTTTAAATAAATTTAATTAATTCTTTAATCTATAATTTATTAGCGTTAATTTTAAATTATTATTACTTTATTATTAAATTTAATAATATTTATAATTAATTTAACTTAAATATATTTAATATAATATTAAAAAATTTTTAATTAATAATATAGAAGAGTATATTATACTTTTTATTTTAATTTTAATTATTTACTAATTAATAATTTAGCTAATATATATTATAATAATATATACTTTAATTACTTAGCGCTTTCGATTATAATAAAATAATATTATAAAATTTCAAATTTTATTAAATTATAAACTTTTATAAAATTAAATTAATATATATTCTAGTGTTAAGTAAAGTAATAAATTATCTCTATTTATTTTAGAGCTTTATTTATCTCTTTATAAGAATAGAAGAAATTATTTCTATTAATTATTATTCTTATCTTACTTCTAAAATAATTATAAGATTTAATTTTTTTTTATTAATATAATATTAATATTAGTAATAGACGATTTATTAAGATCTAGATATTTAAATATTTAATAACCTTATTTATTATAATAAAAATAATTATTCTTCTTATAATTAGAATTAAAGAATTTAACTTTATATTTTATATTATTCTCTTAAATATATATTACTTTAATATTATTATTCGAAATTAATTTAGACTTTAAAATTTACTTCTTTAAAGACTTATTCTTAATAAATCTTTTTAAAAATTTTAAATAAAAATCGTTATTAAAGCGTATATATTCTAAAATCTTTTTCTATATAATAGTCTAAATAAGATTTTTTTTTATTATCTCGATATATTATTAATATTTAAAATCTTATTTTTAAACTTTAATTTAAGCTTAATTAAGAAGAAATTAATTTAATATTTTTTAGAAAATAAAAGTAAATAAACTTTTAGCTTTTTTAAATAGATTTTAAAAATAGATATCTTTTAATTAAAGCGATATTTAATCTTCTCTTATTTTTTATAAGCGAGAAGATAACGATTTATTAAATTTATAATTAAATTAAATAGAAATTATTTAAAGAATTTAAAGATTATATTTTCTAGATTATAGATTTAATAATATTTATATTATTAAGTATTAAGATTATCTTTTAAAAACTATATATAATAAATAATTCTAATTTAATTAATAATAAAATATTTAGAATTTATAAGAAACTTAATTTCGACTTCGCGAAATTAGCGTAGATACTTTCTCTTATTAATATTTTTATAAAAATATATTCTTTTAAAGCGAAGTATTTTTATCTTAATTAATATATTTATTAAAAACGCGATAATAATTAATATAGATAAACTCTTATTAATTATAAACGATAAGCTAATATTATAAAGCTTATAATTATAAGCCTTTAATATAATTAACTTTTATTCTTATTCTAAATAATAGTTTTTAATTTTAATAATTATAAAATATTATTTTATAATAAGATTTTTTATTAATAAGAAATTTTCGAATTAGTTATTAACGCTATAGCGATTATTAATATTATCTTTATTATTTATTATATAATTTAGAGATAAACTTAATATTATAATAATAATAAATCTATTTCTTTAAAAGATAGAGAGATTAGAATTATAAAGATATAATTTATTAGTAATTAGTTAGTAAATATAGATTATAAAAGATATAGAGTTATTATAAAGTTTAATAATATATTTAATAATAGAATTAATCTCTAAAAAATATTAAAACTTTAAGATATATAAAGTAAATCTATATTCGCTAAGTCTCTAAGTATATAAGATATATTATTAAAACTAGATTCTAAAAGAAACCCTAATATAATATATACGATATCGGCGCCTTAGCGTAAGTAGCGTTAAGGCCTATAATAGTATTAGACCTAATAGTTTATAAATTATAATTAGATTTTTTAATTTATAAATTTAAAGATAGAGTTTATAAATATAAATATAATTATATATATAAAAAGCGTAATAGACTTCGAGATATAATTTCTCTTTATATCTTATAATAATATTATTATTATTTATAATTTTAATATATTATAAATAAAATAGAGAAATTTATTATTAAATCTTAATAAAATAATTAAAATTTTCTTTTATTTTTTAAAATTACATATTATTAGAAATTTATAAATAATTAAATTAAAATAAAGAATTTTTAAAGATATTATTAATATCATATAAATTTTTAAAATAAATTAAAACTTATTCTAATTATTAGACTTTATTATTATTAAATTATTTTTAATTTATAAAAGAAAATTTATAATTATAATTAATATAATATTTTAAAATATTTAAATATAATAATATAAAATAAAATAATTATAATTTATTATAAAATTTATATTTAATAGTAAATTAGAGAAATACTTTAATATTATAAATATTTTATAATTTTTATTATATTATAATAAATAGTATAGAGATTACTTCGAATTCTAATATTATTTTTATTTTTTTTAATATTAATATTATTATCGCTATTCTAATATTTAATACTTTCATACTTATTTTTATTATTATCTATAAAGCTATATTTATAGCTTTTCTTATTACTATTATTTTTATTACTTTTTATATCTATATTAATATTATTAATTATTTTAATTTTCTAATTATTTACGTTATTTAATTTTTTAAATTAAATCTTATTATAAACTTCTATTAATATTCGCTTAATCTAGATTTATAATATATTTTAAAACGTAGCTCGATAAATTATAGATCTCTCTCTTTTTATTATATTTAATATTATTTTCGATTAATCTATCTAATTTAAAAGAGATTTATATATCTTTATTATATTTTTAGATTAGATATTATAATATAAGTTAAAAAGATTATAGCGCTTTAGCGAAGTTAACGTTTTAATTATTTCTTTTTTTAATATTATTTTAAACTTATATCTCTTTCTTTTTAATCTTCGATTAATCTATTATAGAGAGATATATAAAATCTTAGAATTAGATTTAGAATCTTATATTAGAGAATTAAGATAGAATAAGATATTAATCTTAAAATTATATTAAATTTTATATTATCTTCGATATTTATAAATATTATAAATTTTATATTATCTTCGATATTTATAAATATTATAAAAATAATACTTCGCTTCTATAAATTATTTATAATTTTTTAATATTCTATTTATTTAATATTAAATATTTCTCTTTTAAAAGAGAAAGTATAATTAATTAATAAAACTTAATATTAAAATAGTTTTAATAAACTTTTTAGAGATAAAGCGCTATTTTTAATCTTAAGCTAATATTAATAAATCTCGTAAGCCAATATTAATAAACCTCGCGAATTTATTATTTAGAGAATTTAGAGATTAATTTATAACTAAATATTAAATAGTTAAAAATAAATATTTATATTAAAAAGCTAGTTTTAAGATATAAGATATCTATAATAATAATAGTTAATTATATAAATATTTTTAATAAAGCGATCTTAATAGTTTCTAAATATTCTATAAATATTTAAAATAATTTATTAAATTATATAAATATAGATAAGATTAGAGTATTATTAAATAATAATAATTATATTATATTATTCTATTATATACGTCGACTTATAAGATTATAAGCTCCTCTATATTATTTAATAATTAAATTATTATATATTTAAATTTACTCTCTATCTTCGCTTTAACTCTTAACGAAAATTTAAATAATAATAATAAAAGAAGTTAATAGATAAATAAAGAAGTTAATTATACTTTTAATAATAGTTTTAATAGAGAAATCTCTATAAGATAAAAGCTAAGATCTTTTAAGCTAATATTATAAATCTCTCTTAATTCGTTTATTAAGAATAATATAACTTTAGAAGAATAACGAAGTTAAATTACTCGAATTCTTATTAATAGCTTAAAAGAGATATTTAAGAAGACGTTCTCGAAATATTATATAATTATTTATATCGAAATACTATAAATCTATAAACTCTATATTTAGATAAGTTATTTAAATAAATAGATTAATAATAAATAAAGATAAAAAGTAAATCGAGCGTAGTAAAATTAATTCTAAAAGTCTATTTATACGCTAAGAAATTAATAATCTTATAATATTAAATAAAGCTTAAGAGAAGTTTATTATTTTTAAAGATATACTAGATTTAATAATAGAAAGAAAATTAGAAGTAATATATAAAAGATATATAAATATATTATTTATTTAGAGAATTATTTATTAATTTTAAATCGAGCTTAATAACGTTTAAGTATTTATATTATTTAAACGATTTAATAACGATATCGAAAAGATAAATAGTAAAAATAACTATTCTAGCGATTATAATAAATTTCTTTAGCGTTATCTTTAGTATTATTATCGAGAGATAAATAAGATATTAAAAAACTATAAAGAGATAATCGATCTTAATCTTAAAGCTAATTTAATTACTCTTTTTAAGTTTTTCTCTAAAATAATAAAGAAATTTTATAAAAAATAAGATTTATTTTTAATATAAACTTAAGAGTATAAAGATATAAGTTAACTATCGAAGTATTTTAATAAATATAAATTATTTAATAATTAGATAAAATTATTAAATAGTTAAAGCGAATCGTTAAATAATTAGATAAGATTATTAAATAGTTAAAGTAAATTATTAAATAGCTAGATAAGATTATCGAATAGTTAGAGCGAATCGTTAAATAACTAGATAAGACTATTAAATAGTCTAAGCGAATTATTAAATAGCTAGATAATATTATCGAATAATTAGAGAGAACTATTAAAAGATTAAGAAGAATTATCTAACGATTAAAATAATTCTATAGATCTTCGTTTAAATTTAATAATATTATATAAACGTAATATAGATTTTAAACGCGTTTAGTATTTAATTATTAAAGATTTAGAATTAAGAATCTAGATATAGATTTTACTTATATACTATTTATGTTACGGAAAACGTATCTTATCGCTAACCGTAGCGCCAAAAGAGCGTGGACCCCTATCTGAACGGTAAGAATCCCCTAAAGCACACTAAATCCGTAACAATTGCACACTTCGAAAAATGGCGCATGTCCCCATGCGCTGGCCTACACGCATATCGTATTTAGGAACCCCCCGGGTATGACCCCGTAAGCCACTTGAAGGCCTGGTGTAATTACTATAGGGAAGGAAAGGCACGAGGATTATGAGTCCCCACCAAATCCTCACCGAACCCGAGTGCCAAGTGACCTATTCAGACTGTCCGGGTCACACCCGGAATCGAACCGGTGTTGCTACCATTTGTCACGGAAAACGTGCCTTATCGCTAACCGTAGCGCCAAAAGAGCGTGGACCCCTACCTGAACGGCAAGAATCCCCTAAAGCACACTAAATCCGTAACAATTTATTTTAAAGTTAAATAAATTATAAATTAATTAATAAAAAAAGTAATATAAAAATATAAGTTAAATTATTATTACGCTGCGTAATGAAGCGAAATAAAGTGAAGTTTTAGATATCTAATACTATCTCGCTTTAAGTTAAGATTTTAACGAAGTAAAATAAAGTCGAGATAATATTTTTTTATTAAGATAATAAGAATATCTTATTACTTCGCTAAGTCTATTTAATAATATTATTCGAGATTTAAAAGTAAATCTTTAGAAGTTTAAAGTTCTTTAAAGAAATATCTATAAATTAATTTATATTTTAAAATAATTAAATAAGAAACGTTAGAGAGATTATAGAGAAGATAAAGAATTTTGATAAATATTTTATAATATTTCGTAATATCTACTTTATTATCTTTATAGTTTATCGCTTTAAATCTCGTTTAAAGATCTCTATTTTATCTTTAAATATATAGTCTATAGTATTATATCTAAAATACTCTACGATAAATCTATTATAGTCGCTAATCTCGATTATATATTATAAAAAGCCTTTAAAATCGTTTTAAAAGATATATTAAAAGATCTCGAAATAACGTCGTATCTACGTCTTTAGAATACTAAACGTTAGTTTAATTAAATTATAATTAAATAAGTAAGAAGATAAATATTTAATAAGATAATCTTTAATATAAATAGTCTTAATAATACGTAAGTCGATATAAATACTAACGTTATTTAGAATAATAATACTACGCTTCTCGAAATACTCGTTATAAAGTAATAATAGTTAATCGATTAGTTAATTAAGAATATCTTTCTTACTATAATAATTCTTCTTAATTTAAATATAGAATAGATAGTTAGCGATAATATATATGAATAAAATATTATAAGTATTATCTCTTCTTATATTATTATAATATCGAGTAAAATTATCGATAAGAGTATATATTATAAATCGCTATATCGTTTATAACTTAAATAATAACTCGTTAATAAAGATTAACTACTTCGTTTTAATTTAATTCGTAAACGTCTATTATATAACGCGGAGTTTCTTACTTTATAAGTCTATTCTTTAATTACTCTTTTAACTAATTATAACGATTTTTAAGATTCTTAATATAATCGATCGATAAATTTAAATATCTTATTCTTTCTATTACGATTTCTACTATAACTTCTTATCTTAGCATAAACTCTTACTTAATATTAATCCTATAGTCGACGCGGGCTCTATATATATTATTTCTTTTTATATAGATTTTTATTAATTTATATTATATTACACATATATTATTTATAACTATATATAGTTTATTTTCTCTATACTTTCTATAGAAAACGAGCGAGCTTATCTTAATAAAGTTATAATTTCTAACGCTAATATCAGTATATATAAAAGAATAAAGTAGGGCTGAATTAGAAAATCTTGAATTTGTATATGTAGTTAATTATAAATTCGAGGTTATTACGCCTTTTGGCTAGATCGGCTAAGTCACCGCGAGTAAATAAATTAGCGTCCGCAATCATCGAAATCTTCAGCTCTCTTAAGCTCTCTTATTAAAAAAATAGGTATATATTATTAATATATAGAATAACTTTTTTATTTTCTATTAAATTTTGAAGATTTTTTTTTTAAATTATAGAACGAAATATAGGCTTTTAGATAAAAAAAAGAATTTCTAAATTTAGTTCTATAATTATTAAAGCGTAAGAAATTCAAATATCGCTTATTAAAGTTCGCTCGATAGTCGAATAGTCCTAATTAAAAAATAATAGGTATATATTATCGATATATAGAATAACTTTTTTATTTAAGTAAGATCTCTTTAATAGTAGATAAGAGACTATAACTTCGTTCTTATATATAAATATATAACTAATAAGAGATTATAATATCGTTATAAATAGTAAGATTTCGCTCTTATTAATACGCTATTATTATACTAAAACGAGTATTCGTAGCTACTACGTTAGATTATTAATAAGATTCGAGTAGAAGTTAAATACGCTCACGTATAGAGGAATTCTTTTTAAATAATAATATTACGTCGCGAGTAAGGAATAGCGAAGTAACTACTACACGTTATAATTAGTAATAAAATATTAGAAAAAGCGTATATATCTACTAGTCTGAGTATTATGAATGTCTAATTAGAATAGTAGACGGTCTTTAAGAGATATAATATTATAATAACCGATAAGTACGTTCTCTACAAAATTTGTATGAAAGGCGCTAACAAAAAATCGGAGGTGTTGCTCGATGGTTTTTGCCAAGTATTCTTATTTAATTTGCACATCCCAATTTTCGGAAGGCGGGATAAGTGGTGGTAGTGACGATAGTAGTATGGCTGGGGGGGAGCATAAGCGTCACGAATAAACCGGTGAATCTACTATCTTTACTACTTTGTTTCATGGCCGTGGATGGCATATCGCCTATTTGATCTATCCCCAAGCCTTCATCTCCTTGATTCCAACACCTCAGTCTTACCCTCGTTCGTCGTGCTCTCCATCACCAGCACCTGCGACGTCACGAAGTACCTCAGCCCGAGCGCCTTCATCCGGCCAATGAACTTCAACCCCGGCATCGTCTCCAGGCCCTTATTCCCCCTCCTATTCTCTATAAACGCCATCATTTCCGAGATGTCGATGCGGACTTCGCACTGATGGTGGTAGAAACGCGCCGCTTTACTCTCGCCAGCCGGTCCGTCAATCAGCGCCTCGGCGAGCCTACCGGCAGCCTCGTCTACGGGAATCATTTCGAATTGGCCCTTCGTTCCGTCGAACTCGGGCATCGTGGACATCTGATCCACGAAACCTACAAAATGCTCCAGTGCCGGTATCGTCGCTCCTGCCAACGGCTCCTTGGCCGACACGAACCGATGAATCGAAACAGGCACTCCCAACGTCGAAGCAGCGCGCTCGAGCACCTGCTCAGAAGCCCATCGAGTCGCGACGTACCCATTCAAGCCGTCCGTCGGAGGCCGATGCTCTGCAACCGAAGCCGCCACACTGCCAGCGCTGTCTCCCGGCACTACGCCGGCAGTAGACGTGTAATGGATTGGGATACGACGGGCAGCCGCCATCCTGACTAGCTGTTTGGTCGGTGTGACGTTGTTCGGGCGAAGAAGGTGGTAGTTATCCCAGAACGAACGGATGGCGCCCATATGTAGGATCGAATCCACCTCGCTGGAAATCGCCCAGAAGTCAGACTCCGAAAGACCAAGCCAGGGTTCGGAGAGATCGCCCTTATGCACAATGATCTTTGGTGACGATGACACAGCCAGCTTGCGAGGCGGTTCTGCGGATTTGTCTCGTAGACCGACGCAGTGGATTCTGTCGATGTCTGAACTTTCGATAAGCTGCGCCAGGATGGTCTTTCCTAGGAACCCGCCCGCGCCGGTGACAAGGACGATTTTCCCGGTGACCTTAAGCGGTTGACGAAGAATAGATCCTAAAAAGCTCAAATCGGGCAGGGTAGTTTCCTCCTCCCAATCGATTGGGTTGACACTCGTGCTCTCCTCGATCTGCCGAGCCATCTCGCCAAGTGATTTGGCTTCGAGGAGGTCGACCAGTCGCACAGTCACATTGAAGATCTCGCGAATACGAGACTGCAGCCGTACGACAAGTAAAGAGTTACCGCCGATGGCGAAGAAGCCAGTTGAGGGAGTAATTCTGAGACCTAATTCCTTGGTGCTCAAAACACTTTCCCATGTTTGTATGAGGCGTAGCATAGTCTCCGAGAGCTCTCCGCTCTCCTCATCGGACTCGGTGAGCTGTGGAAGAGGCAGAGCCTTGAGCGCTTTCCGATCCACCTTGGAATGGTTGTTGAGTGGCATACGGTCAAGCGAGATCGCTAAGACAGGAACCATATACTGTGGGAGCTGAAGACGATTTAAAAGATTTCTTAGGAAATTGTCGGCGTTGGTCATACTCTGCTCCAGCGCAAGTACGACGTGCGCCACCAGGAATTGGGGATCGCCGTCGCGTAGGGTGACCGCCGCCTGTTTGACAACGCCATCAGAGGCTTTAATAATACTACTCTCAATATCGCCAAGTTCGATTCGTAAACCTCGGATCTTGACTTGGGTGTCACCTTCTACACGGCTATGGAACACCATCGCTCCATCGTCTTGCAGGTGCGCTATATCGCTTGTACGGTACATGGTAGTCCATCCCTGCGCAGTGTACTCAGGCGTCGCATACGGATTGTGAACAAAGTGATAATCGGTGAGTTCCTTGTTGTCTAGGTAGCCTAGAGAAACGCCGGCGCCACCGATCCAGAGTTCGCCAGGCATTCCGACAGGCACTGGCTTTCGCTGCTCGTCCAAGATATACGCTACATAATTGGGCAAGGAATATCCACAGGGGATACGACCCTGAGGCTCTTCACGGTATGGAATTTCCATCTTGGTCGAAGAAATGGAGATTTCGGTTGGACCGTATGAGTTGAAGAAGCGGAGTAGCGGCAAATCTAGCGTAGCGAGGTTCTTCGTTAGCGTGCTTGTGAGTGGCTCGCCCCCTCCGAAGGCAAAGCGCCATTTGGAGGCCTTCTGAAGGTTGGAGCGTCCGTAGTCTAGCCATAGAGAGTATTCTGTCGGCGTGGCTTTCGTGTACGTAATACCTTCTTCCCGTATGATTTTGCTGACCTCAATGGGATCTCCGCGCTTACTCCATGGAACGATATAAACAGAGCCGCCGTTTACTAACCCAGTATATATTTGATCAGAATAGTGATTGAAAGTGAAAGCGCTTTGCTGGAGCACTCGCTCAGCTTTGAGCCCCCATTGTTTCGTGTAGCCTTCAATTTCGTTGCGGAGTCCCGAATGTCTGATAATGATGCCCTTGGGGTTGCCCGTCGAGCCACTGGTGTATAAAATCGCACCTACGGAGCCTGCACGCGCAGAATTGGGCACACGAGCGGAAGGTTTGAAACTAACGCTGGATACGTTGATAACTTCGGCGCCTGAGATGTTTACCTGGGGCGCATTATCGATAGTGCTATTGTCTACTAGGATTACCGCCGGCTGACAGCTTGCAGCGATATCGGCTAGACGTGGCAACGGATTTCGAAGGTCTAGTGGGATATAAACTCCCCCGAGACGCATAATTGCAAGCATCGAACAAGGCCAGTCTACGCTTGCATCTTGGAAGACAAGAACTCGAGAACCTTCACAAATGTCAGCCTTCTGCATTATCTCCGCGATAGCCTCGATCCGGTCAGTCATGCTCGCGTAAGTGAAGGATCTGCCATGGCCATCGTTTAGAGCGACTTTGTCCTTGTTCCCCTGAGCAATCATGTCAATCCGATGAGGAAGTGTTTCAGGCCAGGAAGATTGAAGATCTGGTCCTGGAAGTCACCATCAATCAGTTTATCTGAAGAACATCGGTACTCTCGCGTTTGTCTTACCACGGCCAATATCGAGAGAGCATTCGAGTTGCTTTTGGCTGAACAACGGAGGTTCCCGCAATAGTAAAGAGGTATCATTAGTGAAGACTTCGAGCAGATGAACGTATGTATTAAGCAGCAATCGCGTAGCTGCCATATCATAAAGACTCGCCTGGGTTCTGAACAATATGAGAGCGCTATCGGGGCTGTCTGTTATATCGAGCGTCAAATCGTACGCAGTGCGCCCCGGATAAAGTTCCAGAAACTCAAATGTAGTGTTGCCAAACGGAAGCTTCTCCTGCTGGCCTTGACGATAGTCGAAGAAAGCCTGGAAAAAGGGACTGTACGAAGAAGATCGAGGCACATTAAGTTCTTTGAGGAGGACGTCGAAAGGCACCCTTGAGTTGTCGAGCGCTTCATAAACTTTCGTTCGAGCCTCAGCGACACAGTCGCTAAATCGTTGACTCGTTTTATACTTGAAGCGCAATGTGAGAAGGTTGAGCAGAAGCCCGACAGTTCTCGTGACATCTCCGTCGTTTCTATTGGCATCAGCAATACCGATCGTCAATTCCTGGGCATCCGTAAAGCGGAAAAGCATTGCTTTGAAAGCCGCCAGGTAGAAATGGAAAGTCGTGGATCGATGGGTATTGGACATTGCCTTGACTCGTCCCGCCAGTTCAGCGTCAATTCTGCATTCAACCTGGTTGACGTTGAAGGCCTTCATTGGCATGCGAGAGCTGACCTTTGCCATGGGAAGCAGCGGTAATACGGGAGGGCCTTCCGGGAATTCGTTTCGCCAGTATGCAATCTGATCGTCCATACTACCACTCTCGACGGCTGCGCGTTGGTCCCTCGAAACGTCGGAGAGCTGGCAGGGTGGAACGCCGAGAGACTGTCGCTGATAAGCATTCCTTAGATCAGTCAAAAAAACCTGAAGGCTAACACCATCCATCAAAATATGGTGATAGTTGAAGAGGAGATAATGCTCAGATAGGGAACGCGTGAGCAGATTCAAGCGCATCAATTTGCCACTTGCGATATCGAACGGAATTGCTTTCATGGCCGTATATTCTATGTGAAGTTCCTCAATGCTGCTGATGCTCTTTCGCTCCAGTCGTATGAGAGAGCTAGGCAAGATCTTCTGATGAGCTAAATCTGGTTCCTTCTCGTCGGCCACAAAGCAAGTCCGGAGCGACTCGTGCCTGGTAGTGACGAGACGAACTGCTCTTTCCAAGTCTGCAATGCGCAGGTTGCCGGTAATACGGTAATAGAATGAGACATTAAATGTTGTTTGATCTTCAACTAGAAGCCTCAAGAACCAGAAGCGAGATTGGGCAAAAGAGACGAGCTCGCTCTTGACATAGTCCGACTGGGTTTTGTAATCAATCTCTGTCCATTTTGACGCCTTTTCAGCAGCTCCTTTAAGGTTGACTGTCGAGGATGATGTTGAGCGTACCGCTGTAGGGGCATCCTCAAGGGATTGACTCCCCGACGACGTGATGCTAAGTGGGACAGTGCAGCTTTCACTCGGGGCGGCTGCCATGCGAGCCGGCTTTGGTGGTGGCACCGCTGTCTTTGGATTCGAAGACTTTTGGGATCCTATGTTTGGGAGCAGGCTTTCCGGCAACTTCTCCATTGCTTCTTCACACAGCTCCGCCACGGTGCCACCTCTGAGAATTTTAAGGACTGGTATATCCGTTTTGATTTCTTTTAGAAACCAGCTACGGACTTCGATGGCAGCCAAGGAATCGATGCCAAGCTCGACAAGTGGGATTTCGTGGCCCACTTGCTCTTTGACAAGTTGCAAAATCGCTGCCACTTTGGCAGCGAAGCAATCTGAGTCTCAATTAGCATCTTCCCTCTCGATACTTGTGCATCTATCATCGTACCTCTCAGTACCTCTAGAGCTTTCTCTATGGTAGTGGAATCAGCAAGCTGGTCACAAACAGGCAGAACGTTCTTCATGCCATCGCTCTTGGACTCATTCATCTGTGCTTGAAGAACTTTGTGAGAGAAACGAGGATCGTCGAACCAGGCGACCTTGGACTCTTCATTATCTTGTGTATTGCGGCAGCCGGCGGTAACGATCGGCACAGCTCCCAAGTCAGGGGAACCAGCTCGAATCGCTTCAGCAATCAAGTGATGGAAGTCAGTCTCAGAGATCGTCATAAATCCAAACCTGATCAATTGCTCCCTGGCCAAGTCACCTGCCCGCTCCATGTATCCGATACCGGCAATACGGCCAATTTCAAGGGACGTGCCGGCCAAGCCACGTTTCCTTCGCTGTTTCATAAGGCTGGTCATGTAGGCATTCGCTGCGGTATAATTGGACTGCCCACTGTTGCCTATGACGGACGTAAGGGATGAGAAAACGATGAAGAAATCCAGCTTATTGTCGCTGAAGATCTCGTTGAGATAATTCGTTCCGTCGATCTTGGGCTTTATGACCTTCTCCATCTTTTCTAGCGACATTTCCGAGAAGAGTGAATCGTCAAATAACGCAGCGCCGTTTGCGACACCGGCGATGGGCGGACCTGTGTTCTTGATCTCGTCTACGACTTTTCTCAGCTCATCGTTCTTCGTGATATCCCTGCATCCCGTTAGTGTTGCATTTTACGTCCTCTGGACCACGCTCAGTCTCTCACATTGCAAAGAACTTGACCGTCGTGCCAGCTTTTTCCATCGAGGTCTGCCATTTCTCGTACGATCCAGGATTTCGACTTGTCAAGCATATGTATCCTGCTCCATTTCGTGACATCCATTCGCTAATGGACCGGCCGAGCTGCCCAGAGAGACCAACCAGAAGATAAGTCCTGTCCTTGGAAAACAGACGATTGGGGTTGATGGAATGTACCTGGACCGTGAGGGTTTTATCCAATGTCCAGTCAATGACACTTGTTGGGTACATTCTCAAAGGTGCGTCAGCGATCTGGCCGGCCCAGATTGTAGCGCTTGTCTTCTTGTTGAAAGGAGCCGATGTCGCATGACTCACAGCGTACTCGAGAGCTTTGAGGATAGCGCAGTCGTCGCTTATTGGTGGCAAGGATTGGGAACGGTACAGATCGGAGGCGTCGATCAGTCTACACCCGGAAGGCAGACATTCTCGAACTCTGAGACTCGCAACTTTCCCTTCATCATCGGCTGCGAGATCGAAAAAATGCGTCAAATTCAGTGGGATCGAGTTTTTCACAATTGTCTCGGAAGCCCAAGGATTCAACTTTATCCACGCCGGGTCCTCCGTATCGGATTTTGACGTGCTGAACTTGATGCGTATATTCCTGGCAGTGCCTAGCCTCGTCAATGCCGAGGCGAGAAACCCGTCCTGACCAGGTTCGTGTACAAGCACATGGCAATTTTTCGGCATTTTAGAGATCAATGATCCCGCGAAGAACTCACTCGCAGTTGCAGCGAGAAATGCAGATTCGTGGCATGAGGGGACATTTGTGGACACACATATTGAACTGATAACTTTTGAGGAATTGGTGTCGGAAAGAGTGACAACAGTATCGCCAGTTTTCTCATCGGTGCCAATACCAAAGAACAAAAAGGTCAGCGGAGCGACATTCAATGCGGATAGAATCGAGTAGTTGACTTGTACCGAGTTCCTCTTATCTCCAAGACGCCGTGGTACTGGTTCTTCATGCAAGACAGGTGTTGTTTCCGTAGCCTCGGAGATCAAAACCGTAGTGCCTCGGGCGCTCACATTTTGCGTGACTGAACGTCTCAAAGAGTTGATTCTAGCATTCTGTTCATCATTGGGAATTATTCGAGGCACCAAGAGTTGCCCATCTTCTAGATAGAGCTCTGGCTCTTTTGACCACATCATTCCACCCAGCGCAGTATTTTGGTTGTCCCATCCATCCATTGCAAGAACACGCAAGACACTCTCAGCTATGAGACGAGAGGCATCAGGACCAACGTCTGTCAAGTCGAGGAATTGTAGTGATACGTGTGGAATTTCATAGGCAATGGAACGACCAAAGCCAATGCTAGCGTTGTGGTACGGCTGATACCCCCTAGCGCCTTCAGTGACCCAAAGAATATTCTTTGAGAGCTCGAAAAGACACTTCAGGCCCTCCATCTTCTCCTCCGTAACGTTTTTAAAGATGGGCTCGTCAATGTCAACCAAGTTGATGAACGTCGCCATTGGAGAAATCTCATCATCATCAGTCGGTAGACCTTCGAGAACAGTGACGCGGCCGCAAAATCTCCCGGCAAGCTCACATATCTCTTCCGCAAGGCGAGAAGTCTTTAGTGAACAGCTTCCAAGGATGACCAACTCGTCCAAACGTACAGATGAGGAAGACGAGAGTGGCTTTCGCAAGAAGTCTATTCGTTCGTCGACGGCTTGGCTGACAATGACAGAAAATGGCCATGCTAGTCCGTCGACTTCCGATGTAGTTGTGTCCACACCCGAGAATCCCGTTTTACGCAGAACATTGTGCCAGGTTTTAAGTGGCTCTGTGCGACTATAGTTCTGGCCGTTGTCGACGTCAGTCCACGGTCCTGACAGTCCTCCCATCATTATTTGAATTCTGACCGGCCTCTTGGTAGTGATTTCAGATACTAAGAGATAGCCACCTGGCTTCAGGAGGCGACGAACGTTTCCTAGAGTCTTCTGGAGCCATGAGGACGTATGCAAAGTGGGAGATATAATGACTACCTCGTACGAATGTTCTTCGAAACCTTGGAATGATGGCGCCTGGTCGACGTCGAAAATCTTGTAATTCATCCTCTGACTGTGTGCCTCGAATCGCTGTGCGGCCTGTTCGAAGACATCCGCCGATACGTCTGTGTAAGTGTACGAGGAGAAGGTAGTACCTATGGCTTCCAAGACTGCCTTCGTAGTATGGCCCGTTCGAGCGCCTTGTCATGGTATATCAGCGCCATTGAGATGCCCACAATTGTGCGACAGGTCTTACCTATTTCTAAGATTCTTGCATGTGGGTAGCGGTGCTGAATTTGCTGCATCATTCGCCCCAAAAAAGTATTACATTGGGCGAACCCAAGACCGTCATGGAACAGATCCTCGAGCATGTTTTCTTGCAGCATGTGCTCCAAGACAGTGGATTGGCCTCGTACTAGGGCAGAAATATTCTCTCCAATGACTGAGATGACTTTGAGATCAATATTCTCAGGGTATCTGGCAATTAATAAGTAATATGGCCCCCAAAATGAACGTCAATTAAAGCATACTTCCGTATCAAGGTTTTGATCTGGTCAAGATCGTCGCCAGCCCACTCTCTTCGTACATAAGGATGGTGCCCGCTATCGATGCCAGCTAGTAGGCGGTCGGTGGAGTCTCTCAGAGACTGGTGATGACTCTTGCTATTCTCCCGATGCTCCTCCGTGATCCTCGATCTCCAATGTCTGAGATAGCAGCATGCCAACCTCTCGCAAAGAATAGCGATCTCAGCTTGTTCCGCGGAGGGGTAGTCGTTACCCACGACAGTATTGCCTACTGGCGACGTCACACCGTATTGGGTGGTGGAGAACATGGGGCGATCATCGGTGGCGAGAGCAGGGGCCAGTGGCTTCATGACCAAGCCTTCGACTTGGATGACGGTCTCTTGGCCATCTGCGCTGAATACGTCAACGTTACTGTTCATAGAGATAGAAGCCGGCTCCTGTAGAACAGCAGATACGGGCAATCTGGTCGGTGATGTTGACAAAGAGGAACAGAGCTCGGGGTTAACTCGGATGCGTTTGATGGAAGTGGGGACATGCAGCGACCAGAGCTGGTCGTCGCCAGGACTCGACCGCGCGAGGAGGGAAGCCTGGAAGGCAACGTCCAGCATCGTTGGGTGGACAATTAAGATTTCTTCGTCGTCATGGTATTCGTAAGTCGACACCATTGCCGATGCCTGGTCCAGTCTTCTCCTAGTAGAAGACAAAGTCCTAAATGGGCCACTATACCCGTATCCAAGTTCGTCAAGTGAGGAGTAGAAGCGATCACTGTCGATGTCCATTATGTCCAAATCGTCGACTGGCGTGGATGATAGTACCGAGACTGACGGAGTGCCGTAAACGATAGTGATTTTTCCCTTCGACACTAGTTCCAAAGTTGTAGACCTACTATTCCAACACGAAAACACAGCAAAGTCGGCACTTTGAGTCTTCATGTTTAGATGGCTTGGCGTAATCCCCGTCAAGGTGGTGAGTGTTTCGACCGCGAAGTTGGCACCTCCGTCAAAAGCAATGGCCTTATCGATGGTCAGATCGTGTACTTCAAGAATCTCGATGTCTCTGCTACCAGCGACCTCCTTCCCCGCTGCCAAAGCCATAGCTACGTATCCTGCCGCGGGAAAGACGACTTGGCCTTGCAGCTGGTGTCCATCGAGCCACGGGATCTCGTTCACTTTCAGAAAATTTCTGAAGCGAAGGTTATGGTCCGTGTTATTCGGAGTCGGTACACCTAAAAGCTCATGGAACGCGGTGCCCCTCAGTCGTATGTTCTTTGTGAGGCGCGATTCATGCCATTGGGCACCTTTATGGCTCCATTGGTAGGATGGAAGACCAACCGCTAGCTGAGGAGACTGACTAGGCGACATTAATTTGTTGTATGATCGGAAGTCAACTGCACTCGGGCCAAGCTGAGTCCATACAAAACCAAGTGCATCCGAGAATGCTTCAACATCGTTGCAGCCGCGGTTCAAAACACCAGTGTAAGGAAGCGGGGATCGACTATCCGAGATGATCTGCGATGCCGGACCCTTGAGGGCTGGATGAGGACCAAGTTCCATGGCGAGGTTAAGCTTCTCGCTTACAGCGCTCTTCACAGCGTCGGTGAAAAAAACTGTATTGACCATATTGTCTCTCCAGTACACGTCACGAAGCTCATCGGCGGGCTCCATCAATATACCAGGCTTGACACTTGAGTACCAGGAGCAAGACCTGTCGCCATCGCGTTTGACTTGGATCTTGCAATTTCGTAGAGATTCGATGTATGGTTTACTACAAGGAGTCATATGGTGAGAGTGATATGCAGTGTCTACTTGAAGCATCCTGGCGAACTTCTTTTCTTCGTCGAAGATCCTTTTCGCGTGAGTAAGGCTGTCAGCATCACCAGAAAGCGTTAAGCTAGCAGCAGAGTTGTGGGCAGCAATCTTCACGCGACCCTTGAAAGCTGGAAGCTTAATCAGATCGTTGGCGTCTTCCCACGAGGTCCCGACGGCCAGCATGGCCCCCTTTTGTCCCCTCGAGCCTTTGGCAAGTTTAGCACGTACACCTCTGTAATAAGCAATGCGAATGGCATCATGGGCAGAGATGAAACCGGCAGCGTACGCCGCTGCAATCTCTCCGGAGGAATGCCCTACAACTGCCTCAAACGTTATACCCGCACTCCGCAACAAATCGACTAGAAGAAGTTGAATGGCCGTACAAAGTGGCTGCGATATTGCGGCCTCGCCGAGACGACTAACACTTGTACTTGCCGAAAGCTCGTCTGCAATCCGCCATAATGGACGGTCTGGCTCAGGTAGAGTGGCTAAAGAGTGATCGAGTCGCTCAAGTTTCTCACGAACAGTGGCTGATGACCGGACCAGGTGCGCGCCCATCGTTACCCACTGTGCACCTTGTCCGGTAAAAATACCCAGTAACCGAGGCTGAGCAGGAGCTGATCGAATGCCGATGCTATCTCCGGGAGATTCTTTGTTTTTTTCAAGCTTTTCCTCAATCTTGGAGACAAGTTCTTCAGGATCGGACGCTGAAAAGGCGGTCTTAAAAGGGAGCGCGGATCTGCGCGACTGGAGCGTCCAGGCAAGGTCACCAAGGTTGATGACATTATTCAGTTTCAAGAAGTCCCGATAAATTTGCAAGAGCTCCACCAGAGACTCACCTGTGGCCGCGGAGAAAACGTAAGGAGTAAATGGCGTAACCTTGCATTCGGGCGTGATTGTTGAAGGCTGGTAACTCTCGAGGATTGCGTGTCCATTGGTGCCCCCGAACCCTGTTGATAAGAGCAATATGTTAGCACAGACTCAGGTCGCGTCGGATGTCGGGCAACTTTACGGACCAAAGCTATTCACACTCACTCGTCGTGGGACTCCTTCTGGTAATGTGGGCCATTGTGTCGCGGCAGTTGGAACGTGCAAATTGCCATAGTACTGCTCGATGTCGGGGTTTAGGCGATTAAGAAGCATGTTTGGGGGTATTATGCCGTGTTGTATAGCCAGTGAAGCCTTAAGTACGCCAGCTAGCCCGGCAGTACCCTCGGTATGACCGATAATAGTCTTTATTGATCCAACGTAAAGAGGATTCCCGTTTACGGACTGACTACCAAAGCACTCGTTGATAGCTGCAGCCTCACGGGGATCACCGACCTTGGTGCCTGTACCATGGGCCTCGAAGAACTGTGGCCAGTCCTGGGGGCTGGAGATATCCAAACCTGCTCTGGCGTAAGTTCCTCTTATAAGTTTTGCCTGAGCTTCGGAGCTGGGGACTGTCAAGCCGGCGGATCTTCCGTCTTGATTGACTCCTGTCTCACGAATAAGGCACTCGATGTGGTCACCATCAGCAATGGCATCCCTCAAGTTCTTCAAGACAAGCGCTGCAATGCCGTCGCCTCGCGCATATCCGTCTGCTCCGGCATCCCACATTCGTGAACGGCCAGTGGGCGAGAGCAAATTCATCTTACTTTCGCCCACGAATTGTTCTGCACCAGTTAGCTAGGACATCGTTACGTATCCATTGAGCGTGATCAGCTCTTGGAAACGAACCTGGCCCTAAGAGTAGTTCTGTGCCGCCGACGATCGCTACGCGCGACTCGCCCGTACGCAATGACCGAATGCCTTGATGCAAGGCAACTATACTCGAGGAGCAGGCTGTGTCGATTGTCATGGAAGGTCCATGCCAATCGAAGAAGTAGGAGATTCGATTCGAGAGGATAGCGCGTGAAGTGCCCGTAGAAAAGTAAGTAGGCATGCTTTCGATGTCCCTGATGAGGATATCGTTGTAGTCGACGGACATGGTACCGACGTACACGGCTGTATCAGAGCCGCGGAGACCTTCCATAGAATGTCCGCCGGCTTCGAGAGCTTCATACACCACTTCCATCAGCAAACGCTGCTGTGGATCGATCGAGTCCGCTTCGTTAGGGCTGATGTTGAAGAAAGTTGCGTCAAACACACGCACGTCCTCATCCAATGTATATGAGCGCTGTACGTTAGTCGTTCCATGGTGTGAGCCATCTGGATGGTAGTAGCCTTGCAATTCAAATCTGTCATCGGGTATCTCTCGCGATACATCCCTGGGGTTCTTCAAGAGCGCCCATAACGATGAGGGGGAGCTTGAGCTGCCTGGGAAGCGGCAACCGCTTCCCACGACAGCTGTTGGTTCAGGCTGTTGGGATATCATAATTCAAACTCAATTTGGTTTAAAATTAATCGAAGCGATTTGCTGAACGTCGTGAATGCGGAACAGTATAAGGTGCACATCAGAAAAGCAATCTATCACTTGAGTCTGATTAAATGAGTCCAGATGTTCTATCTTGCGTCTTTACATTTTCGCCTTAATAAAACGCCACCGGTATCATGAATTCGTGGGAATCGCCGAAAGCCCATCCCTTCTTCATCCGTCAAGTTTACGTCAATCATTTTGGCTGCGGACTCAATTTGCGCCTTACATCGACATCAAAAGTAGGGTTCATGCATGGCGTAGCTCGAAGAAAATGAGGTGCGTAAACGGCTATTGCCCACTTCAATTAGCTCTACGACGTAACCCAAAGTTTCTGCTTTTGTAGATTCTTATCGAGGTTGAGGCTTGCAATAATCATAATGATAAGGCCTTACCATGTATCACGATATGGCGGCGTATGTGAGATTGCGGTGGAGTACGCAAAGTCTGACATCGTGGTCCCCAGAGTCTACCTCGACCTTGCCATGGTTGTCGGCGGGCTATGAGGGGGGTGTCTGCGTCATGATTCCGATTAGTCGCTTTTTGCGGCCGTCTCATGCATGGCATTTATCGATTGCCACACCGCTCATTCTGATATGGTATTCGGATCCGACAGCCTCGCCGACCCGCCAAGATAGCGACAAGATCCACTTGAGATGAGACAGCGATATCGGAACTCCGCTGGGCTACGGCAAGATACTCTCTCGAGCAGCCTTTACGAACGCAGCGATACGTTATAATGAAGACTCGACGAAGGTATTACGAAACAAGGTGAGTCGAAACGTTGGAAAAAAAAACCACGCATGTTGTAAAATAACCATATTTACACCATCAAAAAGCCCCATGCAAAGTCGCTAATTGGATGTCCGAAGAGCCCTCCAGAACGACAAAGCCACCCCCACCCGGTCGAGCCGAGCGAGATGTGCGCTTGAACCACTCGACAAGTTGATGGAAAAGTATATGTAACATTGACACCGGTGTGCGAAAGATCTGCAGTATACATTATCTCTAAGTCATTTACTTTTAGCCTTGTCTATGAGTATACAAGGCATGCTAAGCCGCTCAAAGCCCGAGACATCTTCTTTTTGGGCCTTTCTTTTACTCACATAGTTATGCCTTCTGCCCAATTTTCCCTACCTGCCAAGCAGACGGCCGTTGTAGCTGACGGTGCCGGGAAGCTCAGTGTACGCCGCGATGCCTCCGTGCCAATCCTAGGCCCGGACGTAGCCATGATCAGGACTGCCGCCGTCGCCATCAACCCGGTCGACGCCAAAATGCTCGACTACAGTCCGGCGCCTGGAGCGATCCACGGCTATGACTTCGCCGGAACTATCGTAGCGCTGGGAAAAGATACGCCTGCGCATCTGAAAGTTGAAGACCATGTGGCAGGCTTCGTCCACGGCATGAACCCATTGCTACCTGACGTGGGCGCGTTCGCCGAATACGTCGCTGCTTCTGCCGACCTACTGCTCAAGGTCCCAGACGGGTTGAGCTTTGAAGAGGCGTCGACAATAGGCCTGGGCCTGTTCACCGCGGGACTGGGGATCTTTCGAGAACTTCAAGTACCGGCATCGCTGGATCCGCCTGGCACATTAGATCCCTTCATATCTGAGTTTGTGCTTATTGCGGGTGGTAGCACAGCTACTGGCACTCGTGCCATTCAATTACTCAAACTGTATGCCCTTTCAACACTGGCCTCGTATCGTGTTACTAATTAGCATCCCTCCCTTCAGCGCTGGTCTTCGCCCCATCGCCACCTGCTCGCGGTCCAACTTCGGGCTCTGCCGCCGCTTTGGCGCCGAAGAGGTCTTCGATTACAGCAGCCCAGAATGCTCTGCAGACATCCGTGCTTATACGCGCAACACCTTGGCGTACGCGTTGGACTGCGTAGCGGCTGCTGATACCACCCAGCTGTGCTACAGCGCCATTGGGCGGGCGGGCGGACGCTATGTCACTGTCGAACCGTTTCACGAGGCCATCACATCAGCGCGACCATTGACAGTCGAACCATCATGGCTGTTAGCGCTGACGGTCTTCGGGCGCAAAGTCAACCTGGACGGCGAGTATGGGCGAGATGCAAATCCAGAGGACCGGAAGTTTGGAGCAAAATTGACTGCCGACGTGCAGGCACTTCTAGATCAGGGCAAGATTGATACACATCCTATTCAAGTGATGACGGGAGGCTGGAATGGGATGATAGATGGAGTGAACATCATCCGCGAGCAAGCGCCGTCCGGGCGGAAGCTAGTCTATCCCGTTTGAAGAGCAATAGAACTTGAATAGCGCATATTGTCTTCTTGTTTGGATATACAACGTACTGATTCTAACTTTAGAGTCAAGTATATGGTATATTAAGTGAATGGTAATGACTTCGCCATTGAGGAGTTACAATGCTTCTAGTAAAGTATGTATTATAAATGTTCCGTAATTCTTAGGCTACAGTAGTCTGGAGTACGAGGTTCCTGGCGTCCGAGCTCAAAGTTGCTGGTCGAACAATGAACAATCTTGCAAGGCAATGAAATGCGTTATCCAACGGCATCTACCTGCCAGATCGGTTTGCAAGAGACCTTCAATTGTCTAGGTGGAAGCTTCCGACCGCGAAAGACCATTGTGCCACCCACCTCATTTTGCCTGACCGCCCCCTACAGAGACAGGACAGGGGGCAAATTTCGGTGTGGCATTGACAAGGACGTAAAGATAAGCTGAGACGGCAGAAACCCAAGCGTTCAGCGTCCGGAGAGCCGGCTGGAGCCTGGATAGAACGCCAAAAGTCGCGGGGATGGCGGAGATCCAGGCGTCCCGTATCTATGGCTTGCCGGAGTGCGAAGAGCCTCTTACTCAGCGATAGCATCCTAGCTCTCAGATTCTGTGCTATCCGATGCACAGCAACGAAAATTGCGTATATGGCGACGGTCCACTTTTCATTTCAACTGCGTATCTTTGTCTCAATGCAGATCGTTCATGTAGCTAGTTTCTTACATAGTTGTCCTAGCACTAGAATTCTCCGACATCAAGTCTCAATCCTTCGGGTGTAACGGTCAACAATGGAATGGCGTATCCGTTGGCTTCTGATCCATGATCTCGAATTGGCCCAACACATCAATGCGGCACTCGCCGGATTGTTCAACATTACCATGTGCATGTGTCCAATGTGCCGACGGTCATTCGCTATGGTGGCTGTTGAAATCTGACGCGGAGGTTGCATTGCATATTCCCGATCGGCATGACTAAAGTACATAACCAAGTCCGGCGAGGCTGAACGTGGGAGTGTAGCAACGACTCCTACACTGCGCAATCTGCGCAATCAACCTCACGGTCTGTACCCAGCGCGATATCTTCACCACCAATGGCGCAACTCGGTTGTGAATCGCTCACTCCGCTATCGGCCGGATGGTAGCTTCCTTCTTCTCCATGCTGTCGATCTTCTTTCTACACGTCAAGTGAGGAGGACGGTTTCTCTTCTGTCTTCGAGCATACGTGGGGGCATTGATCTAGAAACCACCACCAGGTCCGCTTGAGCCGCTCAACCTATCCGCGCTCCACGATTGGTGCGATAGAGATCCACAGACACGGAAGGATTACGAGTACGGCAGAATCTTTTTACTGAATCGCACCCCCCATATTTCAACTTCTACATACTTAAATATACTAAGACTTTAGTTACTAGAAGAATATACCTATACGTAGAATATACGAAAGTCTTAGCCTAACCAATTTTCGCGCAGATCCTCCGCAAAAGATTATGATATTTTGACTGAAAAAAAAAAACGGGAATCAATTCTTGATAGAATAACTAAACTTTCGGGTAGGTCTCAAGAGATAATATTTAAACATTACTATTATATACTTTCATAAAGTAAAGAGTATTTTGACTGCGAACAGCTCACTCATACTTGAGCTATTGACGCATCTTCGTCGACCAACTTCAGAGCCAGCTATCTGCTGTGAAAACCACCATGGCCAACCCGGAAGCCTACATCCCGACCGTCGATCTTCGCGAGTACTTTGAACCCACCACTCCAACCAGCAAAGATGAATTGGTTGCGAAAGTAAGGACAGCTTGTCTGGAGCATGGATTCCTCCAGATCGTCGGGCATGGCGTACCAGTGACGAGTCAACGGCGCGTGCTCGCCGCCTGCAGGACCTTCTTCGAGCTGCCAAACGAATCAAAAACCGAGCTTTCACTCTACAAGAACTCATGGCGCCGTGGGTATGAGGGGCCGGGCTCCCAGAGGCCAAGGGAGGATGTCTTGCCGGACCAGAAAGAAGTACTGTCGTGGCGACCCTCTTGTGAATCCCGCTGACACCATGAAGGGATTTTTCGTGGGGAAACATTTGCCCATGGATCAAGTTGGCTTCCTCAAGGGTCCCAACGTCTGGCCCAAAGACCTCGCGGACAGCGAGTTCCGCGAACCCGTACTGGAGTACTATGACAACATCTTGAATCTCGGGCGCAAGGTCTGGGAGGTGCTCGTCGTCAGTCTAGGCCACCAAGCCTCCATCCTGAACAGGTTCACCAACGACGTCGCCATGTAACGAGCACCACTCCGACGTCGCCTTAGTATAGACTGACTGAACCCCCCTGCGGCAGGTTCCTCAAGCTCCTCCGCTACCCGGAGCATACTTTCACCGACCCACGGCAGTTCGGCTCCGGCCAACACACCGACTACGGCGGCATCACCGTCCTCCTTCAAGACCCCGGCAAAGACGGCCTCGAGGTCTGGCACGCGGCGACGAAGCAATGGCTCCTGATCCCCGCCGTCGAGGACAAGTTCGTCATCAACCTGGGGGATATGGTGCAGAAGTGGACCGGCGGCGAGTACAAGAGCACGGTTCACCGGGTCATCAACAAGGCCGGCGGTGAGCGCTTCGCAGTGCCGGCGTTCTGGCACGGCGATCTCGAGGCCACGAACCCGCTGGATCCGCACGACCGCAGCGGCGAGACCGTCTCACAGCACATCTACAAAAAGTTCTATCGGGACTACTCGCTGCCGGCGGATACGGAACGGGAAAGCCAGCCAAGTTGATATAAGTCGGGTTCGCGGACCTTGCGGGCTTTTTTTCTTGGGTGGGAAGAACGCGGGGCGGGTGGGAGATCGAAGGAAGGGGGGCCGCGGCCTGGGAAGCTGAGCGATACGTTTTACGAGCCTTCGTAGTGTACTCAGTAGCAAACGATTCAAAACGTATGGCTTCTTTGCTAGAAAGAGAAAACCCCCACCCCCCACCCAAAAGACTAAAAAACTCTGGCGTCTTATTTGGGGCCAAAAAAAAATTATTATTTTTTCGTACCTATAAAATACCCTTTTTCGACGTGCCCCCTTTGACCTTTAGGCCCGCTGTCTTCTCCGCGGGCCAAAGGGGGGTTTTTTTTTCAAATGGCATTGACCGATAGCCTTGAGAACGAACAGATCTCGATTTTGCTGGAGACTGACTCAGAAGAGTGAGAAAAAATAACCGGCCGAGCGGCGTCCCAAAAAAAAAAGAAAGAAAAAAGGGTGTGCGAGCCGGGTGGGGGGGGGTGTTTACTGTGACCTGCAAATGTAGAATTGAACTTGGCTTTCGTGCACCCCAGGGGGGGTTTTCTTTTTGGAAATTGAAGACCCGTGGGAGAATCTAGGGATCAATCGTCCACGCGAGAAGAAGATGCCCCCTTTTTGAAGATTCCATGAGTTATCGTGTCTAATTCTAGTGAGAAGGATGAATGCCGTGGATATAACAAAGCTTGCAAGATCTTTGTGGGTGTACGGGACAGGTTTTAATGTCTAATTGTCTGGAGCTACGACTCCATATCCGTTTCTCCCCTTCCGTAGGAATCCAGGAATCGCCCACGCTGAACCCATAGTCAAGTGATGGCCATCTGACATCTTAACTCCGCTCGACCTCCTTGACCCTCACGGCCAACTCGGGCTTCTGCCAGAGCCGCATCACCCTGCACCGCCGCAGCCAGTCTCTGCTCCCGGGCTGCAGCTCGAGGTCGAAGGACCAGACGATCTTGGCCAGGATGAGGCGCATTTCGGCCAAGGCCAGGTTCCGGCCCAAGCAACTGCGCGGACCGAAGCTGAAAGGCTGGAAGGCGCTCTTCTTGTCGGCGGCGTACATTTCATCACCCAGCCTAAGTTATCATCAGCCTTTCACACGGAGAACGCGAGGACTTGGCAGACCCACCATCTCTCTGGCACGACAGCTCCAGGGTCCTTGAAGTTCTGCGCGGAATGGTAGGCGGCGAAGTGACTGACAGACACCAGGGTCCCCTCCGGTACGAAGTAGCCACTGACAAACGCGTCGCCTTTGGCCACCCTCCGTGCGAATCCGACCGGGATGGGAGGGAAGAGTCTAAGTGCTTCAGACAGAAAGGCGATCGTATATGGAATCTCGTTGACGCGACTAAGCGTGATATCATCATAGCTTTCGAACTTGCTTCGAATCTCGTCTTTGACTTTCTGCATCACGTTTGGGTTGGTTAGCAGTAACCATGTTGCGCCGCTGAGTACCGTTGCGGTCGTTTCGGAACCAGCAGTAATCATTAGACCCGCATTTGAGTCAATCTCCTTCTGGGACAGCGCGGTCCCTTTACTCCCGTTGTTCGCCAGGATATGAGTCATGAAATCGGGTCGTACGGTGTCGCGCTCGGTTCGTTTTTTCACCTGGCTAGAAATCCAAGCCTGCGCTCGTTAAAAATCTAGCCGTGGATGCATCAGGGACCAACGACAAGTACCAGATAATCCTTCCGTTTCTGAAGGATTTTGTTGTCGATAACAAAGTTGCCAAAGTACTTCAGCCAAGGATAGTATGTGAGGACATATATCATTCTCAACGACGTGAGAGACTCGAAAAGAAGTGCGACGTATTTGTGTGTTGAAAGATCCTGCAAGCATCCAAAAGATTCACCTAGGGAAGTGGTTACCATCAGCCAGTAGCCCCCAATTTTAGAGCGTCAGAAGGTTTAAAATATACCGAACATCAAATCAGCTATCACATCAAAGGTTGTCCTTTCATTTGTCAGATCGGGCACATAGATTGCGGATAAGACAACCTACCAGTTGTACCATCTGACCATGTCGACCGCGTCATTGCTTGCCGATGTGACCTCCTTCAACCCGTCGACAAGTTGACCAACATAGCGTTGGAGAAGCGGTTCTTGTGCCATAAGTGCTCTCTCACTAAACGCATGGGCAAGTACGCGACGACCTGTTCCCAATGGCGGAAAAAGTCAAACGGAACGTCTTGTTGTCTCTACATACTTGCACAAGAACACACCTCTCGAGTGATCTTCGTCATTTGCTTGCAAGATGGCAGGAGCTCCATTCTCCGGTTTGACGTACCACACAGGGTCCTAACAATTCTCGTCAATCATGGCTTAACCGTAATGACATCCCGCGCTCACCTTTGCCATATTCAAATGACCCTTGAGCTTGCCAGTGCGGAATCCTGCAAAGGTCATGTACGGTCCTGGCCAAACTCCATTCCCGCCGCCTCCCCCCTTTTTTCGCTTCAGATAACATACCGTAGATGTCTGGAAACGCTGTCTCCGCAGAAATGAAAGACACCTCGTTCGGCGAGATTCTAACCATTTCGCCGTACTTCTCATGAAGTTTCACGGTATTTTCGACCGTCGTTCCGGCCAGCAGATGTCTCGCATACGGGATCATTGAGAGAGCATTCAGCTTGGGGCCCGGGACGTGACGCAAAGCGTTGAAATAAATGGCGTCGATGGCCTTGGACACGAGGTAGACGACCCACTTGCCCTGCACTCAATGGCATATCCCAGCAAGGAGTCGGACAGACTCACCAGACCAGCGAATCCCCCTACGAGCGCCACCGGCTTCACCCACTTGATGTCCGCCTCCGCCATTGCTGCGCCCCTGCAACACGTCTAATAGCAGTTGGATGGGTCCGATTGATGTTGAAACAAGACAGAGCGGACGATGAGAGACGAAGATGATGTGTATGAATAGAATCGAGGACGACGCAGAAAGGCTGCAAGAAGAGGGGTATGGAAGAGTAGCACTATCTTACACCAGCCACCAGAAACGTCTACGTGAGACCCTGTCTATTACTTGCTTGTCCTGTCAATGATATTTTCTCGGCCGTGATTCTTTGAATGACGTAAGACTCTTAGCCATCATCATCATCATCATCATCATCATCATCCGTAGAGCTAGTCATCGGAGAATCGGGCAAGGGAAAGACAAGTGGGGGTCCGGCCAAAGGAGGCGAAACCAGGCAGAATGGACAAGTGGGGTCCAATCTGCAGTCTCTGGCTCCGATTACTCTTTTAGGAAGGAGTGACGACACGTCAAAGCGACTTGACCGCTGTTTCATTTTCCTTTTCTTTTCTCCTAATCTCCGAATACTAGAAGCCGCAGGTATCGTGTTCTCCGACGCTATATTTATGACGCTAGAATAGTTCATCTTAACGATCGCGAAGCTTCTAAACGTCACCGCTTTCTGACAGCCGGCGTAAGAAAAGCCAGGGGGCCGTGCGGGATTCCCTCCTTTACGGTAAGTGCCACAACATCCCTTTATGCAACGGATATCACTTCCGTGCTTCCGTCGCTGAGAAATCAAAAAAGATCTGCAAGAGACACGGAGATAAAAAGGATCCAACCATTCTTAACACGGGCTATCATTCAACTAAGAGGGGGAAAAAAACCCCCCCAACAGCCTTACATCGATCAGAAATGGCATACCCAAGCTCTCTCGCCTCCCTTCAAGTCCGCGAGGCCATCAGCGACGCCCTATACCGCTGCGTCCTCGGCCTCGACACCGCCAACAAGCACCTCTTCGATTCCGCCTTCACCCACGACGCGAGCTTCGACCTCAACGGCACCGTCATGTCCGGCCTCGACGCCATCACCACCGGCTGCTACGACTCCATCTCCAAGCTCGACACCACCCATTTCATGTCCAACGTCCGCGTCGACGTCGGGGCGGGCACCCCCACGGCCTCGATGACCGCCTCCGCGCTGGCGCAGCACTACCGCAGCAAGCAAGGTACCGAGCCGGGCGCACCGCGTCTCCTGACTGGGAGCTTGTACTCCCTCGACCTGCTTGAGGACGACAAGGACGGGCTGTGGAAGATTAAGCACTGGAAGCTTCATCTCGTCTGGGCCGAGGGCGACTGGGGTATTTTGACCGGGAAATAAAAGGGTCCGCGATCTCTAATTTATACGTGAGGTCTGTCCTTCGCGGAGAGGTGGAAAGCGGTATTGATTAGTCGGTCTACTACTCCCAAGCGCGGGGCCGGGGCATAACGTCCGAAACAAGACTGCACGTCTGCAAACATTGACAATGCATTATCTCTATGACGAGTTTCGATTGAAAAATCAGCATCGCAAAGTTTTGGGCGGCTTTTAGCTTTGCGAAATGATGATCGAGAATAATCTACGTAAACTTCCGCAACCGCGCGTAGCCACGCTCCCTTTAATTTTCGGCGACATATAGCCCTAGCCCTACCTACCTTGGTGAATAAAAAGTCACCCTCTCCGCTTACTTTTCGGGGCTTGAATTATTTAATACTACCTTCCATAGTAAGGGATAGTATCTTCTGTAAAAGTAGGCACAGCCTTTAAATGTTCGAAACCACTATGTAGCATAGAGTCTCTTATATTGGCAGTATTACTGGATCATCTACTCGGATCCGCCTGTAACACGTGGCGATTAGGTAGGTTTGGAACTTTTAAACGCTGTCTAGCACTTATGGTGCCGCCCTCCGCAGGCGGTCTCTTTGTCTGCTGCCATCAGAATCCTGGCTTTCCTTTTCCCCTTTACCCCACCAAATTATATAAGTATCCAATAGTTTGAGCAAAATCTTATCTCTGCTTATTATATATAACCTTTGTTGTCCTCACAGAAATCTCCTATAGACTGTGTTGGAATTATGGGATGATGTACCTATCATCAAGTGGACTAAAGAGCAACTATGAAGGAGAAAGTAGAATACATGTTTGTGCGCTTGCCAAGCCACTAGTATCACCGGGCTGTTTGCCACATTTTCCAACAGACTGCCCACGAAACCATAAGATTGAGTGCGGTGCGCAGTCGAGTTAGCAATAGATAGGGTCTGTAAAGATTCTAAAGATCACATTTTGCCTATATACGGCTAGATTTCGAATATAGTCTAGCCCTATCAAGTAATTATTATATCTTATACTATTTACTTAACTATAGCTTTATAAATATTCTAAAGTCTTTAAAATATATATAAAGACTTTAAAGAAGTTAATTAATTAATAGTAGTTTCTATAGAAAAACTAGCGTAGTTAATATATCGAAAATAAATATATATAAAAAAAGTTAGAAAAAAACATTAAAATAATCGCGATGTATATATTACTTACGCGGCTATATAGTCTTCTTCTTATATTCTCTTATCGCCTCTTAAGAAGTCTATTAAATAACTCGAAGATAAATTTATTATATTAATCTATCTTAGAGTTAATAGTAGTCTTAATCGCTTTACTATTATAAGAGTTAGTAATTAAATCTTAATCTACGTAATAATACTTTACTTAAGTAATTTTAAATATCTATATCTATATTAAGAGATAGTCAATACGCTTTAGAGTTATAGAACTTTTCTACTAATAACTAAAATTATAATAATATATTCTCGTTAGAATATAAAGAACTCTCTATACGTATAGAAGATAAATCGATATATTATCTTTTAATTAAATATTCTTTTAATATTACTATAAGCGAGCGTAATATATCTTTATTATAGTAGAAAGAACGAAAACGACGTAATTCTCTCTTACGTATACTCTCGAAAGTATAAGACTCGATAAAAGATTAAGAGAATTAATTAAAATAGAGGAAAATAATATCGCGAAGGTTAAATCTTATAGAGAAGGAATATATAATATTAGTTAATAAATATATTAATTAAAAGAATAGTTATAATATTAAGAATAAAGCGATTAATTTTTAAAATACGATTAAACTCGATTTTTAGATAAAAGTAAGAAGAGAATATTTATATAAGAATATAAATTAAAAGATATATAATCTTATTAAGAAGAGAGATAAAGAGATAGAAGATTAAGATATAATAGAAGATATTAAGTAAGAGAATAATTAAACTATTATTATAGATAAATAGATAAGAGAGATTATAATATATAATTTAAAGAATAAGAATTATTAATAAGAGTTAAGAATAGATAATAATTAATAAGCGATATAGAAAAAGAAGAAAAATGATATAATAATTATACTTAGTTATAGATAAGAATTAATATTCTTTATATAAGTATTTAATAAAGAAGAAGAAATAAGTACTTAGTAAGTCGCTACGCTAGTCTATTTTAAATTCACAGTTATCTCTTAAGATCTTACGTCTATTATATCTATATTAATAATTTTAATAATTAATATAAAGCTTAATAAAGAAGTTATTTTAATAATTAAGAGAATAAGTAAAAAAAAAGAGAAGATAAAGAAGTATAAGATTATATTTAATAAGATTAAAAAAAGAGAAAAAAGAACTCGATTATAAGACGTTTAGATATAATAGAGCTATATAAACGAAGAATAGTAAGAATAATATAGCTACGATATCTATTTAAATAATATATTATAATAAGAATACGAAGAATATAGTTAAATAAAGACTCGCTTTAAATAAAAAGAAGAAAGCTCGTAAAAAAGCGAAAGAAAAGAGACTTAAGAAGAAACGTTTTAAAATATTAATAATAAATTAATCTTAAAGTAGCTTATTTAATACTATTAATACTCGCTTTAATAGACTTAAAATTATATTTCTAAGAGTAATTAATAATAAGAAGATTAAGAAGATAGTTTTTAAGAAGATAATTATTAAGAAGATAAATACTAAGAAGATAGTTACTAAGAAGATAGCTGCTAAGAAGTTAGCTGCTGAGAAGATAGTTACTACTAAAAAGATAGTTATTACTAAAAAGATAGTTACTAAGAAGATAGTTACTAAGAAGATTAATTAAAAAGAAAAGAGTAATATAAAAGATTATTAATTAAGTAATTTAATATAAAGATTATTAAATATTAAGTATTTAAAAATAACTTTACGCGTTATTATATATATATATTTTAAGGCTTTAAAAGATATTTTTATATATAGAATATATATATCTAGATAATATAGTAGCTTTAAGTAAGTTTATCTAATCGTAACTTTTTTAGCTTCTTTATCTTCTTTAAATATAAATATTATATAAATACTTAATCGTAATAGTATTACTCTCTCATTACTACTAATTTTATACTTATTATACTATTTATTTATAGAAGATCTTAAGCGAATAGAAGAAGAATATTATATAAATTAATCGCGTAAATAAATAACTATTAACTTAATTAAAATCTATAATTATAATATTACTTTTAAATACTCTTTTAGCGTCAATAATCTCGTTAGAAATCGACTACTTATAGTATTTCCCTTAATATATATAAGATAATTAGCGAGTAATATAGATATTAAATAGTATATCGTTATTAACGAAGCTTCGACTCTTAACTATATCTTAAATATATTTATTATTTATATTTACTATACGTTTTTAAAGATTATTTCGATACTAATTTAAATACTAGAAATAGCGTTATTAAAGAAGACTTTCGACTCTAATATCGTTTATTTATTATCTTTAAATAAATTTATAATTTTCTTTATAACTTTATATACATCTGCAAATCTGAAAAGTTCCTATAAAATTTGAAATTGCTGATCGCGCGTGTATCGCGGAAATTATAAAATCCGTCCAATTAGTAAATCTGATTAGAATTCGTCTAAATTTCACCGATTCAGTAACTGTTTTAATCTTTTTCGTTAATTCTATTAATTTAATAATAATACGTATAAAAAAAGAAAAGTTTTAATAATCGACGTTACGACGGTAAGATTCTACGATAATAAGTATCAACGTTAACTTAAATTTAACTACGAAATTAAACGATTTAATAAAATTAATCGCGTAAGTAATACTCTAATATAGCGTATAATAATACGTATATTAATAATAATATATATTAATATTATATATATATAGAATAATACTTAGAGTATATTAAAGTATATTACGTAAAAATTTTAAAGTTACTAAAAATTTTTAAAGTTATTAAATTAATAGAACTAGTAAAAAGGATTTAGATATAGATAAAGTCTACTAAATAGGCTAAATCATGCTAATTATACGGACCCGGCGAAAATCGTACGAAAATTAATTTTTTAGATTTGTAGATGTATCTAATTATTAAAAAGAAATAACTCTTTATTCTCTATAGATTAGAACTTTTAAATCTTTTATAGAATATCTAACTTAGTAAGTAACTTATTATTATTATTAAAATTAAGATATAGATTAATAAGACTAAAAAGTATATCGTCTAAACTTACTACGCTCTGTTAATAAGATTAAATTCTTTATAATTAGAATAATTTATCTACTATATATACTTTAAATAATAAAAGTCTCGAAATATTTTATCTATAAATATTTATATAACTTTATAGCCTCTATATTTATTTAAAATCTTCGTAAAATACTTTATTTTTTTTTTAATATAGAGGGGATATTAACGAAGTATAAATCGATATCGTTAAGAAAAATAAATAATTATATCGTTATAGATAATATTAATTTATATTATAAATCTATCGAATTTATATATTATATTAAAGTAGCGATTAGACTATAAGAGTTTATAGTAGACGATATAAAGAGTAACTTCTAAAAGATATTAAAAATAATAGCGATAGTAAACTAATTCGATATTAAGAAGTAACGTAAGACGACGAACTTTCTCTTTTATAAGACGAATATTTCTCTTAAATTATAGATTATTCTTAATATCTAGATCTTAGTTAAACGCTTAATATTATAAAGATAAAATATATAATTATAATAACTCTATTTAATATATCTAACGTAGACGCTATAGAGCTATAATATATATAGTAATAGAGTATAAGAAGAAATTCTTATCGTTATTCTTTACAGCGTACTTCTAGAAAAATAGCTATAAGATAATTAATAATAAATAATATTTTAATATAATAAAGTAATGTATATATGTAGACGTTCGCGCGCAAATGCGGAGTCACGTGATTGCGAAAGTTAGTCTTATTCGACTCGCTTCAAGCGAAAGCTAGCCTTTTTCGGCTAGCCTTAATCTCAATAATCTTTAATAATCCTTCAAATTTGTCTTCAGAATCTTTGCAAAACCTACCTAATACAAATACTACAGAAATCCATGCCCGAGCAGCCGTACAAATACAACAGTACCCTTCCCAAGTCCTTCCTTCGCTGCACGCATGGGAATTGGCCTGGTACCTTCGCCATCAACATAATCTACTCTTATGCGATCCGCTCTGCGTTAAGAGCATCCCATCAATTGAGCAAGCTCTCAAATCATCCTCTGAGCACTCTAGCTGCGAAAATACTATGTCTAGCACTAACCAGGATGGAGACACCAGCAACCACGACCAAATATTCGTGAATGAAGAACAAGTACGCCAGTCATCTAATTCAGGAAACGATAAATGTGGTCCAGGCGAGGACAAGGAAAAGAAGAAGAATGTGAATGCGATGGAATGGGATGGCCCTGACGATTCGGTAAGTTTCTGTACTCCTCCTACGATGTTGCACGTCGGCGTGCTAACCTTTGACTGCATCAGCGAAACCCAAGAAAATTCTCTACGACGAGAAAGGTGTATATTACCGGCAACCTGGCGATGCTGACCTTCCTCGCCACATTTGCATCATCGATCCTCAGCCCTGCAAACCAGGTTTTGTCCACAGAGTTTGGAATATCAAGCGAAGTCTCTATTCTTGCGACCGCTTTATACGTGCTAGGCTTTGCGTTTGGCCCAACGGTCTTCGGACCTGCGTCTGAGGTTCTCGGTCGCAGAAATCCTCTCAGTGTTGGCATGTTTATGTTTGCTATCTTCACGATTCCAGTCGCTAGAGCACAGAACCCGGCAACGATCTTCACTTGTCGCTTCATTAGCGGAGTCTTTGCGTCTGCACCGCTAGCAATTGTGAGTGCTGTACAGTAGGCGTCAATGTGGAGCTTGTTGACCAGAAATCCAAGGCAGGAGGCGGCCTCGCTGATCTTTATGATACTCTCCCTCGAGGAATCGCGGTCGCTGGATTCGCGAGCGCGACTTTTCTGGGTCCTGTGCTCGGACCTATTGGTAAGCTATTCGCAATAAAGAAGGGGGTAGCTAATGCCACAGCGCAGCTGACTGTGATGCAGTTGGCGGCTTTGTCACCATGTCGCATCTGGGCTGGCGTTGGACACAATGGCTTCTTCTGATATTGGGCATATCCTCTGTGCTGCTATACTTCTTCACTGTCCCTGAGACCTACAGCCCCGTCCTCTTATCTCGACGTACGAAGCAGACCCTTCTTGAAAATCGGAATGTGGCTATTCAGGCAGAGGCGAACAGGAAGCCGATCAATTTGAGAGATCTTTCTCGAAAATACATACTAAAGCCGTGGATTATGATTGCGCAAGAACCTATACTCGCCCTCATTACCCTCCACATGGGATTTGTCTTTGCCTTTTTATACCTGTGTTTTGAGGCTTATCCTATTGCATTTGAGCAGCACCGTGGCTGGAACATCGGAGTGGGCGCTCTTCCGTTCCTTGCCGTTACCGCAGGTGTACTCGTGGGTGTTGCAATTATCATCTTCCATACGAAGACCCGCATGCAGCGGAGGCTGCAGATCCATGGTGAAGTACCTGAGGAGCGTTTGATACCTATGATGCTCGGTAGCCTCTTCCTAGCAATAGGAATGTTTTGGTTTGGATGTGAGTCCTCAACGCTTAAGCATCTAGTCTCTCAGCTTATAGCATACGTTGATGCTATCTTCAGGGACATCTGATCCAGACATCACCTGGGTACCGCAAGTGATTTCGGGCATCTTCCTCGGTTGTGGAATTATACTAGTCTTCTTGCAGGTAGGTCGCCTGCCCAGCTCATCCACAACATGCTTCTTCGCTCGTTTGAGATTCCTTGAAAGACACTACTCGCACGAAAGACTGCTCACTAGAGGCTGACCTCATTTTGTCCTGAAAGGGACTGAATTACTTGATCGACGTTTACAAGATGAACGCCAATTCGGCCATTTCCATCAACGCTATGTTCCGCGGCGTTCTGGCTGCTGGCTTCCCCATGTTTGCTCCTTACATGGTATCAAACCCAAGGTATCGCTCTATGGACTACTAGGCTGACATTCTAGTTCGACAATCTTGGGGTGCCATGGGCTATGTCGTTACTCGGCTTTCTTTGCACCGCAATGGTGCCCGTCCCGTTCCTCTTCTACATATATGGTGCGAAGATTCGGAAATGGAGCAGATTTAGTCCGTCTTAGGGAGACCGTCATGCAGACACTTGAGGTATCTGCAAGACTGTGTCTCAGTAGTATGAGGGCGTGAGTCTATTGCCTGGTCGCCTGGACATCTCAAACTTGTCTTCGCTCAGGCTATGTGTGTATCGTACAAGGGCTTGGCAACAACGATCAGAATTAATTCAGTTCTGGAGACCTGCACAATACTTGGCGATTTCCATATCATATCTCGGTTAAGATGAAACGGGTCATCGGGAATGAATCCGCCTTCGCGCTGTCATGTCCAATGCCTTGGTTGAGATCTTTCACTATTCCGCGAAGTCTGCTCAAGAGCGTGTCTCGGCATAGCCCAGAGGCTCGCGATGTGTCTGTCCCAGCGATGATGACGGAATCCTCTCACTTGTTATACTCACTTAAATTAAACGGTGCGTCGATCAATGACGGTTGCATTCTATGTATAGATGATGCTTATCCATGAAAAAAGAAACATGGATGATATCTATCACACAGGGATTCTACATATATCTATGACTGACACAAGATTGCGTAATGTCGTAACATTCGGGACGTCGGCGTAAGGGTTGTAGCAAAGGCTGAGAAACGTATTACTCGGTTATTCAGGGAAATGCACCACCCTAAAATCCGTTAGATCCGGGGGTGCCTCTAGGGGCTATCACCCCGAAAAATTGTCCCTAAACTTGCTCAAACGCGAAAGTTTCACACATTATTTGACAACACTATTTTAGAAAGAATTGAAAAGAATTGAAAAGAATATTATATGTAATGTTTAATTTCTATAATAGCGAGTTTATAGACCAACACCGCGTATATTCGTAAAGAGGAACTTATCGAAATTGCGAGATAGAATCTAAGGTGATTTTCGAGGTAATTACCCCTAGAACTTGCCCCCGAATTTATCGAATTTTGAGAGTGGTACATTTCTCTGAATGATGTATTTCCCTGAATAATCGAGTAGTATTAATGTGTTATACTTCTTTTATAATAATCGAGATCGATAGAATTTAAATTAGCTTCGATCTCGATTACGATACTACTTAAATTAATAATAGAATAAGAATATTAACTATAATTACGTAGAGTTCAAGTTTAATACTAAGTCTCTAAGATTATCGCTAGATTAGAAAATTAGAAAAATATTTCTATAGCGACTAGTAGACGCTATCTTTATTCTATCGATCGCTATATTTTAAAAAGAGTTTAAGTTTTAGATAAGATAGAGTATAATTAATAGTTAGTAAATAATAAATAGTAGTAACTATATCTATTTATTACGAGTATAATAACTTCTATAATCGTAAATATACGCTTAGCGATCTATTTAAGTTTAACGTATCTTAATAAAGTTACTACGATTTATAAATAGCTTTTATTACTATATATAGATTTACTCTCTATTAATTAAATCTTCGTTATATACTACTATTAACTTAGTTTAATTATAATTCTAATATTATTAGACTTCTAAAGCGCCTTAACTACTAGACTAAAAAGCTCGATTTCGAGAAATTTCTATACTTTATATCTAGAAAACCTCTATTTAAGATCTAATATCTAGAGCGTAATAATATTCTATAGAAAGTAAGAGAACTAGCGTAAGTATATAAGTATAAATAATATAAAAAGAATATTTAAGAGAAGAAGAAGAGAGAGACTATTAATAGTATAGACGATAGAGATTAATAAGAGAATTAGATCTTATTATCTATAGTAAGTCTTTATTAGAAACTTAAATAGATTAAAATAATAATAATTTAAATATAACTAGAATTTAACTATATAGAAGTAATTACAATGATAATATACGTGCTAAGGCGATTTATCGAAGTTAGCGAAATTAAGAGTAGTACTAATACGAAGCTCTTAAAGAAAATAGAAAAGATCTATCGTATTTCAGTAGAAAATAAGAAAGAAAGAAAAAAAAGTAGTAGTTATAATGTAAAATTATAATAGTCTTAAAGTAGAAGAAAAAAGTCTTCTTATAAATTCTAGACGCTAAAGTAGATAAATATTAGTATTATATATATTATATATATAGCGAATAATAGTTCTTATCTATACTACTCTATTAAAGTATTAAATTTACTATTATTTATTCTTTTCTAGTATTATAGTTTTAGTTAAGAATATAAAATAATATATCTATTATTAAGTGAACTGAGAATTAACTATAGAAAAGAAAGTAGAATATATATTTATACGTTTATGAAGTTCTAGTATTATCGAGCTATTTATTATAATTTTTAATAGTTTTAATCTATAGCTCTTCTTCGAACTTCGAGTTTAGAGAAGCGCTAAGTCTTATTTAACTTAGCGACTTAGCGAACTTTACTATAACTTCTTATAGTATATTTATACTCTTTTTTCTATATAGCTATTATTTAGTTTTATAATTTAAATACTATTACTATTATTAATTTATATTCGATTCTCTAATATTACGAATATATAGTAATTTAGATATAAACTTCTACTTCGATAGATGCTTAACGCTCTTTTAATCTTACGATTAGTAATATCTTTACTTACTTCGTAATATCTAATAAATTCTATTATAAAGAGTTTATAAGCGATTAGTAATTAAAAAGAATTAATAATTTATATAATTAAAAGTTATCTATTTAAATTATATAACTTTAAATCTCATATATTTATTATAGTATAAAATATATAATATATATTAAAGTATAGTTCTTAATTAATCTAGTAATATTATTTATTAATTTATTACTAATATTACTAATATTTTAATACTAAATAAAAAAAGTAGAATAATTTAAATTTAATATTAAACTTATTTATTTTATAAATAAATATAAATTATATAAGATTTTATAATAGATTTATAAAATAAGATTATAAAGAAAAGTAATAACGACTTTTAAGAGTTTTATAAATAGTTTTCTTTTATTTTATATCTTATAATATATTCTTAACTCCTTCTTTATACTCGCTCTCTCTCTTCTTCTTTTATCTCAAATTTCTACTTTTCTTAATAATACTTTTTTAATTCTACTTACTCTTACTTAACTCTTTATCTTATAACATATACTTACTATTTCTAATTCCTCGCCCTTATATCTTAATCTATTCTATTATAATCTTTAAGAATATATTTAATTAAAAATCTAATATCTTTTTCTTCTAGCTATTAAATCTTAATTATTTTAATTAAAACTTTAAATACTTAATTATCTTATTAAATCTTAATTTCTCTTCGATAAATTACTTCTTAAAATTATCTTTAGATAAATCTCTTAAAAATTCTCTTAAATTAACTCGAGTATTCTCTAAAGATATTCTATTATATAAGTTAAATATTTTAGTAATTATATAATACTTCTCTATTAATATCTTTACTAGCTAAAAAAAACTCTCGTCTTATAATAAGATAAAAAATTATTTTTCTAAGGAGTTTAATTTAAACGTTAATATTTATATTATAAAGCTTATATATACTAAAAAAGCGAATAACTTTCTTCTCTTTCTTTATTCTTAAAGTCTATATTAAAGCTATTCGACTATTTATAAATTTCTATAATTAAAAATAAAGATAATAACTCTAATTACTAATTCGATTATAATAACTTAATTTTAAAAATCTCTCTTTAAATCTTAGTAAGATTCTCGCTATAACGATATTAAATTATAACTAGCTTTAAAATTAATATATTACTTTTATATACGATTATAAAAATAAGAATAAAGTTTTAAAGTTATAATATTCTATAAAAAGTTTAAATATATAAATAACTCTATAGCGATATATTATAGCTTAAAATATAAAACTTAAAAATTTTTTTTTTTAAATAAGTATATTAGATATAATACGTTAACGCTATTAAGACTTTTATAAGCTATATATTATATTAAAGCCTCTATTAAATCTTTCTTAATACTTTACTCTTTAAGTAAATATTAATTATTATTTAATAAAATAAAATAAAATTAATTATATTATTAATTAACTAAAAGATAAGATTAGTATATATATTAAGATTCGATAATTATTCGATAATTTAAATTTATATATCGCTTAAAAGAATATCTTAAAATATTTGTATAGTATATTTAAAAAGATAAATATCGCTTAAATAATAAATATTTAATTAGATACTTTAATTATAGATAATAATACTTTTTATAAATTCTTTAACGAACTTATAAGACTTAATAACGAACTTAATAAGTTAAATTACGATTTATAAGAGTTATTAATTAAGAAAGTAACTTTTAAATACGCTAATAAAGTTTAAGAATCTTATTACTAAGCGTATAATAATCTTAAAAAAATTAAGAATTATTTAATACTTCTTAATAATACTTTTTATATAAAGAAAATAAAGTAAACGTTATAAAAGATAATAATTAAATTAATAATTATAGCGATTATAATAAGATTTTCTTTTTATATTATTCTCGCTAAGCGAGTTATATCGATTATAAGATTATTATTATAGCGAATATAAAGAAGAAGTTTTCTAATAAAACTCTTATTTATTTCGATTACGATAAAGAGAAATATATTTAACGTAATTATAAGTACTTAATTTAAATCTTTATAGAAAAGAATATCGTTTTAAAAGCGAAGATTTAGACTATTAATAATAAAGATAACGTTAATATTAATAATATTAAAATCGAGAATAAATTCGATTTAAGAAATAAATAATCTCTTTTAAAGATATAAAAGAAGACGATAAAGTATACTTAGTAAACACGTTAAATAATTTATTTATATATCGTTTATTTAAAATATTAACTACTTTATTCACCGCGAAATAAATTTATATTTTTAAAAATATATTAATAGATATCGATTACTTCGAAGCTAACTTGATTATAAATAAGATATTAATTTTATTAATATATAAATAGTTATAGATTAAGTTAATTTCGTTATCTAAGTTACTGGCCGGAAAGATATGAGATTTTTTGAACTTAGAATTTTTTAACTTTTACCTCTTTTTTTGAAAATTTATATCTTTATAATCTATTTATAGAATCTTATAATTCTTTCAGCCCTATAATGAGGCTAGTCTGTTTTATACGGTACGATTTTAAAATACGGTAATTTATGTATAAAATACCGAGAATGGTATCTCGAAAATTACCTAAATCCCATATCAAATACTATACCTTTCCGGTCACTAATCTAAGTTAAAGTCTTTAAAAAATTATAATAAAAAAATAATATTAAGATCTATTACTTATTATATTCTTCTCGAATTAAATATCGATAATTATAAGAAAGAAACGTATTTTATACTTATTATATCGCTATATTACGACTTAATATTTAATAAGAAATTTAAAATAAGAAAGAAGAGAGAAATTTTAATCTAATAATTTATATATTAATTACTTTAATTATTAATTAGATAAATAAGATATATAATAACTATTATATATTTTATATAATATACCGATTAATATATATAATAAAAGATTTTTAATTTATAGTAAAGTATATATTTATAGAATATTCGAAATAATTTTATTTAAAATCTTCTAAATAAGTACGTTAAGATCGTTTTTTTATTATAAATAAAACGATTTTTAAAATTATAATTTTTTAATATTTATCTTATTTAGCGTTTATTAAGTATATTTTTTTATTAATATATTTATAAATATTTTTTAAAATTATAACGCTTTATTTATAAATCTTATTATCGTTATTAAAAATTTAAAGTAATAATAAATATATAATAAAATATAAAGAGAAATATTTATTATTATTATTAAAGATTTTTAATATTAATTTAAAACTTAACGCTTATAAAATGAGAGTATTCGAATTAATTAAATCGCTTTATTTTATAATCTCTTTTTTATTTAAAGTATATAATATCAAATAGTTATAATAAGATAAAATACGTTTAAAGTTTTTTTTTTAAATTCTTATTAAATCTTTTTAAAATTAAAGTCTTTTAATAATATAATATTATATATTTAACGTAGATTATTCATTATAGCGTTTTAATATTATATAAAGTTTAAATTTAAATATTAAAATATTAATTAATTAAAAAGCTTAATAAGACGTTTTATTAAAATGAAAATTATAATAATATAAAAATATAAAAATATATAAAAGTTAATTTTTTTATAAAATCTCTATAATAAATTAATTAATTAAAGAATAAAATTAATAAGATAAAAAAGTATCTTTTAAAATGAAAATAAGCGTTTTTATTATAAAAGTATATAATAGATTAAATAAAATAATTATAAATTTAATTTAATATAATAAAAGAGTATTTCTTAAAATAAAAATAAATGTTTTTATTATAAGAGTATATAATAGCGCTTTTCTTATAAGATCTTTATAATAAATTAAATAATTATAGAATATATTTATTAAATTAAAAGATTATCTTTTATAATAAAAATAAATGTTTATAATAATTATATATATAATTTTATTATTTAGATAAATAAATAATCTTCTCTTATTCGTTTTTTATTTATTTATCTTTTCTTACTTCTTTTATAACTTCTTTTATAAGTTCTTTTATAAATTTTTTTATAATTTCTTTATAATAACTTTTTTATATATTTTTTTAACTATTTAATAATCTTTTTAACTCTTTATATATAATCGAATTATTTTATTTTTTCTCTTATTTTATCTTTATTTTTCGCTTTATTTTTATCTCTTACTTTATTTTTTATTTTATTTTAAAGTCTTTAATAAAGTCTTTATTAAAATTCTTAAAGTTTCGCGATATTAATAAAATTTATATTAAAAAGTTTAAATATAAAGTCGATTAATTTTTTTAAAATTTAATTTTTATATAATATATTTTAATAGATTATAATCTAAATCTCGAATCTTATAAATAAATTTTTAAATTTAAAAGTTTTAAGAATATCTATATTAATACTTTTATTTTATTATATTATATATTATTATATAAGCGATATTTTATATATTATATCGTTAATAAATTAATAAATTATTTTATATTAATTCTTCTCTTATTAAAACTAAAAAAAAATAGATTGCGATTAAATTATAAAAATATTTTATTCGAAATATATCGTAATATAATATAATAAGAATTTAGATTATAAGCGATATCGAAGTTATATATATTTTAAAATACGCTATAAATATTTATCGTTAAAAATCGAGATTATTAAAATCTTAAATAATATTTTTTATATATAAAAGTTTTATAAATAATTAAGAATAGTTTTATATCTTTTTATAATATTTAATTTATATATATTTTTAAATACCCTATAAATATTTTAATAAGATCTCGAATTTATTAAATATTATATATCTTAATAGATTATATTTCTCGATAGAAACGTATAATAGACTTTAATTCGAGTTATTATTATTTATTTAAATTACTTATTCTAAATAGAATTTTCTTATTAATAATCTAATATCGCTAATAAAATATCTCTATTAATTTAATAAATTTCGCGATTACTAATTCGCGCGATTATTATAATACTCTATTTTTCTAAAATAATCTAATTATAGATAGATTAAAAATATGAATTAATATTTTAACTCGTTTATATTTTAAGTATAAGGATTATATTATAATTTTAGATAATAATACTTATTTAAAAATATTATCTTCTTAAGATATCTTATATATAAATTTTAAAATTTTAAAATAGAGATCGATATAATTAGAGAATCTATTAAAATTTTAATTCTTAAGCTTCTTAGTTATCTTATTTATTAGCTATCTATTTTATTATTATATATAAATCTTAATCTCTAAGAGAGTTTTAGTAATTAGTTTATCTATTTTATATTATATTTAAATATTTTAATAGATTATAAGCTTAACTTATAAAGTATTCTATAGATTAAACTTTTTAAAGATATCTAGTTTTTAATATATAATTAATTTAAATATAAAGAATATTATAAAATAGCTTCGAAGTATATCGTCGTAAAATTAAATTATTATTATAAATAAAGATTAAGAATAACATGTTATTAATACTCTTCTTATTTTTTCTATAGAGTTTTTTAGTAGTTTAATAAGATTAGCGAGATTAAGCGAGATATTATAAAGAATTATAGATAAAAAGAGATTAATATTAGAATCGATATAGATGTAATATTAATATAGATATATTAAATAAGATAACTAAGATATCGAACTATATAGATAAAAAGGAGGTATAATATAATAGAGGATATCTTCGCTAAGGCTCGCTAGCTATAGAGCTAAGGAGTATATTAAGAATACGCTTATAATACTATCTCCCTTCTTTAATAAATTATATTCTATAATTAATAAGTAGAAAGATAGAAAAATAAGTATATATATACGCTTAACGTTTAAAAAATAGTAAAAGTAGTAAAGAAATAATTATATTCGGAAACCTTAGTATCGTATTTTTCTTCGTAAGAGATATTAAGAATAATAGTAGCTTTTTATATTTACGCTATAGCGATATTATTAGCTAAGATATAAACGTATATAGAAAATCTAATTAAAAGAAAATTAATATAATATAATAAAAATTATATTTATAGACGTAGATGTAAATAATAATAATTTTCGAATTTATATTTAAGCGAATAGAATATTAATAGAATAATACGATATGATTAATTAAGAGCTCTTAAATCGAATCGAGCTATAAATACTAAAAACTCTAATTTAATATTAAATAACTTTAATATAGTCTTCTCTATAATATATTATTTAGTTAATATTAATTATATTTCGTAATAGTAATAATATAATCTATATATATATTAATATAGCTTTAAAAGATCTTTAGAGTTATATTAATAATAAGAGTCTATACGAAAGATTATATATAAAATAATCTCTAATTAATATAGATCTAAGAGATTAATTTTTAATCCTAAAAAAAATAAGATTATTATAAAAATATCGAACGGTTTTAATTCGATTAAAAATAAGATATTCGAGATAGTTCTAGTTCGAGAACGCTATCGCTATTAAAGATCTCTCGCTCTAATTTCTTTATAGATAAGACTTTTTAAAATATCGCTTATAGAAGTTATCTATTAGATTCTAGCAATTTTCGAATTTATCGTTATTCGTATTATATTAAATAAAATTATTATCGAGATCTTTTTACTTAACTTTATACTTAAAACGACTATAGATTAATTTAAAATTAAGTATTTCTTTAATAATTTATTTAATTCGATTATTAATAATAATATATTTCGGCGAAGAATTTATCTACTCTAATAAGAGGTTATTTATTATAAAATTTAAGAGATTAAGATAGAAGACGTCGTAAATTCTTATAATTAGTAAAATTTTTAAATAATATAAAATTTTTATAAAATCTATAATCTTAAATAAATTAAGTCTCTTATAATTTAATTTATAAGAAAGGCGATTAAAGGTAATATTCTTATTATTTAGAAAGACCTTATTATCTATTTAAAAAGTAATCTTTTATTAATACTTATTAATTTATATAATTATAATCTTCTAAACGCGATTTATATTACTTTAGATATACTTAAAAACTTATTTTATATAATTTATAATATTCTTTATTTAAATAGTATTAAAATATTTATATATAATCTTATAGTCGATAATATTTAAGCTAAAAGTTATTTAAGAATAAAATCTCTTATTTATAAGGAAAGATAGAATATTAATAGTTAATAAGATAGTATTATTATCGATAAACTTAATAATAAATAATTATTTTATTTAGTCGTTCTATATATAATTATAATATATTTAAAAATAACGCTTTATATTCTAATTCGCTTATTTAATTTATTTATCGATTTTAGAATAAAAGACTATTAATAGCTTAGCTATAATATCTAATCTCTTATAAAAAGACTTTTATATAATAATTATAAATTAAGAATCTTAATTTAATATTATTAAAGTCGATAGATTATATAAATAAAATACTTTCTTAAGTAATAAATTAATTATCTTCTTAGCGATAGTGTTTTTATTAATATTAGAATAGGTTACATAGTAACGTTTCTTAATAAATCAATCGATCGCTACTTAAATAGCGTTATAGTTATTAAATATAAATAAGCCTATAACGAAGTTGATTAATATATCTTATTATTATTTCTATAAGATTAATAGAGATTATAATAAATTATACTCTCGATTATAAGATATTTTAGTTTTTTAATAGATATAGTAATTCTTAATATAGATAATTATAATAATTCTTATATCTCGCTAATAATATTCTCTTTTAAGTAGTTTATAGATACATACTACTTCGGAATAATTATAGAATAATTAATCGTATATCTCTCGAATAATATCGATATATATATTATTAAATACTTATAAACGATTCTTATAATAAAGCACTCTATCTTATATAAAGTATTTATTAAAAGTAATTTCTTAAAACTTATTCTTATTTTCGACGATAGCCTTATAGATTTTTATATAATATTTATCTTTCTTATTAATCTCTACTACTTTATAGTAGATAAGATTATTAATTATATATATATCGATATATTCGCTATTTAATTTTAATCGATTAGAGATAAGAATTATCTAATATTATTAGTATAATTATTTATCTTCGAAATCGATTAGTTTATATTTAGCTATTTATATAAATATATTTATCTTAATATTCTAAAAATTAAATTAATAAATAATTTTTATATTAAATTTTAATAATATATTTAAATATTAAATCTAGCGTTAATTAAGATTCTTTTTTTTAATAAAATATATTAATTCTTTATAATTAATAAAGATCTTAATAAAGATATTTATATATTCTAGCTTAAGGCGCTAATATTCTAGATAGCGAATAATTATTAATAGTTTCTTATTATAGATTTAATAATTATATTTAATTAAGATTAGATTTTTACTATAGAAGGCTATCGAGTAAAGTACTCTCTTATTATTATATTAAGAAAAAATATCTTTATTAATATAGTCGAAAGAGTTAGTCTCTAAAACGATCTTTTTTATTTTATCGAAATAATATAGAATTAAAGCTTTAATAACGATAACTTTAAGAAAGTAAAAGATCTCTTAATATACTGGGGACTAATTAAATATAGTCTTCTTTATTATAAATTTTATTATAAATTTAACTATTTTAAAAAAAGTCTCTAATAAATTATCGATAAAAATTATAAAATTTAATAAAGGCCTATATCTTTTTAAGATTAATAGATATAATTTACTTAATAATAATTTAGATCTTAATAAGATTTATTTATAACTCATCTATAGATATTAGTAAGCTTAGAAACTTAATTTCCTAGACATAGAATTCGTATTTAAGAATATTTATCTAAAGACTAATATTTCTTAATTTCTAAAGAATTTATTTAATATATTAAATATATTCCTTTTTTATCTTATTATAAATAAGTATTAGATCTAATACTATTATAGGCCTTAACGCTATTTACGTTAAGGCGTCGATATCGCATATATTACGTTAGAATTCCTTTTAAGATTTAGTTTTAATAATATATTTTATATACTTAGAGACTTAGCGAATATAGATCTACTTTATATATCTCGAAGTTTTAATATTTCTTAGAGATTAATTCTACTATTAAATATATTATTAAATTTTATAATAATTTTATATTTTTTATAATCTATATTCGCTAGCTAATCGCTAATAAATTATACTTTTATAATTTTAATCTCTCTATCTTTTAAAGAAAAAGATCTATTATTATTATAATATTAAATTTATTTTTAAATTATATAATAAATAACGAAGATAATATTAATAATCGCTATAGTACTAATAATTAATTTAAAAATTTCTTATTAATAGAAAATTTTATTATAAAATAATATCTTATAATTATTAAAATTAAAAATTATTATTTAAAATAAGAATAAGAATTAGCTATATTAAAGGCTTATAATTATAAACTTTATAATATTAGCTTATTATTTATAACTAGCAAAAATCTATCTATATTAATTACTATTATATTTTTAATAAATATATTAATTAAGATAAAAATATTTCGCTCTAAAAGAATATATTTTTATAAAAATATTAATAAGAGGGAGTATCTACGCTAATTCCGCGAAGTTAAAATTAAATTTCTTATAAATTCTAAATATTTTACTATCGATTAAGTTAAGATTATTTATTATATATAATTTTTAGAAGATAATTTTAATATTTAATAATATAGATACTATTAAATCTATGATTTAAGAAATATAATCTTTAAATTCTTTAAGTAATTTTTATTTAATTTAGTTATAAATTTAATAAATTATCGTTTTCTCGTTTATAAAAAATAAGAGGAGATTAAATATCGCTTTAATTAAAAGATATCTATTTTTAACATCTATCTAAAGAAGCTAAAAGTTTATTTACTCTTATTTTCTAAAAAAATATTAAATTAATTTTTTTTAACTAAATTTAGATTAGAGCTTAAAAATAAGATTTTAAATATTAATAATATATCGAGATAATAAAAAGAAATTCTTATTTAGACTATTATATAGAAAAAGATTTTAAAATATATATATTTTAATAATAATTTCTATTCGAAGTCTTTAAGAAAATTTATTAAGAATAAACTCTTAAAGAAGCGAATTTCGAAGTCTAAATTAACTTTAAATAATAACGCTAAAGTAGCGTATATTTAAGAGAATAATATAAAATATAAAGTTAAATTCTTTAATTCTAATTATAAGAAAAATAATTATTTTTATTATAATAAATAGAGTTATTAAATATCTAAATATCTAGATCTTAATAAATTATTTATTATTAATATTAATATAGTATTAATAAAAAAAAATTAATTCTTATAATTATTTTAAAAGTAAGATAAGAATAATAATTAATAGAGATAATTTCTTTTATTCTTATAAAGAAATAAATAAAGCTCTAAGGCGAATAGAGATAATTTATTACTCTATTCGATATTAAAATATATATTAATTTAATTTTATAAAAGTTCGTAATTTAATAAAACTTAAAATTTTATAATATTATTTTATTATAATTAAAAGCGTTAAGCGATTAAAATATATATTATTATAATATATATTAGCTAAATTATTAATTAATAAATAATTAAAATTAGAGTAAAAAGTATAATATATTCTTCTATATTATTAATTAAAAAGACTTTAATATCGTATTAAATATACTTAAGCTAAGTTAATTATAAGTATTATTAAATTTAATAATAAAGTAATAGTAATTTAAAATTAACACTAATAAATTATAAATTAAAGAATTAATTAAATTTACTCGAATTATTAAATAGAAGCTAAATATATTTACGATTATATATATTATAATAATATAAAATAAATTAAAAAATAAATATAGTCTAAAGCTTTCTTAGAAGTTATTAGAGTTTAATAATATTTTTTTTAATAAAAAAGTAGAGATCTTACTTACGTTTAAATAGAGAAATTATATTATTAAGATTAAAAGCGATAAGAAATCGCTATATAGCTCTTTATATAATTTATTTTAAATAAAGTTAGCGAAGCTATAACGCTATTTAAAGAATTTTCTTTAAAAAGATTAAATTTATTATTTAACTTTCTTAGTCGAAATATTAATTCTTTTTATTTCTAAAAAAAATAAAAAGCTTTATCTTTATATTAATTATTAAGATCTAAATATAATAATTATTAAAAATCGATACTTATTATCTCTAATTATTAAGACTCTAAATCGTTTATATAAATTTAAAGTCTTTATAAAGCTAAATCTTAAGAATATCTATTATTAAATTCGAATTAAAAAAAGTAATAAGTGAAAAATAGCGTTTCGTAGTTATTACGATTATTTTAAATATTTAATTATATCTTTTAAACTCGCTAATATATTAATAACTTTTTAAATATATATTAATAAAGCTTTTATAGATTTAATAAATATAATATATATAATATATTTAGATAATATTCTAATTTATAATATTAATTTAGCGAAGTATTAATAATATATTAAATAAGTACTTAAGCGTTTATACTAGTTTTAATTATATACTAACTTTAAAAAATATTAATTCTATATTAAATAAATTAAAAATATATTACTATTATTAAGAAGTAATTAAAATTAAAAAATTATCGAGATATATAAATTTTTTTAAACTTTATTAATTTTTATTAATAATTTATCTATAACTATTTTAATATAATAATATTATTTATTAACTTATTTAAAAAAAGTAAGAATAATAAAAAATTTAAATTACTAGAGTAAATAGATAATACTAAGCTAGCGTTCTAATAGCTTTAAAATACTTTTATAATTACGCTATTTCTATATTACTATAATTTAAATTTAAAATTATATCTTAAAATTAACGCTTTTAACTTCGATATAAAAATTATACTTTTATAATTAAATAAAAATAGCTATTAATAATTAATAATATTTTAATTTAAAAAAATAATTTCTATAAAGTAAAATTATAAGATCTATAATTAAGAGCTACTCGCTATTATAATATTTATAAAATAATAATATTACTATTTAGAAGATAATATATTTTATATTAAAATTCTAATAAATTATAATAATTTTAAAGACTTTATAAAGTAGAAGAAATTAAATTTTAAATAAGCTTATTAAACGCTAAAGTTAGCTATTTATAACTTTAAGATTTTTTATTAAATAGATAAATTAAATTCTATTAATTTATTATTATAACGCTCTAATTATAAAAGAACTTCGCTATTAAATATTAAACTATTATTAATACTATAGAATAAATTTATACTTTAAATTAATAATAAATAATTATAAAAAAATAAGAAGATTATAGCGACGATAGCGCTTATATTTTATATTATTAATATTTAAATAATTATTTCTAAAAAAAAGCTTAAAGTTGTATAAGAGATTACTTATAATATATTTTAAAGATTAATAAAAATATTAATTTAAAATTTATAAGCTTATAATAATTAGATAAACTCTTTTTAAATTAATATTAATAAATTAATAATTAAGCGTTACGCGCGTAATTAAATATAGATCTTAAATTTCGAGAAATTATTAAGATATAATAATTATTTTTATATCTCTAAAGATAAGACTTTAAAAGAAAAGCTTATTAATAAATACTATAATAATTTATTATTCGAATACTTTAATACTATAAAGATATATAAATTATTTAATTATAAATATTATTAAGATAAGAGCTTAAAATAAGTTATCGACTATATTAAGATATATAATATTTATTAGCGAATTAAGACTTTATAATATCGCCTCTATAACGAATTAAATTTACTTTTTATTACTATTAAACTATAAAAGAAAATTTCTATAAACTTTATTATTAACTTATTAGCGAATAAATATAAGAGTATTATTTATAATATTATTTTAATTATAATAAATTAATTTATAAAAATAATAAGATATATTCTTAAATCTATTATAATTAATATTATTTAACTAATAAAAGTATTTTATTTTAAAATAGTATATTATTATAATATATTAAATAATATAAGGAAAGGCCCATAAATTAAATTTATGAAGTTGGATTTTTCTAAGTTAAATGAAGTTGGATTTTTCTAAGTTAAATAGAAATTTAGTCTTAGTTCTAAATTAAATCGAACTCTAATTGCTTACTATACGTTTTTAATTTATTTTTATTACTACGAAATTAATAAAGAAAATAAAAGCCTTAACTCTAAGTTAAATTAAATTTTACTTACTTTCTATATGATAAATAATTTACTTCTATTACTATAGATCGCTAATTAATTATATTTTTATCTGAGAAAGAAATATCTACTTGATAATCTTATTCTTAATATATCTTGTCGATCGAGTAGATTATCTTTTTAATAGATTATCTAAGATTATAATTAATAGATTAGTCTTACTAGTAACTCGATTTAGAGTTATATATAATTAATTATAAGTAAAGATCTCGAGGTATAGATATAGATTAATCTACTATAATAACTAGCTTTAGAATTTATTAATCGTTATATTAAAGGTTAGTTAAATTAGAAATTAGATATATCGAAAGGGAGTATATAGATCGTTTAAATTAGGCGGAGTTAGAGAGATGTGTAATATATAGTATTATTTATTATTATATTCGCTCTTAAGAATATAATAATCGAGTATTTTAGATTTAATATGCTTAATTTATAAATATATCTTATTATATAAATTTATACGCTACTCTAAATTCCTTAGTAGTATTATTATATAATTCTATTTTAACTCTAAATAATAGAGTGAAAGCGAGATTAATTTAAAAATATTTATTATTTTAGTAGATAGAAGAAAGCTATCTTTCTTATTAATAACTTAATCTCTATTATTATAAACGATTTTAATTTTAAAGAATTTATTAAGAATTTAATTATTAAATTAAGCGATATTCTTATTAAGAGTATAAAGGATTATCTTAGATATATAGAAATCAGCTATTTAATATAAGCTAAGATTATTATAAATAGTATTAATTAGTTTAATAATAAAGTCGTTTAATAGCTATTCGATAGATTAATTAATAGCCTCTTATTCTTTAAAGCTTATTAAGATATTATTATTTATATATAATAATCTCCGAGTAAATTTCTTTATATTAGTTTAACCTTAATTAGTTAAATTAGAGTTTCGAAGTCTTATATTTTCTATAAGTCTAAAGATTTAAATATCGTTTTAAAGATAAAACGTTTTTAATATAATTTAAGCGATATAATCTAACTTAATATCTTTAATAACTAGAAGAATTTAATAAAAGTTATTATAAAAGTATATAATTATGTTATTAAAAGAAGCGAGATTCTTTCGAATATCTTAAAGTATATAATTAACGATCTCGATATCGTAGCGATTTTATATAGAGATCTTATTTTAGAAAATAAGCTTGGTTATCTTTAATAACTAAGCTAAATTAGATCTTATTAATATATTATAATTAAATTAAGTAATAATATTAAGAGAAATCTTAAAGTAAGAATAAGTAATAATATTATTTTAAAGAAGAATAAAGATAATACTAGATAAAGCTATAGTAATAGCTATCTTAGAGTTATATTATACTCTTTATAATATAATATTCTAAAGTATAGTCTTATTAATATCTTTATAGTTATTAAAAAAGTAGAGTTAATTATTAGAATAAGAGATTATATTTTAAATAGCGTTAGCTATAGCAATTTAATTATTATTAAAACTCGTCTATATCTACTTTTAAATATTAATTTAATAACTACGTTCTTCGCGTAGGAATTAATTTTAATTATTAATATAATACTATTTATAGTTTTACTAAATCGCGAGTAGATTAAAATTAATAGTAAGGTTAATATTCTTTATAGAGCTAATATTACTTTTCTTTAAGCGAATTTAAATTAAATAAAGATAGAAGTCTTTAATAACGATTTATTTATATTATATATTATTTAATAGAGAAAGAATATAATATTAAGTTTAAAGGATATAAATAAGATTATTAGATAATTTAAATAAAGAATAATATATATTAATTAAGAAATATACGTAAAGTGTAAGAGAAGAATTAAATTATTTGCGAGTAAAAAAAGAAAAAATATATCTAGCGCGAAAAGTTTTAATAGCTAAAAAAAGAATATTATATTAAAAAATATCGCGATATTTTAAAATTATTATTAGCGCGGTAATCTTCTCTTTCTATAACTTAAAGTACTTTAACTTATTAAAGAAATTATTAAAAAAAAATATACCTAGCGCAAAAAGTTTTAGTATATAAAAAAAGAAATATTATATTAAAAAATGTCGTAATATTTCAATATCGCCGTTAACGCGGTAAGCTATTTATACTATACTTAAAGTATTTCTATCTAATAAAGAAGAAATTACTTACATATCTTAATTTATAATTATTTCATAGATTTAGAGGGTTATCGGACTTATATTATAATAGAATTATTATAAAGAGATCTTATAAAACGTGTTCTCTCTATTAGACTACTACTTTATTTAATATTTAATTTTATTTAACGTTATTATAAAGTAAGCCTCTTACTATATAGATACTATAATAAAAAAGAAGAATATTACTATTTACCGTGCGTAAGTCTTCGAAGAATATAGAATTTAATATATTTAAAAGGAGATATTATAGATAGAAGAGCTTTCTAGCGTTCGGATTAATATAATATATTTTTATAATAATACCCCTACGCCTCTAATATAGACTCTATTCGAATATATCTCGTTTATTCTTTTTTTAGATATATTACTTCGATAGATTAGTATAGAAAAGATCTTTTATTCGTTTTCGCTATTAATATTATTAATTTAGCTAAAAGAAGATTATTAGCTTAATCTAGCGTTTATATATTATATCGATTATTTAATTTAAATTATTATCGTTATTAAATATTACGTTATATTAATTCGAGAGATAAATAAATAATCGTTTGATAGAAGAATTATGATTATATAATTTAAAGCTAAAAATCCTTTAATAGGCTTCCGTAGAGCCTATCTATTATACGTCTTAATACTCTTAAATCTTATTCACCTAGTCTAGGCCTATATCGTTCTAATTTATATTATTTTTATACTCTATCTAAAGACTAACTCAATTACTACTCTTATAAATATATTTAAAGATATATTTATAGACTTTAATATTAATATAAATCTCTATATTAATATAAGCGTTATACTTAGCTAATAAATAAAGATTATAGAGTATTATCTAGTAATTCTACTTAGATTTATTATCTAATACTTTAGTAGATTTATATCGATAATATATAAGATATTCGAAGTCTAGTTTAAAGACGATATAGTCGCTAAAGTCCTTCGAAAATCGCTTATTATATACGTTTTTATCTAAGTCTTAATAAGGCGAAATAGTATCTATTCTACTAATAGTATATTAACTATAGTTTTTATAAAGTATATATCTAATAATAATCGTATAGAGATTAGAAAATAGATTTTAATTAGAGATCTTAGTATTAATAGCGATATTTATCTTAGCGACGTTAAAGAATTAATCTTTAGAGTATAATATAATAAGAATATAGATATATAATAGGCCTTATTTTTAAAATTCTATAATATAGATATAGGCGAGAACTCGATTTATTACTCGTAAAGTTAGTTAGAGTTAAGATTAATTAATATTTTAATTAACTATACTTCGCTCTTATAGAGGTAAAAAAAAAAAAAATAATATTATAAAGTTAATTAATAGAAATTATAATATATAATAAATTAAACTATATTAGAAGTATCTCTAGAAACTATAATCTATATTAATCGCTTAACTAATATATCGTCTAAGAGACTATTCTATTAAATAAAAAGGGGAAGAGCTACTATATTATAATAGAGGGTAAAAAGAATAAAAGTATATCTAGTATCTTCTTCTTTAGAATATTATTTATAAGAATCTTTAGCTTTAATCTAAATATCCTAGTAATTAGATTAAGTTAATTAGTAGTCTATTTATTAGATAGAAGATTTTTAATAATCTTAATTTATTTTAAGTTATAGGTGAAAGTTATAAAGAGGTTTAATTAATCGAACTTAGTAAATAGGGTAATAATATTCTAGTAGAGTTATTTTATAAATTATAAGCTTTCTTAATAGAAGAAAGAGAGAATAATATGTTATTTATTAGTCTAATCGCTTATAATAACTTTATCGATATAAGTATTAATAACTACTTAGTAGATATTAGCTTAAATAATCTTCTAATTTACCTTTAATTAATAGAGTTTATTACTTTTAATAATTATATAGATATCGTAGATAAAATATTATAATAGTCTATTATAGTAAAGAAGGCGATTAAACTTATTAAAACGATTTTATATTATATATTTATAAGAAATTAGCGATTAATAGAATAGAAGAAATAGATAATATAGATTTATAATATAAGATAAGCGTTACTTATATAGAGCTACCTCGATTAATAGTTTCTCTAATTTATAAGATAACTTCGTTATTTCTACTTCGCTAAATAAGAAGACTTCTACTTAATATATTATCTATATAAAATATATTATTATATTATAACTATTCGTTAAATAAAAAGATAAGAGAATAGCGTAAAGGTATATAGACTAAATATTAATATAAAATACTAAATCTCTTATTACTTCGGGCCTCTATTAATATATCTCTAGTTTTAGATATATCTAGTAAATTATTAATATCACCCTCTTAGACGATAGCGATTTTATCTAAAGTAGAATAATTATAAATACGTAGATTATAATATTATAAATTCTTATAAAGTAGCTTATAGTCTCTTATATTTAAATTAATCTTTAATCTTTTAAATATCGATTTAAGAGTATTAATATAGAGATTAATATTTTTAAGAATTATAGCTATTTTGCGATAAAGCGTTTAATTAATATAATTATAATAGCTATATCTAGTAAAGTTAATATAAAAAACGCGATTAGAAGAAAGTTATACCGTGTTATAGATTAATTTTAAGTATTATTTATAATATAGATTTAGCTAAAGACCGATTTTTTACTCTTTAAAGACGCTAGAATAAATATATAAGTAGTAATTACTCTCTAAATTTTATATGTATAGAAGACAATTAAATAATTAATAGTAATCTACTATAAGACTATAGAGATTATATTATTATACTAAACGCTATAGCGGCGAAATTCTTTATAATTATTAATAAAATTTAAGATTTCTAGCGTTAAAGAATAAAGGATTTAATTAATAATATACTCGCTAGAGTTAATCGAATTATTTATACTCGTTTTAACGCCTTTATAGTCTTATTCTATATTATTTACTTCTTAATCGATATTTATTTTAGATATATCGACTTTAGTCTTTCCGCTATTATAATATTATTCGACTATCTTATCTTTCTATAACGTCATATCGCAGCTATTATAAATCTAATTTATAAGATTTAAATTATATTATATAGACTTTATAATATATAAATAACGCGCGGTATAGCTAATAAGCCTTATTAAAGATTAAATAGAATTTAAATAAGGGCTAGAAGATAGACTAAAAGAATATAGATTATCGAAATTATTATTAAAGAAGTTTAATAGTAGATCTCATAATAGAGAGTTTTTAATAGCGTCTTTCTCTCGTTTAGAAGCTTCTTTTTAATAATATTTAAAATCTAATACGCGTTAAAAGACTTTAAAATAGAATAATAAAGAACGAGTAGAAGAGGAAGATACGTCTTAGAAGATAGTATTATTAGATTAAAAGATATTATCGCTAGCTTAAAAGGAGTATATAGAGAAAAACGTATTTATTCGAGCTCTTTTTAGTCTTTTAACGCGTTTATAAATAGTAGTAGATAATTATTAGGCTCGCTTACGGCCTCGATTATTCGTAATAACGAATTCGTTAAGAGATAGTCTAAGGGCGTTAATAAGGGCTTTAAAAGGCGAATAAAAGGAGTTTACGTATTTTATAGATTTAATAATATGAGAGCGAGGGGTAGAGAGGGTGAATATATTTATATTAGTGGAATTAATAGAATTAATAGAGTAATAGAGGAATAATAATTATATAAATAGGTGGAAGGATTATTATTCGATCTTATCCCGGACGCATTTAATATAACTACGATATTTGAATATTAGTTTAATCTATTAATAGTAGATTAAACTTTATAATTTTTATAGCGTTAGAAAGCGTAAACTAAGCTCTATAATTTACGAAATTATAAAGTAATAATATTCTTAGAGAGCTAGTTATTTTAGAGTATAAGACTTCTATATATAGATTTTTAATAATTACGAATACTAATTTATTTACTCGCGATATCTAATTAAAAAGCGTAGATCTAATAAATTTATAATTAGCTATATATATAAATTTAAGCTTTTCTAGTTTAGCTCTATCTTATTCTTTTATATATACTAATTATTAATAATAAAGACTCTATATTTATTAATAGCTTCTAATTCGTTATTTACTTTTATTTTAAAATTAAGCGATATCTAAATATCGCCTTTTATTTATAAATTAATAAATAAATTAAACGTTAAAATTAGATACTAAAATACTTCTTATATATATTTACTAACGATAAGTAAAATATTTAAATAAAATAATTATTAATAATAGAGTTCGCTTATATAAATAATTAATATTTCTTTATTAAAATAATATTATTCTTTCTAATATATAAATATTATTCTAAAATTTATTAAGAGATTAAGAATAACTTTATTAAGAAGAAGATATTTACTATAAATAATAGAATAAAGAAATTATAAATATTAAGAAATAAGATAGTAAAGCGTCTTTATAGCGCTATTACGACTTAATTTAAGTACTATAATAAAATATATTAATCTTAAAATTATAAAATAAATAATTTAATAATATTAATAATTAAAAATTTAAAGTAGAAATATCTAAATAAGAAGTTATCTTATAAATTTATAAAATTATTTTAAATTATAAATAAGATAGAAGCGTAGATATATTATCTACTTTTACTCTTAATATATAAAATTTATAATATCTTTTATATATTATTATTTAAATTTTATTATAATCGCGATTATAATAATATAGCGAATATCTTTATATAGATTCTTAAGCTTATTAATAATAATAAATTTTAGAAAATTAAAGAAATTATTAATAAGATTAAGTATAAGAAAGATATTTAATATAAAATTAAATAGACTAATTAGAATAAAGAGTATAATTAATAATTATTAAATAATAAACTTATTAATATTAATAAGTTAATTTAAATTTATAAATAGATAAATAATAAGTATAAATATTAAATAATAAATAATAATAAGTCTTTTATTATTAAAGAGTTTATTTAATTATATAAATTAATAATAAATAAATAAATATAATAAAATAAGATATAAATATCGATTAGATTAGATATATTTCTAGATAATACTTATACTACGCGCGTATTCCTCTATACTTACTATTATTAAAATATAAATTAATTAAATAATTATATTATTTAGTTATCTATTAAACTCTATTATAAAGAAAATATATTATATTAAAATATATACTATTAATATAGATATATTTTTATCTAGAATAGTTATTAAAGAATTATCTAGAAGCTCTATATTAGCGCTACTATTAAAAAAAGATCATTATTTAAATATTCTTTATTATCTTATTATTAGATTCTAAATCGAGTTTATTAACTTATTATTTTAATAAAAAAGTAATTAAAATATAATCGCCGAGTTAATATCTATTAATATTCGCTATATATTAATAAAGACTCTTAAGCTTCTTCTTTAATAATTTATTTATTTTCTTTAACTTCGCTACGCGCTTATTTATTATTATAAATTAATCTTAAAAATTTATAATTATAATAAAGACGATTAAAATTATTATTATTATATATCTCTATAATTTATATTATTAAATAATCTTCTTATTAAGCTTAACTTATTAATAAGATAATTTTTAAAATTATCTAACGCGGTAATAGCGTTATATTAATTTTTTTATTTATATTTAAAGATATAAAGAGATTTTAATATAGCGATTAATATTATATCTTTTAATCTTATAATTATTATAAAAAGAAGACTTATCTTAAATATATAAATTATTATTTTAATAAAAATAAGTTTTATATAATAAATTAGATATTAAAATTTATTAGTAGATATATATATAAAGCGATAATAATAGAAATAGTTAAGAATTAATAATCGCGTTTATAAAATAACTATATACTTACTATTAAAATTATTATTATTATTAAAAAAGAATATTATAAAATTATTAGTTTATATATCGATATAATTAATAATAATAAAATACTTATAATAAAGAGAAGTAGATTATTAATATAATAAGATATACTATATTTATATTAATATTAATATTAATATTATAACGCTAAAATAAATACTTATAAGAAAAATATTAGAAGTTATAAAGAATAAAAATAAATAATTTAAAAGAGATTTTTATATTCTTTATTATAGCGCTATTATTAATAAGTAATACTTAGTAATATAGATAATAGCGATATAATAATATTTCGCTATTATTTATAAAGCCGCGTCGCCTAACTATTATTATTATTTCTACTATTATTATTAATTAATAATTAAAAATATTATCGCGAACGCGTCGCTCTATCGATTACTACTTTTAAATTTCTATAATAAAGATTATTATTACGTTATTTCGCTATAAATATAATATATTATAGAAATAACGTTATTTATCGAGAAACTCTTCTCCCTTCTTTTATTTATTAGATTTTTAAGATTTTATTATAAATTTTTAAATCTAATATTATTCGCTATAGAGACTATTAATTAGCGCTATAAAAACGCCTATATTAAGCGCGTCGACTTATTATAGATTATTATTAATTAATATTATAAAAGTAATATTATTCTCGAAGATAGTATTAATATTATTATATAATATATTAATAATACGCTTACAGCGCGTAATAATTAGTTTTATTACTTTATCGAAATAATATTATAATAAATTAACTCTTTTCCCTTATTTTTCTATTAGAGTTTAAAGATTTTTTAATAAATATTCTATTTTTACTTAGGTATCTAAAAATTAAAGTTTAAAAGAAGAGATAATTATTAAACTTAATACTATTATAGACTTTAACGCTACTTATACTAAAATATTAATATTATATATATTATATTAAAATTTCTTTTAGAATTTAATTTTAATAATATATCTTATATACTTAGAGGCTTAGCGAATATAGATTTACTTTATATACTCTAAAGTTTTAATATTTCTTAGAGATTAATTCTATTATTAAATATACTATTAAACTTTATAACGACTCTATATCTTTTATAGTCTATATTCGCTAGCTAATCGTTAGTAAATTACACTTTTATAATAAATATATTATCGAGATAAACTTAATAGAAGTTATTTAGATATTTAGATAGAATATTATTTATATATTATTAATATATAGTCGAGCCGTTAATTAGATCGAAGGGGAGAATCTAATACTTATATACTTTAAGAGAGATAATAAAAGTAGTAAAATCCTCGCTATCGAAATATATATATAGTTTATTAAAGGCGGCTATAATATCTAATCGAGTAAGATATTTATATCTCTAAATTTTTATTAAAATCTTATCTATTAATAGAATTAAGTATTAGTTTCTTTTAATAATAGCGTTTAGCTTTTAATAGTCTATATAAAAACGTAATCCTCTATTCAACTTTTCCGCGAATAAAATGAGTAAGACGAATAGTATATGACTTAATATTATAAATCTCTTCTTTAGATATTCGTTTAGATACTTCTTTATTTATTCTAATTTATATTCTAATATTAGATAAATTCTACTTTTCGAAAATTTTATTTTATTAAAACTATTATTAAATTTAAGCTTATAATTATAAGAATAATATAGAGAAAGTATATTCGTCTTAGTTTTATTAAAAATATTAAGATAGTTATAATACTTCGTAGATAGCTTATATTTTATCTTCTTAGAATTAATCTTATTAATACTATTAATCTAAATAAGATAGTTAGAATTATAATATTTCTTATATTTCTTTTCTAAGTCGCAGAGACACAGTTTATTAATCGATATATAAGTTTCGCGAGATATTCGTATAATAAGAGATATATATAATATAAACGATATATTATAAATCTTATTTATTATTAATATAAATAATTTATTATCTTTTTTACGAGTTAGTTAATAATAAATTACTATATTAATCTTAGCGATATTAATAAACTTAGACTTCTTATTATTCTTATTTTTATTTAATAAAAAAATATTTAAATTAATTTTATTATTATAAATAAGTAGAGAAGAGCTTTATTATTTTAATATAATAGATAAGAAGATAAGTAATATAAATAATTAAAGATTCGAAGTTAATAGAAAAAAGAGATTATTTATTATTAATATTTAATTACTATTATAATTATATTAATTAAATAAAAAGAATATCTTATTCTATAATATATTAAGAATTATCTTATATTTATTTATCTAAATTTTTTTAACTATTATATTATATTTTAATAATATAATTAATATTAGATATATTTCTTTTTAATAATCTTTTACTATTATTATAAAGAGTAAATAATATATAATTAATCGTTTTATAATCTAACTATTATAATCTCTTAATAGTTTAAATTATAATAATAAGAGTAATTTTAAATATAAGATCTTATATATTATTAAGATTAAGAATTTATTTATAACTATATAAGTATTAATATATTTACTATTTATAAGAGAGTTCTAAAATAAGTACTTCTTTTCTTATAAAGATAGCGTAATTTATATACGAAAAGAATAACGTACTAGAGCGTTATTAGGGGTATCTATTAGATATACTTTATAAGTACCTCTTATTATAACTTTAAAAGAGGCTATTCATTTCTCAAATTTGAAGAAAAACCGTTGCTATTTATAGTATCGACGTTATTAATTTTAAATTCTTTATTTATTTCTATCGCGTAGAGTTATATTTTCTTAAAAATCTTTTTACTAACCTCGATTTAAATAGTTATTATATAATTCTTTCGATAGTAATCTTTTTTATTATAATTATAGTATATTAGTTTCCTCGATTTCGAATTAATTATAACGTTTAGAGGTGTAATAATTATACTTAAATTAGATTTAATAATAGATATAAGACGTATATTAATCGTAGATATTATTATTAATATTTATATTATAATTAACTTAATAATAGTTTTTATAAACTTAAAATTCTTATAATTAGTACGTTATAAGTTATTTAGCTTTCGAAGATATTCTTTTATAGCTTTTAAGATAGTAAAACCTCTTATAATCTATTATATCTTCTTTAATTTCTTTCTTAATTTTTTAAAAAGATAATTTTTTAATATAAGAATTTTATTATAATTAAAAATAGTATCTAATTAAATAAAGTCTAAATAGAAGTTAATAAAGATTTAAATCTCTTATTATAGAGTATATATATTACGTAATATATTATTATATTAATTTAAATTCTTATAAATATTAATTAACTTATTTATAATTTTAGTAAAAGATTAATATAAATTAATAAAGTTTTAAAGTTTTCTATATATTATATATTATATAATCTTATTATTAAATTATAAAATTATACAAACTATTTTAAAATTCTTAATAAAATAATAATCGCTATTAATCTTAAATTTTTATTTTATTTTAAAGAATTAATTATTTTAGATAGAGTTATTACTATTAATAAATAGAGATAAATTTAAGATTTTAATTAATTTCTCTTTTAAATATCTAGGTATATATTTTTCCTTAATCGATAATAGCTATAAATCTTTTATTAATTATATATTAAGACTATTAACTTTTCGCTATAAAGAAGTTATATTCTTCTAAAAATCTTAAGCTAGTTAATTTATTTTCTCGATTATTCTATAAATCTAATATAAATTATTTATAATTAGATTCTTTTTTATTATAGCGATATAATATCGAGTAATAATCTCTGGAAAATTATCTCGCTTTTAATAAATTTTATTTAATATAATTATAAATTTATTAGATTAATACTTAATTTAATATTATAATTATAAACTATTAGCGATATTTTAAGATATATTTATTAAATCTATCTCGTTAGAGATATTATCTAATAGAATTAATACTCGTTAAAACTTAGTTTACTCTAATAAGGTTTTAATTTAATCTATTTTTTTAATATTAAACTTTATTATAAGAAAGAAGAAAGAAAGATTTAAAATAAAGTAAAGAGAAGTTTAAATACTTCGAAAGAATAGATATTAAGAATATTAGATATACTAGAGAATAATAAAGTCTCTTTAAAACGCGTAAAAATTATTTGATATTAAGAATAAAAAATTTTACTATAAAGTTTAAAATAAGATTATTTCTTTATAAAGATTTAATATATTTATTTTTTAATCGTTTAAAACGTTAAGAAAATTATAAGTACTTTAAATAGTAGTTTTTCGAGTATATTTACTCCGCTTAGAGGATTTCTTATCTTATAAAAAAGTTATATATAAGAAAGTTTCGAAGAATAATATCTTTAATTGACTATAATTTAGCTATTTCTTATTTAATTAAAATCTTATTAAAATTTTAAATATTATAATATATAAAGTTATAACTAATATTATTAATATATATTTTAAATATAAAAATATAAGATAATATTAACTATTTCTTTCGATTCGCTAGCTATATAAATAGTTTAATATCTTCTTTATCTCTTAATTACTATTTATTAAGATCGTTTCGCTATTTCTTTTAAGCTCTTTAAAATCAATTTATCTATCTAATAGATTTATTTAGAAATATAATAACTTAACTTAATTTCTTACTAAAGCCTTTATTAGCGTATTTCTTTAAATTCGTTCTCTAATATAAATAAAATAAGTAAATTAATCTTAATTATAGTATTAAAACTAATATAGATATAATATTAATATAGATATATTAAATAAGATAACTAAGATATTAAACTATATAGGTGAAAAGAAGATATAATATAATAGAGAATATCTTCGTTAAGGCCCGCTAGCCATAGGGCTAAGGGGTATATTAAGAATACGCTCGTAATAATTAGCGTATAATTTCTATATATAAAGATTTATTATCTTAAAATAAAATATTATTTAGAAAGAATATTATTTTAGAATAAGATATTATTTTAAAATAAGATATTACTTAACTTCAGTACTGGCCGGAAAGGTATGGTATGGTATGGGATATTGACCTGCCATACCATACTCTGGTATGGTATGGGATCTTGGCGGATATCTGTGGTATCATACCATGGAATGGTATATGTATGGGATATCCCGACTGGAATTTCTATATTTAGATACATTTATTCGATAAATCCGACATAATAGCTACTACTACCATGGCTGCCACTACCATGGCTACCTACCATGGCTGCCCCTACCATGGCTACCACTACCAATGCCTGCCACTACCATGCCTGCCACTACCATGCCTGCCACTACCATGCCTGCCACTACCATGCCTGCCACTACCATGCCTGCCACTACCATGCCTGCCACTACCATGCCTGCCACTACCATGCCTACCATCGAAATGTGGCCCCCGCGCATCCCAGCCACCATGTTTTCCAGCTACCTAATTTTGTACTATATTTAAAACCTGGCCCCGGAGAGGTTCTGGAGAATTGATCCGTCCGTTCTACACATCACATACCTGACATTCTAACAGCTACCACTACCATGGCTACCACTATCATGGCTACCACTATTTATTATTGAAATAGCCTACTATCATATGGTAGCCATGGTAGTAGTAGTTATGGTAGTGGTAGCTATGGCAGTGGCAGCCCATGGTAGGGGTGGCCATGATAGGGGTGGCCATGGTAGGGGCAGTCATGGTAGGGGCAGTCATGGTAGTGGCAGGCATTGGTAGTGGTAGCCATGGTAGGGGCAGCCATGGTAGTGGTAGCCATGGTAGTGGCAGCCATAATAGTGGCAGTCATGGTAGATGATAGTGGTAGCCATGGTTGGCCAGAATGATGATCAGAATAGCTACTTATACTTCTAAATATAGAAATCTCAGTGGGGATATCTCATACATATACCATTCCATGGTATAATACCACAGATATACCATACCGTGGGATATACCGCCAAGATCCCGAACCCATACCAGAAAAATGGTATGGTATCCGACCCTATCCATACCATACCCGGGTACGATATAGTATCACTTGATATGGAATATCCCATGGAATATACCATACCTTTCCGGCCAGTAACTTAAGATATATATTATCTAAAATAAATATTATTTAAAATAAGTATTATTTGAAATAAGTATTACTTTAGAATAGAGTATTTAAAATATTAAATAATATAAGATTTAAAGAGTTTATAAATATTAGATAATATAGAGCTTAAAGAATTTATAAATATTAGATAATATAAAGTTTAAAGAGCTTATAAATACTAGATAATATAAGATCTAAAGAATCTATAACGCTTTAGAAATAATAAGATTTCTATATAATTATATATTTTTTAATAAATTAATATACTTAGCTATAGAGACGTATTAGAATTTTAACTCTTAAATTTCTTAGTTACTTTATTTTATTAGTTATCTATTTTATTATTATATACGAGTAAAGACCTATAAATTAAATTCATAACCATTTTTTTTAATCAGGGCTGTCGAGTAAATTTTGGTGAGCGATCTTTGATGAGCGATATCTGAATTCCTTATCTATAAATATCTATAAGACTAAATTTAGTAATTCTTTTTTTATCTAAAAGCCCACATTACGTTCTATAATTTAAATAAAAAATTCTAAGATTTTAATAGAAAATAAAAAAGTTATTCTAAAATTAAATAATATATATCTATTTTTTAATTAGAGCTGTCGAGCGAACTTTAATAAGCGATATTTAAATTCCTTACGCTTTAATAATTATAAGACTAAATTTTAAAATTTTTTCATTATTAAAAAGCGTAAGTTTCGAGCTATAATTGAAAAAAAAAATCTTAAAATTTTAATTAGTATATATAAAAGAATAAGATAGAGCTAAATTAGAGAATCTTAAATTTATATATATAGCTAATTATTAATTTAAGGTTATTATATCTTTTAACTAAACTAACTAAATTAGCTCGCTAGTTCTTTTAAGCTTTCTAATTAAAAATTTATATATAGAAATTTTATACTCTAAAATAATTAGCTTTCTATAAATACTATTTCTTTATATTTTAATAAATTATAAAGTTTAATATATACTTTTTAATATTATAAAAATAATAAAATTTAGTTTATTATTAATAGATTAAATAGATATTTAAATATAATAGTTATAATAGTTATATTAAACGCGTTTAGAATCGAATAATAATTCTTCTATCTATTTATATAATTATTCTTCTTTTATAATTTTATTAATTTATTAATTATAAATAAATTCGTCTTTAATATCTCTTATTTAAATATTATTAAATATCTAAGATATATATCTCTTTTATCTATCTTTTAAAGCTCTTATTAATATCTTTAGATTATTTCTTAATAAATTCGTTATTATTAATAATCGAGATTATAAGCGAGCTTAATAATTATCTATTACTATTTATAAACGCGCTAGAATTTTTTTAAAAAGAGTTTAAATAAATATATTCTTCTTTATATACTTCTTTTAAATTAATAATAATATCTTTTAATCTAATAATACTATCTTTTAAAATATATCTTTCTTCTCTATTTATTCTTTATTACTCTATTTTAAAATCTCTTAACGCGTATTAAATTCTAAATATTATTAAAAAGAAGCTTTTAAATAAGAGAAAGACGCTATTAAAAATTCTCTATTATAAGATTTATTAATAAATTTCTTTAATAATAACTCTTTTAATAATCTATATTCTTCTAATTTATATTCTTTTAACTTATCTTTTAATCTTTATTTAAATTCTACTTAATCTCTAATAAAGCTCGCTAATTATATTACGCGTTATCTATATATTATAAAATCTATATAATATAATTTAAATTCTATAAATTAGATTTATAATAGCTATAATATAATATTATAAAAAAATAAAATAATTAGATAATATTGCGATAGCGAAAAAATTAAAATTAATATATTTAAAAAAGATATCGATTAAAAAGTAGATAATATAGAATAAAATTATAAAAATATTAAAATAAGTATAAATAATTTAATTAATCTTAGCGAGTATATTATTAATTAAATCCTCTATTCTTTAATATTAGAAATCTTAAATTTTATTAATAATTATAAAAAAATTTATTATTATAGCGTTTAATATAATAATATAATCTCTATAATCTTATAATAAATTACTATTAATTATTTAATCACCCTCTATATATATAAAATCTAGAAAATAATTACTACTTATATATCTATCTTAATATCTCTAAAAAGCGAAAAATCGATCTTTAACTAAATCTATATTATAAATAATATTTAAAATTAATCTATAATATAATATAACTTTCTCTTAATTATATCTTCTATATTAACTTTATTAGATATAGCTATTATAACTATATTAATTAGATACTTTATTATAAAATAGCTATAATTCTTAAAAGTATTAATTTCTATATTAATATTTTTAAATTAATATCTAAAAGATTATAAGTTATTCTATAAGAATCTATAATATTATAATTTATATATTTATAATTATTTTATTTTAAATGAAATTATTATCGTCTAAAAGAGTAATATTAATAATTTATTAAATATATTTAAAATTAGAGATATATTAATAGAGACTTAAAGTAATAAGAGATTTAGTATTTTATATTAATATTTAATCTATATATCTCTATACTATTCTCTTATCTTTTTATTTAATAAATAATTATAATATAATAATATACTTTATATAAATAATATATTAAGTAAAAGTTTTTTTATCTAGTAAAGTAGAAATAATAAAATTATTTTATAAATTAAAAGTATTATTAATCGAGATAACTTTATACGAGTAACGCTTATCTTATATTATAGATCTATATTATCTATTTCTTCTATTTTATTAATTATTAACTTTTTATAGATATATAATATAGAATTATTTTAATAAATTTAATTATCTTCTTTATTATAATAGATTACTATAATATTTTATCTATAATATCTATATAACTATCGAAAATAATAAACTCTATTAATTAAAGATAAATTAAAAAATTATTCGAGCTAATATCTATTAGATAATTATTAATATTTATATTAATAAAGCTACTATAGATAATTAAGCTAATAAATAATATATTATTCTTTTTTTCTTTTATTAAGAAAATTTATAATTTATAAAATAATTCTATTAGAATATTATTACTCTATTTATTAAATTTAATTAATTAAATCTCTTTACGACTTTTATTTATAAATTAAAATAAATCGAAATTACTAAAAATCTTTTATTTAATAAATAAATTATTAATCGACTTAATCTAATTACTAAGATATTTAGATTAAAAATAAAAATCTTTATAAATAATATTCTAAAGAAGAAGATATTAAATATACTTCTATTCTTTTTATTTTTTATTATTATATAATAATTCTCTCCTATTTTATTTAATAAAATACTTAAGCGAGTATTTATTATTATATTTATATAAGAAAATTATAATTAGAAAATATCGCTTATTATAAAGATTAATATTTTTAATATAAATATAAATAATATATTTAATTAATTAAGCGAGAATAGATAATAATATTTTATTATATTTTCTAGCTATAAATTTAAAGATATTAAGTTTTATTAAAATATATATAATAAAAAGCTTTATATAATTATATTAAACTTTAAAATTTAAAAATTACTTATAGAGTAAATAAATATCTTATTTATATAATTTTAGATTATAATAATTTACGTTATTTTATAATAATAAAAAAATTTAATATAAAGTAAATTCGCTAGATTAAGAAATTAACTACGTTTAATTCTATAATTAAATATTATAAGAGAAAATTTAACTTTATAAATATATTATTAAGAAGATCTAATATTATTAAATTAAATAATAGCGAGAATAATAATAATAATTTTCTCTTTACTTTACGAAATAAGCTTTATAATTAAAAATATTAATTTAATCTATAAAAACGTAATAATATATTTATTATAATTAAACTTATAGCGTTAATAAAATAATTAAATAATACTACTATTATAGATATTTAAATTATTAATTTAAATAAAAGAGTATTTAATAGATAAATATATATTCTAAATATTATAATATCATCTTAATTTTTAATTTATTAAATTTTAAAATTAAAGAGATTTTATTTAAAATTATAAAAACTAATAATAGTATAGCTATTTAAATTATAATATAAAAATACTTTTATTATAAATAAGAAGTAACGTTAAAAATATATTATTAAATAGAATAGATTTTCGAAATAAAGAGTTAATAAGAATAAATTACTATATTATAGTCTCGTAGTCTATATATCTAATAACTTTACTATAAAGAAATTTTTTTTTTATATAAATTATAATAACTTTAATATTAGATACTTTATTTATAAATATATTAAAGAGAGTATTAGATTTAAGTATTATTAAATAAATATAATAAGTAATATAATAGAGTATATTCGTATTTATCTCGATTATTAAAAAGTATAAATTTATTATTATAAGTTATATAGTAACTTAATATTAATCTTACTAGATAGTATAAATTTATTTTATATTATAATAATAGATTTTATTATAAACTTATTATCTATAAGAAATTTATATATTAATAAAATTTATAATATTATTTTAATTTTAATAGATAAGTTAATTAAGTATATAATATATATTATAATTATAAAGAATTTAAAACTTAATAGCTTTATTAATATCTTATAAAAGAAAATTATATTATTATATAATATAATATATAACTTAATTTTAAATTAAAACTTTCTATTTATAAGTAAATTTTAAATAATATTATATTAATATTTAGGTGCGAAGCGTAAATTTAATATTATATTTTATTTTTAGATTAATAATTAGATTAAGAGATAAATCTAATTTTTTAAATATTATTTATAATTATATTATAATTATAAATAGAATAATTAGTCTAAGATTTTATTAATAGCTATATTTATATATAATAATAGTATATATATAAATATTAATAAGATCTTATAAAAGCTATTAAAAAAATATATAGTAGAGTTAGAAAATACTTTTAAAAATAGAATCTTAAAAGAAAAAATATTATTTACTATAGAGTAAGTAGATTAATTATAAAAAGTAAGATTATATCTAAAAGAATTATAAGAGTAAGCGTTAAAGTAATAAGTAAAATATTATAATAGTAACTATAAGACTATAATTTATAAAAAAAAGAATAATATATTATTATAAAGCTTAAATATATATATCTTATAATTAAAGAAGAATTTAAATTATAGATAATTTAAATCTTTTAAAGTATTAGAGAAAATAAATATAAAAAAACTTATCTTATATTTTATATATCGCTATTAGAATTATAATATTTATATAATAATAATTTAAGATTAGAAATAATTTTAATTAATAAAGAAGAAGAGTATATAATTAGTAAGATATTAGATAAAAGAGTTTATAAAAATAAGACTAAATATCTTATTAATTAAAAAGACTTTTTATCTTATAAAGCTATATTAAACTTTAATAGAGTATCTTAAAAATATTAAAAGTATAATTAAAGATTTTAAGTAAATAAAGAAATTATATAAATTAGTATTTAAGATAAAGTTAAAGATATAATTATTAAGAGAAATTAAGAAGTAGAATAGATTAAGAAAATAGTAGAAATAAAGAGTTTAAATAAATAATTAAAATTATAATTAAAAGATCTAGCGAATATAATTAAAAGATTTATAAATTTATTCTAAAGCGCTAAAGCGCTATATATAATAAGAAAAGTAATTATTAAGATTATATATATAACTACTACTATTTAATATTAGCTTATCTATTCTCTTATATTAAGAAATAACTTTTTATTTAAAAGACTTATTAAATAATAAGAAGATTTAATATAAAAGATAATAAAAGAAATAGTTAAAGGGGGAGCGAAATTAATAATATTATATCGAAGTTTTTTAATATAATAAATTATTATCTTTATTAGCTATATACTCTAATATATATTAATTAAAATTTATATTATTTTATACTCGAAGAATAAGATAAATATTTTTATTAAAGTAAGTTATAATAAAGATAGTAGTTTAAAAATAGAGGGAAATCGAATTTAGACGATATATATAACTCTTATAAAAGTATCGCTTATATTTATATTAATATAAGTTAATAAAAAATGTGATATGATTTATATAAAAATTATATATAAGTATATATATATAATAGAAGTAAAAGAAGTCTTAGTATATATTAGCGTAGTCTCTTAATTATCTAATATCTCTTTTATTTATAAATAGAGATAAAAATAATAATAAGAGAAGCTATTAAGTTTTTTTAATTAAGTATATATTTAGAATAGATATAAATATCTATTAATTATAGTAAGCGTAATAAAAACTATAATAATTATAAGAACTTAATAATTTATAAAGCTATAAGAGTAAAGATTACTTACTATTATTAATATATTAATATACTTCTTATATTATCTAGAAAGTATTATAAAGTATTTTTTAAGATATTTATTATATATAAAGTTAATTTAAATAATTTTAATCTTACTTAATTATTATTTTAATTAATATATTAGTATATATAAAAGAATAAGATAGAACTAAGTTAGAAAACCTTGAGTTTATATATATAATTAATTATAAATTTAATAGATCTACGCTTTTTAGTTAGACACCGCGAATAAATAAATTAGCGTCCGTAACTATTAAAAAATTAGATATACGTTATTAACATATAAGATAACTTTTTTATTTTCTACTAACTTTTTAAGATTTTTTTTTTAAATTATAGAATAAAATGTGGGCTTTCAGATAAAATAATAATCTCTAAATTTAGTCTTATAATTATTAAAGCGTAAGGAATTCAAATATCGCTCACTAAAGTTCGCTCGACAGCCGAGCCGGACAGCCCTGATTAAAAAATAGGTATAAATTATTTGATTTTAGAATAACTTTTTTGTTTTCTATTATAATTTTAAGATTTTTTTTATTAAATTATAGAATAAAATGTGGGCCTTTAAAGAAAAAAAATTTCTAAATTTAGTCTTATAATTATTAAAGCGCAAGGAATTCAAATATCGCTTATTAAAGATCGCTTATCTAAGAACTCGATAGCTCTAATTAAAAAAATGATTATAAATTTAATTCATAAGCCTTTACTCGTATATTATACTATTATAATAATATATAATTCGCTATCGCGATATTATAATAAGAATAAATAAAAGTAAGATAATAGATATAAAGAAGAATTAAGTATTTACTTATATAAATATTAATATTGTTACTAAGAAGAATAAAAGTTAAATTAAAAATAAAGCTTTTATATCTACTAGCGCGACTTTTATAATTATAATAATAGAATTACTATAATTATAAAAGTAATAATAATAGTAATAGTATATAATAATAATAATAATAATAATAATAGTATATTATAATAAAGTAATAATATATCTATATTCTATTAATTAAGATAATAATACGTATAGCGATATTATCGCGATTTAATATATTTAAAAAGATCTTAAAATAAGTAATTTAAATACGCTATTATAATATATATTAACGAGTAAAGATCTATAAATTAAATTCATAACCGTTTTTTTTAATTAGGGCTATCGAGTAAATTTAATAAGCGATCTTTGATAAGCGATCTTTAATGAGCGATATTTGAATTTCTTATATTTAAATATCTATAAGACTAAATTTAGTAATTCTTTTTTTATCTAAAAGCCTATATTATATTCTATAATTTAAAAGAAAAATCTTAAAATTTTAATAGAAAATAAAAAAGTTATTTTAAAATCAAATAATGTATATCTATTTTTTAATTAGGGCTATCGAGCGAACTTTGATAAGCGAACTTTGATAAGCGATATTTGAATTTCTTGCGCTTTAATGATTATAAGATAGATTTTTAAAATTCTTAAAGATTCGAAAAGCGTAAATAGCGCTTTAAAATTTAGAATAAAAAAATTTTAAATTTTAATAGAAAATAAAAAAGTTATTACTATTATAAATAATATATATTTATTTTTTTAATAAGGGAGGCGCGGAAGGGCGAGATTTTAATAATTATAAACGCTAATTTACTTATCCGCGATAACTTAGTCGATCTAATTAAAGAGCGTAATAAATTTAAAATATATAATTAATTATATATATAAATTTAAGATTTTCAAGCTTAGCTCTATCTTATTCTTTTATATATATTAATTTAAATTATATTTAAACTAATAATAGATAATATATAAAAGATTAGTAAGTTTATAGTATTTAATTATAAGACGTAATAATAATAAGATTTAGAGATTATATCTTCTAAGAAGAGATATAATTATAAAGATAAAAATACTTAAAGCGAATTAATAAACTTACTTACGTTATTTATTAGACTATAAATTACGTAGTTAAAGCGAGTATTTAATATATATAATAAAGTCTTAAATACTTATAAGTCTTCTTTCTTCTTTTTCTTTTTTTAGTTATTAATTTATCTAGTTACTAATTTATTTATCTATTAATTATATATCTAAATCTTATAATTATATAGCTACTACGCAGTTTTATTAAAAGAGAACTTTCTATTTTATAATAGAATACTTTTAAATAATTAAAGCGAATTATAGACTTCTATCGAAATTTATTTTAATAATAATATAGAGATAAATATAATAATTTAATATTTTACGATTAAGTAGAATTTAATAAAGATTAATAATTTTTTACTAAAATCTATATAAATAAATAGAAAACTAACTTATTATTATAATACTTACTTAGCTATTTATCGCTTATAAAATAATTAAAAATATATTAAACGCTATAAATATATTTTCTATATTATTAATAAAAAAGATCTCTTAATAATTTTAAGTCTTTCGATTTTAATTAATAAACGAATTAAGATAAATATAAAAGATTAAATCTAGTATTTCGACGTTGAAAAGTAATTACTCGAGATTCTAGCGTTATAATAATTCGCGAATATCTTAAAAAGATATAAGATTATTTATATATTAATTATAGTCGAAATAATAACTATAAATAAGAAATATAAAATTAAGATAATTAAAATATAGAGTATTTATATAGATAGCGTAGAGGTTATTTCTAAACTTTCTAATAAGTTAAAAGAATATAAAAATATATTCTTATTAAAAGAAGTAAGTTAATTATTATTATATAAGAATTATAATTATATTATTAAAACTATAATAAAATTATTATTTAATTTACTATATAATTTATTTAATATAAAGTTAATAATATTAAGAATTTATCTTAATAAAGCTCTAGCGAAAAATTAGATTAAATACTTTATAAGTTTAATAAAAGCTTTAATTCTATTTATTTTAAAAAAGAATAAAGATTTATATTTATATATTAATTATCGTAGATTAAATAAAATAATTATTAAAAACTAATATTTATTATTCTTAATTAGCGAGACGCTTAATTACTTAAATAGTTTTAAGTAATATATTAAATTTAATTTAAAGAATATTTATTATTATATATAAATTTATAAAGATAATAAATAAAAGATAGCGTTTTATATATATTATAAATACTTTAAGTATTTAATAATATTATTTAATTTAACTAACGTCTTAATAACCTTTTAAATTTATATTAATAAGATTTTAATTAAACTAATTAACTAGTTTTATATAATATATTTAAATAATATTTTTATATATTTTAAAATAAAAAAGAAGTATCTAGATTATATAAAATAAGTATTTAATCGATTTAAATAATATAGTCTTTATATAAATCTAAAAAAATATAAATTTTTTATTATTAAAGTAAAATTTCTCGATTTTATAATATCTATTATTAATATTATTATAGATAAATATAGAATAATTATAATTTAAAAGTAATTAAAATTAAAAGATTATTATAATATATAAATCTTTTTAAAATTTATAAATTTCTATTAAAGATTTATTTATTATTATTCTTAAATTATAAGTTCTTTAATAGAACTTTTTAAGAGAAGCGAAAAAGATATTAAATTAGAATTATTTCTATAACTTAATATTATAGAGTATATATTTAAAAAGTTAAAGCACGCTTTTATAATCGCGCTTTTTTTTAAATATTTTAATCCTTAACTTTTAATTTAAATTAAAATTAATATCTTATTATTTATTATAGCGAGTATATTAACTTAGCTATATATAAATAAATAATAATATCTAATCGCTTTTTATTTAAAAAAGATAATTAATATAGAGTATAATTATATAATATATAATTAAGAACTTTTTATAATTATTATAATATCTAAATATTAGCGCTACTATTTAAAGAGAAATTTACTTTATTAAAATTTTTATTAATTATAATAATTTAAAATATTTTATAGAATAATTAATAGTAAATAGTAAATAAGCTTATAAGATAATAAAATACTCTTTCTATAATTTCTTAATTTTATATAAATTAAATAAGATAAACGTTATTAATATATTTTTAAAACGCTTTAATTATAAAGGCGAAAAATAATTAATTAATAGATTTCTCTCTATATTATAATAGAAATTAAATAGAGTTAAAAGTTTTTTAAATTTTATTTTAATTATTATTAAGATAGCTTATAAAAATAGCGTAGATTATATATATAAGAAATATAATTTTAATAATAAATACTTTATTATATTAAATAGTCTATATTTAAATAGTCTATATTTAAATAGTCTATATTTAAATAGCTTAAATATAAATAAGAATCTCTTAGATATTAATTCTCGAGAAGAAGTATTTATAAAAAAGATAATATTTAAGAATTTAATAACTATCGTAATATAAGAAACTTACTTAAATATAATATATTTTTTAAGATTTAAAAAATTTTAATCTTTAATAAGAGAAAGTTTAAATAAGATATTTATTTAATATACTTATAACGTAGTTAATAAGCGATTTAACTCTATTATTAAAACTATTAATTATAAATAACTTATTTTATATTTAATTATCGAAGTATTAATAATTAATAAAACGATATATAATATATATAATAAGTCTATTTATAAATTTATAAAGGTATTTTAATAAGAGAATACTCTTATTAAATAGTATAAAGTTAATAAGATATTAGATAAATAAATATAAAGTATTAATAATTAAATTTAGAATAACTAGAGACTATTAAAATATAATAATAAATTATATATTTTTAAAGAAGACTTAATTTGAGAAGAGCTATTAAAACGCTATTATAATAATTTTATAATTAGATATTTTAATATTATTAAAATAGTATTCGCGTAAATATTAAGAAGTATATTAATATATATAATATTTATTAGCGTATAAAGATAAAATACTATTATCTCTATAATAAACTAAATATACTTTCTTTATTAATAAAATTATAAAAGAAAATTATAATAAACTTTATTATAAATCTTTTTTCTAATAAATATAAAGATCGCGTTTATAACTTAATTCTTATAATAATTAATTAATATATTAAAATATTAAGATATATATTTATTAATAAAATAATTAATATTATATAATTAGAAGAGTTATTTATAAAGAAAATTATTTTTTAATATAAAGTATTAGAAGATATTATTATAAATCGAGAATTTATCTTTATAAATATATTTTAATTAAAAATCTATTATTAATTATAGATAAAATATAAATTAAGTATTATTTTTTATTTATAAATTAATAAATAAATAAAGCGATAAAATTAGATTTTAAAATATTATCTAAGAGTATATTATTTAAAGCGATAAGATAATTAAATAAAGCTTCTATTAATCGCGGAATTTATATATTATTAAAGCGAGTATAAAATAATTAATTATAATCTATTTTTTACTATATATAAATATTAATTAAAATTTAAATTAATTATTTAGAAAAATATTATTAAGAGAGAAGTATTTATAGTGAAAGAATATTATCAAAAAATTAATATAATTCGATAAGAGCTTATAAGATATTAGTAAAGTATATAAAAAATATAGTTAAAGTCTTATAATAAGAATTATAAATTATAAAGATTTAATTATAATAATTTTATTATACTTTTTATAAAGAATTTGAAATAAAAAAGATTAAGTAAAAAGCTTTCTAATAAATTAATTTATTTATTTCATATTTAGAAGTATATTAAAATATAAGTATACTAGCTATAACTATTATTTATCTATTAAGTTTATTCTATTTTTTATATATTATTATTAAAATTATATAAACGAAGATTAGAAGATTTAAATATTTTTAAATATTTTATTTCTAAACTAATAAAAGATAATAAAAAGTATTCGATAGAATTTATATATAAAAAGTATATAAGAAAAAATAAGATAAAATATTTTATTCGATAGAAAGATTATAATAAAATATATAATAAATAATTTAATAAAGAAGTTATAAGGAATATATAAGATCTAATTAACGAGTTTAGTAAGTAAGGCTTATAAATATAAAAAGCGTAAGATATAAATATTAAAAAAGAGCTCGAAGATTAATAATTTTAAAAAATATTTAAAGATAAAAAATTTAATTATAGAAAGTTAAATCTCGAATATTATAATAAAAAATAATATTAAAAAAATTAACGAAAAGTATTAATATTTAAAGGTGATAATAAAAAGATAATATTATTAGAAATAATAGATATTATAATATAAGATATATATATATAAAATAGTAGATTAATTAAGTCCCTTAAAGTCTTTATCGAAGATATCTTTATTAATATTATTATTATTAAAATTATTTCTTAAATCGCTCTTATAAGCGAACTCTATCTTATTATTCTCTATCTCTTTCTCTTTATTCTTCTCTTTATTCTTCTCTTCTTCTTTATTCTTCTCTTTCTCTTTATCTTTACTATTATTTATCTTATTTTTATTATTATTATTTTTAAAATTTAAATTAAATTTAAAATATAAAAAAGATATATTTATTAATAAAAGATTAGTTTAAAATATATTTAATATAAATAAAAGGGATAAGAAATAGATATAAAAATTATAGATATATATAATAAAGCGTATAACGTTATAGATATTTATAAGAATATCTAGAATTTTTTAAAGAATCTTCGCTTTATTTAATTTCTTCTTTATTTTCAATCGATTTATAATATATTAGATTATTATTAAAATTATATTAAAGTATTTATAAATGATTTTAAATTATATAATAGATATAAAATTAGAAATATTAAAAATACGAAGATAACGAATAAAGTAAATATATTAGAAATAAATATAAATTATAATATTAACGTTAATAATAATATATTTATTCGTTAAAATCTTTTAAGTAAATTAGTAGATATTATAAATATATCTATTACGCGTTATTTATATAAAAATTTATTATAATATAATTATCGCGAAAATAAGTATAATAATAGCATTTAATATCTATATTATTATTATTATTATTAAATATAATATTATATAAATAGAAAGTATATTTGAAGATTTATCGAGTATAGCGATAATAGATATTCTTATTTAATATTAATAAATATCTAGTATTATAGAGAGTAAGTATAATAAATTATAACTATTAATATATAAGAAATATATATATAATTATAGAATCTTTAAAAAACTTATTATAGTAGTTATAATATCTATAAAATATATTAATTAAATATATATTTATTATATATTTATTATAAATAGCGTAAATTATTAAGAATAATAAAGAAGTATTAATAAGATAAAAACCTTTTTAAAGAAAAAGTAAATATTATTATAGTTATATATTAATTATATATATTATATATCTAAATTATAATATTAGTAATTACTTTATATATTATTATAATTATATTTAATTTATAAAAGTATATCTAATATTATCTATTAACGTTATATACTTTTATTATATATTTATAATATATTATATTTATACTATATTATTATAAGAATTTTTTTTTTTTTTTTTTTATAAAGTTTAAAGAGTTTTAATAAGTTTTTAATAATAATAAAATATTCTTTCTATACTTAGATTTAAGAATAAATCTTTAAAGAGAGAAGATAATTATTAGAAAAGAAGCTTATAGATTTTAAATAAGAGAATTCTCAATTACTTAATTTATATATATTTAATATACGCTTAGCGAAGTCTTAGCGAATAAACTTAAATAAATAATTTCTTTTAAATTTTCTTTACTTTTTTAAGAATTAGTTTTACTATTAAATTAATATACGAATATATCTATCTTTCTAATATTCGATAGTTACTATATTATTAATACGTTTAGAAGATATAGCTAAGATTTATATAGCTTTAAAATTAATTAAATACGACTATTTACGATATAGCTACTTAATTTAAATAATTTTACGAAGAGATTTCTATATTATAATACGAATTTGGGTGTGTGATATAAAAGATCTCCGGTATCAAGCATTCCAGATGTTTTTGAATGCGCTAAATCTACGCGAGCCGAGCTTTCCTCTCTTCCACTAGGCCACTAGGCGCAGATCAATAAGCCACGTTCTCCCTTTTTTCAGAATCTGACAGCTGTTCTAGCCCCTAAATGACGCGGCGCATCGAGTGGATGAGTCTGATTAAGGCATTCGATCATGTCTTCTGCAAGCCACAGATCTTACTTTAGCTTTCAGCTAAACCACCCTTGCGCTCATCTCCCGCCATGAGAGACGATATCCTGACGCAGGGGGCATACATCTTTTCGGCCCTTCTCTTTACCCATGGCATAGTACACACTACCATACACAAACCCCTGTTCTTATTATCAGCCTAGAATAACCATCCCGTAGGCCACGAGATGCTGTTGCCAACATTGATAGGGGGCCTAGCCAGCCTGAACCTCCACTTCAGCCAGCCACGCGGCCGCCATCATCCCTTCAAAGACATCGGGATTGCAGCGGACACGAGGACCAAGCTTGTCGAACCCCAGAGGAGAGTCCCGTCTGCAGAAGGCCGAATTTGAGGCATGTCAGATCTTGATACTACCTTTTTAGCTGCATTTCCATTGACGATCGTCCGACTCTCGCTTCAATCCAAACTCACTTTACCAATGTCCTTCATCCAAGTCCTCATCAAGTCAATGATCCGAGTAATCAACCTGCTCCCCCCTCAGAAATATACTCTGTCCCATTCCTCCCCTGTAGAGAATTGAGGCTCGCTGACAACATGTGCGGACATGGCGATGCTGCGTGCAGCAAACTGCATATGGACCCCGTTTGAGTGTCTGCTGTTGACTTCTTCCACATGCAGAAGGCCGCCCCTGATCGGCTTCTTGACTGGTTTGGGTGGCTCTGGAATGTGGAACTTCCCCGTACTCGTTTCCACCCCCATTTGCACGCTCTTAAAACCGATAAATCCGACGTAACACCAAAATGCCTACCTTTCATCAAATTTGTATGGCAAACTAGCATAATAATGATGGTCTTTTATTTCTATCCAGACTTAAGATCGGAGAACCTAAATCACCGTTTTTTGGGCCTTATCGGCCTACCATGTCTTGAAAAAAACCGTCACTATCTCTTCTTCTACCTCTTCTACTTCTTCTCTACTACCTCCTCTTCTACTACCTTCTTACCTCTTCCACCTCTTCTATCGCTTTCATCTTTTCTATCTCTTCCACCTCTTCCACCTTTTCTATCTCTTTTACCTCTTCTATCTTTTCCACCTTGCTGCGGTAAAGCCTCTGATGAAGTCTTCGGTGAAGTCGGTGGAGCCCGTTACTATGGCGGAGCAGCTCCTTATCTATCTCGCTGTTATTGCTGTGGTGGAGCGAGATTTAGTGGCATTAGTGGGCCTGGTGTGGGAGGTATAGTAGCCTTTTTCTTGATAGGACTTCTACCTCTCTTCGTGTCTTCAAAAATAGCTGGTCCGAGGTGACACCTACTATGCCAGGCCTATAGATGGCGACTATGGTACCGTAGCATTGGCTATCATGATAGACTATGGTGGTAGGCCATTTGAATGAGTGGTAGTGGTAGCCATGGTAGTGGTAGCTATCTATGTCGGATTTATCGGATTTAAGAGCGTGCAAATGGGGGTAACGTGCAAATGGGGGTGGAAACGAGTATGGCTAATCGTTGTGCCACACGTCAACATTAGACTGACATTTACCCCTCTCCGCGCGTCACCGCTCGCGGGTCAGCCAGGTACTACGTCCTATTTGGGCAACTTGAGGGAAGTTCGAGGCATGCCCCGTGCGTAGCTCACAGGCTGTCAGAATCTATATCTTAAGACTCTCTCTCTTTTTGAAATACCTGATGCCAAGTCTACGTTCTACCCGTCAATGCAGATTCAACCGATGCTGCTGTTGTAACCCTTTCGTCATATGTTCGAGCATGCTTGGTCTTCATCGTAATCCTCTCTGTAGGTCATCCTTGGCCCGGTGCATTGCTATTGCTTACCTGACCATCACCGCAGCTAGGAAACCGTCGAACTCAAGTAATACAACGATACCTCTGAACAAAGATACTGAAGAGGGCAAACGCTCAAAAGCCATGGCTGATGACACTCCCGCCGTCAATGGCAGCCAGAGCCACGACAATCTCAACGTTGACAAGCCAGCCGTGATTGCCAAGGAGCCAAAGGTCTCCAAGCCTATGGTCTATGAGTCCAGCCCAAGCAAGGAACCGGATGGCTTGAGCAACGGCACTACAAACCATGCAAGCCAAAGTATGACCCAACGTAAGACAGTCCACTTCTTAAAACTCTTCATCCTTATCGCTGACCAAGATTTTACTTCACAGGCTCTCAAAACCATACGCGTACCTCCAAAGGCTGGGGCGATTCCAGTGTCATGTTCTCAAAAGACCAGCAGGTCACAATCCTTCAAGAGACGGTCATCAAAACCCGACGAAAGTTTGTCGCAGATTTCGATCAGGCTGATGATACCGACATTCATAGCTTGACCATTGAAGGCTTCCTCCAATTCATCGAGCGCCAGAGGCTCACACACATGCCGCATCGAGGCTCGAGATGGGACAAAGTCCTCAAGTGGTACGCTTCTTCCGAGTTCAGATATCCTCTTGTCAACCCAGCTTGAGTCCTGAGACATTTCTTGGGGGTGAATGCTGTTCAGATATGTTTCGAAGGTGGACATCCCCACTGGAGTAGGCAACGCTGACTTCACAATCTCGATTCAGGGCGGAATTCTTCGCTCTCCAGATATCGGAATATTCCAAGGCTGTTAAAGGCTTCGTCCGTGACAGTGGTCAAGCGGCGCAGTTGATTTGGGCTGCAGCTTGCGCCTTGCTCGAGGCAAGTCTCCTGGTCGGGACTTTCCCTTTCGATTCTCCTGCGCCACGACAACCTCCTCCACGCCGATGAACACATTAGAGTGGAAGTAGGCCAGGCCTTCAATGACTTATTGACACTAATTCGAGACGTAAGCATCTATTACTACGCTCAGGTGAACGCCGTCTCTGCCGGAAAAGTTAGTCTTGATTTCAACAGCACATTTGGTGGTCACATCGAGGCTTTTCACAAACGCATAGGTCGAATTACGGACGCTATGTGGCAATTTGAGCTCGGCGATGATGCGTCTGTGGATTTCGAGATTATTCTTCCCTGGCTCCGTCCTCGCGACCGTAACCTGGAGACCTTGACCAAGAGTCGTCTTCACGCTCCAGGCCATCGAGACGAGTACACCTGCGAATGGTTCCAAAGACATCTCCTCGACTTCTCACGAAGTAAGGATGATGCGTTGTCGATTGTCGGACCTGCAGGCTGCGGCAAGAGTGTCTTGTCTCGTTGGATCATTGAGAGGCTGCAGAGGCCGCTCGGCAAGAGAACCTATGACATTTTATTTTTCACAGTTGGTAGGTCATCCGCGTCCGCGCGGCTCACTCTATTCCAGTCACAGACACGAACACCCATTATCAACAGCAAGCCTACATCTCATTCCTAGCATCATCAATTGAATTGGAATTGTTGCTTTTTCACCGCTGAGTTTTTACTCACATCTACGCTGCTATAGCCGTCATTCCGAACCTTCGGCACCCGTTCACTAACGTGTCCAACAGAAGCAGACGTTCCTAGCGAGACTTCATCGGTTGCGATAGCCAAGCATTTGTTACTACAACTCCTTGAAAAAAACATAGGCGATGAGCTTCTGTTCCAAGATTTGGCTCAGGCGTACGACATGTCATTTTCGAAAGATACCAGCAATCTCGAGGACTCTTTGTGGAAATCTTTGGAGAAGGCGATGGGTCGATTCGCCACCCAACACTCTCTCTTTGTCATCATTGATGGCCTTGACGAAGTGAAGGGTGGCGAGCAAAGCAGAAAGCAAATCACCCATCAGTTGGGGGCGCTCGCCGCGAAGCATACCAACGTTCAGATCATTATTCTATCCCGAGACCCTGCCCCAATGCCAACTGAGGGCAAGGTTCAGACATTCAAGATTACCCATGATCATACGCGCGAAGATCTTAGGCATGTGGCTGGGCATGCACTCCATGGCTACGTGCATTACCAAGGACAAAGCGAACATGCTCGCGAAGCGGTTGTTGAACAGCTAAGTCATGCCGCAAAAGGCAGCTTTCTTGGCCTTCTCTTGACTGTCAAGTTCCTGAGGCAGGAGAAATCCCACGAAGGGTTTATGAAAGCAGTCAAAGCTGCCAGGGATACACCAAACTCTCTTGACGAGCTGATCAAAAAGCTAGTAGATACGTTGGACTTCTCTACATCAAATACCAATCACTTGCTGTCCTGGATGCTCGTAGCTGAGCGGCCATTCATCATCACCGAAGTCAAAGATTTGTTGCAGATTGACCTCCAAAGAAGCATTCCGTAGACCAGAAGACGGACATCAGGGAGGACATCAAGGCCTCGTTGGGAGCTCTAGTCATCATCGACAACGGATTTGTCCGGGTTCGACATCCTGCAATTAGAGCTCAGGTGTTCAATCTCCAGAGAGAAGGCAAGAAAGTTCTGAGCTATCAATCTGCGCAGACCGATCTTGCCATGAGACTCCTAGCTTATTGCCGGTTCAACCTTACAAACTCTCGAGATCCAGCCTTGGAAGTGGTGGCTGAGACAGAGGTCAACCAGCTTTTTGAGAGTCATCGACTGTTGGAATACGCAGTGCGATACTGGACTCTGCACTTCCATGCTTCTTCGATGTACACAAGCGCCGATAAATTCCAGCTCTCGGCTGATCTCAAGGCCATCTTTCCCAGCTCAACACAGCTTGTAATGCTCGAGTGGGCCTGCTGGGATCCCTTGGTCGATTCTATCAAGACACATGAGCTTGCCCGTCGCATACGTACAGATGTATTTACTGAAAAGCATGAGTCGGTACTCCAAAGCTTGATCATCTGTGGAGGCCTGTACCAGAAATGGTCGAAGACGACAGAGGCTAGCATGTGCTTCTACCGTGCGTCGCACATTGGCCAAGAAATACTGCGCGAAAACCATACAATTACCATTGGATGCACCACGACATTCCTGACGATCACCGAGACTATCAAAACAACAACACGCACGGAGCTGGCAACATGCAAGGAGGGGATGCTGAAGTATATCATCAACGCCTACAAGCATCAACATGGAAAGACGCACGACCTGGTAATTTGCTATTACAAGATGCTCGCGCAGCTGTACATTGAAATTCGCGAAGAGCACCATGCTGAAAATACTTGGCGCGAGCTTCGCGAGATCATGATTACACGGTATGGTAAGGGCTCAGAGGTAAGTCAACGCAAACCCTCGAGTACATTTGTCCATCGCATTGCCTGGTCAATTGTCTAATCTTGCAGATCACGTGCTAATACTACCATGTAGGAAGAAATAGGCATATCTGAACAGCTTACTATTATACTCAAAAAAGGCGACAAGAAGATAGACGTTGTCGAGTATGAGAAAGGTATTTTCGATGTCGCCATGGATTTGGAAGTTTGGGACATTCGCCGCATCCAAATGACCATAGAGTTGGCAGTATCCTATGAAGCGCGCGGTGAATACTTCCTTGCCGAAGAACTCTACATAACACTCTGGAGACGCCTTACTGAGCAGTGTCATCATCCTCACCATCATCATGGGGTGGAAATCCACATTCACACCATCGATGTAGTCTTAGAGTACGTGCGGTTTCTAAGACGCCGTCATCGGCATGAAGAAGCCTCCAACGTACTCATTTGCGTTTGGACCGAGTACGAAGAGTACGATTTCGAATCTGAGACGATTTTCCTGCGACTCAAAGTCGTTGGAGAACTCATGCGTGCTATCAACCTTCTGTCCGTAGCCATTTCCGTGTTCAAAAAATGCTCGGCATGGTTCGAGTCTCATGGCAAGCATGAGCACACCGAATCCTGCGAAGTCTTGATTTCCGAGACTATGACAGAGATCATCTCGACGACATCTACGACGACCGCCTCCATTACTAGCACAACGCCGACAACTACAGAGACGGTCATCAAAGAGCTTTTCGAATCGACCATGTCCCGCAGTACGGTGACATCCGAGACCTTTGCAATCTGCAAGAGCCTCGTCTCCTACTACATGAGGATGGAACAATGGTCCCAGTGCATCGAAGTGACGAAACGATCGCTACTGCTTGTCTGGAAGACGATCATATCCGGGCGAGGGACCATTGCTTTACCTAAAGATTTCGGGTCCGAGGCCATCGACATTGCAACAAGCCTTGCCGTTTGCTATGACCGCTCGCATCGTTTTCATGAAGCCGAGGAGATCTATATTCGCATTTATCGCGCGTGCCGCAACTCCTGCCACATTCACGATGAGCGCTTGACCAGATCCTACACTGTGCTTATCAAGTTCTACGAAGGACACCGTCACTGGCACAATATGATCGAAATTTATCATGAACTTCTTGTCGAGTACCGCAAGCTCCTAGGCACTTCCCATACCCTGACTATCAAGATTCTCTACATTCTGGGCTCCCTATGCGCTGACCATGGACATGACCACGCTCACGAGTACTACGAAGAGATCATCACAACGCTGAACCATGGATCGGCGGTCTGCCACCACGATGCTTTGGATGCCATGTTCTTCATGTTCAAATACCATAACGAGGGTGGTCATTGGCACAAGCTACAGGCGATCTGCAAGACTCTCTGGCTGACTTGGAAAGACCTACATCAAGGATACAAAAAGTTCAGTGTCGAATTCGTCGAGGTCCTTTATCTGCATTATCGCTACGTCCTGGAGCATCATAGTCACTGCGAATTTTCCGTTCTCCGGGATTTGACCGTTGAATATCGTAATGCTTGCATCAAGATCTTTGGCGCTTCCGCTACGGTCACTCTCAAGGCCTCCATAGAACTCGCTCAGATCTACATGAAGAGTGAGAAGCATGTCCATGAAGCTTTGTCGATATATGAAGAGGCAAGTAGTATTTGTGGCCCTCATCTCTACTTATGCTAACTATGTCAGGTGTTGACCACGACGAAAACAACCACGACCCAGATATCTGAAACGACCATCACGACTGTTAAGGTTTTGTTGACAAGGGCGTACGTGAAGGTTTGCAACCACAGTTCTGTATCAAAACCCACCGTTGAACGGGCCATCAAAGTGGTTCTCGAACGCTTTAATTCCCTGAAAGCAACCTTTGGCTGCTCTCATATTGAGACGTTGACTGTCCTACGGGAGCTCGTCCTCCTGTATATGAAGCTGGAAAGCCATTCCATGGTGGTACGCATGCTGCTCGATACAACAATCGAGATCATCAAAAAGGAAAAGCACTCCAAGACGCTCCACGAGGCCGCAAAAACCATGGGCTCCATTTATATCGCCTGTGGAATGGCTGAGCAAGGCCACGAGATGATTCACGAAATGCGACTACAGCTGATTACCGGAAGCGCCAGCTCGGACAAGTCGAGCTTCAAAATCGACAAATCCACTGGTAAAGGCTGTTACGTCTTCCTGGTTACGTTTGAACAGATAGTTCTAGGACAGATGACCATCAGCTACTCCGAAATCATGGCCGATCTCCTCACAGAGACGATTCTTTACGAATCATTTACCCGCTGCATCAACAACAAGTCCCATACTGAAGTCATCCTCGCAAGGGCTGGTAGCCTTCGCGCGTTCTTAGTCTCTCGCAAGCGCAAGGTACAAATTGAGGTTCTGGAACATCAAGCTCACGAGATCTTCATCAAGAAGTGGGGATCAACCATCAAGGTGCGGAGCGAAGTTAGCCTTATCTTCTGCAACAGTCTACTCGAAGAACTTGGTCGTCACGATACTCACAACGTAGAAATTGGGCCTTCTGCGTGCATATCCAGCGTTGCCAAGGTCCAGTACTTGCTTAGCGAAGACCGGATTCAGCAAGCGTACGAAGTGGCGTTCTGCGCGCTCAACTTCATTAATCAGCAACGCGCATATCATCAACTGCAGAACGTTGGCTACGGCTTCAAATTGTCTGCACTCATGGCTGGCCGTGGTCTCGAAAAGCCAATGAAGGCGGGGGTCGACCCCAAAGTTCGCAATGACATGATGGAGCTTTCGCGCAAGATCATCCACGAAATTCTACAAGCATGCAAGGATTCCAAGATCGACTTTGTGCGCTTGCAGCTGCGTGAGCTGAACGACCTTGCTGGTCTGCTTGGCGAACAGCAAAACCACGTAGATCTTGAAGTAAGCCCCCCTGACTCTGGCCCCTATCCATATTACCAAGCTGACCACAACGATCGACAGTGGCTCCTCAAGCTCCTCTGGTCCTCCCGCGAAGTCCAAAAGAAATGGTCCTCTACCACCATCGTCTCTATCGGTCGCCGCTACGTGCAAGCAACGTATGCCAACAAAGATCACCGTTCCCACGCTATCCGACTCTGCGAAGACATCTGCTACAACCTCCGCCGCGTATGGGGCTATCTCGACCCAAAGACGCTCGAGATGTCCGAGCTGCTGTCGCAACTGTACACGAGCATGGGCCATTACCGCGAGGCGATGGGTGTGCACGAAAACATTCTGAGACTGGTCGTAGAGGGCGACGATGGCGATGACAAGACTGTCGACACAATGGACTCGAAGAGGGTCAAGATGCATGTGGAATGGTTGAAGCAGTGCTACCTGCGCCTGCAAGGCTGGGACAAGTCTGCCGCTACCTACAGAGACCTCGTCAGCGCAGTCCTCCGCATGGAAGAGTACAGGCACAAGCCAGAGTGGCAAGGCGTACACGGCACCGACCACTGGGACAAGAAAGAACCGGCCTCGGACCGCATCGGCAAATTCGTCGCGCCGAAGGAGTGGGAGTTCGAGGACCCCGAGACCGCCAGCGGGCAAGACAGCGCCGAGGAAAACACCACGTACAAGCGATCAGGTATGGGTACGAAGAGGGCGACGAGCAATTGGGGATTGAACCACTTCCGCCACGTGTTGAATGGGGACCATGAGGTACACCACCGTGATGGTAATCGGACCAAGGCACCGGAAGCGGCAAAGCCGTTGATCCTTGACGGTGACGACGATGGGTACGAGAGCGCCCGCTGAGGAAGTGGGTGATGGGGATGGGGTGAGCGGGAAGCCGTAGATGTTTGTCCGCGGCGCCGATGGCGTGTGCGCGTGACTTCTAGGATATCGTCGACGTCTGTCCATTAATAAATAGAATCTGAACCACCTCCGTTCCTTTCCACTCACTCCAAACCTCCCTCCCGCTATCCACACTCTCCATTCCCTAAACCCCGTTTTCCCCCTCTTCGTCTTCTCCAACCCCCCCCCCCTCTCTCACCTCCCAACCGCCACCAGACCCGAAAGCCAACCACTCGCGCCCCGACCGCAGGGCAGTCCTTGCACGTCGGCACGAGTTTAAACCAATTCCCCGCAGCGGACGCCGTGATGGATCAACGCACGGGCGGGGCGAGGCGATGCTCCATTTTTTTAATTTTTTTTTATTTAGGGACGAGTTGGTGCCTGTGTGGATTGCTCGCGATGGCATTTGGACGATGATGAAATGATCGCGATGGAAGACTTTGCGACAGGGGATATCGGGATTGGATGGTATGGTGTTGATGCGGTGGGCCCGGGGGCTCTATTCTATTGTTGGATGATACTCGTAGCGCTATTCACCGATGTATTTTGGAAACAGGCATGCGGAGTGAGAACTCGCTCGCTCGCTCGCTTGCTTAAATTCACACCTTCGTCAACAAGAAGGAATATGCATATCTATTCATTCGCTAACCACCACCACCACTACGACCCCCAGCGACCGCGAGTTCGAACCCGGACCGCGCATGCCGCCGGGTCGGTTGTCTGATTCGCGAGCGGCTGCGGGGGTCCTCACGGCGCACGGCTGGCTTTTTTTTCCCGGGTGCCTTGTCGTTGGTGGTGGTGGTGGTTTGAAGGAGGGAGGGAGGGAGGAAGGTAGGGACGAGGATGGGATTTGGGTGCTGCGGGGCGAGGATTGGAAAGGTTGGCGGGTAGTGTATGTATGTATGTATCTTGATTCGGGTCATGCAAGTTTTTGGTTTTGGCGTTGGGGGGGGGGGGCGAACGGTCGAAATCAATTTAGTTGGTGCGTAGCTTGCGTGATCCGATACTGGAAATACGCGTCGGGAATCTTGCGTGCCTGAAGCCCAAGGTCACCTCCGCTATCGGAATATGTAGTCGAGTTTCGCCAAAATAGTTGGTACAAAGGCGTTCTGAGAATTCCTGTTCGCATTGCCATGCGTCTTCCCGTCGTAGTGCACAGCGACTCGACCGTCCTGGAACCATGAATTTCATTTTCGCCGGCGCTGATCGCCGCGGAGTCGGCTAGCATCACCTCTTGAACATAGCAAATCGAATTTTGGCGGTAGAAATACGCCGGCGGCAGAGAAGCCATGGATTCCCGGAGTCCGGACCAAGATCGAAGTAAGTACCATATAAGACGATGTTGCCAGGTATCGTAGTCGGTACCCGGTGCTAGTGTGACGCTAATATCACAGCACCGTTTCCGGCTCTTGTGAGTAAATAATCGCTGATCACGGGGAGAGTGAGATGACGGGGCTAGATTACAGGTCCGAGATCAGGTGGATGGAACCCAGTAAGGCTCATGGAACTGCGCCATGCATTTGACCAAACTTGGCGGCGACTCCTGCCATTGAACAAGCTCAGTCTGCAAATCTCCGCTAGTCATGTTGAGAGGGTCTTCGACGCGACCGTGCAGATCTTTGGCCTCTTTGGTTCGATTGTCGTAGCCGACGTTGACCGTAGGGACGACTTGGATCCGACCCAGACCAAGCCTCCACAAGTCCTTGGCAAACAACGTCGGTTCGCCCATGTAGCATTCCGCCTCGACGTTTCGGCGGAACCGAATCCGGCGCTCCATTATGGGTCGAGCGGATATGACTGCTCCGCCGTTCCAGCATGCGTACACCTGGAAAGGCTGGCGTTGAAGATACTGGGCACGCGTCTGTCGGTCGGCCCAGAAGAGGTTGTCGGAAAATTGCCATCCGCCATCCTGTGCGATCTGCCAGAAGGTTTCGCCGACTATTGACCGCGCAACGTAGATGTCGTAGAAGATGGCACCGCCGTGCGACCAATCCATACCGCATGTCATGGTCGCATGTTGCATCTTCTGCTGGTACAGCAGTTCCAGAATGTCGTGGGGACACAAGTAGACGTCGTTGAGGAAAATGACCTGCGCGTCGGGCGAAAATTTCGCTTTCTCCATGACCAATGGCGCCAACGCCAAGTTCCTCAGAAATGCTAGGCCTTCGAATCGATCCTGCTTTCCGTCTTGCGGGCTGACGTCGCTGGTGGACATGTAGAACACAGCGCCCAACCGTTCCACTTCGTCCCGTAGAGCCGCCAAAACTTGGTATGTGCCATCTGTAGACCTGCCTTCGACGAAAGAGACAGCGCACCGTTTTGGGCCAAGGAAACGAATGGTCTGAATTATAGACCCCAACAGAGTTGGCAGGACCGGAATAGTCTGGTACAGATCTAAAGCGAATAGGTACTGGATCCGTCCATCGTGCTCCGTTGTGACCTGTAGTGAGTCGTAGCGTGCAGCAATTGATGCCGAGCACTGAATTCGCCACGCGGTACTATTGGCTTCTCCCATTATCTCACGTAGACATTTCGCCACCTCGCCCGGGGATAAGGCGTCCATGTCGTGAGCCTTGGTGCCATTCTGCCATTGTTGAATATAGTCGTCCTCAAGCACTGGCCCAAGGGTAGTCTCCGTTTCCTTACCGGTACGCCCGGGTTCGGACTCAATTCCCTTCACTTTTGAGCAAGACTGTAGAGCAGACTGTTCATGATCAGATTGGGGTAGATTGGGAAAGATTCTGTCATAGATGTGGGAAAACGAGGACCATAACAAGAACAGGACGGTTAGGAGGAGAATCAATTGCACACTGATTCTCGCCTCTTGCTTCCGTCGCATCCTCTACTTCCTTACAAACAGCGTCAAAGAGGAAATTCTATACAAGTTCAGGTCAGATGTTCCAGCATCTTGATCTCGAGCCCAGCTTGCACATTGACACACACGAATCAGTAGAAAATATTACATGGCGAGAGAGTGAGGACACGTGAAGTTTCATTAGCCTTCGCATAGAGGCTATTTCCATGTCGGCTGGATAGCGTGCGCCTATGTTGTGTCCAACCCATGTTGCGAAGAACCTTAGTTTCCGCCAATCGTAAGCATGCGCTTGGCCTGGACCGTTGGCCTCTGACATGAAACAGCCATCGAACTTTGAATCCTTGGCGGCCATGGGGCCTGGGGCCATTGAAATGCATACCAACAACAATTATGATTGCGTCTGCTAAATTGAGCTCCTTCGCGATGTCTTTGTGCTGCTTGAAATGAAAATGCTCGAAACATCCAAATAGCGTTGCGTGAAAGTCGACGTCAAAGCGGCAACCATCCTGTAGTTGATCGTACGAGTACAGCAAGCTATACATGCCACTGTATCTCCGTCCAAAGCTATATTATGCATTTGAAGGGAATTGGAGGAAAAGGAAGCATCCAAATGGATAGCCTCAACTGCCGCCTGAAAGGAATGGGCGCAGAGTGCCTCCTCGAGATCCTTTATCTCATCGCTGTGGTCTAAGAGCACCAAGAGGAATTCTTGCAAGAGGAAGTGTATCCACGGGAATGGGCTCTGGTTCAAGGGCTCCCTCATGATCGTCTTCGGTCGACCTTGATCCACCGTGACTATCCTGATATGGTCTTGGTGGTCCTCTGGAAAGGCGAACATAGACTATGCGTACAATTGTAGCGACACCCATGAGCAGAGGCATTGTTTGGCCTGCCGAGCATAGCGAATTGACGCCCTGGATCTTGTTCCACTTGATCGTGAGTTCAGTTGCCGCAACAATTGTACTCGCGACGGCGACGTTGCAGGCTGATCGCAGCTGCAGTAGACTTTCAACGTGCATTCTCCTGCTCGATAGGTCAGATATACATAGAATGGGGGTGCCACGCGGCCAGACGGAGACACTATACCTATGCCTCGGTGCTTGTTTCTCCACAACCAATTCCGCTCTTTTGAGAACGGTTATTGAGAGCACGATGGCGCAAGAGGACAGAAGCAGAAAGGATAACACTATACTCAGCACCTCAAAACCTTTCTCATTCAACGTGATCTTTGCAAAGCAGAATTCATACTCGTCACAAACCTGTCCATCCAAATTTAGCACTCGGGCAAACCGGAACCACAATTGGAACGACGCTATGGCAACGAGTAACAAACGTTTCAACACGCTGTAGACTTGACCAGGCGGAACATGAGGAAATTTGAAGGGGCCCAAAGCAGGATTATACCCAGTGAGTACCCCGCCAGATGTACAGAGGCACAAGGAAAAAGAAACACCCAAACGTAAGCAAAAGGATATTGTAGACCTCGACGACTTGTAGATTCGATATATCAAGAATGACATGGACGAGCAGGGAGAGGAAGGTGGCGGCGATAAAGACACTGTTTGTCAGGCGTAATCCATTTACTTCGGATGGTGCGAGCTAGGAAGCTAAGTCCCCAGCGTATCCTTGAAGATAGAAGGCGATCCGAATGACCAGCCCGTACATATCGGTATCTCCGGCAAAGCTACAGACTGCCATGGCTATACAAGGCCGGACAGCGATCCGTGGGAATGGACAAAGGCGTAGCCTTACCAACAAATTCTGCTGCAGCAGTGAACAGAGGTTCGAATGGAGGACCCTTTGAACGTCCATAGAACACAGTATCCGTAGCTCTCTTGAATGAAGTCTCACAGTACAAGCGTCTCAATAACGTCGAGGCGGATGAAGAAGAGCTCATCAACGAAATCGAAGCGGATCAGGGACTGACACTTCCTGCTCTCGAACAATTTCGACTTATTGCTCCCGTATTCACTGGATAGATTGCTTTTCACGCGACGAACATTGCTCAGACCAACCAGCTGATAGTGCGGGGCAAGTCGAGTCAGCTTAGTCGTGCGAGTCAATTGCCAGGCACCAAGGGCAGTCAATCGAGATCAGCGCTGGCCGGACGGGGCCAACGCAGTTGTCGCCGTCGACACAACTTGCACACCTGAATTGGACATTCAAACTACAGGTGACTAGCTTACTTTATCATCCTTCCATTACAGGACTTAGAAGAGCCCTAGCTCACAGATCTTTTACTCAACTTGCGTGCAGCGACCCGGTCAATGTTCCAATCCCTACTTCACGGTAGACATGGTGTCTCACGCGTGAGAGTAAAGGCTGAGAATCCCAGTGTCCGTGCTGTCTAACTTGCCTGGTATTGCCTCTCACAGTCTCATACGGCTTAATCAGGAGGGTGTTTCGTGTGATGTACTGTTGTATCCTGTCTCGGAAATTCATCGTAAAAGTCTCGTCTGTTTTGGAAATGTTCTAGGGAACTCTCATATCAGGGTAGTACTCTGTAAATAATAGCACTCCTCCGTGAGCCACAACTCGGGAATACATTGTTATGTATCCTATTACATGTATCCTGGAAATTCAAGATGTATTAATGCGAAAATGATAGCGCAAAACCGCACCTGCGGCTTGACGCACCCTAATCCCCGCTAAAGCCGCGGCCGAAACGCCTTGGCACGCGACATCATCAATGGGCTCTAAGCTGACTGCCATTTGTGCTTCCTACATGCTGTTGCCTTTCGCTCTTTCCAGGCTCTTTATTTTTGTCTCTGTCCAAAATCATAATTCATTCAATAGAGACGTCGAGTCTTCAGGAGGAGCGCCATGCTGCGGGGATGGATCCACTCGAAGAAGGACAATGCCTCCACACACTCCTTGGACACGTTGGCCGAACCACAAAACTGTACGAATGCTTTCTCTCGATTGCGTTGCTGGCTTTACTGACCTATATCTTCAGTGGAGGCGGCCCTTCGAGGTAATATCCACGACCCTAGATCTCGGCTTCGAGAAGGATAAGGCTGACGGAATTCCTGATGTAGCGGCAGCACATATAATGGACGATGACCTCGAGAGCGCGGAAGATGGCTTAGCCAGCGGAAACTCGTCATTCCATAAGGTGCGCCAAATGATCCTTCTCGGCTGCCTAGGTTCCAGGCTGATGAAGAATACTTTGATACCTATAGCTGGCAAAGGGCATGGTTGCTTTCTTAAGAGCTACGCTTGGTTTCGAGCCGGAAATAATACGCGAGGGTGTGTATAAAGTGTTACTCCTGAATGATTCGGGACGATTGCTGATGTATTTATTATGTGCCTCCAGCCGCGGAAAGATTAGCAGATGCCGAGACGACCGCCTCCACCGACCATCGGCGAGCTCAGAAAGACAGTCATTCATACCGCTCTGCTGTCTACCCACCCGGCGCCGAGTTTTCCCTCTGCCATGCACAGACACAATTGATGAGCGCTGTGATTGCAGTATTGAACGAAAGTCTCACGGAGAGCATAAAGGGCTTCTACAAATTACGAAAGGCGTATGTTACGCTTAATACGATACTGGATGCGGAGTCCAGATACATCAAGACGAAGAGTGGAATGGACACAAATACACCCAGCAGAAGGTCGGTGGAATCTTTCAGGTCGGATAGGTCAGCCCCGTCGCTCAAGGGAATGCCGGGTGGATTTGGTGGCGCTACATCTAAGCCGCCATCTATACGCTCGTTTCGAGAACCAACTGCCAATAGTTCAAACAGTGCAGCCACAAAACAGGATGGGCTCACCAACGGTGCGCAAGATCATCACGATGATGACGATGAAGATGAATTCTATGACGCAGATGATGGAACGACTGATAAATTAGACAATCTTTCACTCGACGGCGAAGGCATGTTGGACTCAAAGGACCTGCCCGCTCCAGACAACCAAGCCGCCAGACATGGGATCCTCGACCATGACCCTGATTCCGATGTCTTCGCCAATCCAATAGATGTTTTTATTCACTCAGGTGCCAACCTTTGTTTTGGACTACTTCTCGTTATGCTTTCTATGATTCCGCCTGCCTTTGGAAAATTGCTTTTCATTATTGGCTTTCACGGGGACAAGGACCGTGGAATTCGGATGCTTTGGCAGGCCAGCAAGTTCCATAATATCAATGGTGCTATGGCAGGCCTGATCGTTTTAGGATACTACAATACATTCATTGGCATGTCTGATATTATCCCTGACTCAGACCCAACTAGTATCGACCAGAATACCGTTGAAGGCTATCCCAAACAGCGCTGCGAAGCTCTCCTCTCGGACATGCGGAGGCGGCATCCAAAATCACACCTCTGGCTCCTGGAAGAAGCCCGCATGCAGGCCGCAAACAAACACCTTTCCACCGCCATTTCTATACTCGAAAAGCCCATCAAGTCTCCACTCAAGCAAGTGGAAGCTCTCAAAATGTTTGAAAGGTCTCTCGACGCAATGTATATGCACGACTACGCCCTTTGCGCCAAATCTTTCATTGCCTGCGTTGATCTCAACAACTGGTCCCATACTCTCTACTACTATATTGCCGGCGCTGCAAATGTCGAAATGTACCGGCAGCACAGAACCTTGAACCCCACCGAGGCTGCTATCTACGCCAAAAAGGCGACCGAGCTATTCAAACTTGCACCCAAGCATGCAGGCAAGAAGAAATTTATGGCGCGCCAGCTACCGTTTGACGTTTTCGTAACCCGCAAAGTCCAAAAATGGGAAACTCGCGCTCGTGACTGGAGTGTTTCTTTCGTCGATGCTGTAGGAGTCAGCCCTGTCGAAGAGATGATATTCCTATGGAACGGGTACAAGCGCATGGACACGAGTCAGCTCGAGCAGAGCCTTTTGCGACTCTCATGGAGCGAGACTTCGAATCCGCACTGGAAGCGTGAAGGTCCGGATGAGAAGGCTATATTGTCGGTGCTCTATGGCGCCACTCTGAGGAACTTGAAGCGCTACGAAGAAGCGAAGGAACACCTCCGAGCAGGTGTCCTTAGCTATGACAAGAACGAATTGAAAGGAGGATCGAGAGATGATTGGACGGCACCTGCTGCTAATTACGAGATGAGTGTCAACTGTTGGATGCAGAGGGGAGAGGCAAGGAAGGAGGGTAAGGAGGCTGAGGTGAAGAAATGGGTAAAGGAGTGTGAGAGTGTAAGCAACTTCCCCAGCTCTTCATTTCCTAATCCATATCTTGATTTGAGTCGCAAGACACATTGCGGAAGTATCTTGACTCCCGCAACTGTGTTATGAATCAGCTTTTCACTTTGAAAGGAAATCACTCACCAAAGAATATGCAGTGGATAGAGAAAGCGGCGACTTGGGAGAAGTTCGAACTGGACGCGAGGATTGGACTCAAAATCGCGACAGCGCAGGACACGTTGAAGAGATGGCATGAGAAGGAAGGGACCGCGAAATAGAAGAGGTCATCAATGGGACCTGGAAACGGAACGTTAAACGGTAACGTGCGCTGTATTGGTTTGTAAGACACCACATAGAAGTAAGACAAAGGGGTTTGTACAGGTACTGGTTATGTACATATCTGGGCTGCACTTTCGAAAGGTTCAAGGACGGAACGAAGCACCGAAAAACCTTGTGCTGATCAAATGGCAGCCAAAGTGATGACCTGACCAATTCCTGAGCCCACAAATTCTTTATCAGACTTTCATCCTATTTAGAGCTCCGCCACGCACAACGCATGAACAATCATTCTAAATTTCAGTCCGACATTACACAGCGGTGCTTCTGGAGGCTTTATCGAGGATGTTGGCAATGGGAGTGTACGCAATGGATGTGGTTTTCGGGATAGACGACTAGGCGGATTTTATTGGGGTCGTCGTTCACTTCAAGGAGTATCAAGGAGTGTAGCACCGCTTTGGATAATGACCATCTCGTTACAAGCGGTTATACTTCGAGTCAAATGAACATTACAAGCTTTTTGATTGGCTGGTACCTTTCTAGTAATTACCTCGACCCATCTATCTCATCTATCTTCCTTTTTTGATAAAAAAAGTATCATGTACATGATTTCCCCATTCACGACCGACCTATCCTCATCAAGTCGCTGCTGACGCTGAAGCCGACGCCGAACAGCCCAACTCCGACTCCGCCACCTTGGCAGCGAGCAAGTATCCAGACAGGTACGGGGGGACGGCGATGCCGCGGGATTTGAGTTTCGCAATCTGGGCGAGGGTGGCGGCATTCGCGGCTGTGACCTTCTTGCAGGCTGCCGCGCTGAGACTTGAGAGGAAAGAGCTGGAGGACGGGCTCGCGGTAGGCCTGGGACTGGTTGCGATGGTTTTGGTTGCGATGGTTTTGGATCTGGTAGTCGCAGTGGCGGCTGCGCCGGAAGCGGATGAGATCGATACTGCGGTGGTTGCAGTGGTGCTTGAGGGTGTAGTTGAGGTTGAGAGGGCGGAGGTGGCGGAGGTGGCAGGGGCTTGTGAGCTTGAGGCCACAGTGGTAAGGGTGGTGCTCGAGGATGCAGCTACGATTGTGTCTGATGTCGCCACGGATGATACTATTGCCTGCGGGGCGGCGAGTGCTGTAGCGGCAAAGAGCAGGACGAGAGACGTTGGCTTCATCTTGATGGAATGCTGTAGGATTGAGAAGCGGAGACTCGGGATGCTGTAGAGCTGTGCTTCAAAGGAATCGGAGATGGTCCCGTAGAGCAGGGCCAGTTCTCATCTTTATACGAGGATGGCCGTAGTAAAGGCTTTTCGGATGCGGTGGAGCGCACGGCTTTCAGTGGAAGCCAAATACTCGAGACTGCTTGCCAAAGGCGTCCCTCTGTGAACGAAGGAAATCATATCTTAGCAGGCCTCACTGCATATGGATTCGCCAAGCTTCCACTCTGCTCCTCATGTGTAAAGCCAACACCATTAAAGCTGAGCCAAAGAGGAATGTCTACCGCGGGAAACCCACGCCAATCAGCCACATCGGACCACCGGCGTTGGTGAAACCCAAAAAAAGAAAGAGAAAAAAAGGTGCAATGTTGAAAGTGAAAAATGCTCATCAGACACTTTTAGAGACTCCTCCATACAGAATGATAGAGAGCGACCCAGGTTTCTGAAAGAAAGCGCCGCGGAAAGGGGGGGCATCTGGACGGTAATCAAATCGGTCAAGAGGCAAAAATCTTATTGCGTAGAGAATCATTTTTGGTTCTTGCCTGCAACCTCTCAGTGTGAAAGAGACCTTACGCTTGTCCACGGCAGCTGTATAGTAAAGAGCCAGGTTGATACACCACTAATGCCAGATGAAAATCAATTCGCCCCAGCGCAATGTCGTGCTTCCATTACTTGAACACAGGGTTGTCAGTGTCAGCAGGCTTGTGACACATGTCATTTGAACATACTCTACGTTGCATTGGCGTCAATGGATGGGAGTGGAATTGGGCAGATGCTTGTGGTGCTTCCAGGAAGAGACTAGAGCACGTGACTGCGCGACGCCAGGCAATGCCAAGCAATGCCGAGGAAACAAGCGGCTTTTTCTTCTGACGCGTTTCTATCCAATCCAGGATCACCATTATTCATCATATACCAAAAGCAGAAGGTGCTATGGCTCCTCGTACCCATGGCAAGCGCAAGATTGATGCTATAGACCTGACTGGAGATGACGACGTGGGATCCGCATCCTGGGCCCACCGAGCTCCTCCCGGGGATGTGACGCAATCTCAGCGCAACTCTTGGATGGAACAAGGCGATGAAGCGGATGCAGAGGACATTGTTATCTCTTCTCAGGATGGCGAAGACTCTGTCTACCAAAGCTACCAACTTTACGGTATGCTAAGGATCGGGACAAGAATAATCCGGCCTTGCTACCGTTCCTAATCTACCTAGGCATTCTGGATACTAAGATTGTGGGCGTCCAATACTACACCGGCCATGCGACACCTGGAGAACACGTTATTGTTCGTAGGGAGCCCAACAACCCATACGATTCAAATGCCCTTCGCGTCGAGAACGTGCAGCGCGCCCAAATCGGTCACATACCAAGAACGATGGCAAGCAAGTTGGCGAAGTATATGGTGAGACCTTTGGGTTTGATATCTTGCGAAATGCTAACGCCGACCTAGGATTCCGGAGCTCTCTTGGTGGAAGGGTCTCTCTCAGGTCATGTGGGCTCTTACGACTGTCCCATTGCTCTAAAGCTGTTCGGAACCAGCGAGCCTGTCGAGCGAGCCAATCTACGAAGCCAGATGAAAGCGGACAGCCTGCCTTCGGCAGTGATCGACCATAAAGAGAAAGAGGCGAAGACACGCAAGGCTGAGGAATTGAAAAAGATCGCAGCCGCAAAGAAAGTCAAAGGTGGAAAGACAGGTGGACGTGGTCAACAATGGGGACATTCGAGCCAGACTGACTACGCTGGCACTTTATCTCAGGGTGATGGAAATTCCAGTCAGAGCTTTGAGAATCTCATCGATGGCAGTGAGCGGTTCAACCCGAGGGAAGTGGGCAGTGTGGTCGAGAAGTTCGGGGCCGGGGAAGATGCATTGGCCGCAATGCCAATGGCAGAATGCCCAAAGAAACTTACAACTCAATTGCTGCCATACCAGCGTCAAGCACTTGCATGGCTATTGGAGAAAGAGAATCCTCAACTTCCCTCAGCTGGTTCTGACGACGCAGTACAGCTGTGGAAATGCTCTCGGAATGGCCAGATCTATACCAACGTTGCTACCAGCTTTTCACTTAAAAACCAGAAGCCCACTCTCGCAAGCGGCGGCATACTGAGCGATGACATGGGCATGGGCAAGACTATCGAGATGATCTCACTGATCGCGAGTGACAATGCGGACTCAACTGTCTCCAGCAAATCGAAGACAACGCTGATCATCGCACCTGTCGGAGTAATGAGCAACTGGAGCGGGCAGATTGCTCACCACATCAAGCCAGATCATGCTCTTCGTGTGTTGGTCTATCATGGTCACAACAAGAAGCCCATGAAGGCGGAAGACTTCGGGGAGTATGATGTGGTGATCACCTCCTACGGAACGCTGGCCACTGAATACTTCCCTCGCGGGAAAAAGGATCCTCCATCTGTACCGCGTCAGCAAGGTCTCTTTTCCACGGAATGGCGTCGGGTCATTCTAGACGAGGGCCATATCATCAGGAATCCGCAGACCAAATCGGCTCTGGCAGCTTTGAATCTTATGGCGCAGTCTCGTTGGGTCTTGACTGGAACGCCCATCATCAACAACTTGAAGGACCTGTTCTCTCTAGTCCGCTTCATTGGCCTGACCGGAGGATTGGAGCGTCTGGAGATCTTCAACAGTGTGTTGATCCGACCACTCAATCAAGGCGACGTCAACGCAAGCCTGCTACTACAAGCCCTGATGGCCACCATCTGCCTTCGCCGCAAGAAGGAAATGAAGTTCGTTGACCTGAAACTTCCCGAGCTATCGGAGTATGTTCACCGTATTGACTTCTTGGATCACGAGAAAGAGAAGTATGAGGCTTTGCAAGCGAAAGCAAAGGGTCTTCTGCACACGGTCCAGCGGAACCAGACCAACAGCAACGGGAAAGGTCAGGACACTTACCGTCATCTTCTGGAAATGCTGCTTCGCCTCAGACAAGTGTGCAACCACTGGAAGTTGTGCGGCGAACGGGTAAATTCCGTTCTTTCGGTCTTGGAGTCTCAAAAGGTCGTGGATCTCACGCCTGAGAACCGGAAGGCTTTGCAAGATATGTTGCAAGTTAGCATCGAATCACGGGAAGATTGCCCAATCTGTCTCGAGAACCTGCACAACCCTGTGATCACGGCCTGCGCTCACGTATTCGGCGCTGATTGTATTGAGCGGGTCATTGAGACGCAGCATAGATGCCCAATGTGCCGAGCTGAGCCTCTGGAGCTTGAATCCCTCGTTCATCCAGCGGTTGACCTCGGTGAAACCTCTGATCAGCCTGACATCGACACAGATACCAGCAGTAGTAAAGTCGAAGCCTTGCTAAGTATCTTGAAGGCGTCTTCCAAAAAACCTGGGACGAAGACCGTGATCTTCAGTCAATGGACTTCCTTTCTAAACATCATCCAAGCCCAACTTGATGCCAATGGGTACAAGTATGCTCGTATCGATGGCACCATGCGTGCCAACGAACGTGACGCTTCACTGACTGCTCTGGAGACGGATCCCGAATGCACAGTCATGCTCGCTAGTCTAGCTGTCTGCTCTGTCGGACTCAACCTTGTCGCAGCCAATCAGGTAATTTTAGCAGACTCGTGGTGGGCACCTGCGATTGAAGATCAGGCCGTCGACCGTGTCCATCGACTGGGGCAGAAGAAACCTACAACAGTCTGGCGGCTAGTCATGAATGATAGCATCGAGGATCAGGTCTTGAACATTCAGGCCGAAAAGCGGAAGCTAATGATGACTGCGTTCCAGGAAAAGACGGGGAAGAGGATGAAAGAGGGAAGCACGGCACGAATGGGTGATATTGAAAGGCTACTTAGATGATCGAGGAGATATCTGTACGCTGTCAGATGTGTGTATCTTAGTTGCTCGAGGCTTGTTGGCTATCGTTCAATGTTCTAAGACTTCTGTCGTCAGCTGCTCGAAGCCTGTTGGCTATCTTTTCGGCTTTCTGGATCTTGATAGAGACCTTGTTGAGCGGGGACCTCGCAAAGTGTACCGCTAAGATTCGTTTCGATTGACTTGGAATTTCCAGACATTTTACAATCACTGCTATCAGCTAGTATCAGAATAATGGCACCTAGTGGCACTCACGACCGCTTCCCAACGGCAGGCAAACTGCAAAAAAGGTAACCATCTATAAAATACGCTAAAACTCTTGGTATCTCACGTCGAAATACGCTGTCACTCATAACCAGTACTTCACAGCTTTCTCTAGCACCTTACCTGCCAGCACGATGTCGAAAGCCAAAAAACGAAGCCAGTAGCACCTTCTCTCCTCGTCACTTTTCCCAGCTCTTCCACCTCTCACCAGAGCAATGTTTTACAATCTATCCTCTCAACGACCATCATGCCGCTCCCTCTCCATCTTCCATCTCAAACACCCTCTCCTACACAAATCACCCCCCCACCCCGCCCTCACCGGCGGAAATCCGCCAAACCAACCCACCCACTCTCACCGTCGCGCCCCGTCCGTCCGTGTCCGTCACAGCCACCGACCGAGCGCGGCGAGACTCTATGGTCGCACAACGCGCGCGATCGAATCTCGTGGTTTGTGCACGTGAGGGATGAATCCTCGCCTCTCCTGTTGCTACGTATGTATGCAAGCAGAGAGGGAGGAAGGAGGGAAGATGGATGATGGAAGATGGAAGCGACGCCAACCCGCACGCCTACTTCACGATGGATATTCTTTGGTAAGTATGATGTCTGAAGGAAGGAAGGCAGGAAACGACAAGCTCGATCGATGCGAGAGGTTGTGACGGTGCGTACGTAAAGCCGGTGATGTGATGGGACGGGATGGGATAGGGAGAGAGCTGCTGCGCATCGTTTTGCCGTGTTCGCGTTTGGTGACGTGGTCGGTGAGCTCGTCGTTGGGATGATGTTTGTTCTTGTTGTAGGGGGAGAGGAGGCTGGGAAGGAAGCGGGCTTGATGTCTTTCTTGCTGGTCGTGCTGGAGATGCGGGTGCAGTCTCGCGGGAGAGCAGGATGCGAGTTGGGAGGAGAAGGTTGAGGGTTGTGGGAGGGTGTGGTGTGGCTGATGGTGGGGTTTACTTCAGGGGTGAGTTGCTGGTTGAGGAGGAGGAGGAGGAGGAGTGCGATGGGAAAGGTATGGGCGCAGGAGTGAGATTTGGAGTCGTTGTTTGGCGGGGATTTGGGATTGGTGGTTTGCGGGTCGCGATAGATCTGGAGACGGAGTCCGGGGGAAGGGCGAGGAAGGATGTCATTTTGGTGGTTTGGGAAGGAATCTGTGATTCGTGGCGCGGTGGAGACTTGAATTGGGAGAAGATGGCGAGAGGAAGGGAAGAAAGAGATTAATCTTGCGATCTCTGAGTCATTGTTTGAGCGAATATTGCAACGTCTCTTTCTTTTTGCGCGTAGTTTCCTTGCAATTATACTCATTTCTGAGCCATGTAATCCTGTCAATTTACATATAAAATGTGACTCGATTCATTGTTCCAAAGACGTAGGGGGCTAGACCAGTAGAGAGTAGAGGGTGAGTATGCTCGGAGAGGGGATGCGGGAGAGGGAGGCCACAACAGTCTCCCACAACAGGACGTGTTCCGCATAATACATTTGCTTCAATTTCAGAACTCAATCACCGATAGAACTGCTCGACTGTTGTCGTGACACCTATCGCATATGCTTCTCGAGGCGCATCGACCGCCTTCTCACAGGGAATCTCCGGTCCAACATTATCAAGCCTGCAATTCTCGTCTCTTCGCTCGTGTGCGTCGCGTCCACCTGAAATACCGGTGGTGACGAGAGGAGGTGGAAATGCAACACCCGACACAGTGCCGCTGTACTGTAGCTCTACGTCGCTGCTTGCGAGGAGATCACGTTCTTCCCAAATCACCGGTCGCGTTCGACGAGAGCTGTCCTTTAGCCTGCCGTCGCTGGAGTGGACGTTGATGTACGTGCTCTGCCTGCGGTTGTGGCGAGGGTGTATCAAAGCTGCAAGTGGGGGTATGCAAACGCAGATCAGACCAGTTGTGATCTCTGCTGCTCCCCACAGAAGAATCTCGGGTTGATTGTATGTTACATCTGGACTTTTGCTCGTCCTGATGCGGACGACCAAGCCTACTATGCTAAACGCAGGGGCCCTATGAATTATTAGAGACAGCCAGAAAACCCGCGATTGTTTTCCAATCCATATCCAATGGGAAAGTCCGTTGACAATATTCGGGTCACTTACAGAAAGCCAAAGGTAAAGAGCAGAACCACTCCCACCTTTCTCTTCACACTCGTATTGAGGGTCCAGGAGACTTTGACAGGGATCAACAATAAAAGTATGTCCGTCAGGGTGTTGAAGGCTCCGCTGGCATTGAGTAGGTTGGAAATACTGACACACGTTCCCGGCCTTCTCTTGTCCCATATCCTTGCCCGTGGCGTACACTCAAAAATCTTGGCAATAGTGATTGCGACATAGAAAAGGGATAAAATCACGATGAAAAGCCGGATGGCTCGATCAAAGTGACTATTCTTCTGAGGTGAGAATGTCCTGCGATACAGAAGCAGAATTGAGACTTTCGTGCAGCCGATGGCTGGCCCGTAGATAATCGATGCTATGTTGAACAACTGTACATGGCATTAGCAGATGATGGTCTCACATACGCGCCTGAGACCCACTCGAACGGCTCCGCGCGCTTGCGCTTTCGTTAAGTCCCACTCATGCACACCCCCATGATTTTTCATCACGGCGGTGTTCAAGGCGCAATAAGAAGCCAAGAGAGCCTAGAGCCCCTTTTTTAGCCGCACTGATCGGATTCCGAGATGCGCGTGCAAGGCTCACCCATGATAAACAGCACATATCTAGGTCCATCAGTTTAATCGCACAGCCATGGCGTTGAGGAAGCACCCACAATCTTCAGATATCCATTGTCGCTTCATCCACAGTCGGACATAGCTTCGAAGGAAAAGAACAGTCGTGGTGGTAATGAGACAGACCAAGACACAGACGAGATTCCACTTCTCAAGCGACTTTGGGTTTACAAAGTTAGAAACCTGCCCCCATGGAGGCGGAAGCGCGACGACTTGATCGGCAGATGACGCCATCCCAGACCAGATAATACGAAGAAGCAGTCCCTGCGGTAGTGGGCACACTAAGGGAAGGCGGGCTTTTATGCCTACAACAGTGGAGTCAAATATGCAGAGAAAGACTTGCTCCTTATAAGTGAGGGAATTATTGTCCCATCAACGCTGTCCGCCGGAATCCATGCTAGACTTCAGCTAATGCTACGAGTATTTGCAAGCGGTAGGAGCCGAATTACAAGCTTCAAGGGGCGCAGAAGAAACACGATTCATTGGCTTCAGATTGTCCAATTGCAACTTCGCAAGTCGTGATTACCTGCAGCAGCCAGAACTTGTTCACATGGCTCTGCTTACATGTAGATCCTGGAATTTCGTCCACGGGGTCGTGCTTACATTTGGCATCTGGTGCCTTCGCCAGCTGCTTCGGAAGATGATTTAGAGTCCTGCGAAGCGATTCCGGAGAGAGGAAAGAGCTGTACTCGGGGCAGCGATGCTTCAAAGGCGACATGCAAAAGATCCAAGTTGTTGAGATCGCAAAGATTATGGAAACTATTCGCGTGTTGCCCAGATCGGTCCTCGTGGCCCATACATCACGTGTGTCAGCCTGCATATGCAGTCAGCGTGATTACTCAATCAATGCGGCCAGCCTGGCTCTGCGGTCAGCATTGTTTCAAGTTTCTGATTGGCACGAGTAAAAGTAGGAGGGACATGGGCAATGCACAGTTACGGAGCAAAGCAACCCCACCAAGGCACAGCATTTGAGGCAGATAACTGGTCACTTTTTGGCTCCTTGGAGGTAGTGGTGAAGAGGCTCATAAGTACTATACACACAGGTATAAATTGATAGAAAGACGTCGTGGTAGAGTTCTGGACGAGTAGTAGCGTGGTTAAGGTACCTAAGTGGTGAGGCTACGGTACGGTCAGAGCCGTTTAGTGGTTTCGCTTCGGACCGTGTATTACGGCTGTACTTGCCCCGAGTACATAAGGTAAGGTACCTCAAGTAGTCACAGGGATGGAGGGGACATGCAAGCATTAACTAGGTCTCGCATCATTGCATCGGTGATGCCACCGACATTAGCGTTGTGAGGTCTGCAAGGCTAAGGTACTTAATTGAAGGATGCCATGAAACAATATAACAATTCAAATTGCAGCTTTCTTCCTGTACGAGCACCAATAGGCAGTAGCACACGCCTCACCAATTCAAACGCCATTGCCCAATCCTTGTTCTATTTCGAGCAAGGTAGAAGGTCTTACGCTCCTCAGACTCTTTTCCCTTTGCGAGAATTCACGCACACGTACGATAAGCACCTTTTCCCCTGTGAAGGGAATGGCGACAGATTCTAAAAACCAATAATACTTTACCGCGTGGCTTCCAACACGTTTCCTGCCAATTTCAAAGTCATCACACCACCGTAGGAGCCAAGTCTCTTTTACTGTTACCGAGACTATATTTTAGCAAGAAAAACCCACCAGCTGAAAGTGCCATCAGTCGTGTCCAGGAACACAGTCAACTCGAGATGGAGGTCGAAAGTAAGTACGTAAGACCTGCTCAGCGCTTCACAAGCCGACAGAATCAACAGAGCCAAGCCACAGCCCAGACATTACCTCCAGAGCTTCAGCCAGCAGCGCGGAGAAGGCACCTGCCACACTACAAGGCCCATCTACCATTGACGAGAAAGCTCTACTCAGAAAGATAGACATACGCGTAATACCTATCCTCTTCATCGTCTACCTCGCCGCCTTTCTAGACCGCGTGAATATCGCCAACGCCCTCACGCTCCGTCTACCGAAAGACCTGCACCTCAAAGGCAACGAGTCCAATGTCGCCCTCACCATCTTCTTCGTTCCCTATGTTCTCTTCGAGGTTCCTTCCAACATTCTGATGAAAAGGTTCAAACCTCATGTCTGGCTGTCAGGGTGCATACTGGCTTTTGGCATCGTGATGCTATGTCAAGGCTTCGTGCAGAGCTACAGTGGACTTCTTGCGACAAGGTTCTTTCTAGGTCTCGCTGAGGCTGGAGTATTTCCGGGCTGTAAGTTGCCCTTCTACCACCGTCGTCGAGTCATGCGTCCGCATTCTGGACTAGCGTGACCTTCGCCATCTGTCTACTTTTACAAAACAATGATTCTTGTTCTTGGTACCAACACTGACTGGGAGCACAGGTTTCTACTTGATCAGCTTCTGGTACAAACGCGAAGAATCCCAGCGACGTTTCACGGTGTTTTGGAGCTCTGTTCTGTTTGCCAGCATGTTTGGAGGTCTACTTGCCAGTGCTATCGCCAACATGCAGGGTGTCCGCGGATACAGCAGTTGGCGATGGATATTCATACTTGAGGGTATAGCGACAATCATCATCGGCATTGGTGCGTACTTCCTGGTCGCCGACTTTCCGGCCGACGCCAGCTGGTTGAGTGCTGAAGAAAAGGAATATGTCATCGCAAGGACTGGGACGGACGAGGGAGCCGCGTCTCCTATCACGGTCCGTCAGATCGTGTCATTCTTTGGAAATGTTAAGAACATCATCGGTGGCTTCATGTACTTTGGTATGTGTTGTATCTGAAGTCGTATACATGAAACTTAGTTAACACTCCCCTGCAGCCGTCATCGTCCCTATATACTGTGCGTTCTGCACCCCTGTGCTTGAGATTGACGAACTGACACCGCAAATCAGCCTACTCCTATTTTGCTCCGACAATAGTCAAGACGCTTGGCTACTCGACCGTGGAAACCCAATTGCATACGGTCCCACCAGCTGCCGCTGCGCTAGCCCTCTGCCTCCTTTCAGCGTACCTGTCCGACCGCCTCCGCCTCCGTTTTCCATTCATCTTCTTCGGCTTCTTGCTCACCATAGTAGGCCTCGCAATCCTACTGACAACCCACGGGGGTTTCCATCTGCGATACCTAGGCATCTGTTTCGTCGCAATGGGCTGCTTCTCCGCCGGTCCCATAATCGTCTGCTGGTACGTCATGAACCTGAACGGACACATGGAAAGAAGCATTGGCAGCGCGTGGATGATTGGTTTCGGGAATACGGGCGGGTTTGTGGCAACTTTCTGCTTCCTAGCGAAAGACGCTCCCTTTTACCACGTAGGTTATTCGATATGTATGGGAGCGACCTGCATCGGAGCGCTGGCTGTTGTACTGTATGCAGGGTTAGTCATCTTGGAGAACAACGCCGCGCGGAAACGAGATGGAAAAGAACACGCGAACAAGATGTACCTGTAGTTTTCAGCGGAGAAGCGCGAGCTGATGGTGACTGCGTTCCAAGTGTTTTAGCATATCAAACGAGGATTTCGGTAGCGATTGGCGTCCAATGAAAATGGGCAAGCTTTGAGCCACCAAAGTGTTACTGATGAATCAACCTACCTTACTTAAAGCCTTGGTCTAGGACAAATGGTCGTGGGGACCTTGCATGTTTGAGTCGAAGGCCAGCTCATAAACAAACGACAAAAGCAATCTCCGTCAACAAGTACTTATATAGGGCGCCCAAAGGAATCATTTCTCAAGTTTCTGGTCATGCATAACTTTTCCGGGAATCATAAACAAGAAGCATCCCTAGAAGACAGCGTGAAGCCTCGTCAATCTGCGCTGAGGAAATTTGCAGAAAGATACCTGAGGCAAGAACGACCTTCTCAATGCCCACTCCATCCCATGACAGATATACGCGAAGGATTTCTCCGTTGCACCGCTGAACTTTGCTATTAAAGCTTTTGTCTTGATCGTTTACATCGAGAACTTTGGAAATGCTTGGCGATGGGGAATGTACAATGACGCTGGATGGCCATTTGTAAGTTAGCCGACCGGTCACGTGTACCTCGGGTTGCACCATACTCCTCTCCCTTCACCGCTCCTCTCCCTTTCCCTCTTCTCTCCTTACCTCCCCTCCCTGTCTTACCGACACGACCCATGCTTATATCCGGCCATTCATAATCCCACCTCCACGGTCAGAGTAGCATCCTCCTTCGAAGGAAGCCAATACACGTCCAGCAACTAGCAATCATGGTGTCAGCGTGTCTAGTTCCTTCTATGCATGCGTCCCTTCTACATCCCTCCATATATATTCTATTATTATTCCTTTCATATAGTTAGTTATAAATAGTAATACTTTATTCTTTATTAGCTATATAATAGCTAATAATCCTACTATTAAATCTATACGCTTTCTATTATTACTACTACTATACTACGCTAAGAGATTATAAACTTTTAATTAATATTAATTAGTATATATAAAAGAATAAGATAGAGCTAAACTAGAAAATCTTAAATTTATATATATAGTTAATTATTAATTTATTAGATCTACGCTTTTTAATTAGATATTATAGATAAATAAATTAATATTCGTAATTATTAAAAAAATAGATATATATTATTAATATATAGAAAAACTTTTTTATTTTCTATTAACTTTTTAAGATTTTAAAATTTAAATTTTAGAGCGCAGTCTACGCTTTTCGAATTTTTAAGAATTTTAAAATTTAATCTTATAATTATTAAAGCGTAAGAAATTTAAATATTACTTATTAGAGTTCGCTCGATAGTTAAATAGTCTTAATTAAAAAATAGATATATATTATTTAATTTTAGAATAACTTTTTTATTTTCTATTAAAATTTTAAAAATTTTTATTTAAACTATAGAGTATAATGTGGGCTTTTAAATAAAAAAAGAATTATTAAATTTAGTCTTATAGATATTTAAAGATAAGAAATTCAGATATCGCTTATTAAAGATCGCTTATTAAAATTTACTCGATAGCCTCGATTAAAAAAAAATGTTTATGAATTTAATTTATAAGTCTTTACTTATAATATTTTAATATTTTAACTATATTAATTATTTTAAAAATATAATATATATATATTCTTCTAGCTATAATAAGTAAATTAAGATAGTATATTATCTCTATATTAGAGAAGTTATAATAATTATATAATCTATAAATCTAGAAAACGAATTAAATAAAGTCTAGATAATTATAATTTAAGAGATTCTTTAAATTCGCTATATTCTTATTAAATATTAATATCTCTATATTTAAAAAAGTATTTAAATAAAATTATTAAAATTAGTATATATAATAGAATAAGGTAGAGCTAAACTAGAAAACCTTGAATTTATATATGCAGCCAATTATTAATTCGTTATAGAGGTCTATATCGAAGGTTCTACACCCGCACTAATATAGCCCTAACCCTACTTTCGAAAAGCGGCCCTATAGAGGGAAAGTCTAGAAATATCTTCTTACAGCGTATAAAGGGATTTTAGATACTTCTTTTAACTTAATAGAGGCATTAAGCCCCGAAACCTGGCTAGGGCTAGATGCGATTCCGAAGAACTCCAGACGTATTATCTAGGTAGCCCTTTCGGTGGGGCGTTATCCGAAGTCTGAGCGCAAGAGTCTTGGCGGGTGCAGGACTTTCGGTGCAGACCTCTGTAGGTCTACGCTTTTTGATTAGACACCGCGGGTAAACAAATTAGCGTCCGCAACCATCAAAAAAATAGGTGTACATTATTAACATATAGAAAAACTTTTTTGTTTTCTATTAACTTTTTAAGATTTTAAATTTTAAATTTTGAAGCGCAGTCTGCGCTTTCTGAATTTTTAAGAATTTTGAAATTTGGTCTTATAATTATTAAAGCGCAAGGAATTCAAATATCGCTCACCAAAGTCCGCTCACCAAAATCCGCTCGACAGCCCTAATCAAAAAACAGGTGTACATTATTTGATTTTAGAATAACTTTTTTATTTTCTATTAAAATTTTAGAATTTTTAATTTAAACTATAGAGTATAATATAAGCTTTTAGATAAAAAAAGAATTACTAAATTAAGTATTATAGATATTTAAAGATAAGAAATTTAGATATCGCTTATCAAAGATCGCTTATTAAAATTTACTCGACAGCCTCGATTAAAAGAAAATAATTATGAATTTAATTTATAAATCTTTACTCGTTAAATAGTATATAATTATTATTAAATAGTTAAGATATATATTATATTTAATTCTCGCTAAAATATTATACTTATATTATATATATTTATAATATATATAATATAATTAAAGTACTCGAAGATATATATAAATTTAAAGAATATACTTTTTATAAAATATTATAATTTATAAAGAATTATTAGTTATATAAACTTAGCTAATTATAAAGAAGTTATTAAGTATATTAAGATAATTAAAAAAATTAAAATAAAACTCGTTAAATTAAATTATTAATATACGTAAAAGATTATAATATTCTTTCTTTATAGATTTCTCTTATCTTATAAATTCTTTATAGAAATTATTTTAAATAATTAAAGTAAAGACGCTAGAGAAAGATTATCAAAATCGAATTTTAATTATCTCGTCGAATAACTTCTTAATAAAGAATATTATTAAAAATTAATTAATTTTAATAATTTTAATAATAAAGCTATATTTATAAATAATAAAAATAAGAGAAATAATAATAATAATAATTTATAATAATAATAATAATAATAATAATAATAATAAAATTATCTTTAAATCTAAGTATAATAACTATAATTTTCGCTATAATAGAATTTACTAGCTATCTAATCTTAATTAAATCTTTATTAAATAGATTAAAAAGAATAAAAACTATATTAAAAAATTTAAGAAGAAGAAGAAGACTAGTAAGTATATCTTTATTAAATTTAGTAAAAAATTAAAAATAGTAAAGACGATCTATATAAAGATTATTATAATATTATATAATAATAACTAATATTTTAATAATATAATCCTATTTTATATAATATATTTCGAAGTCTATTTTATTAAAAAACTAATCTTTCTTAAAAATTCTATATTAATCGAGACTATTAACGATAGAATATTAAAAGCTATTATTATAAATAATATTTTATTAAAGACTCTTATTAAGAATAAGATTAGCGAGAATAAAGATTATATACTTATATTTATAAACGTCTATTATATCGACGATTTATCTATTAATCTACTCTTTCTAAATATATTTTAACGTAATAATCTTATTTATATTAAAAAAGATCGTTTAAAAGTCTATAATAATAATAATAATAATAATATTCTTAAGAAAGAATTAATAAATATATTTTATAAGTTAAGATTTATATTATTTAAAGTTATAATAATTAAGAAAATCGCTATAATCGCGATTATTAAGAAGATTAACTATTAAATTATTTAAATTTTAATAATAATATTAAATTATTAACTATAATAAAAGAAATAGAAATTATAAATAATATTAAAAGATAATTTTATAAATTATATATATATAGAAAATAGAAGAAGATCTTAGATTATAAATTAATAATTAAGATAGAAAATACTTTTAATAGTATTTATATAAATCTCTTTAATAGTATATTAATACTATTACTTTATAAAAATCGATTAAAGACTTAATTTTTAAAAAGTAGACTTCTTAAAAACTAAAAATTAGATACTTAAATTACTATAAAACTTTATTATTATAATTAAAACGTAGTTTTATATTACTCTTAAATATATTTATTTTAATAATAAAAATAACTATAATAATAAAAAAACTTAAAATTAATTAGTTTTTTAAGATATATAATAAGAGTTAATTATATCTAATTTATTTAAATAAAATAGTATTAATAAGTATAATAATAGTATTCTTATTTAAAAGATATATATTTAATTAATAGCTATAGATCTATTACTAAGTTTATAAACTAAGATTATTAAAATAGCTATTTTAAATATAAATTATTTATTTATAATATTATTAAAAAGATAACTATAATATTATATTAGATTTTAATTAAAAATAAGTTAAAAATAGCTTATTTAAGATTATTTAAGATTACGATCTATATCTATATCTATAAATATAATTAAATAAAAAATTAAATAAGAGTTTAAATATATCTTACTTAGTTATAAGAAATTTAATTAATATTAATTATAATATAAATATAAATCTTATTTAATATAATAATAAGTAAAGGCTTATAAATTAAATTTATAATTGTTTTTTTAATTAAGACTATTAAGTAAATAGATAAGCGATCTTTAATAAGCGAACTTTAATAAATAATATTTGAATTCTTTACGCTTTAATAATTATAAGACTAAATTTAGAAAATATTTTTTTATTTAAAAGCCTATATTTCGTTCTATAATTTAAAAAGAGATCTTAAATTTTTTAATAGAGAATAAAAAAGTTATTTTAAAATTAAGTAATATATATCTATTTTTTTATTAGAGCTATCTAATAATTCGAATATTAATTATATTTTTTTAATAGTTATAGATATTAATTTATTTACTTATAATAATTTAATTAATCTAATTAAAATACGTAATAACTCTAAATTTATAATTAACTATATATATAAATTTAAGATTTTTAAAGTTAACTCTATCTTATTTTTATATATATATTAATATAATATCTTATAAAAATTTCTTTAAACTTTTATTTTATCTTTTAATAATATTAAATATAAGTTAAATAAGATATTAAATAATAAGAATATTATAAATACTATTATTATTATTAAAAGAATTTTATAATCTCTAGAAAATAAAGCTTTTTCTTTATTAATTATAAATAATAAAATAATAATAAATATATTTAAAAAAGACTTTAAAGTTATAATCTAAAATCTATTTATAAATCTAGAAAATCTCGAGAGTAATATTATAAGCGTATTCTTAATATATTATTTAATTCTTAGTTCTATAACTAGCGAGCCTTAATAAAGATATCTTCTATTATATTATATTTTCTTTTTATTTATATAATTCGATAATCTTATTATTCTATTCTATCTTATTTATACTAATATTATATTTATATTAATCTTAATAATTAATTATATTTCAAATTTATTTAAATTATTTAATTAGAAGAGTATTATTTTAAATATATTAAATTCTTTTATATCTAATCTATTAAGATATTTATAATATATTAAAAATATATTAAAAAATTATAATATTATTTAAATAATAAATTTATTAATTTAAATAATTTAAAAAAGAAATTTATTAAGTTAATATAAATTATATTATCTATAATTATTAAAATTAATATAAATATAATATTAATATAAATAAAATAGAATAAAAATAATAAGACTATTAAATTATATATATAAAAAGAAAATATAATATTATCTTATAAGATAGTAAGTTATATTCTTAAATATTAAATTTAATATAATATAAATTCTATATAAATATCGACTTTTAATATTATTTCTTAATTTTTATATTAAAAGTTAATTAAATAAACGAAGATAATCTTATTATATAATTATATAAATATATAATAAATAAAGTAATTTATTTATAAATTTAGATATTACTATAATAATCTATTTTAATTCTTGATATAAATTATTTAAATTAAAGATAATCTATTTAACTTAAGAAAAAATACTTAATATTATAACTTTTAATTTATATTTAATTTATAATTAATTATTTCTAATAGCGAATACTTTTTATAAATTACTTTTCTAATCTTTAATTTATGTAATATTATTTAAAAATTTTTTAATCTTATACTCGTCGACGCTTATAGTATAAAAAGACGTTTATATAAAATTATATAAAAATTATAATTAATAGTAATAAAAGAATAATAATTTTTTTTTATATCTATATAGCTTTATAAGGCTTAATATTTAAGAATATAATTTACTATAAAAATTTATATTAAAAGTTTTATATATATATTAAAACTCTTAATATTTTTAATAAATATTCTTAATATCTTAAATAGTAATACTTTATATAATAGCGATATTAATACTTATTATATATAATATATATATATATGATATATAAATAAAGACCTATAAATTAAATTTATAGAGTTAAATTTTTTTAAATTAAATTAAATTTTAGCTTTAGCTCTAAGTTAAATTAAACTTTAATCGCTTATTATATATTTTTAATCTACTTTTACTATTATAAAATTAATTTAATTTATATAATATATAAATATATATATATAAAGAGAGGCGCGCTAAGATCTAATTAAGAAAATATAATAATTATTTATAAAAAATAGAGAAAGACTATATTCTTATAATAAGAAATATCGAAATATTAAAAAGAAATAGAGATAATATATTAATTAATAATATAAATCTTATAATATCTTCTATTATAGTAAAATTTTTCGAATAATAAAATAGCTATAAATATTAAACGATTTTAATTTATTTAAATATATATTATTTCGAAATAATAATTTAATATAAAATTATAGAGAATATATAATATAGAATCTTAAAGAGTTAAGCCGTATTTTTAATAATAATAATCTTATTATCGCTTGATTTCTCTATAGTATTCTTCGTATTTATTTATTATAATTTCTTCTCTTATTTCTTAATATAATAAGAATAATAAATTAAATTATAATAATATTCTTCGCTTATTAAGTAATAATTTAATATAAAATTATAAAGAGTATATATCGTGGAATTTTAAAGAGCTAAGTCGTATTCTTATTATTAAAGATTTTATTACTACTTAATTTCTTCGTAGTATTCTTTATATTTATCTATTATAATTTCTTCTCTTACTTCTTAATATAATAAAAATAATAGATTAAATTATAATAATATTCTTCGCTTATTAAATAATAATTTAATATAAAACTATAAAGAGTATATAATATAGAATTTTAAAGAGCTAAGTTATATTCTTAATAATAATAATCTTATTATCGCTTAATTTCTCTATAGTATTCTCTATAATATTCTTCATAATATTCTCCGCATTTATCTATTATAATTTCTTCTCTTATTTTTTAATATAATAAAGATAATAGATTAAATTATAATAATATTCTTCGCTTATTAAATAATAATTTAATATAGAATTATAAAGAGTATATAATATAAGATTTTAAAGAGTTAAGTTATATTCTTAATATTAAGAGTCTTATTATCGCTTAATTTCTTCGTAATATTCTTTATATTTATCTATTATAGTTTCTTCTCTTACTTCTTAATATAGTAAGAATAATAAACTAAATTATAATAATATTCTTCGCTTATTAAATAATAATTTAATATAAAATTATAAAGAGTATATAATATAGGATTTTAGAGAGTTAAGTTATATTCTTAATATTAAGAATCTTATTACTACTTAATTTCTTTATAATATTCTTTATATTTATTTATTATAGATTCTTCTTTTATTTAACTAAGTATAAGAATATTAAGAATAAATATATTTATAGAGTAATAAAGAATAAATAAAAGAGAAAGATATATCTTAGAAGATAGTATTATTAAATTAAAAAATATTATCGCTAGCTTAAGAGAAGTATATAAAAAAGAATAATAGCTATAAATTTATTTAAGCTCTTTTTAAGAATTTTTTAACGCGTTTATAAGTAGTAATAGATAGCTATTAAATTACGATCTTAATTATTAATAATAATAAATTCGCTAAGAGATAATTTAAAAATATTAATAAAGGCTCTAAAAGGTAAATAAAAGGAATATATATATCTAAAATATTAAGTAACCTTTAAGCGAGGGGTATCGAAGACGATTATATTTATATTAATGAAATTAATAGAATTAATAGAATTAGTAGAATTAATAAAATAATAAAAGAATAATAAATATATTAATAGATAAAAGAATTATTATTATTTAATTTTAAATATATCTAATATAATTATTATAACTATTATATTTAAATATTTATTTAATTTATTAATAGTAAACTAAACTTTATAATTTTTATAATATTAGAAAGTATAAAGCGAGCTCTATAATTTAAGAAATTATAAAGTAATTATATATATTATAAGCTAAGTACTTTAAAGTATAAAACTTCTATATATAAATTTTTAATAAGAAGATATAAGAGAGCTATCGAGCTAATTTAGTCGATCTAATTAAAGAGCGTAATAAACTTAAATTAATAATTAACTATATATATAAATTTAAGATTTTTAAGCTTAGCTCTATCTTATTCTTTTATATATACTAATAATAGCGATGTTATTATATATATACGAGGTATATAATTACGATATTACTATATATATTATAGTAATAATAGCGATATTAATACTATATATACTTATACTAATAGAGAAATAAAAGAATAAAAAAAAGAATATAAAGAATTTTAATATATATTTAATATATATTTAATATAATAAGTGAATATCTTCTTATTACTCTCTAATTCTAATATATTTAATATTTAAAGTATTAATTATAACGACGAAATTAGACTTTAAATACTTACTTTAATCGAATATAATATTATAATTAATCTTAAATAAAGCGATATTATTAAGAAAATAGTTCTAAGTGAAATCATATATATGAATAATATATGTGTGGTGTGATAATAATGATAAATTACAGGAGGCCTGCAGTAGAAGAAGTCTCTGCAGTGCCGCAGTGCCAAGGCACTAAGCTCAATCGGGACGCCTAGTGAAGGAATCCGTAACAGATGCCATCGAAGAAGAAAAATAACAGCGTCCTCGCTGCAGATATAAAGACGCCTGAGATACACTATATGCGCATAGACCTGCTTCTTCTAAATCTTCCCCAGCTATCCTTGGCCTGTAGCCACCATACCTCCCGCGTAGTGAATGTGGCCGGGTAGAGAGGCGAGTTAAGAGGCGAGTTAAAAGGCGAGTTAAGAGGCGAGAAGAAAGGCGAGAAGAGAGGCGAGAAGAGGGGAGAGAAGTGGAGCGTTACTGAGGCGAATGTGTAGGACTTTCGGTGCAGACCTCTGTACCTCACGAGGTGATAGTAGGAGATGCCTCCGCCAAGGCCCGCTAGCCATAGGGCTGAGTGGTGTGTCAAGGGTACGCTCGTAACACTACCCCCCCCTCTCAATAGCCATGGCCCCCATGGCTGGTAGACCGGAGATGTACGTCTATTGCTTGCCCTATGTTTCTAAACATCCATAGTCCGTGTAGGCCTCGACCGGAGACGATTTGCAGAGGTGTAGTGGTATTGTCCTGCAGAGATCCTGGAGATATTGGCCATATCTTACCTGCGTGCCAGCAAGATTCCCTAAGTTCTTCTCCAGTCCAGCCTTCTTGCCATAGTCCTTCGGTAGAATTAAAGAAAATCCAACGCATACATTCACCTCCAACACCTTTTGGCAGCCTGGCCTGGGAGCTTCACTGTAGATTTACCCTGTATCTCCTATGCTCTTATCATCAAGTCCATTCATTCTATCTTTATCTTAACTTATTACTAATTTATAGATTTGATAGAGAGGTAGAGAAGAATTAAATGTGTTAAATATTATTTGATAGTAGGCTTTACTATATATATTATCGATATGCTTAATAAAGAGATTAAATAATAGTTATTTTACTAGATCTATTTCCGTCGCTATTATAATAGACTTATTATAAGTATATTATCGATATGCTTAGTAAAGAAATCGAACGTTTACTATTATTATAGTAGGCTTACTATAAGTATAAGAGTATTTATTTATTATATAGATCGTCGTATATAAGATAGGGCTGGCCGCGGTATATAGGTGATCGGCGATGCGAAGGGAGGTATCTTGGTGTTGATATAGGTGGATTTAAAGAATTTATAATATGTTAAATGTAGGTAAGAACGGAGCGGAGAGATCGATGCGGAGCGGAGAAGGATTTCTTGTATTCGGTGAAGGGGACTCGTTTTTTGATGATGTAGGTTATTTGATATATGATGTAGATATCTGATAATTTAAATGTGTGGTAGAGCTTCTGTATGATAGAAATACCCAGCGTTTTCTTTATTAAACTCGATCGCTTACTTCGAGTAGAAAGTAAAATATTTAATAGCTAGTTAGTTACTCTACTATTCTCGAGTATATTTATTTAAATTTCTCTTCGTCGAAAGAGAATATAAAGGAGCTTTATTATAATATTAGAATTAATATAAATATAATATTAATATAAATAAGATAGAACGAGAATAATAAGACTATCGAATTATATATATAAAAAGAAGATATAATATAATAGAAGATATCTTCGTTAAGGCTCGCTAGTTATAGAACTAAGTAATATATTAAGAATACGCTCGTAATAATAACTAATATTAAATTTTATATTTATAAAAAAAAAATTAATAATTTTAAAGTAGTTTAATAAATAATCGCTATATAAAAGTATAAAATTTATTATAAAAGATAAAGATATAGAAGCTAGTATTAAGATTAATATATTATATTATTTTTAAAAGAAGATAAATTTATAAGAAGAAGTTAAGAGTAAATAATAAGATCTTATATTATAAAGTTAAATATATTATTAAAAACTTTTTTTAATAAAAAGAAATTAATTATAATAAAATCTTTTTAAATATTATTAAATTAATTATATAAAAGATTCTTTTTAATTTTAATTATATATTATAATTAAAAAGTAAATCTAATTAATATTATACTAGTATTTCTATATATAGAGTTTAAATATTAGTATATATAAAAGAATAAGATAGAGTTAAGTTAGAAAATCTTAAATTTATATATATAGCTAATTATAAATTCGTTAGATCTACGCTTTTTAATTAGATATCGCGGGTAAACAAATTAGCGTCCGCAACTATTAAAAATCTCTCTCTCTACTTTTAACCCTTTAATAACTTTACTATTTTCTATTAAAATTTTCAAGATTTTTTTTTTAAATTATAGTCCGTAACTTACGCTTTTTAATACTTTTAAAGTTTTAAAATTTAATCTTATAATTATTAAAAGGCAAGACACTCAAATATCGCTTATTAAAGATCGCTTATTAAAGATCGCTTATTAAATTTACTCGATAGCCCTAATTAAAAAAATAATTATGAATTTAATTTATAGATCTTTACTCGTAATATATATATAGAATAGCTAGAAGACTTTATTAAATTAAATTAAGACTAAGTTTATTTATTATTTAGAATACTATATAAATTAATATAATTTAATTATAAATAATATAAAACGCTAATAGAGTTTCTATTTAAAATTAAAATTATATATTTATAATTTAACCTATACTTATTTCTCTATAAATTAAATAAAAAAATTATCTTTTTAATTATCTTTTTAATTATCTATATTAATAATATTAAAATTATTAATAATTAACTATTAATTAATTAAACTAAAAGACTTTTATATAAAGAATTTAATATTATAAATCTTAATTTATATTAGTATATATAATAGAATAAGATAGAATTAAATTAGAAAATCTTAAATTTATATATATAGTTAATTATTAATTTATTAGATCTACGCTTTTTAATTAGATATCGCGAGTAAATAAATTAGCGTTTATAATTATTAAAAAAATAAATATATATTATTAATATATAGAAAAACTTTTTTATTTTTCATTAACTTTTCGAGATTTTAAATTTTAAAATTTAAAGCGTAATCTACGCTTTTCGAACTTTTAAGAATTTTAAATTTAAATTTTATAAATATTAAAGCGTAAGAAATTTAAATATCGCTTATTAGAGTTCGCTCGATAGTCGAATAACCTTAATTAAAAAAATATATATATATATTATTTAATTTTAGAATAATCTTTTTATTTCTATTAAAATTAAAATTTTTTTTATTTAAACTATAGAGTATAATATAGACTTTTAGATAAAAAAACAATTACTAAATTTAGTCTTATAGATATTTAAAGATAAGAAATTTAGATATCGCTTATTAAAGATCGCTTACCAAAATTTACTCGATAGCCTCGATTAAAAAAAGAAATTATAAATTTAATTTATAGATCTTTACTCGTATATATTACTTAGATATAAAGATTAAATAAAATTATTTAATAAGAATAGTTAAAATAAATAAATATATATTTATTAATAAAATTCTTATTATTATATATAATAGAATAAGATAGAGCTAAGCTTAAAAATCTTAAATTTATATATATAGCTAATAATTAATTTAAATTCGCTACGCTCTTTAATTAAATCGATTAAGTTATCGTATTTATAGATAAATAAATTAAAGTATATAATTATTAAAATCTCGCTCTCCCACGTCTCTCTTATTAAAAAAATAGATATATATTATTAGTATATAGAATTACTTTTCTATTTTCTATTAAAATTTTAAGATTTTTTTTTTTAAATTTTAAAGCGCTATTTATGCTTTTCGAATTTTTAGAAATCTCAAAATTTAGTCTTATAATTATTAAAGCGTAAGAAATTTAAATATTACTTATTAAAGTTCGCTTATTAAAGATCGCTTATCTACTTACTCGATAGCTCTAATTAAAAAAAAAATAAAAAATTAATTTATAAACCTTTACTCGTAATCTATAATATAAAAGAGTATTATATATCGTTTATTCTAATAAAGTTATATATAAATAATTATCTTAACTCTATATTTAATATATATATAACTAATTTAAATAATATTATTATATTTAAATATTAGACTTAAAGAGTTTTAGAGTTATATAGTAATATAAAATTAGAAAGATAAATATATTTATATATCGATTTAATAATAAAACTAATTCTTAAAAAAGTAAAGAAAACTTAAAAAGATCGCTTATTTAAGCTTATTCGCTAAGACTTTATTAGATATATATTAAATATATATAGATTAAGTAATCTAAGATTCTCTCGCTTAGAACTTATAAATCTCTTTTCTAATAATTATCTTCTTACTTTAAAGATTTATTCTAAAATTTAAATATAGAAAAAATATTTTATTATTATTAGAAAATTTATTAAAATTCTTTAAATCTTATAAAAAAAGAAGAGAAAGAGTTTTTTATAATAGTATAGTATAAATATAATATATTATAAATAATATTAGATATATTTTTATAGATTATATATAACTATAATAATATTTACTTTTTCTTTAAAAAGGTTTTTATCTTATTAATACTTCTTTATTATTATTAATAATCTATAATTTTAATAATCTATATATATTAAATATAGCTTTAATATATATCTTTTATATATATCTAACTTATTATTATAACTACTATTATAAGTTTTTTAAAGACTTTATAATTATATATATATTTTTTATATATTACTAGTTTTAATTTATAATAATAACTCTTTAAAGCGCTAAGTATAAGATAGTAAGATCTCTTTTAATAGAACTACGTAGTAGCTATATAACTACGAGATTTAGATATATAATTATAAGAATAAATAGATTAATTATTAAATAAACTAATAATTAAAGAAAAAAGAAGAAAAAAGAAAATTTATAAGTATTTAAGATTTTATTAAGTATATTAAATACTTATTCTAGCTATATAGCTTATAGTTTAATAAGTAATATAAGCGAGTTTATTAATTTATTTTAAGTACTTTTACTCTTATAGTTATTAGAATCGATATAGATGTAATATTAATATAGATATTTTAAATAAGATAATTAAGATATCGAATTATATAGATAGAAGAAAGATATTAAATAGTAGATAAATATCTCTACTAAGATACGCTAAGCTCGAATAAGTAAGAGAGTTAAGTAATATATTAAGAATATAAAATACGCTTATAATATTATCTTTCTTCTTTATAAAATTATATCTTATAATTAATAAGTAGAAAGATAGAAAAATAAATATATATATACGCTTAACGTCTAAAAAATAATAAAAGTAGTAAAGAAATAATCGTATTCGAGATTTATAATATTATATCTTTCTTTATAAGAGATATTAAAGATAGTAATAGCTCTTTATATTTACGCTATAGCGATATTATTAATTAAGATATAAGCGTATATAAAGAGTCTAGCTAGAAGAAAATCGATATAATATAATAAAAATAGTATTTATAAATATAGAGGTAAATAGTAATAATTTTCGAATCTATATTTAAGCGAATAAAAGATTTATAAAATAGCGCGATATAATTAATCGAGAGCTTTCGAATTAAACTAAATCGAATCGAGTCGTAAGCGCTAAAAACTCTAATTTAATATTAACGAGTTTCTTTATAGAATATTATATAATCGATATTAATAAAGACTATTAACGGCGATAGTAAAACTTATAAATAATATATTATAACTTCGAAAGACGCTTAGATATTTATTAATAAGTAAAGTCTACTTAATAGACTTAATATAAAATTATTATTAAGTAATATAAATCTTCGTAAATATGAAAAAATGAGGCTATAGCGAAGATATCGAACGATTTTAATTTGATTAAAAATGAAGTACTCGAGATAGTTTTAATTTAAGAAATTTTTTACTATTAAAGGCTCTTATCTTATTAGTTAATTCCTTAAAGATAAGATATTTTAAAATATCTCTTATAGAAGTCGTTCGTTAGATCTTAGTAATTCTTAAATTTATCGCTATTCGTATTATATTAGATAAGATTATTATCGAAATCTTTTTACTTAACTTTATACTTAAGATAATTATTAATTAACTTAAAGATAAATATTTCTTTAATAATTTATTCGATTCGATTATTAATAATAATATATTTCGATAAAGAGTTTATTTATTTTAATAAGAGATTATTTATTATAAGACTTAAGAGATTAAGATAAAAGACGCTATAAATTCTTATACTTAGTAAAAGTTCTAGATAATATAAAATTCTTATAAGATCTATAATCTTAAATAAATTAAGTTTCTTATAATTTAATTTATAAGAAAGATAATTAAAGGTAATATTCTTACTACTTAGAAAGATCTTATCGTCTATTTAAAAGATAATCTTTTATTAATACTTATTAACTTATATAACTATAGTCTTCTAAATATAATTTATATTACTTCTAATATACTTAAAAATCTATTTTATATAATTCGTAATATTCTCTATTTAAGTAATATTAAAACGCTTATAAGTAATCTCGTAGTCGATAATATTTAAGCTAAAACTTATTCGAGAGTAAAATCTCTTATTTATAAGAAAAGATAAGATATTAGTAGTCGCTAAGATAGTATTATTATCGATAAACTCGATAATAGATAGCTATCTTATCTAATTATCTTATATAAGTAAAGATCTATAAATTAAATTTATAAAGTTAAATCTTTTTAAATTAAATCGAATTTTAGCTCTAGTTCTAAGTTAAATCGAACTCTAATCGCTTACTATACGTTTTTAATCTACTTTTATTACTATAAAATTAATTTAATCTATTAATTATTCGATAATCGCCCGAAGATAATAAATGCGATTTCTATTATTATTATTAATATTATTACTTTATAACTACTATATAATCTATACTTAATAATCTAAATCTATTCTATAAACTCTATTTAATTCTTTCTATTATAAAATCGTTCTATATAGTTTTTTTTATAATATAAAGAGACTTTATATATAGCGTATTTCTCTCTAGTCTTTATTACTTCTCTACTATTACTACTAATTTCTCTATTAAAATATCTCTTTTAAATATTAAAATAATATATAAGATACTATCGAATAATATTTAAATCTTATTAATTATAATTACTTCGTAGTAATTTTAATAGAATAATAATCGAAGTAGAAGACGACCGAGAATTTACTAGCCGGAAAGGTATGGTATAATATGGGATATTGACCTGCCATATCATACTCTGACATGGTATAGGTTATTGAGATTTGCATGATCTCATACCTGGTATAATATAGGATCTTGGCGGGATATCCCACGGTATAATATATCTGTGGTATCATACCATGGAATGGTATATGTATAGGATATCCCCACTCAGATTTCTATATTTAGAAGTATAAGTAGCTATTCTAATCATCATTCTGGCCAACCATGGCTACCACTATCATCTACGATGACTGCCACTACCATGACTGCCACTACCATGCCTGCCACTACCATGCCTGCCACTACCATGCCTGCCACTACCATGCCTGCCACTACCATGCCTGCCACTACCATGCCTACCACTACCATGCCTGCCACTACCATGCCTGCCACTACCATACCTACCATCGAAATGTGACCCCCGCGCATCCCAGCCACCATGTTTTCCAGCTACCTAATTTTGTACTATATTTAGAACCTGGCCCCGGAGAGGTTCTGGAGAATTGATCCGTCCGTTCTACACATCACATACCTGACATTCTAACAGCTACCACTACCATGGCTACCACTACCATTAGCCTACTATCATATGGTAGCCATGGTAGTGGTAGTTATGGTAGGGGTAGTTATGGTAGGGGTAGTTATGGTAGGGGTAGTTATGGTAGGGGCGGCCATGGTAGGGGCGGCCATGGTAGGGGCGGCCATGGTAGGGGCAGCCATGGTAGGGGCAGCCATGGTAGGGGCAGCCATGGTAGTGGCAGCCATGGTAGATGATAGTGGTAGCCATGATACCGTGGGATATACCGCCAAGATCCCGAACCCATACCAGAAAAATGGTATGGTATCCGACCCTACCCATACCATACCCGGGTACGGTATGGTATCACTTGGTATGGAATATCCCATGGGATATACCATACCTTTTCGGCCAGTACTTTTATATTATATATAATAGTTAGAATTAGAATAAAATTATTATCTTATTAGACTATTATTAATATATTATTCTAAATTACTATAGCGAGAACTTCGTATAAAATATTTCTTATAAAGACTTATTTTATCTTTATAAGTAATTTTAAAAGATCTAATCGATTTAGCTTTATAATTCTATATATTATAATTTCTCTATCTTTTAAAACTATAATTAGTTTAAATTTAATAAAATAGTTATTTATAAAGAGAATAGAGTTATAAAGTAATATATTAATAGCTAATTTAAATATTAAAGCTAATATACCTTTAAGATTTTTAACTTTTAACTTATTTTTAAAATCTTATATAGAAGAATATTAGATATAATTATAGAGATAGCTCTTATTATTAATTACGAAAAGCTTATATTTCTTCTTAATTAATTTATTTAAAGTTATTATAAAATAATATATATATCTTATCTTCTTAATTATATATTTATTAATTACGAGTAAAGGCCTATAAATTAAATTCATAACTCTTTTTTTTAATCGAGGCTATCGAGTAAATTTTGGTAAGCGATCTTTGATAAGCGATATCTGAATTTCTTACTTTTAAATATCTATAAGACTAAATTTAGAAATTCTTTTTTTATCTAAAAGCCTATATTACGTTCTATAATTTAAAGAAAAAAATTTAAAATTTTAATAGAAAATAAAAAAGTTATTCTAAAATTAAATAATATACATCTATTTTTTAATTAGAGCTGTCGAGCGAACTTTAATAAGCGATATTTAAATTCCTTACGCTTTAATAATTATAAGATCGAATTTCGAAATTTTTTTATTATTAAAAAGCGCAAGTTTCGAACTATAATTTAAAAAAAAAAAAAAATTTTAATAGAAAATAGTAAAGTTATTAAAAGGTTAAAAGTAGAAGAAGAGATTTTTAATAGTTACGAACGCTAATTTATTTACTCGCGATATTTAATTAAAAAGCGTAGATCTAACGAATTAATAATTAACTATATATATAAATTTAAGATTTTCTAGTTTAATTCTATCTTATTCTTTTATATATACTAATAATATAAGAACTTAAGATACGAAGTTTCTTTTAATTACTTCGTATCTTACTCGTAAATAACTAAAGCTTTTTATATTATATAAACTATTTATATCTATCTATTTTAATAATTCTAAAATTCTCTTCGATAGAGTCTAAGTAATAAATAAATTTTCGAAGAAGAATATAGCGATTTCGAGTTATATTTCTAATAATTAATAAAGTTATCGAAGTAATTTTATTAGTTCTTTAATAATTATAAATAGTAGAAAAATAAAAGATTTTTATATAGATTATAATAGCGACGAAGATTTTTAGCTTCGAAATATCGATAAGCTTTTAAATAGAATCTAAAGTACTCTATAGAGAGATATATAAATTAATATTTTTATAAAGTATATTTTAAATAATAGTAATTTATATAAGATTAAATATCGTATATAAAGTAATTTTTATATCGCTTAAAAGATAACTAATAGTTATATAATACTTAATTTTTATTAACTAATACTTTAATAGTAAAGATATACTCTAAAGAAGAATATTACGCTATTTAAATCTCTTCTTTCTTATATTAATCTAGACATCTCTTTTCTAATATTTTATAATTTAATCTAATTCTTTCTTATTAGAAGTAAATAGAGTAGTAATTTTAATTATATTAAATTTAATATAGTAGAGTTATTATAAAGAATAAAAAAAGTCGCGTAGTTAAGACGCGGAGAAAAATTACGCTAATTTATTATCTCGATCTAAATGATTATCGAATATAGATATATATATATAAAGAGAGACGCGTTAAGATTTAATTAGAAAGATATATTAAGTATAAAGAATTAATTCGTAATAATTATCTATAAAAAATAGAGAAAGATTATATTCTTATAATAAGAAGTATTAAAATATCGAAAAGAAATAAAGATAATATATTAATTAGTAGTATAAATCTCATAATATCTTCTATCGTAGTAAAATTTTTCGAATAATAAAATAGCTATAAACATCGAACGATTTTAATTTATTTAAATATATATTATTCGATATTTCTTCTATAGAGACTTAATTAACTATAATTATCGTAATAAATTCTTCTCTTATAACGTTATTATAATAATATATTATATTAATATAATAGAGATAATAAACTAAATTATAGTAATATTCTTCGCTTATTAAGTAATAATTTAATATAAAATTATAGAGAGTTAAGTCGTATTCTTAACGATAATAATCTTATTATCGCTTAATCTCTTCGTAGTATTCTTTATAGTATTCTTCGTAATATTCTTTATATTTATCTATTATAGTTTCTTCTCTTACTTCTTAATATAGTAGAAATAATAAACTAAGTTATAGTAGTATTCTTCGTTTATTAAGTAATAATTTAATATAAAATCGTAGAGAGTATATAACGTGGAATCTTAGAGAGCTAAGCCGTATTCTTAATACTAGAAGTCTTATTACCGCTTAGTTTCTTTATAGTATTCTTCGCATTTATCTATTATAGTTTCTTCTCTTACTTCTTCTCTTATAGAGTATTAGACTAAGTAACTAGCTAAGTAATTAACTAAGTAAATAACTAAGTAATTAATTAACGATTTAATTAAGTAAATTACTAAGCTAATAAAGTAGATAGTATTAATTAAATAACTAGTTGAGTATCGCTAGCTTAGAAGAAGTATATAAAGAAGAACGATAGTTATAAATTCGTTCGAGCTCTTTTTAAAAGTCTTTTAATACGTTTATAAGTAGTAGTAGATAGCTATTAAGCTCGTCTACGGTCTCGATTATTAATAGTAGCGAATTCGTTAAGAGATAGCTTATAAGCGTTAATAAGAAGTTTAAAAGATAAACGAAAGAAATACTTAGTAATATTTAGGCGAGAAATATCGAATAGTAGATTAATAGAATTATAGAAGAAATATAGTTATATAAATAGATAAAAGAATTATTAATCGATCTCGAACGCGTTTAATATAACTACGATATTTAAATATTAATTTAATTTACTAATAGTAGACTAAACTTTATTATTTTTATAGCGTTAGAAAGCGTATATTAAGCTCTATAATTTATTAAATTATAAGATAATAACATTCGTAGAGAGCTAATTATTTTAGAGTATAAAACTTCTATATATAAATTTTTAATAAGGGAGCTCGAGAGAGCTAGCGGGCTAACTTAGTTAGTCTAGCTAAAAGACGTAATAATCTCGAATTAATAATTAACTATATATATAAATTTAAGATTTTCTAGTTTAGTTCTATCTTATTCTTTTATATATACTAATATAATTATAATATATTCGAAGATAACGCTTTATATTTTAATTTACTTACTTAATTTATCTATTAATTTTAAAGTAAAAAACTATTAATAGCTTAACTATAGTATCTAATTATTTATTAAAAAAGAATTATATAATAGCTATAAATTAAAGATCTTAATTCGATATTATTAAGATTAATAAATTATATAAATAAAATACTTCTTTAAGTAGTAAATTAACTATCTTTTTAGCGATAATATTTTTATCGATATTAGAATAGACTATATAGTAACGTTTCTTAATAAATTAATTAATCGTTATTTAAATAATGTTATAATTATTACATATAAGTAAATCTATAACGAAGTCGATTAATATATTTTACTATCGTTTCTATAAGATTAATAGAGACTAAAATAAATTATATTTTTAATTATAAGATATCTTAGCTCTTTAATAAATATAGTAATTTTAAACGTAGATAATTATTATCGCTCTTATTTCTTATTAGTAATACTTTTTTTTAAGTAATTTATAGATATATACTACTTCGAGATAATCGTAGAATAATTAATTATATATCTCTCGAATAATATTAATATATATATTATTAAATATTTATAAACGATTCTTATAATAAAGTACTTCGTTCTATACGAAGTACTTATTAAAAGTAATCCCTTAAAACTTATCTTTATCTTCGACGATAGCGTTATAGATTTTTATATAATAGTCGTTCTTCTTATTAGTTTCTACTATCTTATAATAAATAGAGTTATTAATTATATATATATTAATACTTTCGCTATTTAACTTTAATCGATTAAAAATAAGAATTATTTAATACTATTAACGTAATTATTTATTCTTAAAATTAATTAATTTATATCTAATTATTTATATAAATATATTTATCTTAATATTTTAAGATCTAGATTAATAAATAATCTTTATATTAAATTTAAATAATATATCTAAATAGCGAGTCTAGCGATAATTAAAATCTCTTTCTTTAATAAAGTATATTAAGCTTTTATAATCTATAAAGATCTTAATAGAAATATTAATATATTTTAATTTAGAACGCTAGTATTTAAGATAGCGAATAGTAACTAATAACTTCTTATCGTAGATCTAATAGTTATATTTAATTAAAGTAAGATTCTTATTATAAAAGACTATTAAGTAAAATACTCTCTTATTATTATATTAAAAAAGAATATTTCTATTAATATAGTTAAAAGAGTTAATCTTTAAAATAATATTCTTTATTCTATTAAAATAACGTAGAACTAAGACTTTAATAACGACGACTTTTAGAAAATAAAAGATCTTTTAATATACTAGAGATTAATTAAATATAGTCTCTTTTATAATAAGTTTTATTATAGATTTAACTATTTTAGAGAAGTCTCTAATAAATTATTAATAAAAATTATAAAATCTAATAAAGATCTATATCTCTTTAAGATTAATAGATATAGTCTACTTAATAATAGTCTAAATTTTAATAGAGTCTATTTATAACTCGTCTATAGATATTAATAAATCTAAAAATTTAGTTTTCTAAATATAGAATTTATATTTAAAAATATAGAATTTATATTTAAAAATATTTATCTAAAAATTAATATCTTTTAATTTCTAAAGAATTTATCTAATATATTAAATATATTTCTTTTTTATTTTATTATAAATAAATATATTATCGAGATAGATTTAATAGAAGTCGTTTAGATACTTAAATAGAATATTATTTATATATTATTAATATATAACTAGATCGTTAGTTAGATCGAAGAAGAGAACTCGATATTTATATACTTTAAGAGAGATAATAAAAGTAGTAAAATTCTCGCTATCGAGGTATATACGTAGTTTATTAAACGCGGCTATAATATTTAATTAAGTAAGATATTTATACTTTTAAATTCTTACTAAAATCTTATCTATTAATAAAATTAAGTATTAATTTCTTTTAGTAATAGCGTTTAGCTTTCGATAATCTATATAAAAACGTAATTCTTTATTTAACTTTTTCGCGAATAGAATAGATAAAGCGAATAGTATATAACTTAATATTATAAATTTCTTCTTTAAATATTTATTTAGATACTTCTTTATCTATTTTAATTTATATTCTAATATTAAATAGATTCTATTTTTTAAAAGTTTTATTTTATTAAAGCTATCGTTAAATTTTAATTTATAATTATAAAAACGATATAGAGAAAATACGTTTATCTTAATTCTATTAAAAATATCGAGATAGTCGTAATACTTCGTAGATAGCCTATATTTTATCTTCTTAGAATTAATTTTATTAATATTATTAATCTAAATAGAGTAATTAAAATTATAATATCTTTTATATTTCTTTTCTAAGTTATAGAAATAGAGTTTATTAACTAATATACGAGAATCGCGAGATATTTAAGTAATAGAAGATATATATAATATTAACGAGTTATTATAAATCTTATTTATTATTAATATAAATAATTTATTATCTTTTTTATAAGTTAGTTAATAGTAGATCGCTATATTAATCTTAGCGATATTAATAAACTTAGATATCTTATTATTTCTATTCTTATTTAATAAAAAAAATATATATTTATTTTATTATTATAAGTAAATAAAGAAAAACTTTATTATTTTAATATAATAGATAAGAGAGTAAGTAATATAGATAGTCGAAGCTTCGAGATTAATAAGAAGAGAAGTTTATCTATTATTAATATCTAATTATTATTATAATTATATTAATCGAATAGAAAGAGTATCTTATTTTATAATATATTAAGAATTATCTTATATTTATTTATTTAAGATTTCTCGACTATTATATCGTATTTTAATAATATAATTAATATTAAATATATTTCTTCTTAATAATCTTTTATTATTATTATTAAAAATAAGTAATATATAATTAATTATTTTATAATCTAGTTATTATAATTTCTTAATAATTTAGATTATAATAATAAAAGTAGTTTTAAATATAAAGCTTTATATATTATTAAAATTAAAAACTCGTTTATAACTATATAAGTATCGATATATTTACTATCTATAAGAAAGTTCTTAAATAAATAAATTCTCTCTTATAAAGATAGTATAATTTATATATAAAAAGGGCGACGTATTAAAGCGTTATTAAGAGTATCTATTAGATATACTTTATAAATATCTCTTATTATAACTTTAAAAGAGATTATTTAATTCTTAAATCTAATAAAGAATCGTTATTATTTATAGTATCGACGTTATTAATTTCGAATTCTTTATTTATATCTATCGCGTAAAGTTATACTTTCTTAAAGATCTTTTTACTAATCTCGATTTAAATAATTATTATATAATTATTTTAATAATAATCTTTCTTATTATAATTATAGTATATTAATTTTCTTAATTTTAAATTAATTTTAATATTTAAAGATATAGCGATTATAGCTCTAATAATAAATATAAGATATATATTAGTTATAATTTATATTATAGTTAGCTTAATAGTAGTCTTTATAAACTCTATATCTTTATATCTAATACGATATAAGTTATTTAATTTTTAAAAATATTTCTTTATAGTTTTTAAGATAATAAATTCTTTATAATTTTCTATAAATTTCTTAGATTCTTTCTTAATTTCTTTAAAAGATAATACTTAAATATAAGAGTTTTATTAATATTAAGAATAATATCTAATTAAATAAAGTTTAAATAGAAGTTAATAAAGAATTAAATTTCTTACTATAGAGTATATATATTACGCTATATATTATTATATTAATTTAAATTCTTATAAATATTAACTAATTCGTTTATAATTTTATTAATAAATTAATATAGATTAATAGAGTTTCGAAGTCTTCTATATATAATTAATATATATAAAAGAATAAGAAAGAGCTAAGCTTAAAAATCTTAAATTTATATATATAATTAATTAATTAATTCGAATCCTCTACGCTTTTTAACTAGATCGACTAACTTATTATAAGTAAATAAATTAGCGTTTATAACTATTAAAATCTTATTCTTCTATAATCTCTCTTATTAAAAAAATATATATATATTATTAATATATAGAATTACTTTTTTATTTTCTATTAAAATTTTAATTTTTTTTTGAATTTTAAAGCGCTATTTATACTTTTAAAATTTTTAAAAATTCTAAAATTTAATCTTATAATTATCAAAGCGTAAGGAATTTAAATATCGCTTATTAAAGTTCGCTTATTAAAGATTACTTATCTACTTACTCGATAGTTCTAATTAAAAAAAAAATGATAAATAAGTAAAGATCTATAAATTAAATTCATAACCCTTTTTTTAATTAGAGCTGTCGAGTAAATTTGATAAGCGGTCTTTAGTAAGCGGTCTTTGATAAGCGATCTTTGATGAGCGATATTTAAATGCCTTACCTTTTAATAATTATAAGACTAAATTTCGAAATTCTTAAAGCGTTTAAAAGCGTAATCTACGCTCTATAATTTAAAAAAATAATTCTAAAATTTAAATAGAAAATAATAAAGTTATTAAAAGATGGAAAGTAGAATAAGAGATTTTAATAGTTATAAATATTAATTAATTTATTTATAATAACTTAGTCGACCTAATCGAAGAGCGTAATAACTTTAAATTTATAATTAGCTATATATATAAATTTAAGATTTTCTAACTTAATTCTATCTTATTCTTTTATATATATTAATTTAATTTATAGATCTTTATTCGTATATTATATAATCTTATAATCGAGTTATAAAACTATATAAACTATTTTAAAGTCTTTAATAAGATAATAATCGCTATTAACTCTAAATTTCTATTTTATTCTAAAGAATTAATAATCTTAATATACTTATCTCTTAATTATTTAAGATATTAAGAAGACTATAGATATCTTAAATAATACTCTTTTTAGTATACTTACTTCGTCTAGAGAATCTCTTATCTTATAGAGAAGTTATATATAAGAAAGCTTATAAATAATATTTTAATAATATTTTAATAATATTAGCTATTTCTTTTAATTCGCTAGCTATATAAATAATCTAATATCTTATTTATCCCTCGACTACTATTTATCGAATTCGATTTACTTTAAAATCGAATTATCTATTTAATAGACTTATTTAGAAATACGATAGCTTAACTTAATTTCTTATTAAAGCTACTATTAGCGCGTTTCTTTAAATTTATTTATTAATATAAATAAAATAAGTAGATTAATCTTAGTTATAGTATTAGAATTAACGAGTAAAAATTTATAAATTAATTTTATAATTAATTTTTTAATTAGGGCTGTCGAGTAAATTTAGTAAGAATCTTTAGTAAGCGAACTTTAGTAAACGATATTTAAGCTTCTTACTTCTTAATAATTATAAGATTATATTTTATAACTCTTTTAGCATTAAATAGCGTAAACTACCCTTTATATTTTAAAAAAGAAATCTTAAAATTTTAATAGAAAATAAAAAAGTTATTCTATATATTAATAACGTATATCTATTTTTTCGAGTAAAGGCCTATGAATTAAATTTAAAAAATTTTTTTTAATTAGGGCTATCGAGTAAATAGATAAGCGATCTTTAATAAGCGAACTTTAATGAGCGGGCTATCCGACTGTCGAGCGAACTTTAATAAGCGATATTTAGATTCCTTGCTTATTAATAACTATAGGACTAAATTTAAAAATTATGAAAAATTAGAAAAGCGTAAACGACGCTCTATAATTAAAAAAAAAATCTTAAAATTTTAATAGAAAAATAAAAAGGTTATTCTATTCGTAAATAATATATACTTATTTTTAATAAGGGAGATATAGAAGAGCGAGATTTTGATAATTGCGAACGCTAATTTATTTATTCGCGATAACTTAGTCGATCTAATTAAAAAGCGTAGTAACTTTAAATTTATAATTAACTATATATATAAATTTAAGATTTTTAAGCTTAACTCTATCTTATTCTATTATATATATTAATATAGATATAATATAAATATAGATATTTTAAATAAGATAATTAAGATATCGAATTATATAAATATAAGAGAGATATTAAATAGTAGATAAATATCTTTATTAAGATATACTAGACTCGAATAAGTAAGAGAGCTAAGTAGTATATTAGAAATATAAAATACGCTTATAATAATAATTATATCTTCTCTTAAAAACTTTAATCTCTAAATCTTATTATTATTATATCTTATAATTAAATACTTATAAACTTATTAATCTTTTATATATTATCTATTATTAGCTTAAATATAACTTAAACTAATATATACTACGAGTAAAGATCTATAAATTAAATTCATAATCGTTTTTTTTAATTAGGGCTGTCGAGTAAATTTAATAAGCGATCTTTAATAAGCGATCTTTGATGAGCGATCTTTGATGAGCGATCTTTAATGAGCGATATTTGAATACCTTGCCTTTTAATAATTATAAGATTAAATTTCGAAATTCTTAAAGCGTTTAAAAGCGCAATCTACGCTTTATAATTTAAAAAAATAATTTTATTATTTTAATAGAAAATAGTAAAGTTATTAAAGGATTAAAAGTAGATATAATAAGATAAGAGATTCTAATAATTATAAACGCTAATTTATTTATTCGCGATAAGTTAAATAGTTTAATTAAAGAGCGTAATAACTTTAAATTAATAATTAACTATATATATAAATTTAAGATTTTTAAGCTTAGCTCTATCTTATTCTATTATATATATTAATAATAATATATTTAAACTTTTTATCTTAAGATCTTCTTAGATATATTAATATATTTATATACTTAATCGCGATAATATCGCTATATATATTATTATCTTAATTAATAAAATATAAATATATTACTATTCTATTATAATATACTATTATCGCTATTATTATATACTATTATTATTATTACTTTAATAATTATAATAATCTTATTATTATAATTATAAAAGTCGCGCTAATAAATATAAAAGTCTTATTTCTAATTTAACTTTTATTCTTTTTAATAATAATATTAATATTAATATAAGTAAATACTTAATTCTTCTTTATATCTTTTTTTTTATATAATATCGCGATAGCGAGCTATATATTATCGTAATAATATAATATATATATTAATTAAGATAATAGTTAAGTAAGATTAAAGTTATTTAAATTAACTTTATATATAATAAACGAGTAAAGGCCTATAAATTAAATTCATAATAATTTTTTTTGATCAGGGCTGTCGAGTAAATTTTGGTGAGCGATCTTTGATGAGCGATATCTGAATTCCTTGCCTTTAAATATCTATAAGACTAAATTTAATAATCCTTTTCTATCTGAAAGCCTACATTACGTTCTATAATTTAGGAAAAAAATCTTAAAAATTTAATAGAAAAAAAAAAGTTATTCTGAAATTAAATAATGTACACCTATTTTTTAATCAAGGCTGTTGAGCGAACTTTGGTGAGCGATCTTTGGTGAGCGATATTTGAATACCTTGCATTTTAATAATTATAAGATCAAATTTTAAAAAATTTTCATTATTGAAAAGCGCAAGTTGCGGGCTATAATTTGAAAACAAAATCTTAAAATTTTAATAGAAAATGGTAAAGTTATTAAAGCGTTAAAAGTAGGGGAAGAGATTTTGATGGTTGCGGACGCTAAACTATTTACCCGCGGTGTCTAACCAAAAATCGTAGCGGACCCGAATTTATGATTGGCTGCACATATAAATTCAAGGTTTTCAAGCTCAGCCCTACCTTATTCTATTATATATACTGATATCTTAAAAAATACTTTACGATACTTTTTAAGTAATATAAGAAGTATATTAATATATTAATAATAATAATTAATCTTCGCTTTTATAGCTCTATAAGCTATTAAGTACTTATAATTATTATAATTCTAGTTATTAATAGATATTTATATCTATTTTAGATATATACTTAACTAAAAAGACTTAATAGCTTCTTTTATTATTATTCTTATCTTTATTTATAAATAAAAGAGATATTAAATAATTAAGAGATTACGCTAATATATATTAAGATTTCTTTTATTTATATTATATATATACGCTTATATAAGATTCTTATATAATATATATTACTCTATCTATTAATTTATACTAGCGTAAATATAAATAATATTTTATTATTCTCTTATTATTCTCTTATTATTTTTACTATAATTTACTTTAATAAAGATATTTATTTTATTTTATAAATATAAAATAATATAAGATATTTTAATTAATATATATTAGAGTATATAACTAATATAAATAATAGCTTATTATATTAAGAAACTTTAATATAATATCGCTATCTTTACTCTTTTTTTAATTATTTCTCTTATTTTCTTTTATACTAAGACTTCTTATTATCTAATAAATCTTTTAAATAAAAGATTATTTTTTAATATAAGAGAATAGATAAATTAATATTAGATAGTAATAGTTATATATATAATTTTAATAACTATTTTTCTTATAATATATAGCGCTTTAACGCTTTAGAATAGATTTATAAACTTTTTAATTATATTTATTAAATCTTTTAATTATAATTTTATTTATCTATTTAAATTCTCTATTACTATTATTTTTTTAATTTATCTTACTTCTTAATTTCTTTTAATAATTATATTTTTAATTTTATTTTAAATACTAATTTATATAATTTCTTTATCTACTCGAAGTTCTTAATTATATCTTTAATATTTTTAAAATATTTTATTAATTTTTATAAAGCTTTATAAAATAAAGAGTCTTTCTAATTAATAAGATACTTAATCTTATCTTTATAAACTCTTTTATCTAATATCTTACTAATCTTCTACTCTTCTTTTTTATTAATTAAAACTACTTATAACTTTAAATTATTATTATATAAATATTATAATTTTAATAATAATATATAAAATATAAAATAATTTTTTTTATATTTAATAGAGAGATCTAGCTTATAAATCTATATATTTATTTTCTTTAATATTTTAAAAAGTTTAAACTATTTATAATTAAGTTTCTTCTTTAATTATAAAATACGAGTAAAGGTTTATAAATTAAATTTATAATTATTTCTTTAATTAGAGCTATCGAGTAAGTAGATAAGCGATCTTTAATAAGCGAACTTTAATAAGCGAACTTTGATAAGCGAACTTTAGTAAGCGATATTTGAATTTCTTACGCTTTAACAATTATAAGATAAAATTTAAATTTCGTAAAAATTCGAAAAGCATAAATGGCGCTTTAAAATTTAAAAAAAAATCTTAAACTTTTAATAGAAAATAAAAAAGTAATTCTATATATTAATAATATATATTTATATTTTTAATAAGAAAGATATAAGAGAGTAAGATTTTAATAATTACGAACGCTAATTTATTTATTTATAATAATTACTAGTCGAAAAGATATAGTATATTCTATAAGATATTTTATATTAAGTAATATTATATCGTACTCGAATATAATATAAATAAAATTAGATATTATATTTTTTTTTAATATAAATTCGAGATCTTAGCGATATATATTACGATATAATATATATATAATATTAATATATATAAAAGAATAAGATAGGGCTAAGCTTGAAAATCTTAAATTTATATATATAGTTAATTATTAATTTAGAGTTATTACGTCTTTTAACTAGACTAACTAAGTTAGCTCGCTAGCCCTTTTAAGCTTTCTTATTAAAAATTTATATATAGAAGTTTTATACTCTAAAATAATTAGCTTTCTATAAATATTATTTCTTTATAATTTCGTAAATTATAGAGTTTAATATACGCTTTCTAACGCTATAAAAATAATAAAGTTTAATCTACTATTAGTAAATTAAATAAATATTTAAATATAATAGTTATAATAGTTATATACTAGACGCGTTCGAAATTAAATAATAATTCTTTTATCTATTTATATAATTATTCTTTTTCTATAATTCTATTAATCTATCAATTATAAATAAATTCGCCTTCGATATTCCTCGTCTAAATGTTATTAAGTATCTAAGGCATATATCCCTTTCGCTCATTTTTTAAACTCCTTATTAACGCTCTTAGATTATCTCTCGATAAATTTATTATTACTAATAATCGAGGCCGTAAGCGAGTTTAATAGCTATCTACTACTATTTATAAATATATTAAAAAATCCTTTAAAAGAGCTTAAACGAATATATCTTTTTTTATAGATTTCTTTTAAACTAGCGATAGTGCTTTTTAATTTAGCGATACTATCTTTTAAAACGCGTTTTTCTTCTCTATTCGTTATTTATTATTCTATTTTAAAGCTTTTTAACGCGTATTAGATTTTAAATATCGTTAAGAAGAAGCTTTTAAATAAGAGAAAGACGCTATTAAATATTCTCTATTATAAGATCTATTAGTAGACTTCTTTAATAACGATTTCGATAGTCTACGTTCTTTTAGTCTATCTTTTAGCCTTTATTTAGATCTTACTTAGTCTTTAATAAGACTTATTAGTTATATCGCGCGTTATTTATATATTATAGAGTTTATATAATATAATTTAAATCTTATAGATTAGATTTATAATTACTACGATATAACGTTATAGAAAGATAAGATAGTTAAATAATACTATAATAGCGAAAAGATTAAAGTCGATATATCTAAAATAGATAAGATAGATAATATAAAATAAGATTATAAAGGCGTTACAACGAGTATAAACAATTCGATTAATCTTAGCGAGTATATTATTAATTAAATCCTCTACTCTTTAACGCTAGAGATCTTAAATCTTATTAATAATAGTAAAGAATTTTATCGCTATAGCGTTTAGTATAATAATATAACCTCTATAGTCTTATAATAGATTACTATTAATTATTTAATCGCTTTATATATATATAAAATTTAGAGAGCGATTACTACTTATATATCTATTTTAACGTCTTTAAAAAGCGAAAAATTAATATTTAATTAAATCTATATTATAAATAGTATTTAAGATTAATTTATAATACAATATAACTTTCTTCTAATCGCGTTTTTTATATTAATTTTACTAGATATAGCTACTATAATTATATTAATTAGACGCTTTATTATAAAATAGTTATAAATCTTAAAAGTATTAATTTCTATATTAACGCTTTTAAATCGATATCTAAAAGACTAGAAATTAATTCGAATATATAGAGCTATAAGCTACTCTATAAGAATTTATAATATTATAATCTATATATCTATAATTATTCTATTTTAAATAAGATTACTATCGTCTAAGAGAGTAATATTAATAATTTATTAAATATATTTAAGGCTAGAAATATATTAATAAAGACTTAAAGTAATAAAAGATTTAATATTTTATATTAATATTTAGCCTATATACTCTTACGCTATTCTCTTATTTTTCTATTCGATAAATAGTTATAATATAATAATATATTTAATATAGATATTATATTAGATAAAAGTTTTCTTATTTAGTAAAGTAGAAATAATAAAGTTATTCTATAAGTTAGAGAAACTATCGAATAAAATAATTCTAAATAAGTAACGCTTATCTTATATTATAGATCTATCTTATCTATTTCTTCTATTCTATTAATCGCTAACTTTTTATAAATATATAATATAAAGTTATTCTAATAAGTTTAATTATCTTCTTTACTATAATAGATTATTATAGTATTTTATCTATAATATCTATATAACTATCGAAAGTAATAAACTTTATTAATTAAAGATAAATTAGAAGATTATTTAAGTCGATATCTATTAAATAGTCGTTAATATTTATATTAGTAAAATTACTATAGATAATTAAACTAATAAATAATATATCGTTTTTTCTTTCTTCTATTAAGAAGGCCTATAGTTTATAAAATAACTTTATTAGAATATTATTATTCTATCTATTAAGTTTAATTAACTAAATCTCTTTACGACTTTTATCTATAATCTAAAATAGATTAAAATTATTAAAAATCTTTTATTTAGCGAATAGATTATTAATTAACTTAATTTAATTATTAGAGTATTTAGATTAAAGCTAAAGACTCTTATAAATAATATTCTAAAGAGAAAGATATTAGATATATTCTTATTTTTTTATCCTCTATTATAGTATAGTAGTTCTCTTCTTTTCTATTTAATAGAATAGTCTTTTAGATGATATATTAGTTAGATAGTTAATATAAATTATAATCTCTAAGAGTGCTTTTAATATAATTTAGTTTTTTATATATTATAATTCCTATTAATTAGCCCTATAATACTATTTATTTATTTTTTTATCTCTATAAAGACGAAGTATAGCTAATTAAAATATCGATTAGCTTTAATTCTAACTAACTTTACGAGTAATAGATTAAGTTTCGACCTATATCTATATTATTAAATTTTAAAAACGAGGCCTATCGTATATCTATATTCTTATTATTTTATATTCTAAAGATCGATTCTTTAGCGTTATTAAGATCGATATCGCTATTAATACTAAGATCTCTAATTAAAGTCTATTTTCTAATCTCTATATAATTATTATTAGATATATACTTTATAGAAATTATAGTTAATATATTATTAGTAGAATAGATATTATTTTATCTTATTAGAACTTAGATAAGAATATATATAATAAGTAGTTTTCGAAGAACTTTAGCGATTATATCGTCTTTAAACTAGACTTTAAGTATTCTATATATTATTAATATAAACCTATTAAGATATTAGATAATAAATCTAAGTAGAATTATTAGATAATATTTTATAATTCTTATTTATTAATTAAGTATAACGCTTATATTAATATAGAGATCTACGCTAACGTTAAAGTTTATAAATATATCTTTAAATATATTTATAAGAATAGCGATTAAGCTAATTTTTAAATAGAGTATAAAAATAATATAGATTAAAACGATATAAGGCTAGACTAGATAAATAAGATTTAAGAGTATTAAGATATACGATAAGTAGACTCTACGAAAGTCTATTAAAGGATTTTTAATTTTAAATTATATAATTATAATTCTTCTATTAAACGATTATCTATTTATCTCTTAAATTAATATAACGTAATATTTAATAATAAAGATAATCTATCTTATATAATTAATATAGAATATAAACGCTAGATTAAGCTAATAGCTTTTTTTTAGCTAAATTAAAGGTATTAATAGCGAAGATAAGTAGAAGATCTCTTCTATATCGATCTATTAATATAATATATCTAGAAAAAAAATAAGCGAGATATATTTAAATAAAGTTTACGTTAGAGGCGTAGAGGTATTATTAAAAAGATATATTATATTAATTTAAACGCTAGAAAGCTCTTCTATCTATAATATCTTCTTCTAAATATATTAAATTCTATATTCTTCGAAGATTTATATATAGTAAATAGTAATATCTTTTTTTTCTATTATAATATCTACGTAATAAGAGATTTACTTTATAATAATATTAAATAGAATTAAGTATTAAATAAAGTAGCGGCTTAATAAAGAGAATATATCTTATAAGATCTCTTTATAATAATTTTACTATAATATAAACTTAATAACTCTCTAAATTTATAAAATAATTATAAATTAAGATATATAAATAATTTTTTCTTTATTAAATAGAAATACTTTAAGCGTAATATAAATAGCTTATCGCGCTAATAATAATATTAAAATATTATAACTTTTTTTAATATAGTATTTCTTTTTTTATATACTAAAACTTTTTATATTAAATATATTTTTTCTTAATAATTTCTTTAATAAGTTAAAGTATTTTAAGCTATAGAATAAGAAGATTATTACGCTAACGGTGATTTTAAAATATCGCGATATTTTTTAATATAATATTCTTTTTTTTAGCTATTAAAACTTTTCGCGTTAGATATATTTTTTCTTTTTTTACTCGTCCATAATTTAATTCTTCTCTTATACTTTATATATATTTCTTAATTAATACTTATTATTCTTTATTTAGATTATCTAATAATCTTATTTATATTCTTTAAACTTAGTATTATACTTTTTCTTTATTAAATAATATATAATATAAATAGATCGTTACTAAAGACTTCTATCTTTATTTAATTTAAATTCGATTAGAGGAAAATAATATTACTTCTATAAAGAATATTAGCCTTACTATCGACTTTAATTTATTTATAATCTAATAAGATTATAAATAGTATTATATTAATAATTAAAATCGACTTCTACGCGAAGTATATAGCTATTAAATTAATATCTAAAATTAAATATAGATAAATTTTAATAATAATTAAATTATTATAGTTAACGCTATTTAAAACGTAATCTCTTATTTTAATAATTAATTCTTCTTTCTTAATAGCTATAAAGATATCGATAAAATTATACTTTAGAATATTATATTATAAAGAGTATAAAATAACTCTAAGATAGCTATTACTATAACTTTATCTAATATTATCTTTATTCTTCTTTAAAATAATATTATTACTTATTCTCGCTTTAAGATTTCTTTTAATATTATTATTTAATTTAATTATAATATATCGATAGAGTTTAATTTAGCTTAGTTATTAAAGGCGATTAAGCTTATTTTCTAAAATAAGATCTCTATATAAAACCGCTACGATATCGAGACTATCGATTATATACTTTAAGATATTTAAAAGAATCTTACTTCTTTTAATAGTATAGTTATATACTTTTATAATAACTTTTATTAAATTCTTTTAATTATTAAGAGTATTAAGTTAGATTATATCGCTTAAACTATATTAAAAATATTTTATCTTTAAAACTATATTTAAATTCTTAGACTAATAAAAAATATAAGACTTTAAAACTCTAATCTTATTAATTAAGATTAAATTAATATAGAGAAATTCGCTTAAAAACTATTAGATATAAATAATAATATCTTAATAAGCTTCGAAAAATAAAAGATTATTAATTAATCTATCGAGTAATTATTAGATAACTCTATTATTTAACTAATTAATACTATTTATAATAATCTTAGCCTATATCGAATAGCTAATTTCTATATATTTAAAATAATTCTTTATATTCTTAATAAGAATATCGCTTAATTTAATAATTAAATTTTTAATAAGTTTTCTAAGATTAAGATCGTTTATAATAGTAGAGATTAAGTTATTAATAAGAAAGATAGCTTTCTTCTATCTATTAAAATAATAAATACCTTTAAACTAGCCTCGCTTTTACTCTATTATTTAAAGTTAAAATAGAATTATATAATAATATTATTAAGAAATTTAAAGTAGCGTATAAGTCTATATAATAAGATACGTCTATAAGTTAAATATATTAAGTCTAAAATACTTAATTATTATATTTTTAAAGATAAATATAATAGTAAATAATATTATATATTATATATCCCTCTAACTTCATCTAATTTAAACGATCTATATACTTCCTTTTAACGTATTTAATTTCTAATTCAATTAGTCTTTAATATAACGATTAATAAGATTTAGAATTAATTATTATAGTAGGTCGATCTATATTTATATTCCGAGGTCTTTATTTATAATTAATTATATATAGCCTTAAATTAAGTTATTAGTAAAATCGATCTATTAATTATAGTTTTAGGCGATTTATTAAAAAGATAATCTACTCGATTGATAAGATATATTAAGAATAAGATTATTAAGTAAATACTTCTTTTTTAGATAAGAATATAATTAATTAGCGATCTATAGTAATAGAAGTAAATTAAATAAGTTAAATATCGTATAGAAAGTAAGTAGAGTTCGATTTGACTTAGGGTTAGAGCTTTTATCTTCTTTATTAATTTCGTAGTAATAAAAGTAGATTAAAAACGTATAGTAAGCGATTAGAGTTCGATTTATACTTAGAGCTAGAGCTAAAATTCGATTTAACTTAGAAAAATTCAACTTTATAAATTTAATTCATAGGTCTTTACTTGTTATATTATAAAATAATATATATATAAAATATTTCGTTAAGATTTCTATATTTAGAAGTATAAAGTAGATATTTTAATTATTATTCTAATTAACGATTAATTATATCTACTTTTATTCGATATATTATTATAACTAATATTATTATAATTAATACTATTATAACTAATATTATTATAGCTAATACTATTATATCTATTACTATTATAACTATTACTATTATAGCTATTATTATTATAACTATTACTTACTATTATAACTATTATTATTATAGCTACTATCGAAATATAACTCTCGTATATTTTAATTATCGTATTCTTTAATTATCTAATTTTATACTATATTTAAAATCTAGTCTCGAAGAGATTTTAAAGAATTAATTTATTCGTTCTATATATTATATATCTAATATTTTAATAGCTATTACTATTATAACTATTATTATTTATTATTTAAATAGTTTATTATTATATAATAGCTATAATAGTATTAATTATAATAATATTAATTATAATAATATTAATTATAATAATATTAATTATAATAGTATTAGCTATAATAATATTAGTTATAATAATATTAATTATAGTAGTATTAATTATAATAGACTAGAATAATAACTAGAATAGCTATTAGAATTAGTATAGATACGATATTAATATAAGTAAGATAGAACTAGAATAATAAGACTATCGAACTATATATGTAAAAAGAAGATATAATATAATAGAGAATCTCTTCGTTAAGACTCGCTAGCTATAGAGCTAAGTAATATATTAAGAATACGCTCGTAATAATACTCTCTTCTCTTAAAGAGTTATAATCTCTATAACTAATAGATCGAAGATATAGATTTATTACTTATCTTATATCTTTAATATCTATAGTTTCTATAGACTTTAATTAAAGAGAATTTATCGAAGTATAATAGTAGTAGTCGAAAACATCGAATAATTTTAATTCGTTTAAAAATACTATATTCGAGATTTTATCGAGTTATATATTAATCTTAACTATACTATATCTATTATATTATATTATTCTTTAGAAATTCTAGAGATATTAACTATATCTTATCTACGTGCTAATAAGATTCTTCGAGTTCTTCTTCTTATTTAATCTTCTTATTATAGTCCTTCGATAGAATTAAAGAAAATTTAACGTATATATTTATATCTAACACCTTTTGATGGCCTGGCCTAAGAGCTTCACTATAGATTTACCCTATATCTCCCATACTCTTACTATTAAAAATCCATCCTCTATTTTATTTTATCTCCTTTATCTTAATTCGTAGCTATCTTACTTTGTAGTACTATCTATTATATTTATTCGCCTTATAAGTCTACCGCCTTAACTATCGATCTTATATACTCGCTTCGACTATTAATACCTCGTAGATCTACTCGTTCTAAGCTATTAATTCTATATATTCATCTTAAGCTACTATAGCGAGTACTTAGTAGTTAATAACTTAACTAATATAGATTACTTTCGTAAACTCATATACTTATCGATTTATAGAATTTAATAGAAAGATAAGAGGCTAGAAAGAATCGAATATATTAAATATTATTTAATAGTAGGCTTACTATATATATTATCGATATACTTAGTAAAGAGATCGATATATATCGTTTCGAGGCTATTCTCGTCGCCTTATAGTAGACTTACTATAAAGTATTTTAATAAGTTCTTTTCGATTCGCTAATTCTACGAATAATTCAGCGATACTTTATTTCTTCTACTATTTAAAAATCATTCTATTATATTAAAACGAATTACTCGTTTAATAGACTAATCTAAGAATACGATATCTTAAGTTTCTATCTTAATCTTAATCGATTATAATATCTTAATCTTAAGTTAATATCTTAATAAAGCCCTTATTAACGCGTTTATTTATTAATTATTTATTCGCTAATTCGAATAGACGTAAGTATACGTTAATTAGCTTATATATATTTCTCTTTATTAAATATATAAAGAAGTCTTATTATAATATTAGAATTAATATAAATACGATATTAGTATAAGTAAGATAGATAGAATAATAAGACTATCGAATTATATATATAAAAAGAAGATATAATATAATAGAGAATATCTTCGCTAAGACTCGCTAGTTATAGAGCTAAGTAGTATATTAAGAATACGCTCGTAATAATAGCTACTTATACTTCTAAATATAGAAAAACTAATAAGATATTCTATATATATATTATTCTATAATATAATATTATAAATATACTATATCGTAGTATATATCGTAAAGATTTTATATTATATTAGATATGAAATTATATAAATCTTAATAACTTATATTATATTAGAGTATAATATAATAGATTAATATATTATATTATATTATATCTTTTTAAATAGTAAATTAATAATTTAATCGATTTAATTAAAGAGCGTAGTAAACTTAAATTAATAATTAACTATATATATAAATTTAGAATTTTTAAGCTTAATTCTATCTTATTCTATTATATATACTAATATATATTTTAACTTTATAATAATATTTTATTCTCTTTTTTAAAAATTATAATCTTATAATTACTATTATAATACTTTACTTATTATTTTAATATCTATTTTTATAATTCTTTTAAATATAATCTTATCTTTATAATTAATCTACTTACTCTATAATAAATAATATTTTTTCTCTTAAAATTTTACTTTTAAAAGTATTTTTTAAATTTATTATATATTCTAATAATAGCTCTTATAAGATCTTATTAATACTTATATATATATTATTATTATATATAAATACGAGTAAAGGCCTATAAATTAAATTTATAATCATTTTTTTAATTAGAGGCTAGGGCTATCGAGTAAATTTAATAAGCGATCTTTAATAAGCGATATTTGAATACCTTGCCTTTTAATAATTATAAGATTAAATTTAAGAATCCTTTTTTTATCTAAAAGCCTATATCTTATTCTATAATTTAAAAAAAAATATCATAATTATAATAGAAAATAAAAAAGTTATTTCAAAATTAAATAATGTGTACCTGTTTTTTGATCAGGGCTGTCCCGCTATCGAACTCTGGTGAGCGATATTTGAATTCCTTACGCTTTAATAATTATAAGACTATATTTAGAAATTCTTTTTTTATCTAAAAGCCTATATTTTATTCTATAATTTAAAAAAAAAATCTTAAAATTTTAATAGAAAATAAAAAAGTTATTTTATATATTAATAACGTATATCTAATTTTTAATAAGAAGGCGCGAACGAACGAGATTTTGATAATTATAAACGCTAATTTATTTATCTATAATAACTTAGTCGATCTAGTTAAAAAGCGTAGAGAACTCGAATTTATAATTAACTATATATATAAATTTAAGATTTTCTAATTTAGCTCTATCTTATTCTTTTATATATATTAATAATTATTAATAAAAGTTTAAATTAATTTTTCTATTTATAATTATAGTATATTTATAAATAATATTTAAAAACTTAATTTTATCTTTTAATTTAATTATTAATTTAAAATAAAATATAATATTAAATCTACGCTTCGCACTTAGATATTAATATAATATTATTTAAAACTTATTTATAAATAGAGAGTCTTAATTTAAAATTAAATTATATATTATATTATATAATAATATAAATTTTTATTATAAAATATTAATAAGATTATTAATTTTTAGATTTTTTATAATTATAATATATATTATATACTTAATTTATTTATTTATTAAAATTAAAATAATATTATAAATTTTATTAATATCTAAATTTCTTATAAATAATAAGTTTATAATAAGATTTATTATTATAATATAAGTTTAGGCTTATAAATTAAATTTATAATCTATTTTTTTAATTAGAATTATTATTAAGAAATAGTTTTTAATATTATATAATATTAATATAATATAAAGTTATTTTATTAATCTATATAATCTATAGATATATATATATAAAGAGAGACGCGCTAAGATTTAATTAGAAAGGTATATTAAGTATAAAGAATTAATTTATAATAATATTCTATAAAAAATAGAGAAAGACTATATTCTTATAATAAGAAGTATTAAAATATTAAAAAGAAATAGAGAATATTTTAATTAATAGTATAAATTCTATAATATCTTCTATTATAGTAAAATCTTTCGAATAATAAAATAGCTATAGACATCGAACGATTTTAATTTATTTAAATATATATTATTCGATATTTCTTTTATAGAGACTTAATTAACTATAATCGTCGTAGTAGATTCTTCTCTTATAACGTTATTATAGTAATATATTATATTAATATAATAGAAATAATAAACTAAGTTATAGTAGTATTCTTCGCTTATTAAGTAATAATTTAATATAAAATCGTAGAGAGTATATAACGTGAAATCTTAAAGAGCTAAGTCGTATTCTTAATAATAGTAATCTTATTATCGCTTAGTTTCTTTATAATATTCTTCGCATTTATCTATTATAATTTCTTCTCTTATAATATTTCTTTTATAAAGATCTAATTAACTATAATTATCGTAGTAAATTCTTCTCTTATAACGTTATTATAGTAATATATTATACTAATATAATAAGAATAATAGATTAAATTATAATAGTATTCTTCGCTTACTAAGTAATAATTTAATATAAAATCGTAGAGAGTATATAACGTAGGATCTTAAAGAGCTAAGTCGTATTCTTAACGATAATAATCTTATTATCGCTTAATTTCTCCGTAGTATTCTTTATAGTATTCTTTATAGTATTCTTTATAATATTCTTTATAGTATTCTTTATAGTATTCTTTATAATATTCTTTATAATATTCTTCGTAGTATTCTTTATAGTATTCTTCGTAGTATTCTTCGCATTTATCTATTATAGTTTCTTCTCTTACTTCTTCTCTTATAGAGTATTAAATTAAGTAACTAGTTAAGTAATTAATTAAGTAGGTAATTAAGTAATTAATTAATAATCTAATTAAGTAAATTATTAAGCTAATAGAGTAGATAATATTAATTAAGTAGCTAGTCGAGTATTACTAACTTAGAAGAAGTATATAGAAGAGAACGATAGCTATAAATCCGTTCGAGCTCTTTTTAAAAGTTTTTTAACGCGTTTATAAGTAGTAATAAATAGCTATTAAGCTCGCTTACGATCTCGATTATTAATAGTAAAGACGTTAATAAGAGATTTAAAAGACGAGCGAAAGAGATATATATCTTAGATACTTAAGAAGTATCGAAAGCGAATATATTTATAATTAATAAATTAATAGAATTATAGAAGAAATATAATAAATCGATAAAAGGATTATTATTTAATCTCGAACGCGTTTAATATAATTATAATATTTAAATATTAGTTTAATCTATTAATAGTAAATTAAACTTTATTATTTTTATAGCGTTAGAAAGTAAAAAGCGAGCTCTATAATTTAAGAAATTATAAAGTAACTATATATATTATAAGCTAAGTACTTTAAAGTATAAAACTTCTATATATAAATTCTTAATAAGAGAAGCGCGAGAGAGTTATTAAATTAACTTAGTCGATCTAATAAAGAGCGTAGCGAACTCGAATTAAGAATTAACTATATATATAAATTTAAGATTTTTAAACTTAGCTCTATCTTATTCTATTATATATATTAATAAAATAAATCTATATTATCTAATAAAATTAATATTAACTTATTATATAACTTATAATAATAAATTTATACTCTTTAATAATTAAGATAAATGCGAATATACTCTATTATATCGCTTATTATATTTATTTAATAATATTTAGATTTAATACTCTCTTTAATACGCTTATAAATAAAGTATCTAATATTAAAATTATTATAATTTATATAAATATTACGAAAAACGTATCTTATCGTAAATCGTTACGCTAAAAGCGCTAAAAGAGCGTAAACCTCTATCTAAACGGTAAGAATTCTTTAAAGTATACTAAATTCGTAATAATTACATACTTCGAAAAATAGCGTATATTTCTATATACTAGTCTATACGTATATCGTATTTAGAAATTCTTCGAATATAATTCTATAAGCTACTTAAAGGTCTAGTATAAACTAGAGAAAATATAAGAAAAGATACGAGGATTATAAGTTCTTACTAAATTCTTATCGAACCCGAGTGCCAAGTAATCTATTTAGACTATTCGAGTTACATCCGAAATCGAATCGATATTACTATTATTTATTACGAAAAAACGTATCTTATTATTAATCGTTACGTTAAAAGCGCTAAAAGAGCGTAAACCTCTATCTAAACGATAAGAATTCTCTAAAGTATACTAAATTCGTAATAATAAAGAATCTCTTTCTTTATAGTAGAGTTATTAAATATATAGATTATAAGATTATAATATAATAATTTATTTTTATTAACTTCTTATTTCGTATATTATTATTAATTCTTATAACTCTAAATAAAATCTCTTTAATTCTAAAATTTAATTAATTAAAAATCGAGATAATATTATAATATTTAAAATATATATTTATCTATTAAGTACTCTTTTATTTAAATTAATAATTTAAATATCTATAATAATAATATTATTTAATTACTCTATTAATATTATAAATTTAACTATAATAAATATACTATTATATTTCTATAAATTAAATTAATATTTCTAATTATAAAACTTATTTTCTAAAATAAATTTAAATTATTATTATTATTCTCGCTATTATCTAATTTAATAATATTAAATCTTCTTAATAATATATTTATAAGATTTTTTTTTATAATATTTAATTATAAAGTTAAATATAGCTAATTTTTTAACTTAGCTAATTTACTTTATATTAAGCTCTTTTATTATTATAAAATAACGTAAATTATTATAATTTAAAATTATATAAATAAAATACTTATTATTTTATAAGTAATATTTTTAATTTTTAAAGTCTAATATAATTATATAAAGCTTTTTATTATATATATTCTAATAAGACTTAGTATCTTTAAATTTATAGCTAAAAAACGTAATAAGATATTATTATTTATTCTTACTTAATTAACTAAGTATATTATCTATATCTATATTAAAAATATTAATTATAATAAGTAATATTTTTTAATTATAATATTCTAATATAAATATAATAAAAAATATCTACTTAAATATTTTAAAAGTCTTATATACTTTTTTATTAAATATAAAGAGTAATCTAATCTTATCTTTCTTCGCCTTTTAAATTAAATGAATTAAAGATATAGCTATTTATAAAAAGTCTTATATAAATTATTAATAAAAGTTTATAAATTTTAAAAAGATTAGAATATTCTTAGTAGACTTTAATTCTAATTATTTAATAATAGTCTTAATATATAATAGCTTTATTTAAATATTATATTAATTTATTAAGAATTCTAGAAAAATAATCTTATTATAATTAAAAATATATTTTAATAATTTTATATAGAGTCGATACTTTAATAATATATATAGTATTTTATATATATACTTTTAATATAACTTTTTTATTACTAAATAGAGTAATATATTATTTAAATATATTATATAAAAAATATCGATATATAGCTTAAGTATTTTATTTATATAAATTTAGAAGATTATAAAAATATTTATAAAGTTAAAAGATATTATTTAATACTCGAATTAATTATAGCGAGTTTAAAAGATAATTTTTTACTTATCTTTCTTTCGTACTTATATTTAATAATATATATTATAAATATTAATTTTAATAAAGTATTTTATATATATAAATCTTTTTAATATTTTTAAAAATAGTAATAATAAGTAATTATTCTTAATAATTATCTTATTAAACTCTTAATAATTAATATAAAATTATAGCGAGCTATTTAATTTCTTAATAAATAATATTAACGAGTTAATCTAATTAATTAAAAGTTAAATTTACTTTCTCTTAAGTATAATATTTAAATAATCTTTAATCGCTATAAATTTATTATATAATATATTATAAATTAAATTATTTCTAAATAGCTTTCTAGATAGTAAATCGATAGAATATTTAATTTAATTATATATATTAAAACTATTAAATAACTCTTCTAAAAAAACTTTTAATAAATTCTTAAATTATTTAGATATATTAGAACGAGTAAAGGCCTATAAATTAAATTTATAATCATTTTTTTTAGATTAGAGCTATCGAGTAAATTTAGTAAGCAATCTTTAATAAGCGTTATTTAAATTCCTTGCCTTTAAATATTTATTAAATTAAATTTAGAAATTCTTTTTTTATCTAAAAGCTTACATTACCTTCTATAATTTAAAAGAAAAATCTTAAAATTTTATTAGAAATTAAATAATGTGCATCTGTTTTTTAATTAGAGCTGTCGAGCGAAGTTTAATAAGAAAAAAGTTTAATAAGCGATATTTGAATTCCTTACGCTTTAATAATTATAAGACTAAATTTAGAAATTTTTTTTTATCTAAAAGCCCATACTTCGTTTTATAATTTAAAAAAAAAATCTTTAAAATTCAATAGAAAATAAAAAAGTTATTCTAAAATTAAATAATATATACTATCTTTTAATTAGAGCTATTCGACTATTTTTTTTAAATAGTTACGAATACTAATTTATTTACTTATAATAACTTAGTCGATTTAATTAAAAAGCGTAGCGAACTCGAATTTATAATTAGCTATATATATAAATTTAAGATTTTTAAGCTTAGCTCTATCTTATTCTTTAATATATATTAATATTTAATAATTATTAATAGAACGCATTATTATTAATACGTATTTATATTTAAAAATTTATATCTCTTTAATAAAAGATTACGATATAAAGATTTCTTTACTATCGATATCTATTAGAGTAATTATCTTATACTTTTTATTTAATATAATAATTTTATCTCTTAATAATAGAGAGTAAGATTATCGCTTAATTAGTAATATATTTAATACTATAATAATAAGTATTAAACTTTATTTTTTCTCTTATTTAATTTATAATTATATACTTTATTATCTATAATATAATTTAGATATTTAAGAGAATTCTTATAATATCTTAACTATTTATAATTAGTATATATAAAAGAATAAGGTAGAGCTACGCTTGAAAACCTTGAATTTATATATGCAGCCAATCATAAATTCGAGTCCTATACACTTTTTAATTAGGCCGGCTGAGTTAGCCCGATAGCCCTCCCACGTCTCCCTTATTAAAAATTTGTATATAGAAGTTTTACACTTTGAAGTACTCAGCTAGCGATATATATAGTTACTTTATAATTCCTCAAATTGTAGAGCTCGCTTTGCGCTTTCTAACGCTGTAAAAACTATGAAGTTTGGCCTACTATTAGTGGATTAAATGGATATTCAAATATGATAGTTATGGTAGTCACACCAGACGCGTCCGGGATCGGATAATCCTTCCACCTGTTTGTTTGTGTAACCATTATTCTTCCACCACTCTACCAATTCTATCAATTCCACCAATATGAACATAATCGTCCTCGGTACCCCTCGCGGAAACGTTACTAAACGCTTCAGGCACGTACACCCCTTTTACCCGCCTCTTAAAGCCCCTACTAACGCGAATCCGCTACTGCTAGTAATCGAGGCCGCAAGCGAGCTTAACAGCTACCTATTACTACTCATAAACGCGTTGGAAAGCTCTCAAAAAGAGCCCGAACGGATACGTCCTCCCCTACATACTTCTCCCAAGCCAGCGGTAGGTGGGTTAAACTAACATTCAAATATTGTAGTCATACCAAACGCGTCCGGGATCGAATAATAATCCTTTCACCTATTTGTGTAACCATTCTTCTTCCACCATTTTATTAATTCTACCAATTCTATCAATTCTATTAATTCCACCAATATGAATATATTTACTCTCGGTACCCTCGCACTCAGTTAAATAAGAGGAGGATCTATAACAGGCGAATGCGGAGAATACTGCGGAGAACATTGCGGAGACAGTCATCAGCAGCAGTGATACAACAGGCCTACTCTCCACGGTCTCACATCAATCCACTCAGTCAGTGCAAGAGAAGTCAATACAGCAGGCGAATGCGGAGAACACTGCGGAGAAACCAAGCGGCAACAAGGCCCCCAGCACCAAGAACACGGCTCAGCTCTCCAAGATCCCACGTCATATGCTCTCTACGGTTCCACATCAAATCATCACTTAGCAAGCGGAGAACACCACTGTAACTTAGCCTATCATCCCCACTATATTAAGGAGTAAGAGGAGGAACTACAACAGATAAATGCGGAGAACACTGCGGAGAACACTGCGGAGAACACTGCGGAGAACACTGCGGAGAACACTATAGAGAATACTACGGAGAAACCAAGCGATAACAAAACCACCATCGTCAAGAACACGGCTCAGCTCTCCAAGATCCCACGTTATATCAGTTATCCACTCAGTCAGCCACTCAGCTAGCCACTCAGTCTGATACTCTATAAGAGGAGGAGTAAGAGGAGGAACTACAACAGGCAAATGCGGAGAACACTGCGGAGAAACCAAGCGGCAACAAGGCCACCATCGTCAAGAATACGGCTCAGCTCTCCAAGATCCCACGTCATATGCTCTCCACGGTTCCACATCAAATCATCACTTAGTAAGCGGAGAACACCACTGCAACTTGGCCTGTTATCCCCACTGCATTAATATAGTATATCACTGCGGCCTCTGTAGGAGGAATATCGGACGATGTATATTTGGACGAATTAAAACCGTCCGATGTCTACAGCTATTTTATTATTCGAAAGATTTCACTGCGGCAGGAGATATTGTGGGATTCACACCACTAACTGGCACGTTGTCTCCATTTCTTTCCGGTATTTCGATACTTCTTGCCATAAGGACATGGCCTTTCTCTGTTTTTTGTGGGCAATTATTACGGATCAATCCTCCACACTCGATACACCTTCCTAATATATGTGCCTGTATACCACATAGATTAAATCAATTTTGTAGTGGTGGAAGTAGGTCAAAAACGCACAGCAAGCGATCAGAGTTCGATTTGACTTAGGGCTAGGGCTAAAATTCGATTTAACTTAGAAAAATCCAACTTCATGAATTTAATTCATGGGCCTTTACTTATTATAGTATTATATTTTAATAAAAATATCTTAAGATTAATATAAGAGTTATTATTTTTGAATTTAATTCGTTTAAGCTTTTAGTCTTATAATATTAACGAGAATAAACTCTTCTTTTAATCTTATTAACTCTTTATATATTATTCTTTAAACTTAATATACTATTAATTACTACTTCTCTAATTATATATCTTATTATTAAAGCGAGTCTTATTTAAAGTAGAAAGCTCTTTTATTTTTTATAGTCTTTACTTTATACTTTAATATTATTATAATAATATTATATAGATAATTAATTAAGTAATCTTCTTTATAACTTTTAAAGAAACTTTCTCTATTACTCTATTTTATAAGAATTTTATATATTCTAAATTAATTATATAGCGATCTTACTTCGATTAAAGTATAGTAAAATAGTTATTAAAGCTAACTATTAATTATATATCTCTTATAATTACTTTAATTAATTAATATTTTATATTATTAAATTTAATAGCTAAATTATAAACTTAATTTAAATATTACTCTTTATATTTATTTTAACTAAATTCTCTAATTAATATATATAATAGAATAAGATAGAGTTAAGCTTAAAAATCTTAAATATATATATATAGTTAATTATAAATTTAGAGTTACTACGCTCTTTAGTTAGATTAAATACTCGTATTATTTAAAAGTAAGTTATCTCGCTTAATAGCGTCGACTATATCCATTAATTAGACTATTAGATTTCTCTATAATATCGCACTAGTCTTTACCTATAGATATAAAAGAGATAAGCTATCCTTCTTCAATAATAACTTTAAATACTATATTCGTATATAAGTAAGCCTTTCTATTAGTCTTTCTATATATAGCTAATTATATAAAGACTCTAAACAACTTTTCTATTAATTATCGTCGCTCTTAAATAAGCGATATTATTATATTCGTCTTTCGATAGATAGATATCTTCTAAATCTCTCTTATCGGTGTTATTATACTTAATGATAAGATCTTTCTAAATTAGATAAATCGTGGTTAAGAGAAGAATATACTAAAACGTCGTCTAGAGTATAATAAGACTATAACTGGATATATTATAAGAGTAGAGGATTTTAATAAAATAAGGCTAATAATAGATATTCTAGAGAAGATATATCTATTCTCTAAATCTATTACTATCTTTTAGATTATAATAAAGCTATAATTTAACTCGCTAACGGCCTATAACTAGCTCGTTTCACTTTCGAATTTTAGCGAAGTTCCACTCTTATTCCAGCTCCTCTCTAGCCTTATCTTTAGAAGCCTTATTAGTCTTCTTAATTTTTCGTCAGCGAGATTATAAATCGTTCTTTATAAGATTTTACAATAACTTAATTTAATGTAAATTAGGCGAGTTTAATATTTATTCGATCTTATTAATATTACGTTATTTCTATTCTTCTTTATAAAGCTTAGCTACTTTTACTAGCCGAAAAGATATAATATATTTTATAAAATATTTCATATTAAGTAATATTATATCGTACCCGAATATAATATAAATAGAGTCGAATATCATATTATTTTTCTAATATAAATTCGAAATCTTAACGATATATCTCACGATATAATATATCTGTAAGATTATATTATAAAATAATATATATATAAAATATTTCTATTAAGATTTCTATATTTATAGAATAATTCGATTGAGATATATAGAATATATTTATTCTTCTTTATTAAGAGAGAGGAAATATAAAGAGTAATTTAATATAGCTATTTATCTTTTTATTAATATTAATAATTAGAATAATAATTAGAACTATAAATATCTTTATTCTTCTTCTTAAAATTATAATATAAAAGAATATTTTAAATTTTAAATCTTTAAATATTATAAGAATAAAATTCTATAATTATCTTTATTTATATATTTATCTTAACGCGTTAGATAAGCTTAATAAATTTTATATTTATTCTTCTCTTAAACTCTAATTTACTCTTTTATTCTACTTTATCTTAATTCTTTTAAATACTCTAAATTTATCTCTATTTAATTAAATTTATTAATTATTTATAAATAGATTTACTTTTTAAATTATCTTAAATCTCTTTTTTAAGATTAGATTTATTATTACTAACTCTCTCTAATTATAAATTTATTAATTACTTCTTTATATATTATAAAGTATTAATAATATATCTTAATAAATTTATAAATATTAAATTTATCGAAGTACTTTTTATAAGCTTATTATCTTTATTAATATAATTATTATAAATATTAATTAAATTTTTATATAAAATATTATTAACTCTTTTAATCTAATTTAATATATTAAGATCTTCTTTAAAATAATTTATTTAAGCTTATTTTCTTAATATTTTATATAAAGAATTATTATTAGAGTATAAAATATTATTAATAAATAATACTTCTAAATATTATAATATCTTTTAATTATTAAAAAATATCGCTTATATATAATAGTCTTTATAAAAAAATAAAAAATATTATAAGCTATTTAAGTAATTATAATATATTTAAATTTTAATTTTTATTATTATTTTAGAATTAAAAGATTTATTAGATTATTAAAAGAAGCTTTATAAAGATTAAAAGTAAGATTATAATTAGAATAATAATTAGAAGATTTATTATTTCTTCTATATTATTAAAGCTAATTATATTTATTTTTATTATTTAAATTCTTAATCTTAAATTTTATTATTTAATTAAATATATTTTTATTTAATTAACTTATTCGCTTAACTCTTTATAATTAATTATTTATATTAATATTTTAATAATTTTAAAATATTTTTATAAATATTTTTTAATAGATCTTTATTTATAGCTTTTCTTTAATATTAATCTTTTAATTTAATTTCTTTAATTTTATATTATTATAATTTAAATATAAAAGCGTAATTTATTTATATAGATAGTTTAAATTTAATTAAGTTGAATTATAATAGATAGTTAATTTCTCGCGAGCTATTTTAAAAGCTTTAAAAAATTCTTTTTTTTAAGAAATTCTCTTTCTTCTTAATTTTTCGAGTTTTTTATCTATATAATTAAATAGATAATTATAAATATTAAAGATATAATAAATTATAATCTTTTTTTCTCTACTTATTAATTTTATAAATTTATAAAAAGATCTAATAAGTTAAATTAAATATTAAATCTATTAAAAATTAATTAAAAATTATTTAGATATCTAGATTATAATTTTTATTTATAATTATTTTTTATTATTTAATTTTAAATAGATAATTAATTTATTTTTTAAAAAGTATATAATATTAATATAAAAAAGTAGAGCGTAAATTAATATCTAATAAATTAAATTTTAGCGAGTTTTAATATTCTAAAAGAGCTTAAAAAAGCGTTTCTAATAATATTACTTTTTTTTAGAAAATTAATATTTATTTAATATTAAAATATTTTTATTTTAAAGTTATTTAATTTATAATATAAAAAAAATCTTTTTACGCTAGTCGCTAATATTAATATATATAATAATTTTTTAAATCTTAATATAATTAATAATATAATAATTAGAATAATAATAAAAAATATTATATTTTTATTAAAGTTATTAATAGATTAATTATACTTATTTAAACTTAATTCTTATCTTCTTTATTATTTTAACTTTTTTAAAATTTTTTATTTATTAAAATAATTTTAATATTATTTAGAAATTCTTTTAAAATTAATTAAATAATATATATTATATAAAGAATATATTATAAATAATTTAAAAATTTAAATTCTCTAATATTAAGCGAGTTATTTATTATAAAAATAAAAAGATAAATAATTAAATTATTAAAGAGTATATTATTATTATTAGTATTATTAATTATAAATTTAAATATATAAGATTAAATCTTATATTTTATAAGAATTAAATTAATAATACTTATAAGTTTCTAATTAATATATTTATTTTCGATATATTTAAAGTCTATAAAAATCTTATATTATTATTAATTAATATTAATAAAAAAGATTAAAATTATTATAAATAATTAATAATTATAAGATAACTATAATTTAGCATTAAAAAGATTTTAATATTATTAATTAATAAATTTTTTAATAATTTTAACTTTAGCTTTATAGCTTTTTTTATTAATTAATTCTTTATAATAAATATTAATTTTAATTATATATTAAAATTAAAATAATATAAAAATTATAATATTTTAAAATTATTAATAATTATAAATAAAATATTAGTATTTATAATTTAGCGATAAAATTATTTTAAGAAGTCTTTATATATAAACTTTCGATTTTTTAATATTATTTTTTCTAAAATAAATAATAAGCTAAATTTTCTATTTATTATTTTATTTATTAATAATTTATATTATTTAATTTAAAAATATATCTAATTTTTATAATTATTAATTAGATTTATTTATTATAAACTATTTAAATTAGATTTCTTAATATATTTCTTAAACTTAATATATACTATTATATCGCTTATTTTATAATTTATAAATAAATAAATTAAAATTTTATTATAATAACGATAAATAATATATAACTCTTTAAAATTAATAAGCGTATATTTATTAAATTATATTTATTTCTAGAATTTTTTAATTTCTAAATTTTAATAAATAGATTAATAATTATTATTAGATTTAAACTAATTCTATATAATCTATACTATCTTTATTTATTATTATATTTATTATTTCTTATTATTAATATTAAAAAGAAAATAAGATTTATTATTATCTTTATATTAAAATATATTTATTAATATTTTATATTAAATATTATTAATTAAAAAAGCTAGATTTATACTATATAGAGATTTAATTAATATCTTAAAATTAAAATATTTAAAAAAAAATTAAAAGAGATATATAAATAAATAAAATATTAGAAATAAAATAAGATTAATATTTAATATATAAATTCTATTTTCTTACTATAATAGAAACTTATATTACTTTAATAATATATTATTATATTATTTTTAATATTTTAAATTAGAGATTAACTCTTTTTAATTAATATTATAATTAATAATTATATATTTAAAAATATATAATAATATTAATATAGAATTAATATTTAATTTTATTAATTTAAAACTCTAATTAGCTTAGCTATTAACGCTTTTCTATTTAATATAATATATATTCTATTTACTTTAATATTAATACTTATTTATTATTATATTATTTTAATTATTAAAATTAAAAATTATATTTATTTAATTAATATTTTAATTATTAATTATATTAATAAAAATATATATTAATATTTTAAAATTATTAAATTTATTTTATTAGATATTAATATAGAATTAGAATTTAATTTAAACGCTTTAATAATTTAATTAATTAAACTAATTATTATCTAAATCTTTTATATATAAAAATTAAATCTTTTATTATATTAAAATTATTTTTAAACTTTAAAATCTTTTTTATTAATATATCTTTTTCTTATTTAAATAATATTATAATATCTTTTATTTAGATATTAAAATATTAAAATATTATATTTTTTACTTTTAATTAAATAACCTTATTTTTAAACTAATATTTTTAATCTTATAAAAATAATAATTAATTCGTTATAGACGAAGATAAAAAAGAAATAATATCTTCTTTTATTTTTATAATAGAAAAAGAGAAAAAAGTAAGTAAATTAATTATAAATTATAAATAATTCGATATTTAAGAATAATAAATTAATAAAATTATAATATTAGAATAAAAAGCTTTTTTTATAATTAATAAATATAAGATTAAATAGAAATTAATTAAATTAATAAGATTATCTTTAATAGATATATCGCGTATATAAAGAATATTAAAATATATAGAATATAAGAGAAAGCGTATATATATAGTTATAAATATTTAAAGTATATTTAAAATATAGAAAGAAGCGCTTATATATAGCTCTATAATATATATTAATAAAAAAAAAGTTAATTTCTTTTTTTAATTAGCTTTCTAATTAATATTTAAACTTAATCTATCTTTAAATAGTATTTTATTTTAATAAAATTTTAATTATATAATATTAGTTAGTTTAATAATAAATATTTAATATTATTCTTTTTTAATCTACTCTCTTCTTTCTTAAAAATTCTTTTTATTATTATAATATTTATATTATAATATACTTATTTATTATAATATTATCTATATTTAAAAAAAATAAAATTATTTTCTTTATATTTTATAATTAAATTAAATTAATAATATTATTTTTATAAAGTAAATATATATTTAATAATATTATATTTTTTAATATAATAATTAATTATAATATTAATTATAATTCGTTAATATATAATATTATTATTTATTAAAGTTATTAATTTAATAATTATAGAAATTTAGAAAATTCTTAATAATTTACTAATTATTAATTTAGATTTATTTAAATTATTAAAATAAAGTAAAGATAAGACTTCGCGAAGATGAAGATTAGAAGATTATACGCGAAGTTTAAAAAGTATAATTATAAATAAAAAAAGTATATAATTATATTAATTATATATATTTAAATTAGATAATAAATTAATTATATATATTAATTAGATTTTAAAGTCTATATATTAAAGAAAATTCGCGAATTATAGAAATTAATAAATTTAATTATTTTTTAAATTATATTTATTTAAATAATAAAGAAGATCTTAATTTATATAACTCTAAATTCGATTAATTCGCTTTAAATTTAAATCTCTATATTAAGCGTATTTTAAGAAATTATAAAGATAAAATTAGCGAGTAATTTTAATAATATAATTTACTCTTTAATAATTATAAATAAAGAAAATTATTAATTAATATCTAGCGGCTTAATTATATATATTTTATATAAAAAGAATTACTTTATAATTAAAAGATATATAGCTTTTTAAATAATTATAATAAGATATAAATTTATAAATAATAATATAGTATTATTAAAGTTTAGACGTAGTTTTTATAAAAAGAAAATATATAATAAATAAAAGAAAAACTATTCTAAATTAAAGATAAGATAGTTTAATTATTATTTTATTTATTACGCTTAATTAATAATATTTAACTATTATACTTAATCTAATAATTTTATATATTTTATATTTATAAAATAAAACTTCTTAAATTAATTTAAATATAGATATATATTTATAAAAATATTATTACTTTAATAAAAGAGGCTTTTTATTCTAAAATCTATATTAAATTAAAGATTATATCTCTACGCTCGATAGCTTTAATTCTTATAATTACTATTAATATCGCGATTAAATTTATATAATAATAGTATATCTTTCTTATTAATAGATATCTCTATATTTAATAATTTTAATTCTTATAATTACTATTAATATTATAACTAAATTTATATAATAATAATAAATCTCTCTTATTAGTAAATATCTCTATATTCGATAATTTTAATTTCTATAATTATTATTAATATTGCGATTAAATTTATATAGTAATAATATATCTTTCTTATTAGCGAGTATTTCTATATTCGATAATTTTAATTTCTATAATTATTATTAATATCGCGATTAAATTCGTATAGTAATAATACGCCTTTCTTATTAATAGATATCTCTATATTCGATAGCTTTAGTTTCTATAATTACTATTAATATCGTAATTAAATTTATATAATAATAGTATATCTTTCTTATTAATAGATATTTTTATATTCGATAGCTTTAATTTTTATAATTACTATTAATATTATAATTAAATTTATATAATAATAATATACTTTTCTTATTAGCGAGTATATTAATAATCGTAAATAGTTAAAATATAATAGAAAATAGTAGGCGACTCTTAATAATATTTAATCTTAAATCTATAACTTCTTTATCTCATTTAAAAGTAAAGATATTTATATCTAGAATTTAAAATAAATAAATTTTAATATATAATTATTAAATATCTAGATATAAATCTTTTAATTAAAAAATTAATTTTTTTAGAGTTAACTAATATAATTATAATAATAATTAAAAATATAATTTAATAAATTAAATTTAATAGATTTCGCTAATATAACGCTAGATAGATTTTAAAATATTAAAATTATAAGTAAAAATTCTCTCTTTCTTTCTTTTTTAATATTTTAAATATTTTTTTTTTATTAATATTTTATACTATAACTATTTTATCTTATTTATCTTAATCTAATTTAATAATAATATATTATTAATAATTATTAATTCTAATAGCGATTTTATTATATTATTATTATATAAAGATAATAATATTAATTTATATATTAAGTTAATCTATTTAAAAGATAATATAAATCTTAATAATCTTTTTAACGATATAAATAATTAGTCGAATAATTATTTATTTAATCTTTATATTAAGACTTTAAATTAAAAGAAAATTTTAAAGTCTTCTAATTATAAAAAGATAATTATAAAAAAAATCGAATAAGATAAATCTCTAATTATTCGCGCTTTCGATATAAAGATTATAAAAAAAAGTATATTAAGATCTTTATTTATAAAGATTAAAAATTAATATTAGAAGTAAGAAAGTAAGTATAATAATATAATATATTAATAAGTAATATATATATATAATTAATAATATTTTAGTTATTACTTTATAAGAGATTAAAAGATATTAGAAATTAATTAATTTACTTCTTTTAAAAAGATCTTTTATCTATATAATATAAGAGATTATTAATATAATATTATTATCTTATTATATTATATAAATTTAGATTTTTATATTAAATATATTATAAAAAGCTATTAAAGCGACTCTAATATCGAAATTTTATTATATATTAACTTTTTATTAAATTATTATTCTATTAATAAATTATATAATTAATAATCTCTATACTATTTATAATAAAAGAATTATATTAATAATTAAGAATATAAAGTTTATATAAATAATATATTAATATATAATAAAAGAAAGTATATAAAAAATGAGAATAAAATAATTAAAAGTATTTTATTTAGATAGAAGAGAATTAAGATATTTAATATAAAATAGAATTCTAATTATCTTTCTAATTATTAAAAAATATATAAATTTATTCTTCTAATAATAATCTCTTTATATTCTCTTTATTAGTAAGAATTTTTTATTTAAATAAATATATAGCTAATAATTCTAATATGAAATATAAGATCTCGAATTCTCGAATTTTAAAGTATTATAAGTTAAATAATAATTATAAATAATTTTAATATAAATTAAATTAAAAGTAAGAATTTAAATATAATCTATATTATTAATAAGAAGATTATTAAGAAAGAGATAATATTTAATATTAGTCTATTTTTTCGAAAATATAAATAGAATATAATTAAGTTATAAAACGCGCTTATAGATTAAATAAGAATTCGAATAATTTATAAATATAGATTTTTTTTTATAAAAGCTTATTAAGATAATCTATAAGAGTATAAAATCTTTATTATTTTTATATTCTTATATTATTAATAGCTTTATTTATAAAGATATTTAATAAAATAAAGATATCGAGATTAAAGATTAATTAATAAATATTTCTTTTTAATTTATAAAAGTATACTTAAAATCTAATTATACGCTAGAAATTAGAAATTTATATTTAATTATTATAAAGTATTATTTTAACTTTATATAAAGTTTAAGATTTAAGATCTAGATTATAGAATTAATTATATTTATTACGCGTATAAGAGAGAGAAGAAATATTAAATATAAGTAAGTAAAGAGATATTTAAAATATAATAATAATTATTTTAACGAAGAGTCTTAAGCGATAATATTAATTACGTATATATATTAAGAATATAAAATAAGATTTTAAATTCTCGAATTTTATAGTATTATAAATTAAATAATAGTTATAAATAAATTTAGTATAAATTAAATTAAAAGTAAGAATTTAATATAATAATAAGAATTTAAGATATTATTTATAAGATTAAAAAAGAAAAAATTAAAAAGTTAAGAAAGAAAGATAAAGATAAATCTAATAGAAATATTAAAGCTAATAAAAAGAAAGATTTAAAGAAAATAAAATGTATATCTAACGAATATAGATATTTAAGATATAAATCTTAATCGAGAAGTATTATCTATTTCTAGATATATTTATAAATAAAAAATACTTATCGCGTAAAAAAGATATTATAGTCGAAAAGAATTATATTTTAAAATTAATTATAACTTTTAATAGAAATATTAAAGAGACTTATAAGATAGATAGCGTAAACGATTAAAAATTTAATAATATAAAATTATCGCTTCGCTATTATTAAGTATAAAAAGTAGCTTTTATAAAGAATTAAGAAATTAACGATAAAGAGTTATTAGATAATATATTAATAAGTTTATTATCTCTTAATTATCTTAAAAAAATTTTATAAATTTTAAAAATTAATATTTAATATAAGAGAAAAGAATTTATATTATAGAATTTTAAATATCTTTTTAATTAATAAATAGCGAAATCTATTATAATCTCTTCTTTTAAGCTCTTATATTTAAGTATTTATATCTTAATAATAAGAATAAAAAGTAATTTAAAATCTTATTATTATAGTTATTAATTATTATTTAAAAGATCTCTTTTACTCTATTATTATCTTTATCTAACTTTTATTTATTTAATATATAATTATAATTTTTTAATTACTATTTAATCGAGCTTAATAAATCTAAAAAATTATTATTATTTATATTAAATTACTATACTATTAAATTTCTTTATATTATATATTTAATTTTATTAAAATAAATATATAAAGATAATAAATCGAATTTTAATTAATTCGTCTAGATATTTTTTAATATACTTTTATTAAAGAGAAAGTAATAAATAAAAAGAGTATTTACTATAGAATTTATTTATATATAATTATATATTTTTTTAATTTAAAAATTATAAATTAATAATTTTATATACGCGAGAAATAATAATAATATATCTTATAATCGATTTTAGAAGAATAATTCTATATTATAAAATTTCTATATTTATATATTTTAATTATATAATAAAGTTTATAGTTATAAAAGTTAATATATATTATTTTCGCTTATAAAGATTAATAAATCTTTTATTAAAATTTTTAAATTATTATAAAGATAAGAAATAATCTTTATTTATAAGATTATTTAATTATATTAAATAATCTAATTAATAACTTTAAGTTATTATCTAATAATATATTTATTTCTTATTCTTTCTCTTTTTTTATTTATTTTAAAATTATAAGATAAATAAGATTATTTAATATTTTCTTCTTTATTAAATCTTTTTATTATAAAATTATACTCTTATCGTTATTAATAATACTTTTTTATTTTTAATTATTTAAACTTAATTATATAGCTAATATAGATATATACTTTCTCTTTAAAATATTAAATAAAAAAATTATATATATTAATATCTAATAATATTATAATATAGTTAATCTTATTATTTATAAAAATATATATTTTTTATAAGCGAGTTTTAAATAAATTATATACTTCGAGAGCTATTATATATTAATAGAATTTAATAATATAAAAATTCTAAGAGAGCTCTTCTATCGCTTTACGCTTATAATTTTTAATATTAATTAAATAATTATAAAATCTTAATAGTAATAAAAATAAGAAGAATTTAATTAAAAGATTATTATCGCGAAATATTTATTAAAGATTATTTATATTATCTACTTCTATATATATAATTAAAATTATAAATTTAATTTCACTTTATAATAATAAAGAATTTTATTTTTTATTTTTAATAATAAATTATTTATAATTTTATTATTATTTATTTTCTCGCTATATAAAATTACTATTATATTAATTTTATAATATATATATTTACTAGATCTATAAATAATAATATTTAAAAGATATTTTATAAAAAGAAAATAAAATATAACTTCTAAATATCTTTTTAATTATCTTTCTAATTATTATAATATTATAAAAAAAAAAAAAAAAAAAAAAAAGAAAGAAGTAATATATAAAAAGCTTATTATTTTTATTTTAATTTATAACGCTCGCGTAAAATTTAAGATAATAATTAATATTATAAAATTATAAAATTTTTAAATAAAGAAGAATAAAATAGATATAATAAAAAATTTAAAAAAGAATTTAAATTTAAATTTAAAGAAAAGTTTGCGAGCTTAATTATACGCTAATAAATTAATTAATAATTAATAATTAATTCTATTAATATATATAATAGAATAAAATAGAATTAAGTTTAAAAATCTTAAATTTATATATATAATTAATTATAAATTTAAAGTTACTACGCTTTTTAATTAGATTAATTAAATTATTATAAATAAATAAATTAATATTTATAATTATAAAAAAAATATAGCCAGATAACTCTAATTAAAAAATAAATATATATTATTTAATTTTAGAATAACTTTTTTATTTTCTATTAAAATTTTAAGATTTTTTTTTAAGATTATAAAATAAAATAAGAACTTTTAGATAAAAAAAGAATTTCTAAATTTAGTTTAATAATTATTAAAGTATAAGAAATTTAAATATTATTTATTAAAGTTCGCTCGATAGCCGAATAGCTCGCTTATTAAAGTTTACTTATTAAAGATTATTTATCTATTTACTCGATAGTCTTAATTAAAAAAAAAATTATAAATTTAATTTATAAATCTTTATTTATAAAAAATATAATATCTTATAGATTTTAATAGAATCTTTTATTTTTTAAGATAATAATAGAAATCTATTATTAAATATAATATTTATTAATTAAATAAAAAAATAAGATATTTAAATTATACTTATAATATTTATAATTTTATAATAATAAATTCTTTTTATAATTTAATAGAATATAATTTTTAATATAATATAATTTTCTAAAAGTATAAATTAAATATTTTATATAATATTAATTATAAAGATAATTAGAATTTTAAATTAAATATATATTTAAAATTAATATAATAAATAAATATCTAATAGATTTTAATTAAAATCTTTTATTTTCTAAAATAATAATAAGAATTTATTATATAAATATAGTATTTATTAATTAAATAAATAAGTATAATAAATATATTTTTATATTAAAATTATTATTATAATATAAATAATTTTATAATAATAATTTATTTTAATTTTTTAATATAATATAATTTTTTAGAATTATAAATTATTAATTTTATATAATATTAATTATAAAGATAATTAAAATTCTAAGTCGAGAATTAATATAATAATTAAATATATATAAATTTTAATAAAATCTTTTATTTTTTAAGATAATAATAAGAATTTATAAAAATATATAATTATTAATAATTAGATAAGAAAATATAATATATATTTATATTAAAACTATAATTATAATATAAATAATTTTATAATAATAAAAAATATTAATTCTTTAATATAATATAAATCTTTTAAATTATAAATTAAATATATTATATAATATTAATTTTAAAAATAACTAGAATTTAAAGTAGAATATAATTTTATAAATAATATTATAATTAAGAGTTATATTATAAATTAAAAAAATTAATAATTTAATTATAAAGTTTTTTATTTTATTATTTATAATAATTTAATAATCTATTTAAATTAAATTATAAGCTTTTAATTTATTTTTATATTTATATATAGCTTAATATTATATAATTTTAAAAATTTATATAAAAGTAATATATTTTTAATTTATAATATTACGCGTTTATTATAAATTATTAATAATTAAATATCTATATTCTATTATTAATAAATTTTATATAAAAATAATAAAAAGTTTTATTTAAAAAATTATTAGATAGAAAAGATTTTATTATCTTTTATATTATCTCGATAATAGAACTTTATTAATAATACTTAATATTATTTCTAAATTTATTTTTTATAATTATTATAATTTTTTAAATAAATTTTTAAAATAAAGCTTTCGAAATTAATAGTATAATTAATTTTTAAAAATATTTAATTTCGCGAAGGGCGATAGCTAGTAAGTTATAATTAGAAAAATAATTAAAAATATATATAAAATTAAATTTATTATTTAGATAAAATCTATATAATTTTTTTACTTTAAATATATAATTAATAGCATTTTTCTTTTTATTTATACTTTATTTATTTATAATAAATTTTTTAGAATTTTTATTATTTAACTTTCTAGCTACTTTTATTATTAATAATATTTAAAATATTATTCTATTTATCGCGACTATCGCGAAAAATATATTAAATCTTCTTTTTTTAAATTTTTTATTATATTTTTTTTTTTAATAATTTACGCGTAGATAGATATTCTTTAATTATTATAATTTTAATATTTTTATTATATATATTATTAAAATTTCTATTTTTATAAATAATATCTCGAGATTAAGAGTTAGCTTAATTTTAAAATAAAGTATTATTATTATCGCTAAATATATTATTATTAAATATATATATTAACTCTTTATTTTTATTAGTATATTTTTAAATTTATTTAATTTAGAAAGTTAGATAATTAAAATAATAATTAGAAAAGAGAAAATTATATCTAAATTCTTTCTTATTATAATAATTAGAATTATAAAAATTATTTCTTCTTTTTCTAATTATATTAATTATTTATATATTAAAATTAATAAATTTATATAAATTTATTATAAAACTTATCGCTAGATTATAATATTATTATTCTTATTATATATTAGAAATTTCTAATCTTAAGCTTTTTTCGTAGTAAAGTCTATCTCTTTTTTTTTTTAATATAATTAAATTTATTAGTAAATTACTATTTAAATCTATTAGCTAATTACTTTTAAAACTTTATAATTAATTACTTTTAGAATTTTTTAATTAATTATCTTTAGAACTTTCTAATTAACTATTTTAAAAACTTTCTAATTAAGTATCTCTAGAACTTTCTAATTAATTATTTTAAAAACTTTTTAATTTATTACTTTTAAAATCTTCTAGCTAATTTAATATTTTTTTAAAATTAAAAAATTAAATAATTAGTTAAAAATTTATTAATAAAAATTCTTAATTAAAAATATTTATATTTATTATTATATCTTTTTAAATATAAGTATAAAATAAATAATATTTTAAAAGTAAGCGATTTAATTAATATTCTAATTATCTTTCTAATAATTCTTTAAAAAAGAAAATATATATAATAAATTAAAAGTATAAAATAAAATCTTAAAAAAGATAAATTTATTTTATAAGATTTTTAGATTTAAATTTTTAAAAGCTTAAAATAGATATCTATTATTATATAAAAGTTAGAAAAAGTTTATTATTAATAATAATTCTTAATTATTCTAATTAGATTATTAAATTTAAAAAAATTTAATTAAAATTTAATTTTATAATATTAAAAATTAGTATTAAATATTTTTATAAATAAAATTTTAAAAAAATATAAAAACGCGCTAGTAAATTAGCCTATTTTTTTATTAATATATTCTTAAATTTTCTTATATTTTAATCTTTTTTAATACTTTTTTTAATTATATTATCTTTTATAATAATATAATTTTATTTAAATTTTCTTATTATTTTTATTATAATATTAATATACTCTTTATAATATATTCTTTAATATCTTATAATAAGCTTTTTATATAAAAATTATTATTATAATTATCTTAAATAAGAATTTAATTAAATAAATAAATTTATATATTTTTTATTATTTTTTAATATTATAAAAGTTAATATTATTTATAAAGATAATAACTCTAATTTATCTTATTATATTATCTCTAAAAAATAAAAATATTTTAAAAGCTTAAATAATAATAAGATATAAAAAATTATAAATAAATATTTTAAAAATAAGAATATAATAAAATCGCGTTAATATTTAATAAGTTTAAATATATATAAATTATTAAAAATAATTTTAAAAATAAAATAATATAAATATAATAGCGAAATTTATAATTAAAAAAAAACTTTTAACTTTCTTTAAATATTAAATAATTATTTTTAAAAAAAAGAAGAAAATAAAAAAGAGAATTATCGAATATATTATATATAATTAATATATTTATTATAAATTCTAATTATTATTATAATTATTCTAATATCTTTTTAATATTATAATTAATATTTACGCGTAATATTTTATATATTATATTAAAAATAATAAATTTTATAAATAATTAAATTCGCTAAATATAATTTTAATTTTAAATTTTATTAAGAATATTAATATAAAGTATAATAAGTAACTCGATATAAAGAAAGAAAATAAAGATATAATTATTAATATATAATTAAATATTATTAATTAAAAAATTAAGCAATTTAAAAACTTTTAATTTTTTTTAGAAAATATAAATTTCTTAATAATATTAATAGAAAAGATATAAATATAAAAGATTAAAATATTTATTAATATTTTTTTATTATAATAATAAATATAATAAATTATAATTAAATCTATTAGAAAGAAGATTAAATATCTAGAAATTTTCGAAGATATAGTAAACTCTTAAAAGAATATTTATTTTTATTATATAAGAGTCTTATATAACTTATAAATTTTTTTTTAGAAAAGAATCGCTAAAATAATATTTATTAATATAAATTTTTTTTTATATTAATTTTAATTTTAATATTCTAATTTATATTTAAATAAACTTATTATTTATATATTAATCTTATTTATATTAAATTTATTTATTAATTATCTTTAATTATAAAGTCTAAAAAAAGTTTATTATTTTTTTTTCTTATATATATTTTTTATTAGAATAAAATATATAGTTCTTAGAAATTATATTGTTAAGGAATCATTATGGTTTAACTCATATATGTGTGTGGTGTAAAAGATGTTGATTATCTATGTGGTCTGCAGGCAGATATGTGCGGTGCCAAGCCTACGCTAGTGGCCCTATGAGCATCTCATGACAATTGCCCACAAAAAACAGAGAAATGCCATGTCCTCATGGCAAGAAGTATGCATACATGCTTTTTTGAAAAATTGGAAAGGAGTGGAGACACCGGGCTAATTAGTGGTGTGGATCTCACAAAATCTCCTACTGGAATAAAAACTTTTGAATAATGAAATGACTGTCGGAGCAAGACATCGGACGATTTCAATTCGTCCAAATATGCATCGTCCGATATACCTCCTACAGTGGCCCAATTAACTGTGATCATCGCAGTAGATCCTTCTCTTGTTTCGTCATTGCAGTGATATACCATATTAATACAGTAAGGATAATAGGCCAAGTTGCAGTGATGTTCTCCGCTTACTGAGTAATAACTTAACGTGGGATCGTAGAGAGCTGAGCCGTGTTCTTGGTGCTAATAGCCTTGCTGCCGCTTGCTTTCTCCGCCGTGTTCTCCGCATTTACCTATTATAGTTCCTCCTCTTACTCAACTGAGTGCTCTAACTAAATAGCTAATTAAGTGAATTAATGAGCTGGCTGAGTGGCTAGCTGAGTGATTAGCTGAGTGGCTGGCTGGATAGCTGGCTGGACGGCTTATAGAGACCTCTTATATTGCTGACGAGTCTTCTAATTCCGGTACTTCTTCTTCTGCTGTATTGCACGTATGAATAAACACTCCGGTGATCGAGTAGCGTGAAAATCGAATGGAGTAGAAGTACCGTCACTATCCTAGTTATAAGGATCAAGGCCGCATAGTGAGCATACAGTGAGATCAGGGGACGGAAAAGTAGGGTCGTATTCTCGGCGAAAGCCAGCACGGGCTACGGTAGAGGCACTTGGACACACATGTGGCCATGACGTGAATGAGGCGAGTCTCTCAGCGTATGAGTTCATGATGATATCGATAGGCCTATCAAAAGGATCGATGTGGGCGGGGTTTTGTCAAAAGGTACTCGATGACGCGAGTGTATTGGAGGTCCGGCTTGGAGCGTCACACTATTAGGTGTTGATGTGGGCTTTGCGTAAACGTATGGTGTAGACGTGAAGACGTCTACTACATCGTAGGATCAAGTGGAATTAGATCTTAAGGTGTTGCTACCAATTGTTAAGGAATCATTATGGTTTGACTCATATATGTGTGTGGTGTAAAAGATGTTGATTATCTATGTGGTCTGCAGGCAGATATGTGCGGTGCCAAGCCTACGCTAGTGGCCCTATAAGCATCTCATGACATATATAGTATAAACGCTTAAGAATAAAAAAGAATAGATATTATTATTAAAATTAGTTAGATAATAATTTAAGAATTATAATATAATAAAATATATATTTATATTTAATAAAGCGAGTAAAGAGATATAAGAGACTTTTAAGCTTATTAATATTAAATTAATATATAAAAATATCGCTAATATATTTAAGCGATCTAAGTATTTCTATAAAGATATAAATTATTTAGATTTAAAATCTTAATAAATTAATTACGTAATTCTAATTCTAGATTAAAAATAAAAATATAAGTATTTTTCGCTATTATAATTATCTTTAAATAATAATAATTAAAAAGATAATTAGAATTCTTTATTATTATAAAAATATATATTATAATTTATAATTCTTTATATAATAGATTCTTTTCTTAATTAAATTATATTTAAAAGTCTTAAATAATAAAATATTATTTAATACGCGATTAGATATTTATATAAAAATAAGATATAAATTTTAATTTAATTAATAAATTTAATAAGAAAATAGAAGTAAGCTTTTAAGTAGATTAGATAAAATATAATAGATAAATAATAAGTAATTTTTAAGTTTAATTATTATTCTAATAAATAGATTTATATTTTAATAATATTATATAAAAAAAATACGCAAGCGTAATTTAGAGAAAGTTTAAAGTTTTACTCTTCGCGTAAATTATTATATATATAAATAAAGATAAAAGTTTAAATTATAAGAATATAAATAATATCGAAATTAAATAAAATATAAAATATTAAAAATAATTCTATTATATACGCTAATAATTAAATAAACTTTATCTTTTAAACTACTTAAAAGCGCGATATAAAATTTAATAATAAACTCTATTATAGTTTAAATATAATAATATTAATATACTAACTAATTAATATTAAGCTATTATAAAAAATTTAAAATATTAAGCGCGATTATATCTAGAAGATAAAATTATAAATCTTTATTAGTATATAATTAATTTAATATATAGTAATAAGTAAAGGCCCATGAATTAAATTCATAAAGTTGGATTTTTCATTTTTCTAAGTCAATGAAGTTGGATTTTTCTAAGTTAAATCGAATTTTAGCTCTAGCCCTAAGTCAAATCGAACTCTAATCGCTTGCTGTACGTTTTTAACCTACTTTTACTACTATAAAATTAATTTAATCTATATAGTATATAGATATATATATATAGAGAGAGGCGCGTTAAGGCTTAATTAGGAAGGTATATCGAGTGTGAAGAATTGATCCGTAATAATTGCCTATAAAAAATAGAGAAAGGCCATATCCTTATGGCAAGAAGTATCGAAATATCGGAAAGAAATGGAGACAACATGCTAATTAGTGGTGTGAATCCCACATTATCTCCTGCCGCAGTGAAATCTTTCGAATAATGAAATAGCTGTTAGAGCAAGACATCGGACGGTTTCAATTCGTCCAAATATGTATCGTCCGATGTTCCTCCTACAGAGGCCCAATTGGCTATGATCGTCGCAGTAGATCCTCCTCTTGGACGATGGTGGCCTTGTTGCCGCTTGGTTTCTCCGCAGTGTTCTCCGCATTTGCCTGTTGTAGTTCCTCCTCTTGCTCCTCCTCTTGTAGAGTATCAGACTGAGTGGCTAGCTAAGTGGCTGACTGAGTGGATGACTGATATGACGTGGGATCTTGGAGAGCTGAGCCGTGTTCTTGACGATGGTGGCCTTGTTGCCGCTTGGTTTCTCCGCAGTGTTCTCCGCATTTGCCTGTTGTAGTTCCTCCTCTTGCTCCTCAATGTAGTGGGGATGATAGGCCAAGTTGCAGTGGTGTTCTCCGCTTGCTGAGTGATGATTTGATATAGAACCGTGGAGAGCATATAACGTGGGATCTTGGAGAGCTAAGCCGTGTTCTTGACGATGGTGGCCTTATTACCGCTTAATTTCTCCGCAGTGTTCTCCGCATTTGCCTGTTGTAGTTCCTCCTCTTACTCCTTAATGCAGTGGGGATAACAGGCCAAGTTACAGTGGTGTTCTCCGCTTGCTGAGTAATGATTTGATATGGAATCGTGGAGAGCATATAACGTGGGATCTTAGAGAGCTGAGCCTGTTCTTAGTGCTGGGGGCCTTGTTATCGCTTAATTTCTCCGCAGTATTCTCCGTATTCGCCTACTGTAGTAACTTCTCTTACACTGGCTGAGTGGATTGATGTGAGATCGTGGAGAGTAGGCCTGTTGTGTCACTGCTGCTGATAACTGTCTCCGCAATGTTCTCCGCAGTGTTCTCCGCATTCGCCTGTTGTAGATCCTCCTCTTATTTAACTGAGTACGAGGGTACCGAGGGTAAATATATTCATATTGGTGGAATTGGTAGAATTGGTAGAATTGATAGAATGGTGGAAGAATAACAAACAGGTGGAAGGATTATTATCCGATCCCGGACGCGTCTGGTGTGACTACCATGATTATCATATTTGAATGTCCATTTAATTCACCAATAGTAGGCCAAACTTCATTATTTTTACAGCGTTAGAAAGCGCACACTGAGCTCTACAATTTACGAAATTATAAAGTAATAGCATTCGTAGGGAGCTGGTTATTTTAGAGGGGAAGACTTCTACACATAGATTTTTGTAGATTTTTAATGGTTGCGGACGCTAATTTGTTTACCCGCGGTGTCTAACCAAAAAGCGTAGACCTGATGAATTAATGATTGGCTGCACATACAAATTCAAGGTTTTCTAGTTCAGCCCTACCTTATTCTATTATATATACTAATAAAAAATCTACTATAAAAGCTACGCTATCTAGATTAATATTTTAATTTTAGTTATTACTCTTACTATTATATAAGTAATATAAAATTATCTTTTATTTAAATATATTTAATTTTTAATTCTAATTATTATTATAGATATTATTAATTTATTCTAGAATTAGTAATATACTTTTATATACTTTCTATATCTCACTCTTTTTTTAATTAGATAGCGATTAAATTCTAAATTAAAATAAATACTTAGAAGAGAAAAGTTTATAAATACTTAATTATATAATTTTTTTTTTTTTTTACTTTTTATAATTACTAAGATAATTAATAATATATAATTATATCTTATAGTTATATATATAATAATTAATTAATTTAATAGCTAAAGATAAATATATTCTCTTCTTTACTCTAAACGATTTAGCTAAAATATTTATAAGATTTAAATTCTTTTTTTATAATATAACTCGCTTTTTATATATTATATAAAGATAAATATTTATTTAAATAGAGATTATTAGAGCTAATTATAAAGTGTAATAATAAAAGATTTACTCTTAAATTAACGAATTAGAAAGACTTCTATTATCTTATATAATATTTTAAAAATAAATCTTTAAATACGATAGCGCTTTAATAGATTTTAATTAAGTATAACTTAATAAATTAAATACTAGAAGAAGAGTTTAAAGATTATAAAATTAATTAATTTTTAATAATAATAAATCTTATATAAAGCTTAAGCTATAGCTCGCGTTAGTTATATATAATAAATATAATAATAATTAAAAGAATATACTATTTAATTTCTATTAACGCTTTAATATTATTAAAATAAAAATAATATCTATTAAAATAAAGATAGTATCTATTAAAATAATAATAATAGCGATTAAAGCGATAATAATATCTAATAAAAACCTTATTCTAACGCTACGTCTAATACTTTAGAATAATATTAACTTTTTTAAAGAGCTATTAATAATAAATTAAGTATATATAAATTAAGCTCTTCGCGTAATTTATTTATATATTAATTTAAAATTATTAAAAAATAAAAAATAAATATATAACTTAACGATTACGTTATACTTTTAATATTATTATAATAATATTAAATTATTTAAATAAAAGTTTAATATATAAAAAAGATAATCTAATAATAAGAAGAGTTAATATAAAAAAGAAAGTCTTAGAGAAAAAGGAGGGAGGAAGAAAAGCTTAGATATCTATTATATATATTAAATTTTTAGATTATTTTATATTATCTAGTTTAAATTAAATATTAATAAAACGCTTTCTCTTTAATTTTAAAGATTTAAATTTAAGCGAATTACGCTTATTAAGCGTTATTATCTAATACGATCTTAGCTACTTTTATAATAATTATAATTATTATTATAGCTTATATAGATTAAAAGATAAAAGATTTAAAAGAGTAAATTAGTAAGTAATTATTTTTATCTAATTTAACTAGCGCTAAACTACTATAACTTATTAAAATTTTCGCGTATTTTATTCTTACTTTCTTATCTTTAAGTCTTATTATCTTTATAAAAATAATTATTCTTTAAATCGAACTCTATAATAATATACTTATAATAGCGTATAATATATATCCTCTTTATTTCTAATATCGATATTTACTAGAATTAACGCACTTTTTAATAAAATAAGCTTTAATTAAAATTAAGAATAATTTAATATTCGTAGATATCTATATAAGCCCTTTAATTCTTTTATATATATCTATTAATTTATCTTTTTATAATAATTAAAGTAGAAGAGATTAAGTTTAATAATTTATTATAATGAGTATTAAATACTAATAATAATAATAATATTAAAGAGTCTTAATATAGATTAATTAGATGGCGATTAGACTTTTAATTAAAACGAAAAGCGAAGAATAAGTTTAATTAAAATAAAAATAGTTTAATAAGAAGATTATAATTATAATATATATAATTTTATATTAGATAGCGATATCGAAAATATGTAATAGGCGTATAAAATCATCGTTAACGACTTTAATTACGAAGTATCGACGGATTTCGCGCGATTAATATTAGAGAAAGATAAGCTTTTCTTATTACTAGTAGATATAGCTCGCTTTCTTTTATATATATAGAGTAATAAAATATAATTATATTTAATTTTATATTTTATTAATTTAGCGTAATTATTAACTAGAATAATAATTAGAATAATTACTTCTAAATATAGAAATTCTAATTAAGATATCTTATATATATATTATTTTATAATATAATACTATAGATATATTATATCGTAAAATATCTCGCTAAGATCTTATATTATATTAGATATAAGATTATATAAATCTTAATAACTTATATTATATTAGAGTATAATATAATAGATTAATATTCTATATTATATTATATCTTTTCGACTAGTAGCTACTTTAACGTACGCTAAGACATTATTCTTAATCATCTATATAGTCTTATTAGAATTTCAAATTATAACTTTCTTAGCGTATTTATATAGATAAGTTAATAGAATATAATCTTTATACTATTTAACATTAATATTATAACCTTTAAAGACTAAAAGAGATATATACTTAAAGATTTACTCTAAAAAACGTTATTTTTTTAAACCTTTATTATATTTACCTCTATTACTCTTTCGAATTAATCGATTATAAATATTAATTTATCGATTCTCGTTCTATGTTTTATTAGCATTTCTTATATAAAAGTCAATATAAAAATATACTTCTATAATAATATACTCCAGAATTCCGAGGATTTCTGCGAGATCCCGTTTTTCTATTATATCTTTTTTAAGTTCTTAATTCTTTAATACAATTTCGGCCTTTAATTTATAATATTTAGTTACGATATATATAAATTAGTAATACTATAAATTAATATTAGACTTTATAAAATATAAAGTCTAATATATTTATATAAATTGTATTAATATATTAACTCTCGCTATCGTTTCAGCTAGTTTTTCTTTCTCTATCGAAATCTAACGTTATTTATAATTATTATTCTAAATCTTATAATAATATTTATTATTAGTAATAAAGATAGACCTTTTATCTAACTCGCTAATAATCTATATATAAAGATTATCTTATTTATATTCTTTAAAGTAGTTTAAATATAACTTCTTTAACTCGATTCTCCGCTTAATTCTTTTAATAATATAATCGTTATCGATCTTATATATATATTCAAAAGTAACTCTTATAAGAAGAGATTAAGAAACTAATGGCTATGGCTTACTTTCGTCTTATTTCCATTTTTTATTAATCTTAGAGATCTCGATATTTTCTTATTAAACGGTCTCTTTATAAAGTAATCTAAGGTGCTTTAGAATAGTCTAATAAACTTATCTTAAGAGATCTAATTAATCTTCTATTCGAATAAGAGCTTTAGTTTTATTAAAGTTATCTAAATATACTAATACATTATTAAAATCCTTACTCTTAGTTCTATCAATTACTCTCCGCATAATAAAAGCTATAATATTAGCTTTTATATCTATTTTTCGCTCGATTTTCTAGAATTCTTCGAGATAGAGTAGCTTATAGATAGCTATAGCTACTCTAAGCTAAAGACTAATTTCATTACCGTGTAAAGTCATAATATATATATATATAATATAATTACTATAAAAGTAAATAATAAAATAAATAATCTAACTACGAGAAAACGATCGTTAAGACGCTAAATTTTAGCGTAGATTATTTACTTCTAAATACTACGAGTAAATTAGCCCGCTAGTTCTCTTAAGCTTTCTTATTAAAAATTTATATATAGAAGTTTTATACTCTAAAATAATTAGCTCTCTATAAACGCTATTACTTTATAATTTCGTAAATTATAAAGCTTAGTTTACGCTTTCTAACGATATAAAAATTTATAAGTTTAATCTACTATTAATAGATTAAATAAATATTTAAATATAATAATTATATTAAACGCGTTCGAGATCGAATAATAATTCTTTCATCTATTTATTTATATAATTATTATTCTTTTACTATTTTATTAATTCTATTAATTTTATTAATATAAATATAATTATTCTTAATATCTCTCGCGAAAACGTTATTAAACGCTTTAGATATATATACTTCTTTTATTCGTCTCTTAGAGCCTCTATTAACGCGAATTCGCTATTATTAATAATCGAGGTCGTAAGTAAGCTTAATAGCTATTTATTATTATTTATAAACGCGTTAGAAGATCTTTAAAAAGAGTCTAAACGAATTTATAGCTATCGTTCTCTTCTATATACTTCTTTTAAGCTAGCGATAATATCTTTTAACCTAGCGATATTATCTTCTAAGACGTATTTATCTTCTTAATTTATTCTTTATTATTCTATTTTAATTATATTTCTTAGTCGCTTAATTAATATTATCTATTTTATTAGCTTAGTAATTTACTTAGTTAGCTATTAAGCTAGCTATTTAATCTAATACTCTATAAGAGAAGAAGTAAGAGAAGAAACTATAATAGGTAAATGCGAAGAATACTATAAAGAAATTAAGTGGTAATAAGACTACTATCGTTAAGAATATAGCTTAGCTCTCTAAGATTTCACGTTATATTAATTATTTACTTAATTAACTACTTAGCTAATTACTTAATTTAATACTCTATAAGAGAAGAAGTAAGAGAAGAAACTATAATAGATAAATGCGAAGAATACTATAAAGAAATTAAGCGGTAATAAGATTCTTAGTATTAAGAATATAACTTAACTCTTTAAGATCTTATATTATATTAATTATTTACTTAGTTAGCTATTTAGCTAGTTACTTAATCTAATTAATATATATAAAAGAATATAATAGAACTAAGCTTGAAAATCTTGAATTTATATATGCAGTTAATTATAAATTTAAATTCTATACGCTTTTTAATTAGATTAACTAAGTTAGCTCGATAGTCCTTTCGCGTCTCTCTTATTAAAAATTTATATATAAAAGTTTTATACTTTAAAGTACTTAGCTTACGATATATATAATTACTTTATAATTTCTTAAATTATAAAGCTCGCTTTACGCTTTCTAACGCTATAAAAATTATAAAGTTTAATCTACTATTAATAAATTAAATAAATATTTAATATTATAATAGTTATACTAGACGCGTTTAGAATCGAATAATAATCCTTTTATCTATTTATATAATTATTCTTTTTCTATAATTCTATTAATTTATTAATTATAAATAAATTCGCTCTCGATATCTCTCGCTTAAATATTACTAAGTATCTAAGGCATATATTCCTTCCGCTCGTCTTTTAAACTCTCTACTAACGCTCTTAGACTATCTCTCGACGAATTCGCTACTACTAATAATCGAGGCCGTAAGCGAGCTTAATAGCTATCTACTACTACTTATAAACGCGTTAGAAGACTTTTAAAAAGAGTCTAAACGGATATATTCTCCTCTATATACTTCTTTTAAGTTAGCGATAGATGAGTTAAACTAATATTTAAATATTATAATTATATTAAACGCGTTCGGAATCGAATAATAATCCTTTCACCTATTTATATAACTATTCTTCTTTTATTATTCTATTAATTCTATTAATTTCATTAATATAAATATATTTACTCTCGATACCCTCGCAGTTAGTTAAATAAGAGGAGGATCTATAATAATCAAATGCGGAGAATACTACGGAGAATATTACGAAGATAGTTATTAGCAGCAGTAATATAATAGGCCTACTCTCTACGATCTTATATTAATTCACTTAGTTAGTATAAGAGAAATCAATACAGCAGACGAATTCGGAGAATACTGCGGAGAAATTAAGTGGCAACCGGGACCCCAGCACTAAGAACACGGCTCAGCTCTCCAAGATCCCACGGAGAACACCACTGCAACTTAGCCTGTTATTCCCACTGCATTAAGGAGTAAGAGGAGGAACTACAACAGGCAAATGCGGAGAACACTGCGGAGAATACTATGGAGAACACTGCGGAGAAATCAAGCGGCAACAGGGCCCCCAGCACCAAGAACACGGCTCAGCTCTCCAAGATCCCACGGAGAACACCACTGCAACTTAGCCTGTCATCCCCACTGCATTAAGAAGTAAGAGGAGGAACTACAACAGGCAAATGCGGAGAACACTACGGAGAAACCAAGCGGCAACAAGGCCCCCAGCACCAAGAACACGGCTCAGCTCTCCAAGATCCCACGTCATATGCTCTCCACAGTTCCACACCAAATCATCACTCAGTAAGCGGAGAACACCACTATAACTTGGCCTGTCATCCCCTCTATATTAATATAATATATCACTATAATAACGTTATAAGAGAAGGATTTACTACGACGATCATAGTTAATTAAGTCTCTATAAAAGGAATATCGAACGATATATATTTAAACGAATTGAAATCATTCGATATCTTACTCTAACAGCTATTTTATTATTCGAAAGATTTTACTGCGATAGAAGATAATATGGGATTCACACCACTAATTAACATGTTATCTTCATTTTTTTCCGATATTTCGATACTTCTTATTATAAGAATATAACCTTTCTCTATTTTTTATAGGTAATTATTACGAATTAATTCTTTATACTCGATATACCTTTCTAATTAGACCTTAGCGCGCCTCTCTTCGTATATATATATCTATATATACTATATAGGTTAAAAACGTATAGTAAGCGATTAGAGTTCGATTTAACTTAGGGCTAGGGCTATAATTTCATTTAACTTAAAAAAATCCAACTTTATTTAACTTAGAAAAATCTAACTCTATGAATTTAATTCATAGGTCTTTACTTATATATTATATAAAGATAAATATTTATTTAAATAAAGATTATTAGAGTTAATTATAAAGCGTAGTAATAAAAGATTTACTCTTAAATTAATAAATTAGAAAGACTTTTATTATCTTATATAATACTTTAAAAGTAAATCTTTAAATACGATAGCGCTTTAATAGATTTTAATTAAGTATAATTTAATAAACTAGATATTAAAAGAGAAGTTTTAAAATTATAAAATTAATTAATTTTTAATAGCGATAAATTTCGCGTAAAGCTTAAGTTATAGCTCGCGTTAGTTATATATAATAAATATAATAATAATTAGAAGAATGTATTATCTAATTTTTATTAACGCTTTAATATTATTAAAGTAAGAGTGATATTTATTAAAATAAAGATAATATTTATTAAAGCGATAACGATAGCGATAATAAAAGCGATAATAGTATCTAATAAAGTCTTTATTTTAATATTATATCTAGTACTTTAGAATAGTATTAATTTTTTTAAAAAATTATTAATAATAAATTATATATATATAATTTAAGCTCTTTATATAATTTATCTATATATTAGCTTAAAGTTATTAAAAGATAAAAAATAAATATATAATTTAATAATTACGTTATACTTTTAATATCGCTATAATAATATTAAGTTATTTAAATAAAAGTCTAATATATAAAGAAGATAGTTTAATAATAAAAAGAGTTAATATAAAAAAGAAAGTTTTAGAGAAGAAGAAGAAGAAGAAGAAAAGCTTAGATATTTATCGCGTATATTAAATTTTTAGATTATTTTAAATTATCTAGCTTAAATTAAATATTAATAAAACACTTTCTTTTTAATTTTAAAGATTTAAATTTAAGCGAATTACGCTTATTAAGCGCTATTATCTAATATAATCTTAGCTATTTTTATAATAATTATAATTATTATTATAGCTTATATAGATTAAAAGATAAAAGATTTAAAAGAGCGAGTTAGTAAGTAATTATCTTTATTTAATTTAATTAATATTAAATTATTATAATTTATTAAAATTTTCGTATATTTTATTCTTACTTTCTTATCTTTAAGTCTTATTATTTTTATAGAAATAATTATTTTTTAAATCGAATTTTATAATAATATATTTAAAATAATATATAATATATATTCTCTTTATTTATAATATCGATATTAATTAGAATTAATATATTTTTTAATAAAATAAGCTTTAATTAAAATTAAGAATAGTTTAATATTTATAAATATTTATATAAACTCTTTAATTCTTTTATATATATTTATTAATTTATTTTTTTATAATAATTAAAATAAAAGAGATTAAGTCTAATAATTTATTATAATAAATATTAAATATTAATAATAATAGCGATATTAAAGAGTTTTAATATAGATTAATTAAATAATAATTAAACTCTAAATTAAAATAAAAAGTAAAGAATAAATTTAATTAAAATAAAAATATTAAGAGATCGCGATAGCGAATAAATATATTTATATTTAAAAAGAAATTAGTTAAGAAAGTAAAGAAAGTTAATATTTTAATTATTAATTACGCTATAATTATTAAAAAGTATAAAATTAAATATATTAATATATCGTTATTATAATAGAAGTAAACTTTTAAATAAATTAGATAAGATATAATAGATAAATAATAAATAACTTCTAATTCTAATTATTATTTTAATAGATTTATATTTTAATAATATTATATAAAGAAAATACGCGAGCGTAATTATAAAGAAGTTTAAAGTTTTATTTATCGCGCGAATTATTATATATATAAATAAAGATAAAAATTTAAATTAAAAGAAAATAAATAATATCGAAATTAAATAAGATATAAGTATTAAAAATAATTTTATTATATACGCTAATAATTAAGTAGATTCTATCTTTTAAATTATTTAAAAGTATAATATAGAACTTAATAATAAGCGTTATCGTAGTTTAAATATAATAATATTAACGCGCTAATTAATAAATATTAAGCTACTATAAAAATTTTAAAATTTTAAATATAATTATACTTAGAAGATAAAATTATAGATTTTTATTTATATATAATTAATCTAATATATAATAATAAAAAGCTTATTATAAAAGTTACGCTATCTAAGTTAATATTTTAACTTTAATTATTATTATCGCTATTATATAAGTAATATAAAGCTATCTCTTATTTAAATATATCTAATTTTTAATTTTAATTATTATTATAAATATCGTTAATTTATTCTAGAATTATTAAATATATTTTTATATATTTTTTATATCTAATCTTTTTTTTATATATCGCGAGAAAATAGCTTAGAGAAATATAGCTTATTATATTAAGTTACGATACTTTCGAGAGAATATTAAAAGATATATTAATTTTTCTAAATTAATAATTTAGTAAAAAGATTATAATTATAATATATATAATTTTATATTAAATAGCGATATCGAAAATATATAATAAATATATAAAATTATCGTTAATAGCTTTAATTATAAAGTATCGACGAATTTCGCGTAATTAATATTAGAGGAAGATAAGCTTTTCTTATTATTAATAGATATAGCTTACTTTCTTTTATATATATAGAGTAATAAAATATAATTATATTTAATTTTATATCTTATTAATTTAGCGTAATTATTAATTAGAATAATAATTAAAATAATTACTTCTAAATATAGAAATTCTAATTAAAATATTTTATATATATATTATTTTATAATATAATATTATAAATATATTATATTATAATATATATTATTAAAATTTTATATTATATTAGATATAAAATTATATAAATCTTAATAATCTATATTATATTAGAGTATAATATAATAAATTAATATCTTATATTATATTATATCTTTTCGACTAGTATAAGTATTTAAGACTTTATTAAATATATTAAATTCTCGTTTTAATTATATAGCTTAGAGTTTAATAAGTAATATAAGCGAGTTTATTAATTCGCTTTAAGTACTTTTATTCTTATATTAAGTCTCTATCGACTTTAAATAAAAATATCTATTATTATTATACTTAATACGCTTTCTAATACGCTTCTCGCTTTTATAATATTATATTTAATAATAATAATAATATAATTATTAATTATTATTATTATATTTATCTATATAATAATTATATTATAATAAAATTTTATATAAATAATATATAATAAATATACTTATAACGTCTATTAATTTTCTTAATAGATTTCGATTAATAAATATATTATTATTAACGTTAATGCTATAATTTATATTCACTTATATTATATTTATAATATCTATTATCTTTTTACTCTTAATACTTTTAAATTTATATTTACTACGTAATTTTATATTATTTATAAATACTTTAATATAATTTTAATAATTATTTAATATATTAAAAATTATTTAGAGATTAAAAAGCAATTAAATAATAAAGCGACTTTATTTAGTAAAGTAAAGATCTTTTAGAAGATTTTAAGTATTCTTATAGATATCTATAATATTAAATACTTTATTATATATACTTATATTTTATATATTCATTTTTTATTTTTTATACTTATATTAATATATTTTAAATTAATCTTTTGTTAATAAACGAGTAAAGATTTATAAGTTAAATTTATAATAATTTTTTTTTAACTAAGACTATCGAGTAAATTTTAGTAAGTAATCTTTAATAAGCGATATCTAAGTTTCTTATCTTTAAATATCTATAAGACTAAATTTAATAGTTCTTTTTTTATCTAAAAGCTTATATTATACTCTATAGTTTAAATAAAAAATTTTAAAATTTTAATAGAAAATAAAAAAGTTATTCTAAAATTAAATAATATATATATATATTTTTTTAATTAAGGTTATTCGACTATCGAGCGAACTCTAATAAGCGATATTTAAATTCCTTACGCTTTAATGATTATAAGATTAAATTTTAAAATTCTTAAAAATTCGGAAAGCGTAGACTGCGCTTTAAAATTTAAAATTTAAAATCTTAAAAAGTTAATAGAAAATAAAAAACTTTTTTTATATATTAATAATATATATCTATTTTTTTAATAGTTATAAACGCTAATTTATTTACTCGCGATATTTAATTAAAAAGCGTAGATCTAATAAATTAATAATTAGCTATATATATAAATTTAAGATTTTCTAATTTAACTCTATCTTATTCTTTTATATATACTAATATATCTTTTTTATATTTTAAATTTAATTTAAATTTTAAAAGTAATAATAATAAAAATAAGATAAATAATAATAGAGATAAAGAGAAAGAGAAAAAAAAAAAAAAGAGAAGAAGAAAGAAAAGAAGAATAAAGAAGAGAATAATAAAATAAAATTTATTTAAAAGATAATCTTAATAATAGTAATATTAATAATAATACTTTTAATAAAAACTTTAAAAGATCTAACTAGCTCGCTATTTTACGTATATATATTTAATTTTATAATATTTATTACTTTAGATAATATAGTCTTTTCTCTATCGCCTTCGATTTTTTTTATTAATATTTAAAATTTAACTATTTATAGCTATATTCTTTATTTTTAAATATTTTTTTAAAATTATAAATCTTCGAGCTCTTTTTTAATATTTATATCTTACGCTTTTTATATTTATAAATTCTACTTACTAAATTTATTAATTAGATCTTATATATTATATTAGAACTAGCATAGATACGATATTAGTATAGATAAAATAGAATAAAAATAATAAGACTATCGAATTATATATATAAGAAGAAGATATAATATAATAAAGAATATCTTCGTTAAGGCTCGCTAGCTATAGAACTAAGTAATATATTAAGAATACGCTCGTAATATAACTCTTTTCTCTTAAATAGCTATAACTCTTATAGCTGATAGATCGGAGATACAGGTCTATTACTTGCCTTATATCTCTAAATATTTATAGTCGATATAGGTCTTAGCTAAAGATGATTCTCATTTAGTCTATCTATCGTAGACCTTCGAAAGTACTAAATAATTTCATCGTATATATATATTTTATACTCGCTAAAAATCTATAAAAATAAAGAACTTTTAATATTAGTATATTAGGCTAAATTAATATCTTTCTTCGACGACGACGACGATAGCAATATCGCGTCCCGGAGATTCCGCTAGCGCGTCGTTGATAGCACTTTATTATAGCGTTAGAGAGCTTTTAATTTAATTAAAATTTATAAAGAATTAAATAAATAATAATCAAAAAATAATTTATTATATAATAATTATCTAATTTTATATTTATAATAGAGAAGAAATTAATAAAATAAAATAATTTAATTAATTAAGATCTTTCGAATCGAATCGAGTTATAAGCGCTAAAACTCTAAATTAATATTAAATAATTCTAATATAAGTTTCTCTATAGAATACTATATAATCGATATCGATAAGAACTATCGATATAAATAGTAAGGTTTATAGATAACGTATTATAACTTCGAAGAATACTTAAATATTCGTTAATAAGGGAAATCTACTTAGTAAGCTTAATATAAAGTTATTATTAAGTAATATAGACTTAAGAAATTAATTCGCGAATATGAAAAAAATAAGACTATAGCGAAGATATCGAACGATTTCAATTCGATTAAAAACGCGATATTTAAGATATTATCGAGTCGCTTATAGAAAGCCTTAACAACTAAGCTCGTATACTTCGTCGAAATTTATATCGAGTTCGAAGTATTTACTATACTTTTATATATAAGTTTAATTCTTATCTATAAGATTCTCTATCTTAATAAGACTTAAACTCTATATATTAAAAGTAAGGCGAGTTATAATCGAGTATTTCTTCTTTACATTAGTCTCAGCCTTTACTTTTATATATTACTTCGCGAATCTTTTAATCTTCTTCTTAGCGAATTCCTTAATAGATTATTAATATTAAAGCTATATTCTTATAATACGTTTCTTTAATTTAGATATAATTTAATCTCTTATTAATAGATTAATTAAGTTATATAAACGAAGTTTCGATTTCTTTCGTATATCGTTTATTAGACTATTATTTCTAAAATCGTTAAGACTATTATTTTTAAAATTATATTCGATATACTTAATAAGATTATTATAGAATTTAAGAAATAATTAACTTTCTTAGTTTATTTTATCGTAAATATATTAATAGATTATTCTAAGAATAAATAAGAATATCTTATATACGTTACTTAAATAATTTAAAAGATTATCGACTATAGAGTATAAGCGATATCGTTATCTAATAAATATATATTAACTAGCTTTCTCTTTAAGTTTCGCTATAATATAAATAATTTTAAAGATATTAATAAGAAAATAATTATTATTATAGATAAGCTTATCTTAAATTCTCATTTTTTAATTATCGAATAATATTAAATTAGTGCTTATAAAGATAGATAAATCTAGTAGTTTTAGACTAAGTAATTATCTAACTAATTATAAAGAGATTAGTCGATATCGATATACTCTTAATATCTCGAAATCTCGTAGAGTAAGTAATAGTAGAGATAGGGGCGAAATAGAGATCCTAGACGAGTTTTAGTCTTACGTCTTCTATTATTATTCTAATATCTTCTCTTAATTAATATAAAATCGCTAATAAAGATTCTTAATAGATAGAGAGCGTTATATATATAATATATAAAGTTATAGCGAATTTAAAGATAAGTATCTTTTATATAAATCGTTATATATAAGATAAGGCTAGCTATAGTATATAGATAATCGACGATATAGAAATATATATCTTAATATTAATATAGATAAATTTAAATAAGAATTTAAAGAATTTATAATATATTAAATATAGATAAAAATAGAGCGGAGAAGATAGGCGTAAAAATAGCGATTTTGACTGAGCTTTCCCGTAGAGAGTTACTATAAATATCGAATATTATCTCTATCGAGTAAAATAAAAAGATCTCTAGTACTTCGATACTATAAAGGTATATAAAAGTCGAGAAAAATAATAGATCTTCGTGTTAAGTATTGAAGTTTGGCTATAACTCTTATATTTCTTTATAAGAGTTTATAATACTTATTTCTTAACTAATTAAATCGTCGTAAAGACTATAAATACTTCGAGTATAACTCTTTTCGAATAAAAGAAAGTTCGCCGAGGGTGTATTAGCCGATAATAGACTTTTTGCGAGAAACGAAGCGAAGAAGAATTTCTTATATTCGATATAGGGGACTCGTTTTTTAATAAATTAGACTATCGTTAATAATATAGACTATTTAATATAGATTCTTTCGAATAATATAGATATTTAATAATTTAAATATATAATAAGACTTCTATATAATAGAAATATCTAGCGTTTTCTTTATTAGACTCGATCGCTTACTTCGAGTAGAAAGTAAAAAACTTATTAATTCTCTTCGCCGAAGAATATATAAAGAAGTCTTATTATAATATTAGAATTAGTATAAATACGATATTAATATAAATAAGATAGAACGAGAATAATAAGACTATCGAATTATATATATGAGAAGAAGATATAATATAATAGAGGATATCTTCGCTAAGGCTCGCTAGCTATAGGACTAAGTAGTATATTAAGAATACGCTCGTAATAAATTACTTATAACTTTTTATTAAGCTATTTATTATACTTCTTAAAATAATTTTTTTATTAAATAAAATAATCTTTTTATATTTTTATATATACTTTTTATATATAAATTTTATTAAATACTCTTCGTTATTTTTTATTAGTTTAGAAATAGAATATTTAAAGATATCTAGATCTTTTAATCTTCGTTTATATAATTCTAATAATACTATATAAAAGATAAAATAAATTTAATAAATAGACGATAACTATAATTAATACGCTTATATTTTAATATACTTTTAAATATAAAATAAATTACTTAACTTATTAAAAAGCTTTTTATTTAATCTCTTTTATTTTAAATTCTTTATAAAAAGTATAATAAGATTATTATAATTAAATCTTTATACTTTATAATCTTTATTATAAAACTTTAATTATATTTTCTATACGCTTTATTAATATCTTATAAGCTTTTATTAAATTATATTAATTTCTTTAATATATTCTTTTATTATAAATACTTCTTTTTTAATAACGCTATTCTTAATAGTTAATTTTAATTTTAATTAATATTTATATATAATAAAGAATAAGTTATAATTAATTATTAATTATTTACTTTAATAATATATAAATTTCGCGATTAATAAAAGCTCTATATAATTATCTTATTATTTTATATAATATATTTTAAAATTTAATTTTATTATTTTATTATTTTATTAATTTATAAATAAAAAATAATAATTAATTTAAATTTTATTTATAATTAATAGTAAATCTTTAATTAAAATAAATTTTTAATTTAAAAGAATATCTTCTAATACTTTATATTAAAAAATAATTTTCTCTATAAATAACTCTTTTAATTATATAATATTAATTATCTTATTAATAGATATATATTTTAATACTTTAGTATATTAATTAATTATTATAAGAATTAAGTTATAAATATAATCTTTATATTTACTAGAAAAAAGATTTATAATTACTTTTTTTATAATTTTTTTTATAATTTTATTAATAAAAAAAGTATATTTAGTTTATTATAGAGATAAAAATATTTTATCTTTATATACTAATAAATATTATAAATATTAATAATATTTTCTACTTATTAGCTTAAATATCTTATTAATATTAAAATACTTAATTATAAAATCGTTATAATTTTTTAAATTAAGTCTTCTTTAGAAATATATAATTTATTATTATATCTTAATAATCTCTAGTTATTTTAAATTTAATTAATAATACTTTATATTCGCTTACTTAATACTTTATTAACTTTACGCTATTTAATAAGAGTATTCTCTTATTAAAATATCTTTATAAATTTATAAATAGATTTATTATTTATATTATATATTATTTCGCTAATTATTAATACTTTAATAATTAAATATAAAATAAATTATTTATAATTAATAGTTTTAATAATAGAGTTAAGTCGCTTATTAATTATATTATAAATATATGAGTAAAGGCCTATAAATTAAGTTTATAATTTTTTTTTAATTAAAGCTATTCGACTATCGAGCGATCTTTAATAAGCGAACTTTAATAAGCGATATTTAAATTCCTTACGCTTTAATAATTATAAGACTAAATTTAAAAATTTATTTTTATCTAAAAGCCTATATTTCGTTCTATAATTTAAAAAAAAATCTTAAAATTTTAATAGAAAATAAAAAAGTTATTTTATATATTAATAACGTATATTTATTTTTTTAATAATTACGAACGCTAATTTATTAGTATATATAAAAGAATAAGATAGAGTTAAATTAGAAAATCTTAAATTTATATATATAGCTAATTATTAATTCAAGTTCGCTACGCTCTTTAATTAGATTAACTAAGTTAGCCCGATAGCCCTCTTATATCTTTCTTATTAAAAATTTATATATAGAAGTTTTATACTTTAAAGTACTTAGCTTACGATATATATAATTACTTTATAATTTCTTAAATTATAAAGCTCGCTTTACACTTTCTAACGCTATAAAAATTATAAAGTTTAGTCTACTATTAGTAAATTAAATAGATATTTAAATATAATAATTATAATAGTCACGTTCGAAATCGAATAATAATCCTTTCATCTATTTATATAATTATTCTTCTTTTATTATTCTATTAATTCTATTAATTTTATTAATATAAATATAATCGTCTTCGATATCTCTCGTTTAAAGGTTACTTAATATCTAAAGCACGTATATCTCTTTACTCGCCTCTTAAAACTTCTACTAACGCTCTTAGGCGATACTATCTTCTAAAACGCGTCTTTCTCTCTAATTAATTTTTTATTACTCTATTTTAAAGTCTCTTAACGCGTATTAGATTTTAAATATCGTTAAGAAGAAACTTCTAAACGAGAGAAAGACGATATAGAAGATTCTCTATTGGGAGACTTATTATTAGACTTCTTTAATAATAATCTTTTTAATAGTTTACGTTCTTTTAATCTATCTTTTAATTCTTATTTAGATTCTACTTAATCTTTAATAAAACTCGCTAGCTATATCACGCGTTATTTATATATTATCTACTTATAAACGCGTTAAAAGACTCTTAAAAAGAGCTTAGACGGATTTATAGCTATTATCCTTCTCTATATACTTCTCTTAAGTTAGCGATACTCGACTAGTCGCTTAATTAATACTATTTACTCTATTAGCTTAATAATTTACTTAGTTAGATCGTTAATTAATTACTTAATTATTTACTTAATTAGCTACTTAGCTAGCTACTTAATTTAATACTCTATAAAAGAAGAAATAAGAGAAGAAACTATAATAGATAAATGCGAAGAATACTACGAAGAAACTAAGTAATAATAAGATTACTATTATTAAGAATACGACTTAGCTCTTTAAGATTTTACATTATATACTCTTTATAATTTTATATTAAATTATTACTTAATAAGTAAAGAATATTACTATAACTTAGTTTATTATTTCTACTATATTAAAGAGTAAAAGAAGAAATTATAATAAGTAAATACGAAGAATATTACGGAGAATACTATAGAGAATATTACGAAGAAATTAAGCGATAATAAGATTACTATTATTAAGAATACGGCTTAGCTCTTTAAGATTCTACGTTATATATTCTTTATGAAATAATTCTTTCATCTATTTATATAATTATATTTCTTCTATAATTCTATTAATCTATTAACTAAGAGAAGAAGTAAGAGAAGTAATTATAATAGGTAAATGCGGAGAATACTACGGAGAAATTAAGCGATAATAAGATTACTATCGTTAAGAACACGGCTCAGCTCTTTAAGATCCCACGTTATATACTCTCTACGATTTCATATTAAATTATTACTTAATAAGCGGAGAATACTATTATAACTTAATCTATTATCTCTATTATATTAATATAATATATTACTATAATAACGTTATAAGAGAAGAATCTACTACGACGATTATAGTTAATTAGATCTCTATAGAAGAAATATCGAACGATATATATTTAAACGAATTAAAATCGTTCGATATCTTACTCTAATAGCTATTTTATTATTTGAAAGATTTTACTATAATAGAAGATAATATGAAATTTACACTACTAATTAATATATTATCTTTATTTCTTTTTAATATTTTAATACTTCTTATTATAAGAATATAGTCTTTCTCTATTTTTTATAGATAATTATTACGAATTAATTCTTTATACTCGATATATCTTTCTAATTAGATCTTAGCGCGTCTCTCTTCGTATATATATATTTATATATTATATAGTAGATTAAATTAATTTTATAGTAGTAAAAGTAGATTAAAAACGTATAGTAAGCGATTAGAGTTTGATTTAACTTAGAGCTAGGGCTAAAATTTAATTTAACTTAGAAAAATTCAACTTTATAAATTTAATTCATAGGTCTTTACTTATTTACTTATAATAACTTAGTCGATCTAGTTAAAAAGCGTATAGAACTCGAATTTATAATTAATTATATATATAAATTTAAGATTTTATAGCTTAATTCTATCTTATTATATTATATAAGTAAAGGCCTATAAATTAAATTTATAGAGTTAAATTTTTCTAAGTTAAATCGAATTTTAGCTTTAGTTCTAAGTTAAATCGAACTCTAATCGCTTATTATATATTTTTAATCTATTTCTATTACTATAAAATTAATTTAATCTATATAATATATAGATATATATATATAAAGAGAGACGCGCTAAGATCTAATTAGAAAGATATATTAAGTATAAAAAATTAATCTATAATAATTACCTATAAAAAATAGAGAAAGACTATATCCTTATAATAAAAAGTATCAAAATATCGGAAAGAAATAGAGACAATATACTAATTAGTGATATAAATCCCACATTATCTCCTACCGCAGTGAAATCTTTCAAATAATAAAATAGCTATCAGAGTAAGATATCGAACGATTTTAATTCGTCTAAATATGTATCGTCCGATGTTCCTCCTGTAGAGGCCGCAGTGATATACTATATTAATGCAGTAGAGATAACAGGCCAAGTTGCAGTGGTGTTCTCCGCTTGCTAAGTAATGATTTGATATGGAACTGTGGAGAGCATATGACGTGGGATCTTGAAGAGCTGAGCCGTGTTCTTGACGATGGTGGCCTTGTTGCCGCTTTGTTTCTCCGTAGTATTCTCCGCATTTGCCTATTATAGTTCCTTCTCTTACTTCTTCTCTTATAAAGTATTAAACTAAGTGACTAGCTAAGTGACTAATTGAGTGAATAATTAATATAACGTGAGATCTTGAAGAGCTAAGTCGTGTTCTTGACGATGGTAGCCTTATTACCACTTGATTTCTTTATAGTATTCTCCGCATTTGCCTATTATAGTTCCTTCTCTTACTCCTTAATATAGTAGGGATAATAGACTAAGTTATAGTAGTATTCTCCGTTTACTGAGTAATAATGTAATATAGAATCGTGGAGAGTATATGATGTGACTCTTAAAGAGCTAAGCCGTGTTCTTGACGATGGTAGCCTTATTGCCGCTTGGTTTCTCCGTAGTGTTCTCCGCATTTGCCTATTGTAGTTTCTTCTCTTGCTTCTTCTCTTGTAAAGTATTAGACTGAGTGGCTAGCTAAGTGGCTGATTGAGTGGATAACTGATATAATATGGAATCTTAGAGAGCTGAGCCGTGTTCTTGACGATGGTGGCCTTATTGCCGCTTGGTTTCTTCGTAGTGTTCTCCGCATTTGCCTGTTGTAGTTCCTTCTCTTACTTCTTCTCTTGTAGAATATTAGACTGAGTGGCTAGCTGAGTGGCTGACTAAGTGGATGACTAATATGACGTGGGATCTTGGAGAGCTGAGCCGTGTTCTTGACGATGGTGGCCTTGTTGCCGCTTGGTTTCTCCGCAGTGTTCTCCGCATTTGCCTGTTGTAGTTCCTCCTCTTGCTCCTCCTCTTATAGAGTATTAGACTGAGTGGCTAGCTGAGTAGCTGACTGAGTGGATAACTGATATAACGTGGGATCTTGGAGAGCTGAGCCGTGTTCTTAACGATGGTGGCCTTGTTGCCGCTTGGTTTCTCCGCAGTATTCTCCGCATTTGCCTATTATAGTTCCTCCTCTTACTTCTTAATGCAGTGGGGATGATAGGTTAAATTATAGTGATATTCTCCGTTTACTGAGTGATGATTTGATGTGGAATCGTGGAGAGTATATAACGTGGGATCTTGGAGAGCTGAGCCGTGTTCTTGGTGCTGGGGGCCTTGTTGCCGCTTGGTTCCTCCGCAGTATTCTCCATAGTATTCTCCGCAGTGTTCTCCGCATTTATCTATTGTAGTTTCTTCTCTTACTTCTTAATATAGTGGGGATAATAGATTAAATTATAGTGATATTCTTAGCTTATTAAGTAATAATTTAATATAAAATCGTAGAGAGTATATAACGTGGGATCTTAGAGAGCTAAGCCGTATTCTTAACGATAGTAATCTTATTATCACTTAGTTTCTCCGTAATATTCTTCGTAATATTCTCTATAGTATTCTCCGTATTTATCTATTATAATTCCTTCTCTTACTTCTTCTTTTATAGAGTATTAGACTAAGTAGCTAGCTAAATAGAGACTCTTTTTAAAGACTTTTTAACGCGTTTATAAGTAGTAATAGATAGCTATTAAACTCGCTTACGGCCTTAATTTTTAGTAGTAGCGAATTCGTCGAGAAATAATTTAAAAATAATATTTAGAATCTAATATACGTTAAGAGACTTTAAAATAGAGTAATAAATAATAGATAGAGGAGAAAGATATATCTTAAAAAGGCGTTAGTAAGAGCTTTAAGAGGCGGATAAAAGAGATATATATATTTAAAATATTAAGTAACCTTTAGACGAGAGGTATCGAAGACGATTATATTTATATTAATGAAATTAATAGAATTAATAGAATTAATAGAATTAATAGAATAGTAAAAGAAGAATAATTATATAAATAGATGAAAGAATTATTATTCGATCTCGGACGCGTCTAATATAACTATTATAACTACTATATTTAAATATTTATTTAATTTATTAATAGTAGACTAAACTTTATAATTTTTATAGCGTTAGAAAGCGTAAAGCGAGCTTTATAATTTAAGAAATTATAAAGTAACTATATATATCGTAAGCTAAGTACTTTAAAGTATAAAACTTCTATATATAAATTTTTAATAAGAAAAACGTAAGAGAATTATCGAATTAACTTAATCGATCTAATTAAAAAGCGTATAGAACTCGAATTAATAATTAACTATATATATAAATTTAAGATTTTTAAGCTTAGCTCTATCTTATTCTATTATATATACTAATATATTAAATAAAAATATCTTACTTAAGCTTTCTTTTATTAAAAATTAAAGATTTCTAATATTTATAATATTATAATTTATAGCTATCGATAGTAATATCTTTTTTTAAATTACGATATTAAAATATAGAGTTTAAGCTCGCTATCTTTATAATATATTTTAAAATTACTTTTATTTTATAGAGTAGCGTAAATTCTTAATTAGCGTTTAATTAATCTTTTTCTATTAATCTTATTTTTATTATATACGTTATTTAAACTAATAATAATATAATTTTATAATTATAGCTAATTATCTAATATCTTTATTAAAATAAATTATTTATTATAACTATCGTTAATAGTTCTTAATAATAATATTTAATATATCTTATTATCGCTAAATCTTACTACTATATTCGAGATTTTTATTATTTAAGTTTATATTAATATAGTCTTATTAACTTATCTAGCTATTTACTATTTATATAAAAATAAGCTATATATTCTAACTATCGTTAAATATAATTCTTAAAAATATATAATATATATCGTTATCGCTATATCTCGTCGACTAGTCGAGATTCTCTACTTACTTATTTTTTTATTTACTTACTTATCTACTCGCTTATCTACTCGCTTATCTATTTACTTACTTACTTATTTACTTATTTAATTACTTACTTACTTACTTATTTATTTTATTAATAAATTTAATATTTTAAAGTATAAAAAAGAAGTTTAAAGATTTATTTAAGAGTAAATTAATAGAGATCTAGTAAATTCTAAGTATATATATATAGATTAGCTATAAATTAAAATAAATTATATACTTATAATATAAACTCTTATAGTTATAAGAAATTAAATATTAAGTTATTTTTTTTTTTTTTTTTTAAGAGAGTTTTAATAAATTTAAATTTACTTATAATAAAATATAATATAGCTTATAATTAGTTACTAGTTATAATATTTCTAATATTTCTAATAGATATTCTATTATATTATACGAGTAAAGATCTATAAATTAAAATTATAATTTTTTTTAATTAAGACTATCGAGTAAATTTAATAAGCGATCTTTAATAAGCGATTTTTAATAAGCGATATTTAAGTATCTGTTATAGATTTAGTATATTTTAGAGAATTCTTACTATTTAGATAGAGGTTTACGCTCTTTTAACGCTACGATTAGCGATAAAGCACGTTTTCCGTAATAATAATAGCAATACCAGTTCGATTCTGAATGTGACTCGGATAGTCTAAATAGGTTACTTAACTACACTCGGATTTGATGGAGACTTATAACTTTTATGCCTTTCTAAAGCTATACGTACCAGGCTGCAAGTAGCTTACGGGGTCACACCCGAGGAGTTTCTAAATACGATATACGTGTAGGTCAGCGTATGAGGATATACGCCATTTTTCAAAGTGTGTAATTATTACGGATTTAGTATACTTTAGAAGATTCTTACCGTTCAGATAGGGGTCCACGCTCTTTTGGCGCTGCGGTTAGCGATAAAGCACGTTTTCCGTAACAGTATCTTATCTTTTAATAATTATAAGACTAAATTTAACTATTTTTAAAGTATTAAAAAGCGTAAGTTACGAATTATAATTTGAAAATAATAATCTAAAATTTTAATAGAAAATAGTAAAGTTATTAAGAGGTTAAAAGTAGAATAAGAGATATTTTAATAATTACGAACGCTAATATATTTATTCGTAATAATTTAATCGATATAATTAAAGAGCTTAGATCTAATAAATTTATAATTAATTATATATATAAATTTAAAATTTTATAACTTAACTCTATCTTATTCTTTTATATATATTAATAGTTTAAATAAAATATCGTATATTATTTAAATATATATCTCGTTAAAATAAAAGTAGATTATATATAAGCTCTTAGTAAAAATATCTACTATATTAAATCTATAGACGACTATTATAATACTATAGAATTAGTTATTAAAATAGACTATAATAGTAAATTATTAAAATAAATAATAGTAATAGCTATAATAGTTATAATAGTTATATTTAGATTTAAATTTTAATAGTACGTAAAAAAAAAAAAAAAAAAAAAATATGAATAAAAAGGATTTGCCTCAAATGGAACATCGTAATAGCCGACTTTCTTTGTCACTTGATAACTCATCTGCGCCGAACGTCGGTACTGACCCATCTATATAGCAGTCACGAGCCCAGTTTGAGTTTTAAAGGACATCTGATACGCTTCTATTTGACAAAATAACCCGCTCACTGTCAAGCCGTTTACGATGCGATTCAACGCTGTCCCTCTGGACCTTCTCACTTGCAGCCCTCTTGTCCTTTCAGAAGATAAGCTGACCTTGTCAACTTGCTCTTGTTGACTACAGCTGTCGAGGCGATGAATATTTCTCTATTGGTGGATTGGTGGCATATGCTGTGCGCAAGAAACCTTGTCAAGCATCTCAATCCTGAATGATGTAGGCTAGCTCACTAACCGCTAACTGAGCATACGTCGCTATAGCAATACAAATTTCTTCTCACATCATCACTTTTCCATAGAAATACTGTCCCTGTTCAAACTACAAACTTCTGTACCGCTCTTGATCTCCAAATTCGTGTCACGAAAACACCAGGAGTGCTAGTGGGTGGATGAGCGATCAGAAAGACTGTTATACACAGAGGGATAGACACTGCAAAGTAAAGCCCAAAGATTCTCCCGCCTAGCGCAATAGTATCATTCATACTGAAGAGACCTGACACAAATGTCAAAGGTATAAAACTCAGGGCTAGATAAGTTAAGCGTGAGATATTTCTGGTCTCTGTGAGCGACCGTCTGCAATCAATTGTCTGAATCAGTGAAGTACTGATGGACACAAGAGCTTCCAGCCGGCGACTGTAGGTGTCAATGCTCAAAGCAATCTGCTTGTAGTCTTCTGTTAATAGGGCGCTGTATTCCATGTCGTCGTCCTTAGCCATGCGGTATCTGAGAAATTCGATGGTATACCGAATTTTATCAGCTGTTGCCATGCTGCGACGGGCCCATTGCTGAAGAGTGTATACGTCGGCATTGAGTGTTGTGATCTGTCCGAGTGCAGCTAGGGCAGTGCTGGGGGAGTACTCATATTGCTTGATGCTATGATACATCAACTCCAAATACGTCATCCACTCCGCAGCGATCATTCTTAAAGGATAAATTGATAAGGAAAATAAGGTTGGACAGTTCACATCGAATCCCTGAGGCTGTTCAATGCCCCAATAGAAGATGATAGATTCTAGTGGGGAAGACCGTCTTTGGCCAGATTCAGAATCAATGTTGTCAGAGAACGAGGGATCTGAGAGGAAATCCTGGAATCCGCCTTGAAACAGCCGTGTCTGAAGTGTGAGGGTACTCGTACTTGCTTTCTCATTGTCCCGATGTCTTAATATGTAAGAATTGCTTATAGGAGGGTCGACAAGAACTAGTCCTATTCAAATATAAGTCTTCGTGTTAAAATACCTCTGTGACAGATGAGACCTCTCTTACCTAGCCAGAGCCCATCTTTTCCCTCGGTCTTCAAGGTTGAACAGCAATGCCGTGCGAGTCCGACATTAATTCCCTTGAGTTGTGGTAGTATCTTCACTTTTCGTGGTACGTTCATATCTCGAAGCAACACTTGCTTGGATTCCACGTTCTCAAATTCAATCACGCGGTGGTAGTGAAGATTCAGAAAGTTTTGAGACCTCGTTGTAGACGGTAAAGTGGTCGTTGAGGGTCTTGTTGTCGCTATATCGATTTGAAAGGTATCAATGTGGGATGCGAAGAACAAAGGGTCGATATCTAGCAAGGAGCCAAGCGTCTCGATGACATCGCTGGACAGATCCTCAACGATCAGAAGCCGGCCACAGAGATCGTCTCTTTCTTTGGCTGTGTTACGTAACAGTGACGTAAGATCGTCAAGGTCAAGGCTCTGACGACTTGGCGAACCAGGTGCAGAGGAGAATCCTAGACAGATAATGCGACAAGCGTATTGGCTAACGGTGTCACTTTGGAGGAATCGACACAAATCTTGAAGACATGGATTCCGTTGTGTCCGTGCTGCGACAAAGGATTTGTATGACCTGGTTTGGTCCTGGTTGCTAGTTTTACTCATGCCTGAAGCTTACTTCTGCGAACGTGCTCGAAGTCCTGATGAAATTTAGATTGAGGTTGAGAATGATGTGAGATACTCTGGAATTTGATTCTTTTATGTGATTTCTGCAGTCAAAAGCCTCCTGTATCTTTCACAGCCCTGCACTGCCCCGCCTTGCCCCGCCTTGCCCCGCCTTGCCCCGCCTTGCCCCGTCAATTTCGCTTCACTTTTCGATGCCCCGTTAATTTCCAATCATAGAGCCACTCAATTCTTACCTTCATGCACTTTGGTGCCCAAGCATCATCTTGTAAGCCTGAATAGTTGGGGCGTATCTCGAGGCTTCGCTTTTCCTCCTTGCGATCTTAAAATTTATCTCTTGTTCGGTCAGCTTCCATGCTTATCCATTGCTGACATTGCTGTTGGAAATGATCTATACGTATCACTGTGCTCGCCGCTGCCAACAAGCCTAATGGGAGCGATTTCCGACTTCGTCGCGGCCTTTAGTCGTGACGCCGAGAAATATAAGACTTTAGAAAAAGAAGTGAGCGCACGTTGTGAAGAAGCACTATGCGGCATAGAATTTTTGTGGCAATCTCGGGTGAAGGCAGCCGAATCGCTGGAGAAGAAACTAACAGGTCGCATCGATGAGTACAGGGATGAATCCGAGAATATCGCTGATATCAAGGATTTGGTAGCTGGAAGGATCATCTTGGCCTGCTGGCTCGATTTCAAGCACGTTGAAAAGACTCTGAGCCAGATCTTCAACGTCAGAGGTCAAATTCAACATCCAAAGCATGGGCGGAATGCAGTAAGCTTCAGGGCACGGTTCCGCGGTTATGATGGACTCCATTTCCATGTGACACTGCAAGGTCTCTCAGATCAGCAATCATGGAACCCGATCATTGAAATCCAAGTGATGTCCGCTTTCATGTGGGGGTTTATGACATTGGAACATGATATTGAATACAAGAAATTACACGGAGAGCCCGACGAGGATCTGCTCTCATATCTGAATTTGCTCAAAGGAGTTGCAAATCTAGGAGAGATAGGCCTCCAGATGTATGACAAGCAATTCTTCCCCGTCGCGAAGCTCTCCTCTCCACAGGGTGTCAATCCAGACTTGCAAAAAACAATACGGACTGTAGTAGCTGACGTGGGGCTTGATGAAAACGATAAACAGTGCCTACGCGATTTACGATCTACAGATCCTCGACTCGACAAGGAGAGAATCGAGCACAGCAAAGACCGTCTGCTAGAAGGTTCCTGTTCCTGGATTTTTACAGACTCAGCTTTTGATGATTGGTGGAATCGTGATGACTCCCGGTTGCTTTGGATACATGGTGATCCAGGCAAGGGAAAAACCATGATGATGATAGCACTCATTTCCGAGGTGTCAAAAAGGCTGGACGATCGGCCTGGATCCAATGTGCTGGCGTATTTCTTTTGCCAGAACACCAGTAAGGATCTCAACACTACGGTTTCAGTCCTCAGGGGGTTGATCTATCACCTTGTCGATCAGGAAAGGAAGCTCATCCGTCACGTACGGAAAAGTTATGACATCGCAGGAAGACCACTGTTTGAAGATGGAAATGCACTGAATGCCTTGCGGATGGTGTTCTCGGATATTTTAAAGGACCCGAGCCTCGGAAATGTCTACTTCATGGTAGATGCTCTCGACGAGTGTGATCCTGAGATACTTGAACTTTTGAAGTCCGAAGTATCGCCCAAAATCAAATGGCTCACCACGAGCCGCAACGAGCCAGCTTTCATAGAGCGGCTTGGGCGTGACCACCGACTGCACACCAGTCTTGAGCTAAATTCATTGCATGTCGCTCGTGCTGTCGCGAATTTCATTGACTACAAAATCGATGAATTGGCAGGTTGGAAGTCGTACACCAGCGAGCTGCAGGTCTTTCTTCGGAAGTCGCTGCTTGAAAAGGCAGAAGGAACTTTCCTTTGGGTGGCTTTGGTTTGTAAGGAGCTGAGCAAGGTACGGCCGCAAAGAGCGAAGTCCTGGCTTGAAAAGACCCCATCAGGACTGGAAACACTCTACGAAAGGATGCTTAATCAGATCCTTCATCAGAAAGACAAACATGATATCAAACTCTGTCGACGGATCCTTTGCTCAATCACTTTTGCTTTTAGGCCGTTACGTTTGGGAGAAATCGTCGTCTTTGCTAGCATCCCGGAGTCAGAATTAGAGGATCTAGTGAGTGGCTGCGGTTCTTTCATCACAGTCCGGGAAGGGACAGCATATTTGGTACATCAATCGGCAAAAGACTACTTGAGCGACGGAAAAAGAAAAGGTGTTTTCCATTCGGGACAGGAAAATGAACATGCCAAGACAGCCCGTCTCTGCTTAGAGGTTATGTCGAACACATTGAAGAAGGATATATGCGATCTCAAAATGCCAGGAGTTTGTCTCAGCGACGTTAATGAGAGCAGAATAGGAGCTCATATTCCATTCCACGCGCAATATGCATGTCTTTACTGGGTTGACCACCTCCAGCAAGTTAGCCCTACTAAGCAGGAGACACTTTTTCTGCGCGAAGGTTGCCAGGTCTACACGTTCTTCGAATGCCACTTTCTCCATTGGCTTGAAACGCTTAGTCTCATGAGCAAGGTGTCTGAAGCTGTAATTGCGATGACATCACTATGCTCCATACCTGAGGTGAACGCTACTGAAATCGCTCTTCGAATTCTATATACTAATTTCGCCCATTTCTAGTCCCGAATGAGCACCGAGTTGTTTTCCTTTGCGCAAGATGCATGGAGATTCATTCTAGAATTCAGATCCGTTATGGAAATCGCACCGCTGCAACTCTATAACTCTGCTTCTATTTTCAGCCCAGAAACAAGTATAGTCAGGCGTCTTTTTTCCAATCAGATGCCAAAGTGGATTGATACTGCATCGAAGGCTGAGAAGAACTGGACGACTTGTTTACAAACGCTTGAAGGTCATTCGGATAGGATCAATGCGGTGAGCTTCTCGGCTGACGGAAAGTTGTTGGCCTCTGCATCTAATGATGGAACCGTCATACTTTGGAATCCTATCACAGGAGTCTTGCAGCGCACACTCAAGGCAAGAAGGTCGATCTTCGCGTTGGTCAGGCATCTTTCAGAGCCCGTTTCCACCGTAGCGTTCTCGCCTGACGGTCAGTTGATAGCCAGTAAGTCTTCCGAACGTATTGAAATTTGGAATCCAATCACAGGACAGTCCTGTGGCAGTCTTGAGACTGAACACTGGTCGAGTACGATGTCGTTTTCGCCTATTGGTCAGCTATTGGCATCCGACTCTTGGTTTGCTATCAAACTTTGGGAACCAATCACAAAAGAGTTGCGAGGCACATTGGAAGGTCATTCCAAACTTATTACTGCAATAAGTTTTTCGCCTGATGGGCAACTATTGGCCTCTGCGTCTTGTGACAAAACTATCAGGCTTTGGAATCCAATCACAGTAGATTCGCGATGCATACTTGGAAGTCATGAGGAGCAGGTCAACGCAGTAGTCTTTTCACCTAACGGGCACCTGCTAGCCTCCGCATCTGAAGACAAAACCATAAAACTTTGGAATCCGATTGAAGAGAAACTACTGTATACGTTCGAAGGCCATTCAAGCGGGGTTAACAGGGTAGTTTTCTCGCCTAACGGGCCGCTGCTGGCCTCGGCATCGAATGATAGTACCGTCAGACTTTGGGATTCAGACAAGAAAGAATCACGGGGTGTGTTTGACGGTCATTCGAGCCCGGTTAACATGGTAGTCTTTTCGCCTAAAGGGCACCTGCTAGCCTCCGCATCTGATGACAAAACCATAAAACTTTGGGATCCGGTCAAAAAGTTACGGGGATCGTTGGAAGGTCACTTAAGCCGGGTCGAGGCAGCAGTTTTCTCGGTTGATGGGCTCTTGGCCTCTGCATCTCGTGATAATACTGTTAGACTTTGGGATCGGATCATAGGAGACTCGCGAATCACATCTGATGATCCGATCATAGAAGACTCGCGAATCACATCTGATGTGAATCATTCGGATAAGGTTAACGCGGTAGTGTTTTCGCCTGATGGTCAACTAGTAGCCTCTGCCTCTGATGATAATACTATCAGGCTTTGGGATTCAACAGGAGAGTCGCGAAGCAAACTTGAAGGCCACAGCAATCCGGTCACCACGATAGCTTTCTCGCCTAATGGTCGGCTGTTGGCATCCGGATCTGGTGTTTTTTCACCTAATAATGAAGATTACACCATCAGGCTTTGGGATCCACTCACAGGAGAGTCGCGAGGCAAGCTTGAAGGCCACAGCAATCCGGTCAATACGATAGCTTTCTCGCCTGATGGTCAATTATTGGCGTCCGGAGATACTGGAGGTTTCTTCCAACATTTCAACGTCAGGCTTTGGAATCCATTCACAAGAGAGTCGCGACGCATACTTGAAGGTCATGAGGGAGAGGTCAGAGTGGTAACCTTTTCGCCTAATGGTGAATTGTTAGCTTCTGCATCTGGGTTAGACTCTCTTGGAGATCCTCATGGCCCACCTTATGATAACACACTCAAATTTTGGGATCCAATCACGGGAGCCCTACACGGTACGCTTGAGGGTCATTTGGAAAGTATTGTCAGAATAGTCTTTTCGCCTGACAGAAAAATTCTGGCCTCTGCATCTCTTGATGACATCGTCAGACTTTGGGACGTTGAGAAGAAGATCTTGCTTCATCAGATCCCACATCAGTACACCGGAAGAATGATCTTTAATGAGGATGGGTCGCGACTGGTATTAGATAGTAGAGTCTTCGAAATCTCGTCTACATCTTTGACTGACTTTCCTCAGGAGCGAACTTCAACAGATGGTTCGTATGCATTAAGCATCAATCATGAGTGGGTGTCCTGGAGAGGTCATAACATTCTTTGGCTTCCATTCAATCATCGTCCGAGCGCGTATGCATTCAGAGACAATACGCTTGTCATGGGAAGTTGGGGCGGTCGAATGACTTTCGTTGCATTTAGTACGACAGTTCTTCCGTTCTGAAGTTAGTGTAAGGGCCATGAGGTCTCTGGGCATGAGGCGGCCTGTCAGAAGTCCAGGGATCCAACATACATCTAGGCCAGATTCGGGAGACTATCCCTCTGGTGCAGCTGTGCGGCTATAGCAGTCGCATAGTAAGTTTTCTTGGCATGGGGGTGCACTCTCCCCTGCTAAATATGCTGCCTCTGAGGATTCCCACTTGGGTTCCTCAGGATTCAGTCTATCTAGTAACTAATATACGAGTTGCTCAGTCACGCATGCCTAGACCCCGTTACATTTCTGAATCCTTCAACTCTCGCTATCATCGACACGATAGTAAGGGGGACGTGCCCGTCTGACAACAAACTATCACTCTGTGACTCTCCTTGTCACTACCTACCTACCAATTGACGCCGGCGTCGAGCCAATCAATCGAATCATCAGCTACAAAGTCGTAATGGCTTCCTCAGCGGGAGCAAGACGACAACTTACCTCGAACCCCAGTGACAGCACTCTCGGGGAGACCGCTGGATCTGATGTCGTCGAACCAGTCGATACACGAACAATGCCGAAGAATACGCAGGATTCCAGGCCTATCGAGCCCGTCGACGACAGGCGTCGCTGAGCTTCGAGATACAAGGGACGGCAAAGAGACTCACTCCCAGTCTTAAGACAAAAGACCCGAAACCATACAGGGGCGAGACTCCGGAGGAACTGGACGACTTTCTATACGAATGCGAGCGACAGTTCGATGCTAAGGGTTTCACGACTGAAGAAGACCGCGAAGGCGAGACGCCAGCGGATCGAGTGCATCAGAAGGAAGACACGAAGAAGAAAGTTGCATACGCTACAGGCTTTCTCGTGGAAAGAGCTAAGACTGACTGGATGTCTTGGTTGCTGCAGTTCCCATTAGGAGCTGATTCGTGGACGCATTTTAAGACATTGCTACGCGAGTTCCTCGAAGGGGACAAAGAAGAAGCATATGCGGAAGGCAGTCAGAAATTGACAAATGCTAGACAGCGAAAGGGTGACTCCGTCAATGAATACTATGACTACACTTACAACTGCACATTCGTCTTAGGGCCCTAGACAAGGAACGATCATTCACCGATCAACGGTTCTTCGACTACTTCCGAGCACGACGGCTTCAGGAATACAGACAAAGCTAGACGAGCTGATTCCTGGGCCAAAGACCATGCATGAATTATTGCACCAAGTTCACCGTTATGAGAAGACGGCAAGAACTCACGCACAGAAGGATGGGAATAAAGATAAGTCTCGTTCTGAGGGGTCTACAAAACCCCAACACTTGAAGAAGGATAACAAGTCCGGTCGAGCAGCAAATCACGATCAAAAGAAGAATCGTGATGATAAGAAGGACTCAAGCACTAAAGCTCCCTTCGTTATGTGGAAAGACAAACTGTCTGACGACGTTCGAGACCGCCGCTGGTAAGATCAGGTGTGTTTCAAATGTGGTTTGCCGGGACACAAGACTCGTGACTGCACAGCTAAGGATCAAACATTGCATGACTCACAAGCATTGCTCGAAGCGGCAAAAAACAAGTAGGCACAGCAATGGCTCCGACCGCTGTGCCACTACGAGGGGCAACTATCACTACCCAATTCGTTGACGAATCCGAGCCAATGGATATCTCGTCGAATGAGGCTAGTCTGACTCGAATTCTCGAATCGAACTCTGAGTCGGATGTCGAATCGAACCCACCGCCAGCTGTCAAAGCAGAGCCCATTGTCGATGTAAGGGTGTGGGCGGCCAAGGTTCATGCTGTGACTCAGCGGATCAAAGAACTGTCCAAAATGGATAGTATCTTCATCAGGAATACCCTAGTGCTGAACGCCAGGGGTAAGACCAAGTCCTTTAGTGCGCTGGCTGACAGTGGTGCTGAAGTGAACAACATCAATCGTGTAACCGCTCAAAATTTGGGCTTGCCGATTCTCAATACGGACATCGGACTTAGTGCTATCCATGGCGAGGCAGTTAAGACCTACGGGATGCATTATATCGAATTTCAGCAGGAGGACCAACAAGGTCGAGTTCGCTACTTTCAGGACACCTTCCTCGCTGCAGACATCAACACTCGAATGATTCTTGGCATGCCATGGCTGACCATGGCGAACGCCAATATCGATTGGTCTAAGAGATCGTTCCAGTGGAGGACATACACTGCAGCAGTGGCTCTTACGACCACTTGCCGAGCGGATGTCATCGATCCAAAGGGGTTTGCTAAGCTGGCCCTTGACAAAGAAGCACACTGTTTTGTAATACATGCGCGTCAAGTGACCACCACTAATGAGCCTCCTGTTCATAGGGATCGTCAGCAACACATCGCTCAGGCAGTAATGTTGTCACTGAGGCTGTGAAGCTACCGTCGGAGTACAGCGAGTACTCTGATGTCTTTTCGGACAGAGGTGCTGCCGAGCTACCAGAGCATGGACCTGCAGACCACGCCATCGACCTCATGGATGAGCGACAGCCGCCCCACGGTCCAATCTACAACCTGAACGAGGTAGAGCTCGAGACCCTACGAGGGTACATCGAGAGTAACCTTGCCAATGGCTTCATACGGCCATCCACTTCACCGGCGGGGTCACCAATCCTCTTCGAAAAACCGGTGGGGGCTTACGCCTCTGTGTGGACTATCGAGGACTGAACCTGATCACGATCAAGAATCGGTACCATCTCCCTCTCGTCGGGGAATCAATTGATCGTCTGGCCATGGCCAAGAGATATACTCAATTGGATCTCACTGCAGCGTACCACCGTCTTCGTATCAAGGCGGGGGACGAATGGAAGACTGCGTTTCGGACACGCGACGGCCACTTCGAATATCAAGTCTTGCCATTTGGGCTCACAAATGCCCCTGCAACGTTTCAAGCGTACATCAATCAAGCATTGGCTGAGAAGCTAGATGTCTTTTGCATTGTTTACCTTGATGACATTCTCATTTACACGCAAGACACTGGTGCCAAGCACGTCGAGGCTGTAAAGTGGGTTCTGGACAAATTGAGAGAGCATGGCCTGTTGATCAATCTCCAAAAGTGCAGGTTCGGCACAGACAAAGTACACTTCCTAGGCTATGTCATCGCCCCTACGGGAGTGAGCATGGAGGAAGACTGAATCCAGTCAGTCAAAAACTGGCCAGAACTGAAATCCGTACGCGAGATTCAGGTCTTCGTGGGCTTTGCGAATTTCTATCGCAGGTTCATCAAGAGGTTTAGCAGAATCGCTGCTCCCCTGACGGAGTTGACTAAGATGTCACCGTCACGAACAGACACAGACTCGCACGCCCGAGTAGTCTACAACGTGCAGAGGAATGCTAGCATAGCATTCAGAGGCACAGTGCAGAGAGGTGTAGTTGTACCACCTGGAGGCACCCGAACAGGCACAGACTCGCACGCCCGAGTAGTCTCCAACGTGCAGAGAGATGGGGTTGTACCATCTAGAGGCACAGTGCAGAGAGATGTAGCTATTGCATCTAGAGGCACCAAGACGAACGAGAATGACTCCAAGAGTTCGTTTGTTCTTACACCCGAGGCGAAGAATGCTTTTGAGGAATTGAAGACAGCTTTCACTACCGCACCGGTACTTAAGCACTTCGCTCCGGAACTACCAATACGTGTAGAGACTGATGCATCGGGCTATGCCATTGGCGGAATCCTGAGTCAGTTACACAGCGGAGTATGGCACCCAGTGGCATACTACTCGCGCAAACAGATCCCGGCCGAGACCCGGTACGACACGCACGATAAAGAGCTTTTGGCTATCGTCGAGTCATTCAAGCATTGGCGTCACTACTGCGAGAGTAGCCGTCAGAAGATTGAGGTGTTGACAGATCATCACAACCTCAAGAATTTCATGAGCACTACGCGTCTGAACAGTCGTCAAATTCGATGGGCACAAGAGCTTAGTCGTTATGACTTTGCCATCGAATATCGTCAGGGGAAACACAATCCCGCGAATCCACTAAGTCGGATCCCTGACTACGAGCAGGATGATGATATCACCAAGAGTGAGAAATATCATCTGCTTGATGAGCTGAAGCACACTCTACGTGGGTTCCGTGCTGTGGGGCGGTCTGCCTTCATAGCAGGCTGCTTTCAAATGCTTGTTACCGGCACCAATGGAGTGCCTGGTGTATGTGAACAGTGGGCTCGCATTCGAGCCACTGTTGCTACCGAAGACCCTGCGGGAGATTCCGTCAAGGACCAGTCTTTCGATGATCAACTCGAAGAGTTAACTTTGGAAGACGATCATGCGAAGAGCGTCGTGGAGCAATTGAAGTCATCCACAATTAACTCTCTTAGCGGCCTAAGTGGCCAACCATACACTCTTGCTGGAGGCAGACTGTATTACGACGGGCGAATCTATGTCCCTGAGGCGCTTCGAGATGTATCATGGAACGCTACCATGATAGTCCGTTAGCTGGCCATTTCGGTGCTGAAAAGACTCAAGCACTTATCCAGCGCAAGTATCTCTGGCCGAAGCTTGCCAAATATGTCAATGAGCATATTGCTTGTTGCTCTGTGTGTGCGATGATCAAGTCGTCCAGGCACAAACCGTACGGCAAGCTAACACCCTTGCCGGTCCCTACTCACAAGTGGAAGGACATCTCATTGGACTTCGTGACTGGGCTGCCCTTATCCGAGGATTGGCGTGGGCATACGTACGACTCAATCCTCGTAATTGTGGACCGTCTTACGAAGATGTCACATTACATAGAACCTGATTCACTATCATGGATTACCGGACTCGATAGTAACGGACCGTGGGTCGCTATTCACCTCTCAGTTCTGGTCTAGCCTTGCATACTTTCTGGGGGTGAAGCGGCGCTTGTCGACTGCATTTCACCCTCAGACCGATGGCCAGACTGAGCGACAGAACAGTACCATGGAACATTACTTGCGAGCATTCATCTGCTGGGAGCAGGATGACTGGGTGAAGTGTTTAGCCACGGCGGAATTTGCTTACAACAATGCAAAGAAATCCATCATTGGCCTGTCGCCATTCGAGGCTAATCTTGGCTATGAACCAAGGATATCTTGGGACGAGGATATCGATCCGAAGTCTCGCTCTCGCGCTGCAGTTGACAACGCCAACCATCTGTTCACACTTATAGGTGTGTGTAAGGATACTATCCTGGCTGCACAGCAGTCACAGGAAGAATACGCCAACAGACACCGAAAGTCTCGAGACTACAAGGTGGGCGACCGCGTCTGGTTAAATACTAAGTACATTAGAACCAAGCGGAACAGGAAGCTGGAGTTCAAACACTTCGGTCCATTCCTAATCACAGACGTTATCGGATCGCAGTCCTATCGACTGGAGTTGCCGAGCGGCTGGCGAATTCACAACGTCTTTCATGTGTCCTTGCTGGAAAAGGACTCTTCAAAACAGGGGGAGGTAAGCCAATGCCTAGAGAACATGGAATTCGACGAGGGCGATGCACATGACTACGTGGTCGCTGGCGTTGTGGATAGTGCAGTTTTTGAACCAGGCGAGGATGGCAAGGCAGGAGGCCTATACTATCAAGTTCACTGGGAAGGATATCCTGACTCAGAGGATACATGGGAACCTTACGAGGGAGTCTCCCATCTACGGAAGTTGTTAGGTAAGTTCCATAAGGAGCACCCTAACAAGCCTACAGCCGAATCAGTGGTCACCGGAAGGAAGCCACAACGACGTATTTCAAAGTGTCAGGCCTGATGCTGTCATAGGCCTTGGCGCTGCTTGCGCCAAGGCGCCGACATCGCATGTGTTACGTCAGGGTCCCTTTTAGGGTCCAATTTCAATAACGTACCCCGTATACTTAGGGGCTTGGCGGATATAGATCTACTTTATATACCCCGAAATTCTAATATTTCTTAGAGATTAATTCTACTATTAAATATATTATTAAATCCTATAACGATATTACGTCTTTTATAATCTATATTTATTAACTAATTATTAATAAACTACGTCTTTATAATTCTAATCTCTTTATCTTTTAAAGAAAAAGACTTATTATTATTACGATATTATATTTATCTTTAAATTATATAGTAAAAAACGAAAATAATATCGAGAGTCGCTATAGCGTCGATAATAAGTTCGAGAATTTTTTATTAATAAAAGATCTTATTATAGAATAACGTCTTATAATTATTAAAGTCGAAAATTATTATCTAAAATAAGAATAAGAATTAACTATATTAAAGATCGATCTATAATCGCGAGCTTTATAACGCTAGCTTATTATTTATAACTAATAAAAATCTACTTATATTAATTATTATTATATCTTTAGCGAATATATTAATTAAGACGAAAATACTTTATTTAAAAAAAAAAAAATTTATAAGAGTATTAGTAAAAGAGAGTATCTACGCTAATTTCGCGAAGTCGAAATTAAGTTTCTTATAAATTCTAAATATTTTACTATTAACTAATTAAGAATTATTTATTATATATAATTTTTAAAAGATAACTTTAATATTTAATAATATAAATACTATTAAATCTATAATCTAGAGAATATAACTTTTAAATTTTTTAAATAGTTTCTATTTAATTTAATAGCGAATTTAATAAATTATTATTTTCTTATTTATAAAAAGTAGAAAAAGACTAAATAACGCTTTAATTAGAAGATATTTATTTTTAAAATTTATCTAAAAAAGCTAGAGATTTATTTATTTTTATTTTTTAAGAAATATTAAATTAATTTCTTTTTAGCTAAATTTAAATTAGAGCTTAAGAATAAGATCTTAAATACTAGTAATATATCGAAATAATAAAAAAAAAATCTTATTTAGACTATTATATAGAAAAAGATTTTAGAATATATATACTTTAATAGCGATTTCTATTTAAAAATTTTAAGAAGATTTACTAAGAATAAGTCTTTAGAGAATTAAATTTTAAAGTCTAAATTAACTTTAAACGATAACGCTTATATAGTATATATTTAAGATAATAATATAAAGTATAAAGTTAAATTCTTTAACTCTAATTATAAAAAGAATAATTATTTTTATTATAATAAATAGAGTTATTAGATATCTAAGTATCTAGATTTTTAATAAATTATCTATTATTAATATTAATATAATATTAATAAAAAAAGATTTAATCTTATAATTATTTTAAAAGCGAGATAAAAATAATAATTAATAGAGATAATTTCTTCTATTTTTATAAAGAGATAGATAAAGCTTTAGAATAAATAGAAATAACTTATTACTCTATTCGATATTAAAGTATATATTAATTTAATTTTATAAAAATTTATAATTTAATAGAATTTAAAATTTTATAATATTATTTTATTATAATTAAAAGCGCTAAGTAATTAAAGTATATATTATTATAACGCGTATTAGCTAGATTATTAATTAATAAATAATTAAAATTAAAGTAAAAAGTATAATATACTCTTTTATATTATTAATTAAAAATATCTTAATATTATATTAAATATATTCGAGTTAAATTAATTATAAGTATTATTAAATTTAATAACGAAGTAATAATAATTTTAAATTAACGCTAATAAATTATAAATTAAAGAATTAATTAAATTTATTTAAATTATTAAATAAAAATTAAATATATTTATAATTATATATATCGCGATAATGCGAAGCTAATTAAAGAATAAATATAATCTAAAGCTCTTTTAGAAGTTATTAGAATTTAACGATATTTTTTTTAATAAAAAAGTAAAGATTTTATCTACGCTTAAGTAGAGAAATTATATTATTAAAATTAAAAATAATAAAAAGCTACTATATAACTTTTTATATAATTTATCTTAAATAAAATTAGCGAAGCTATAATATTATTTAAAAAAATTTCTTTAAAAAAGCTAAATCTATTACTCGACTTTTTTAATTAAAATATTAATTCTTTTTATTCTTAAAAAGAATAGAAGACTTTATTTTTATATTAATTATCGAAGTTTAAATATAATAATTATTAAAAATCGATACTCGCTATCTTTAATTATTAAGATTTTAAATTACTTATATAAATCTAAAATCTTTATAAAATTAGATTTTAAAAATATCTACTATTAAATTTAGATTAAAGAAAATAATAAGATAAAAATAGCATTTCGTAGTTATTATAACTACTTCGAATATTTAATTATATCTTTTAAACTCGCTAATATATTAATAATTTTTTAAATATATATTAATAAAGCTTTTATAAATTTAGTAAATATAATATATATAATATATTTAAATAATATTTTAATTTATAATACTAATTTAGCGAAGTATTAATAATATATTAAATAAATACTTAAGCGTTTATACTAGTTTTAACTATATATTAATTTTAAAAAATATTAATTCTATATTAAATAAATTAAATTTCTAAAATTTATTATATTTATCGAAGATATTATAATAGATTAAAAATATATTACTATTATTAAAAAGTAATTAAAATTAAAAAATTATTAAGATATATAAGTCTTTTTAGATTTTATTAATTTTTATTAATAATTTATTTATAGCTATTTTAGTATAATAACGTTATTTACTAATTTACTTAAAGAGAGTAAAAATAATAAAAAACTTAAATTGCTAGAGTGAATAGATAGCGCTAAGCTAACGTTTTAATAGCTTTAAAATACTTTTATAATCGCGCTATTTCTATATTATTACGATTTAAATTTAAAGCTATATCTTAAAATTAATACTTTTAATTTTAATATAGAAATTATACTTTTATAATTAAATAAGAATAATTACTAATAATTAGTAATATTCTAATTTAAAAAAAAAAAAATTATAAAGTAAAATTATAAGATTTATAATTAAGAGCTATTTGCTATTATAGTATTTATAAAGTAATAACGTTATTATCTAGAAGATAATACGTTTTATATTAAAATCTTAATAAATTATAATAATTTTAAAAACTTTATAATAAGAAAGAAATTAAATTTTAAATAAACTCGTTAAACGCTAAAATTAGTTATTTATAACTTTAAAATTTTTTATTAAATAAATAAATTAAATTCTATTAACTTATTATTATAACGCTCTAATTATAAAAGAACTTCGTTATTAAATATTAAACTACTATTAATACTATAGAATAAATTTATATTTTAAATTAGCGATAAATAATTATAAAGAGATAAAAAGATTATAGTAGCGATAATAGCGTTTATATTTTATATTATTAATATCTAGATAATTATTTCTAAAAGAGAATTTAAGATTATATAAGAGATTATTTATAATATATCTTAAAGACTAATAAAAATATTAATTTAAGATCTATAAGCTTATAATAATTAAATAAGCTCTTTTTAAATTAATATTAATAAGTTAATAATTAAGTATCGCGTATATAATTAAATATAAATCTTAGATTTTAAAAGACTATTAAAATATAATAATTATTTTTATATTTTTAAAAATAAGACTTTAAGAAAAGAGCTTATTATTAGAATTAGTATAGGTGCGATATTAGTATAGATAAGATAGAACTAGGATAATAAGGCTATCGAACTATATAGGTGAAAAGGAGATATGATATAATAGGGGATGTCTTCGCTAAGGCCCGCTAGCTATAGAGCTAAGAGGTATATTAAGAATACGCTTATAATACTACCCCCCTTCTTTATAAAATTATATTTCATAATTAATAAGTGAAAAGATAGAAAGATGAGTATATATATATACTTAACGTCTGAAAAAAATGATAAAAGTAGTAAAGAAATAATCGTATTCGAAATTTCTAGTATAATATCTTTCTTTATAGACGATATTAGAGACGATAGTAGCTCTCTTTACTTATACTATAGCGACGTCGCTAGCTCTAATTTAAGCGTATATAGAAAGTCTAACTAAAAGAAAATCGATATAATATAGCGAAAACTATATCTATAGACGTAGGGATAAATAGTAATAATTTCCGAATCTATGTCTAAGCGGATAAAATATTAATTAAATAATGCGACGTAATTAATCGAGGGCTCTCGAATCGAGTCGAGCTATAGACGCTAAAACTCTAATTTAATATTAAATAAGTTTCTTTATAAAATATTATATAATCGATATTAATAAAGGCTATTAACGGCGATAGTAAGGTTTATAAATAACGTATAATAACTTCGAAAGACCTTTAGACATATAAAAATAAGGGGAGCCTACTTAATGAATTTAATATGAGATTATTATTAAGTAATAAAGGCCTAAGGAATTAATTTGCGAATATAAAAAATGAGACTATTCTAAAAACATTAAATGGTTTTAATTCGTTTAAAAACGCGATGTTCGAGGATTTACCGGTGCTTACGCTAATTTTAACTGCATTTGCGTACTTAATAAGTCTATTACGTCTCTAATTATAGATAACTCTAATAATTAAGCTCGTATTTCTCCTTACTATTTATATCGAGATCGATGTATTTACTATACTTTTATATATAAGCCTAGTTCTTATTTATAAGATTCTCTATCTTAGTAAGACTTGAATCCTATATATTAAAAGTAAGGCGAGTTATAATCGAGATACCCTTCTTTACATCAACCTCGACCTTTACTTTTATATATTACTTCGCGAATCTTTAAATCTTCTTTTCGACGAATTCCTTAATAGATTATTAATATTAAAGCTATATTTTTATAATATATAAGTAAAGGCCCATGAATTAAATTCATGGAGTTGGATTTTTCATTTTTCTAAGTCAAATGGAGTTGGATTTTTCTAAGTCAAATGGAATTTTAGCCCTAGCCCTAAGTCAAATCGAACTCTGATCGCTTGCTGTGCGTTTTTGACCTACTTCCACCACTACAAAATTGATTTAATCTATATGATATACAGGTATATATATGCGGAGAGAGGCGCGCTAAGGCCTAATTAGGAAGGTGTATCGAGTGTGGAGGATTGATCCGTAATAATTGCCTATAAAAAATAGAGAAAGGTTATGTTCTTATGGCAAGAAGTATCGAAATACCGGAAAGAAATGGAGATAACGTGCTAATTAGTGGTGTGAATCCCACAATATCTTCTGCCGCAGTGAAATTTTTCGAATAATGAAATAGCTGTAGACATCGGATGGTTTCAATTCGTTCAAATATGCATTGGAGAGCATATGACGTGGGATCTTGGACATTTGCCTGTTGTAGTTCCTCCTCTTACTCCTTAATGTAGTGGGGATAACAGGCTAAGTTGCAGTGGTGTTCTCCGCTTACTGAGTGATGATTTGATGTGGAACCGTGGAGAGCATATGACGTGGGATCTTGGAGAGCTGAGCCGTGTTCTTGACGATGGTGGCCTTGTTGTCGCTTGGTTTCTCCGCAGTGTTCTCCGCATTTGCCTGTTGTAGTTCCTCCTCTTACTCCTCAATGCAGTGGGGATGACAGGCCAAGTTACAGTGGTGTTCTCCGCTTGCTGAGTGATGATTTGATATAGAATCGTGGAGAGTATATGACGTGGGATCTTGGAGAGCTGAGCCTGTTCTTGGTGCTGGGGGCCTTATTGTCGCTTGGTTTCTCCGCAGTGTTCTCCGTATTCGCCTGCTGTAGTGACTTCTCTTGCACTGGCTGAGTGGATTGATGTGAGACCGTGGAGAGTAGGCCTGTTGTGTTACTGCTGCTGATGACTGTCTCCGCAATATTCTCCGTAGTGTTCTCCGTATTCGCCTGTTGTAGATCCTTCTCTTGTTTAACTGAGTGCGAGGGTACCGAGGGTAAATGTGTTTATATTGGTGGAATTGGTAGAATTGGTAGAATTGGTAGAATTGGTAGAATTGGTAGAATAGTGGAAGAAGAATGGTTACACAAATAGGTGGAAGGATTATTATCCGATCCCGGACGCGTTTGGTGTGACTACAATATTTGAATGTTAGTTTAACCCACCTATCGCTGGCTTGGGAGGAGTATGTAGGGGAGGACGTATCCGTTCGGGCTCTTTTTAAGGGCCTTTCAACGCGTTTATGAGCAGTAGTAGATAGCTGTTAGGCTCGCTTACGGCCTCGATTGCCAGCAGTAGCGGATTCGCCGAGGGGTGGCCTGGGGGCGTTAGTAAGGGGCTCTAATTGGGCGAGGGGTACCGAAGACGATTGTGTTTATATTGGTGGAATTGGTAGAATTGGTAGAATTGATAGAATGGTGGAAGAATAACAAACAGGTGGAAGGATTATTATCCGATCCCGGACGCGTCTGATATGACTATTATAACTACCATATTTAAATATTCATTTAATTCACTAATAGTAGGCCAAACTTTATAATTTTTATAGCGTTAGAAAGCGTAAAGCGAGCTCTATAATTTGAGGAATTATGAAGTAACTGTATGTATCGTAAGCTGAGTACTTCAAAGTGTAAAACTTCTATATATAAATTTTTGATAAGGGAGGCGCGGAAGGGCTATCGGGCTGACTTAGCCGGTCTAATCAAAAAGCGTATAAGACCCGAATTTATAATTAGCTACACATACAAATTTAAGGTTTCCAAGCTCAGCCCTATCTTATTCTTTTATATATACTAATTTCTTTAACTAAGACATAGTTTAATTTCTTACTATTAGATAAATTAAGTTATAAAAACGAAGTTTCAATTTCTTTCATATATCGTTTATTAAACTCTTATTTCTAAGATCGTTAAGACTATTATTTCTAAAATTATATTCGATATACTTAATAAGATTATCGTAGAATTTAAGAAATAATTAACTTTCTTAATTTATTTTATCGTAAATATATTAATAGATTATTCTAAGAATAAATAAGAGTATCTTATATACATTACTTAAATAATCTAAAAGATTATCGACTATAGAGTATAAGCGATATCGTTATCTAATAAATATATACTAACTAGTTTCCTCTTTAAGTCTCGCTATAACGTAGATAATTTTAAAAGTATTAATAAGAAAATAATTATTATTATAAGTAAGCTTATCTTAGATTCTCATTTTTTAATTATTAAATGATATTAAATTAGTATCTATAAAGATAGGTAAATCTAGTAGTCTTAGACTAAGTAACTATCTAAGTAACTATCTAACTAACTATAATAATATTAATCGATATCGATTTACTCTAAATACCTCGAAATCTCGTAAAGTGAGTGAAGGTGGGGATGGGGGTGGAATAGAGATCTCAGGCGAGTTTTAGCCCTACATCTTCTATTATTATTCTAATATCTTCTCTTAATTAATATAAAATCGCTAATAAAGATTCTTAGTAGATAGAGAGCGCTATATACATAATATATAAAGTCGTAGCGAATTTAAAGGTAAATATCTCGTATATAGATCTTCGTATATAAGATAAAACTAATAACGATATATAGAAGAAGGCTAACTACGATATATAGGAGATCGTAGTCTAAAGAAAGTATTCTTATATCGACGATATAAAAGACGATATCTCGATATTAATATAGATAAATTTAAGTAAGAAATTAAAAAACTTATAATATATTAAATATAGATAAGAATGAAGTAAAGAGATCTCTAAAATTTCAATATTATAAAGGTAATAATAACTCGAGAAATATAGTAGATCTCTATATTAAGAGTGTGATGTCTGAAATAATATTATTTCTTTATAAGGGTTTATAATACTTATTTCTTAACTAATTAAATTGCTATAAATATAATAAATACTTTAAATAGTATTCTTTTAAGTAATAGAAAGTTCGTCGAGAGTTTATTATCCGATAATAGACTTTTTGCGAGAAATAAGACGAAGAAGAATATCTTTATAAGAACGTAGTAAGACAAGTTTTTATTCGTTTAAGATGCGGTAAAGAATATAAATACTATAAAGCGTATTCTTTAATTTAATATAGATTAATTATTTATAGAGGCTTCTATATAATAGAAATACCCAGCATTTTATTTATTAAGCTCGATCGCTTGCTTTAAGTAGAAAGTAAAAAAACTTATTAATTCTCTTCGCCGGGGGTATATAAAGAAGTCTTATTATAATATTAGAATTAGTATAAGTATAATACTAGTATAGATAAGATAGAACGAGGATAATAAGACTATCGAACTATATAGGTGAAAAGGAGGTATAATATAATAGGGGATATCTTCGTTAAGGCTCGCTAGCTATAGAGCTAAGGGGTGTATTAAGAATACGCTTATAATACTTATTAGTAAATACTATAATAATTTATTATTTAGATATTTTAGCGCTATAAAAACGTATAAGCTATTTATCTATAAATATTATTAAAATAAAAGCTTAAAGTAAGTTATCGACTATATTAAGATATATAATATTTATTAATAAATTAAAACTTCGCGATATTATCTCTATAGCGAATTAAGTTTATTTTCTATCGCTATTAAATTATAAAAGAAAATTTCTATAAACTTTATTATTAACTTATTAGCGAGTAAATATAAAAATATTATTTATAATACTATTCTAATTATAGTAAATTAATTTATAAAAATAATAAGATATATTTTTATATTTATTATAATCGATATCGCTTAGCTAGCGAAAGTATTTTATTTTAAAATAATATATCGCTATAATATATTAAATAATATTATTAATAATAGAGGCTCTATATTTACTAATAGCTTCTAATTTACTATTTACTTTTATTTTAAAATTAAGTAATATCTAAATATCGTCTTTTATTTATAAATTAATAAATAAACTAAGCGTTAAAATTAGATATTAAAATACTTTTTATATATATTTATTAATAATAAGTAAAATATTTAAGCGAAATAACTATTAATAATAGAGTTCGCTTATATAAATAATTAATATTTCTTTATTAAAATAATATCGTTCTTTCTAATATATAAATATTATTCTAAAATTTATTAGAAGATTAAGAATAACTTTATCGAGAGGGAGATACTCGCTATAAATAATAGAATAAAGAAGTTATAAATATTAAGAAATAAGATAATAAAGTATTTTTATAGCGTAATTACGACTTAGTTTAAATATTATAATAAAATATATTAATTTTAAAGTTATAAGATAAATAATTTAATAATATTAGCGATTAAGAATTTAAAGTAGAAATATTTAAATAAAAAGTTATTTTATAAATTTATAAGATTATTTTAAATTATAGATAAGATAAAGACGTAAATATATTATCTACTTCTATTCTCGATATATAAAATCTATAATATCTTTTATATATTATTATTTAAGTTTTATTATCTTCGCGATTATAATAATATAGCGAAAGTCTTTATATAAACTCTCGATCTTATTAATAATAATAAGCTTTAAAAAATTAAAAAAATTATTAATAAGATTAAATATAAGAAAGATATCTAATATAAAGTTAAATAAATTAATTAAGATAAAAAGTATAATTAATAACTATTAAATAATAAATTTATTAATATTAGCGAGTTAATCTAAGTCTATAAATAAGCGAATAGTAAATAAAAGTATTAAATAATAAATAATAAGTCTCTTATTATTAAAAAGCTTAATTAATTATATAAATTAACGATAAGTAAGTAAAGGCGATAAAATAAGATATAACTATCGATTAGATTAGATATATTTCTAGATAATACTTATACTATACGCGTACTTCTTTATATTTACTACTATTATTAGAAATAGTTCTTACGAAGACTCTACGGCTATTACGAGTAAGTATTTAGATTTAAATAGAGATATCTAACTATTAAGCGTAGATATCCTCGGAATTAGTTTTTTTAGCTGAGTTGCTAACAATGGTGTCTGCGCTTTATTTCCGGGTCAGTAGCCTAAAGAATCTGGCTAGCCACCCCGGAGCGACACTAGCCATTGCCGAGGGTGACACGCTTAGTCATTATTTGAGGGTCGGGGGTTCGAGGACGCTTGGATCCCCCATCAAAAATCAGAAATTAGATTTTTTCAGAGGGTCGCTCGGGTAATAGTCACGCCGAAGGCGGGCCCCGAAGCCGAATATTTTCGGGCAGGACGCCCCATTCCAATGAGAACATTTCGGGCAGAACGCCCCAGGGCAAAGCCCAAGCAGACGCCCGGGAAAGAAACCCCGAGGCTGGCCAAAACAGGCCTGAATTTGATTTGTGTGCGCTAAGGCGGGGTCACAGGCCCGGAATACAGCCCCATTCCCACATTGTACCGGTGCGAAGGCGGGCCAAAGGCCTTTCACTTGGTAGCCCCGTGGGCAGAAACCCCAGTGGCAAATTTCAAGCCCCGCAAAATGAGCGGGCATTTAGAAGTCTTCGGGGGAGTAAACCCCGGAGCACAGGGCATGTTGTCCTTAAAATCGTGGATCTTTCGGGGAAGAGTCCCCGGGACGTCGCGATTTTTGCACTGTCTTCGGAGCTCGAGGACGAGCCCCCTAGAGGGGGAGGCATTGTTAGGAACAGTCCCCACGGGGGCCCTACGGCAGCTGCGGGCAGGTATTTAGATCCAAATAGGGGTGTCTGGCTGTTAAGCGCAGACACCCCCGGAACCAGCTTTTTTAGCTGAGTTGCTAACAACTATTAAGATATAGATTAATAAAATAATTATATTATTTAACTATCTACTAAGCTCTACTATAAAAAGAGTTTATTATATTAGAGTATATATTATTAATATAAGCGTATTTTTATCTAAAATAGCTATTAAAGGACTATCTAAAAATCTTACGCTAGCGCTATTATTAAAAAAAAATTACTACTTAAATATTCTTCGTTATCTTATTATTAGATTCTAAATCGAGTTTATCGATTTATTACTTTAATGAGAAGATAATTAAAATATAGTCGTCGAGTTAATATTTATTAATATTCGCTATATACTAACGAAGGCTTTTAAGCTTCTTCTTTAATAACTTATTTATTTTCGTTAATTCTATTACGCGCTTATTTATTATTATAAACTAGTCTTAAAAATTTATAATTATAATAAAGATAATCGAAGTTATCGCTATTATATATCTTTATAATTTATATTATTAAATAATCTTTTTATCGAGCTTAACTCGTTAATAAAATAGCTTTCGAGATTATCTAGCGCGATAATAACGTTATATTAATTTTTTTATCTACGCTTAAAGATATAAAGAGATTTTAATATAGCGATTAATATCGCGTTTTTTAATCTTATAATTATTATAGAGAGAAGACTTATCTTAAATATATAAATTATTATCTCGATAAAAATAAATTCTATATAATAAATTAGATATTAGAATTTATTAATAGATATATATATAAAGCGATAGTAGTAGAAATAGTTAAGAATTAGTAATCGCGCCTATAAAGCGACTATATATTTATTATTAAAGTTATTATTATTATTAAAAAAGAGTATTATAAAATTATTAATTTACGTATTAATATAATTAATAATAATAAGATACTTATAATAAAGAGAAGTAGATTACTAATATAATAAGATATACTATACTTATATTAATATTAATATCGATATTATAATATTAAAATAAGTATTTATAAGAGAGGCGTTAAAAGTTATAAAGAATAAAAATAAATAATTCGAAAGGGGTTTTTATATTCTCTATTATAGTATTATTACTAGTAGATAATACTTAATAATATAAATAATAATAACGTAATAATATTTCGCTATTATCTATAAAGTCGCGTCGCTTAATTATTATTATTATTTCTATTATTATTATTAATTAATAATCGAGAGCGTTATTATAAACGCGTCGCTCTATTAATTATTACTTTTAAATTCTTATAATAAAGATTATTATTATATTACTTCGCTATAGATATAATATACTATAAAAATAATATTATTTATAAAAAAACTCTTCTCTCTTCTTTTATTTATTAAGTTTTCGAGATTTTATTATAAATTTCTAAATCTAATATTATTCGCTATAGAGGCTATTAATTAACGCTATAAAAATATTAATACTAAATATATTAATTTATTATAAATTATTATTAATTAATATTATAAAAGCGATATTATTCTCGAAGATAGTATTAATATTATTATATAATATATTAATAACACGCTTATAACGTATAATAATTAGATTTACTATCTTATTAAAACGATATTATAATAAATTAACTCTTTTCCCTTATTTCTCTATTAAGATTTAAAGATTTTTTAATAAATATTCTATTTTTACTTAGGCGTCTAGAGATTAAGATCTAGAAGAAAAAATAATTATTAAATCTAATACTATTATAGACCTTAATACTACTTACGCTAAGGCGCCGATATTATATATATTATATTAAAGTCCCTTTTAGAGTCTAATTTTAATAATATATTTCGTATATTTAGAGGCTTAGCGGATATAGATTTACTTTATATATCTCGAAGTTTTAATATTTCTTAGAGATTAGTTCTATTATTAAATATACTATTAAACTCTATAATAATTCTATATCTTTTATAATCTATATTCGCTAGCTAATCGTTAGTAAACTACGCTCTTATATAAAGAGATCTACGCTAAAGAATAAGAGTAAGAATAGAAGAAAGCGTTAAATATTCGTAATAGTACTATAAACGATAGTACTCTTTTATTTATTTTTCTATTTAATAAGAAGATTTTATAATTTTAATAAGGCTAGCCTAGATATTATATAAGATAAAAGAATAGAGTTTAAAGAATTACTAGTTAAAAAGATATAATATAATATAAAATATTAATTTACTATATTATACTCTAATATAATATAGATTATTAAGATTTATTTAATTTTATATTTAGTATAATATAATATCTTAGCGAGATATTTTACGATATAATATATCTATAATATTATATTATAAAATAATATATATATAGAATATCTTAATTAAGATTTTTATATTTAGAAGTAATTATTCTAATTATTATTCTAATTAATAATTACGCTAAATTAATAAAATATAAAATTAAATATAATTATATTTTATTACTTTATATATATAAAAGAAAGTAAATTATATCTATTAATAATAAGAAAAGCTTATTTTTCTTTAATATTAGTTATATAAAATTCGTTAATACTTTATAATTAAAGTCGTTAACGATAATTTTATATATCTATTATATATTTTTAATATTACTATTTAATATAAAATTATATATATTATAATTATAGTCTTTTTACTAAATCGTTAATTTAGAAAAATTAATATATTTCTTAATATTCTCTTAAAAGTATTATAGCTTAATATAATAAGCTATATTTCTCTAAGCTATCTTTTCGCGATATATAAAAAAAAGATTAGATATAAAAAGTATATAAAAGTATATTTAATAATTCTAAAATAAATTAATAATATTTATAATAATAATTAGAATTAAGAATTAGATATATTTAAATAAAAGATAATTTTATATTATTTATATAATAGTAATAATAATAATTAAAATTAAAATATTAATTTAAATAATATAACTTTTATAGTAGACTTTTTATTATTATATATTAAATTAATTATATATAAATAAAGATTTATAATTTTATCTTTTAAATATAATTATATTTAATATTTTAAGATTTTTATAATAGCTCGATATTTATTAGCTAGCGCGTTAATATTATTATATCTAAACTATAATAACACTTAATATTAAGAATTATATTATACTCTTAAATAATTTAAAAAATAAAATCTACTTAATTATTAGCGTATATAATAAAATTATTTTTAATATTTATATCTTATTTAATTTCGATATTATTTATTTCCTTTTAATTTAAACTCTCGTCTTTATTTATATATATAATAATTTATATAATAAGTAAAATTCTAGACTTCTTTATAATTACGCTCGCGTATTTATTTTTTTATATAATATTATTAAAATATAAATTTATTAGAATAATAATTAGAATTAAAAATTATTTATTATTTATCTATTATATTTTATTTAATTTATTTAAAAATTTATTTTTATTATAATAATAATATATTAATATATTTAATTTTATACTTTTTAATAATTATAATATAATTAATAATTAAAATATTAATTTTCTTTATTTTTTTAATTAGTTTCTTCTTAAATATAAATATATTTATTTATTATCGCGATCTCTTAATATTTTAATTTTAATTAAATTTATTCTTTATTTTATATTTTAATTAAGACTTAATCGCTATCTAATTAATCTATATTAAGACTCTTTAATATCGCTATTATTATTAATATTTAATATTTATTATAATAAATTATTAGACTTAATCTCTTCTACTTTAATTATTATAAAAAAATAAATTAATAAATATATATAAAAGAATTAGAGAATTTATATAAATATTTATAAATATTAAGCTATTCTTAATTTTAATTAAAGTTTATTTTATTAAAAAATATATTAATTCTAATAAATATTAATATTAGAAATAAAAAGAATATATATCGCGTACTACTTTAAATATATTATTATAGAATTTAATTTAAAAAATAATTATTTTTATAAAGATAATAAAATTTAAAGATAAGAAAGTAAGAATAAAATATATAAAAATTTTAATAAGTTATAGTAGTTTAGTACTAGCTAAATTAAATAAAAATAATTATTTATTAATTTACTCTTTTAAATCTTTTATTTTTTAATCTATATAAGTTATAATAATAATTATAATTATTATAAAAGTAATTAAGATTATATTAGATAATAATATTTAATAAATATAATTTATTTAAATTTAAATCTTTAAAATTAAAGAGAAAGCGTTTTATTAATATTTAATTTAAATTAAATAATATAAAATAATTTAAAAATTTAATATATATAATAGATATCTAAGCTTTTTCTTCCCCTTCTTTCTCTTTAAAACTTTCTTTTTTACATTAATTCTTCTTATTATTAAATTATCTTCTTTATATATTAGACTTCTATTTAAATAATTTAATATTATTATAATAATATTAAAAGTATAATATAGTTATTAAGTTATATATTTATTTTTTATTTTTTAATAATTTTAAATTAATATATAGATAGATTATATAAAAAGCTTAATTTATATATACTTAATTTATTATTAATAGCTCTTTAAAAAAGTTAATATTATTTTAAAGTATTAGATATAATATTAAAATAAAGTCTTTATTAGATATTATTATTATTTTAATTACTATTATTATTACTTTAATAGATATTATCTCTATTTTAATAGATATTATCTTTATTTTAATAGTATTAAAATATTAATAAAAACTAGATAATATATTCTTCTAATTATTATTATATTTATTATATATAATTAATATAAATTATAACTTAAGCTTTACGCGAGATTTATTGCTATTAAAAATTAATTAATTTTATAATTTTAAAACTCTTTTTTTAATATTTAATTTATTAAATTATACTTAATTAAGATTTATTAAAATACTATTATATTTAAAAATTTATTTTTAAAGTATTATATAAGATAATAGAAATCTTTTTAATTTATTAATTTAAGAGTAAATCTTTTATTATTATACTTTATAATTAACTCTAATAATTTCTATTTAAATAAATATCTATCTTTATATAATATATAAAAAGTAAATTATATTATAAAAAAAGAATTTAAATTTTATAATTATTTTAATTAAATTATTTAAAATAAAGAGAAAAATATATTTATTTTTAGTTATTAAATTAGTTAATTATTATATATATAATTATAAAATATAATTATATATTATTAATTACTCTAATAATTATAAAAAGTATAAAAGAAATAAAATTATATAATTAAATATTTATAAATTTTTCTCTTTTAAGTATTTATTTTAATTTAGAGTTTAATTATTATTTAATTAAAAAAAGAGTAAGATATAGAAAATATATAAAAGTATATTTAATAATTTTAGAATAAATTAATAATATCTATAATAATAATTAAAATTAAAAATTAGATATATTTAAATAAGAGATAATTTTATATTATTTATATAATAGTAAGAGTAATAATTAAAATTAAAATATTAATTTAAATAGTATAATCTTTATAATAGATTTTTTATTATTATATATTAAATTAATTATATATTAATAAAGATTTATAATTTTATCTTTTAAATATAATTATATTTAATATTTTAAGATTTTTATAATAGCTCGATATTTATTAATTAATATATTAATATTATTATATTTAAACTATAATAAAGCTTATTATTAAATTTTATATTATACTTTTAAATAGTTTAAAAAATAAAATTTATTTAATTATTAGCGTATATAATAGAATTATTTTTAATACTTATATCTTATTTAATTTCGATATTATTTATATTTTTATAATTTAAGCTTTTATCTTTATTTATATATATAATAATTCGTATAAAAAATAAAACTTTAAACTTTCTCTAAATTACGCTCATATATTTTTTTTATATAATATTATTAAAATATAAATTTATTTATTAAAATAATAATTAGACTTAGAAGCTATTTATTATTTATCTATTATATTTTATCTAATTTATTTAAAAACTTACTTCTATTTTCTTATTAAATCTATTAATTAAATTAAAATTTATATTTTATTTTTATATAAATATCTAATCGCGTATTAAATAATATCTTATTATTTAAAACTTTTAAATATAATCTAATTAAGAAAAGAATTTATTATATAAAGAATTATAAATTATAATATATATTTTTATAGTAATAGAGAATTCTAATTATTTTTCTAATTATTATTATTTAAAGATAATTATAATAATAAAAATATTTATATTTTTATTTTTAATTTAGAATTAGAATTATATAATTAGCTTATTAAAGTTTTAAATTTAAATAATTTATATTTTTATAAAAATGCTTAAATCGCTTAAGTATATTAGCGATATTTTTATATATTAATTTAATATTAATAAATTTAAAAGTCTCTTATATCTCTTCGCTTATCTTATTAAATATAAATCTATATTTTATTATATTATAATTTTTAAATTATTATCTAATTAATCTTAATAATAATATTTATTCTTTTTTATTCTTAAGCGTTTATATTATATAGTTTTTAAGAATTATATATTTTATTTTAATAAAAAATATATATAAGAAGAGAAGATAGTAAATTTTTTTAGACTTTATAATTAAAGATAATTAATAAATAAATTTAATATAAATAAGATTAATATATAAATAACGAGTTTATTTAAATATAAATTAGAATATTAAAATTAAAATTAATATAAAGAAAAATTTATATTAATAAATATTATTTTAGCGATTCTTTTTTAAGAAAATTTTTATAAATTATATAAAACTCTTATATAATAAAAATAAATATTTTTTAAAAGTTTATTATATCTTCGAAAATTTCTAGATATTTAATCTTCTTTCTAATAGATTTAATTATAATTTATTATATTTATTATTATAATAAAAAAATATTAATAAATATTTAAATTTTTTATATTTATATCTTTTCTATTAATATTATTAAGAAATTTATATTTTTTAAAAAAAATTAAGAGTTTTTAAATTATTTAATTTTTTAATTAATAATATTTAATTATATATTAATAATTATATCTCATTATATATTAATAATTATATCTCTATCTTCTTTCTTTATATTAAGTTATTTATTATATTTTATATTAATATTTTTAATAAAATTTAAAATTAAAATTATATCTAGCGAATTTAATTATTTATAGAATTTATTATTTTTAATATAATATATAAAATATTATATATAAATATTAATTATAATATTAAAAAGATATTAAAATAATTATAATAATAATTAAAATTTATAATAAATATATTAATTATATATAATATATTTAATAATTCTCTCTTTTATTTTTTTCTTTTATTTAAAAATAATTATTTAATATTTAAAGAAAATTAGAAGTTTTTTTTTTAGTTATAAATTTCGCTATTATATTTATATTATTTTATTTTTTTAAAATTATTTTTAATAATTTATATATATTTAAACTTATTAAATATTAGCGCGATTTTATTATATTTTTATTTTTAAAATATTTATCTACTATTTTTTATATCTTATTATTACTTAAATTTTTAAGATATTTTTATTTTTTTAAAGATAATATAATAGAATAAATTAGAGTTATTATCTTTATTAATAATATTAATTTTTATAATATTAAGAAATAATAAAAAGTATATAAATTTATTTATTTAATTAAATTCTTATTTAAAATAATTATAATAATAATTTTTATATAAAAAACTTATTATAAAATATTAAAAAATATATTATAAAGAGTATATTAATATTATAATAAAAATAATAAAAAAATTTAAATAGAATTATATTATTATAAAAAATAATATAATTAAAAAAAGTATTAGAAAAGATTAGAGTATAAGAAAATTTAAAAATATATTAATAAAAAAATAGACTAATTTACTAGCGCGTTTTCGCGTTTTTTTAAAATTTTATTTATAAAAAATTTAAATATTAATTTTTAATATTATAAAGTTAAATTTTAATTAAATTTTTTTAAATTTAATAATCTAATTAGAATAATTAAAGATTATTATTAATAATAAATTTTTTCTAACTTTTATATAATAATAGATATTTATTTTAAACTTCTAAAAATTTAGATCTAAAAATCTTATAAAATAAATTTATCTTTTTTAAGATTTTATTTTATACTTTTAATTTATTATATATATTTTCTTTTTTAAAGAATTATTAGAAAGATAATTAGAATATTAATTAGATCGCTTATTTTTAGAATACTATTTATTTTATATTTATATTTAAAAAAATATAATAATAAATATAAATATTTTTAATTAAGAATTTTTATTAATAAATTTTTAACTAGTTATTTAATTTTTTAATTTTAAAAAAATATCGAGTTAGCTAGAAGATTCTAAAAGTAATAAATTAGAAAATTTTTAAAATAGTTAATTAAAAAATTCTAGAGATATTTAATTAAAAAGTTTTTAAAGTAATTAATTAGAAAATTCTAGAGATATTTAATTAAAAAATTCTAGAAGTAATTAATTAGAAAGTTCTAAAGATAATTAATTAAAAAATTCTAGAAATAATTAATTATAAAGTTTTAAAAATAATTAGTTAATAGATTTAAATAGTAATTTATTAATAAATTTAATTATATTAAAAAAAGAAGAGATAGACTTTATTATAAAAGAAGCTTAAAATTAGAAATTTCTAATATATAATAAAAATAATAATATTATAATTTAGTAATAAGTTTTATAATAAATTTATATAATTCTATTAATTTTAATATATAAATAATTAATACGATTAGAAGAAGAAGAAATAATTTTTATAATTTTAATTATTATAATAAAAAAGAGTTTAAATATAATTTTCTCTTTTCTAATTATTATTCTAATTATTTAATTTTTTAAATTAAATAAATTTAGAAATATATTAATAAGAATAAAGAGTTAATATATATATTTAATAATAATATATTTAGCGATAATAATAATACTCTATTTTAAAATTAAGCTAACTCTTAATTTTAAAATATTATTTATAAAAATAGAAATTTTAATAATATATATAATAAAAATATTAAAATTATAATAATTAAAGAACGTCTATCTATATATAAATTATTTTTAAAAAAAAAAAAAAAAAAAAATTTAGAAAGAGAAGATTTAATATACTTTTCGCGGTAATTATAATAAATAAAATAATATTTTAAATATTATTAATAGTAAAAGTAGTTAGAAAGTTAAATAATAAGATTTTTAGAAAATCTATTATAAATAAAAAGAATATAAATAAGAGAAAAAGTATTATTAATTATATATTTAAAGTAAAAAAATTATATAGATTTTATCTAGATAGTAAATTTAGTTTTATATATATTTCTAATTATCTTTCTAATTATAATTTATTAACTATTATTTTTCGCGAAATTAAATATAATTAGAATTTAATTAAACTATTAATTTCGAAAGCTTTATTTTAAAAACTTATTTAAAAAAATTCGTTAAATATAATAAAGAAAATTAAGAATATTATTAAATATTATTAATAAAGTTTTATTATCGAGGCGATATAAAAAATAATAGAATCTTTTCTATCTAATAATTTTTTAAATAAGACTTTTTATTATTCTTATATAAAATTTATTAATAATAGAATATAAATATTTAATTATTAATAATTTATAATAAACGCGTAATATTATAAATTAAGAATATACTACTTTTATATAGACTTTTAAAATTATATAATATTAAATTATATATAAATATAAAGATAAATTAAAAGCTTATAGTTTAATTTAGATAGACTATTAAACTATTATAAATAATAAAATAAAAAACTTTATAATTAAATTATTAATTTTCTTAATTTATAATATAATTCTTAATTATAATATTATTTATAAAATTATATTCTATTTTAAATTCTAATTATCTTTAAAATTAATATTATATAATATATTTAATTTATAATTTAAAAGATTTATATTATATTAAAAAATTAATATTTTTTATTATTATAAAATTATTTATATTATAATTATAATTTTAATATAAATATATATTATATTTTCTTATCTAATTATTAATAATTATATATTTTTATAAATTCTTATTATTATTTTAAAAAATAAAAGATTTTATTAAAGTTTATATATATTTAATTATTATATTAATTCTCGATTTAGAATTCTAATTATCTTTATAATTAATATTATATAAAATTATTAATTTATAATTCTAAAAAATTATATTATATTAAAAAATTAAAATAAATTATTATTATAAAATTATCTATATTATAATAATAGTTTTAATATAAAAATATATTTATTATACTTACTTATTTAATTAATAAATACTATATTTATATAATAAATTCTTATTATTATCTTAGAAAATAAAAGATTTTAATTAAAATCTATAAGATATTTATTTATTATATTAATCTTAAATTTATATTTAATTTAGAATTCTAATTATCTTTATAATTAATACTATATAAAGTATTTAATTTATACTTTTAAAAAATTATATTATATTAAAAATTATATTCTATTAAATTATAAAAAAAATCTATTATTATAAAATTATAAATATTATAAATATAATTTAAATATCTTATTTTCTTATTTAATTAATAAGTATTATATTTAATAATAGATTTCTATTATTATCTTAAAAAATAAAAGATTCTATTAAAATCTATAAGATATTATATTTTTTATAAATAAAGATTTATAAATTAAATTTATAATTATTTTTTTAATTAAGACTATTGAGTAAATAGATAAATAATCTTTAATAAGTAAATTTTGATAAGCGAGTTATCTAACTATCGAGCGAACTTTAATAAATAATATTTAAATTTCTTATACTTTAATAATTATTAGATTAAATTTAAAAATTCTTTTTTTATTTAAAAATCCTTATTTTATTCTATAATTTTAGAAAGAAATCTTAAAATTTTAATAGAAAATAAAAAAATTATTCTAAAATTAAATAATATATATCTATTTTTTAATTAAGACTATTTAATTATATTTTTTTTATAATTATAAATATTAATTTATTTATTCGTAATAATTTAATTAATCTAATTAAAAAGCGTAATAACTCTAAATTTATAATTAATTATATATATAAATTTAAGATTTTTAAACTTAATTTTATTTTATTCTATTATATATATTAATAGAATTAATTATTAATTATTAATTAACTTATTAATATATAATTAAATTCGCGAACTTTTCTTTAAATTTAAATTTAAATTTTTTTTTAAATTTTTTATTATATCTATTTTATTCTTCTTTATTTAAAAATCTTATAATTTTATAATATTAATTATTATCTTAAATTTTACGCGAGCGTTATAAATTAAAATAAGAATAATAAACTTTTTATATACTACTTTTTTTTTTTTTTTTTATTTTTTTTATTATAATATTATAATAATTAGAAAAATAATTAGAAAGATATTTAGAAGTTATATTTTATTTTCTTTTTATAAAAATTTTTTTAAATATTATTATTTATAAATTTAGTAAATATATATACTATAAAATTAATATAATAATAATTTTATATAGTAAAAAGATAAATAATAATAGAATTATAAATAATTTATTATTAAAAATAAAAGATAAAATTCTCTATTATTATAAAATAAAATAAAATTTATAATTTTAATTATATATATAAAAGTAAATAATATAAATACTTTTTAGCGAATATTTCGCGATAATAATCTTTTAGCTAAATTCTCTTTATTTCTATTATTATTAAAATTCTATAATTATCTAATTAATATTAAAAATTATAAATATAAAGCGATAGAAGAGCTCTTTTAGAATTTTTATATTATTAAATTTTATTAATATATAATAGCTCTCGAAATATATAATTTATTTAAAACTCGTTTATAAAAAATATATAATATTAATCTTAATATAATATTAATTATAAGAGATAAAGTTAAAAATATAGATAGATTTAAAAGTATAAATTTAGAGAAATAAAAAAAGATATTATAAGAGATTAAATATATATATTTTTATAAATAATAAGATTAATTATATTATAATATTATTAGATATTAATATATATAATTTTTTATCTAATATTCTAAAAGAAAAATATATATTTATATTAATTATATAATTAAATCTAGATAATTAAAAATAAAAAAGTACTATTAATAATAATAAGAGTATAATTTTATAATAAAAAGATTTAATAAAGAAGAAAATATTAAATAATTTTATTTATCTTATAATTTTAAAATAAAATAAAAGAATAAGAGATAAATATATTATTAGATAATAATTAAAATTTATTAATTAAATTATTTAATATAATTAAATAATCTTATAAATAAAGATTACTTTTTATCTTTATAATAATTTAAAAAATTTAATAAAAAACTTATTAATCTCTATAAATGAAAATAATATATATTAACTTTTATAATTATAAACTTTATTATATAATTAAAATATATAAATATAAAAATTTTACGAATTATTCTTCTAAAATTAATTATAAAATACGCTATTATTATTTCTCGCGTATATAAAATTATTAACTTATAATTTTTAAATTAGAAAAATATATAATTATATATAAACGAATTTTATAGTAAATATTTTTTTTATTTATTACTCTCTTTTAAATAAAAGTATATTAAAAATTATCTAGATTAATTAATTAAAATTCGATTTATTATCTTTATATATTTATTTTAATAAAATTAAATATATAATATAAAGAAATTTAATAATATAATAATATAATATAAATAATAATAATTTTCTAGATTTATTAAACTCAACTAAATAGTAATTAAAAAATTACGATTATATATTAAATAAATAAAAATTAAATAAAAATAATAATAGAATAAAAGAGATTTTTTAAATAATAATTAATAACTATAATAGCAAGATTTTAAATCGCTTTTTATTTTTATTATTAAAATATAAATATTTAAATATAAAAGTTTAAAAGAAAAGGTTATAATAGATTTCGCTATTTATTAATTAGAAAGATACTTAAAATTCTATAATATAAATTCTTTTCTTTTATATTAAAATATTAATTTTTAAAATTTATAAATTTTTTTTAAGATAATTAAAAGATAATAAATTTATTAATATATTATTTAATAGCTCTTTATTATTAATCTCTTAATTCTTTATAAAAATTATTTCTTATATTTAATAATAGCGAAATAATAACTTTATACTATTAAGTTTTTAGCTATTTATACTATCTATCTTATAAATTTCTTTAATATTTCTATTAAAAATTATAATTAATTTTAAAATATAATTCTTTTTAATTATAATATCTTTTTTATATAACGAGTATTTTTTATTTATAAATATATTTAGAAATAGATAATACTTCTTAATTAAGATTTATATCTTAAATATTTATATTTATTAAATATATATATATTTTTTTTAAATCTTTCTTCTTATTAGCTTTAATATTTCTATTAAATTTAATTTTATTTTTATTTTTTAACTTTTTAACTTTTTCTTCTTTAATCTTATAAATAATATTTTAAATTCTTATTATTATATTAAATTCTTACTTCTAATTTAATTTATATTAAATTTATTTATAACTATTATTTAACTTATAATATTATAAAATTTAAAAATTTAAGATCTTATTTTATACTTTTAATATATATATATAATTAATATTATTACTTAAAATTCTTTATTAAAATAATTATTATTATATCTTAAATATTTCTTTATTTACTTATATTTAATATTTCTCTTCTCTCTTATATATATAATAAATATAATTAATTTTATAATTTAAATCTTAAATCTTAAACTTTATATAGAGTTAAAATAATACTTTATAATAATTAAATATAAATTTCTAATTTCTAATATCTAATTAAATTTTAAATATATTTTTATAAATTAAAAAGAAATATTTATTAATTAAATCTTTAATTTTAATATTTTTATTTTATTAAATATTTTTATAAATAAAGTTATTAACGATATAAGAATATAAAAATAATAAAGATTTTATACTCTTATAGATTATCTTAATAAGCTTTTATAAAAAAAATCTATATTTATAAATTATTAAAATTCTTATTTAATTTATAAACGTATTTTATAATTTAATTATATTCTATTTATATAAATTAATATTAAATATTATCTTTTTTTTAATAATCTTTTTATTAATAATATAAATTATATTTAAATTCTTATTTCTAATCTAATTTATATTAAAATTATTTATAATTATTATTTAATTTATAATACTTTAAAATTCGAGAATTCGAGATTTTATATTTCGTATTAAAATTATTAGTTATATATTTATTTAAATAAGAAATTCTCGCTAATAAAGAAAATATAAAGAGATTATTATTAGAAATTTTTTTTTATATATTTTTCGATAATTAGAAAAATAATTAGAATTCTATTTTATATTAAATATTTTAATTCTCTTTTATTTAAATAAAGTACTTTTAATTATCTTATTTTTATTTTTTATATATTTTCTCTTATTATATATTAATATATTATTTATATAAACTTTATATTCTTAATTATTAATATAATTCTTTTATTATAAATAATATAAAGATTATTAATTATATAATTTATTAATAAAATAATAACTTAATAAAAAGCTAATATATAATAAAATTTTAATATTAAAATCGCTTTAATAGCTTCTTATAACGTATTTAATATAAAAGTCTAAATTTATATAATATAATAAGATAATAATATTATATTAATACCCTCTTCTATTATATAGATAAAAGATTTTTTTAAAAAAAGTAAATTAATTAATTTCTAATATTTTTTAATCTTTTATAAAATAATAGCTAAAATATTATTAATTATATATATATATTACTTATTAATATATTATATTACTATACTTACTTTCTTATTTTTAATATTAATTTTTAATCTTTATAAATAAAGATCTTAATATACTTTTTTTTATAATTTTTATATTAAAAGTATAAATAATTAGAGATTTATCTTATTTAATTTTTTTTATAATTATCTTTTTATAATTAAAAGACTTTAAAATTTTCTTTTAATTTAAAATTTTAATATAAAGATTAAATAGATAATTATTTAACTAATTATTTATATTATTAAAAAAATTATTAAAATTTATATTATCTTTTAAATAAATTAATTAATTTAATATATAAATTAATATTATTATCTCTATATAATAATAATATAATAAAATTATTATTAAAATTAATAATTATTAATAATATATTATTATTAAATTAGATTAAGATAAATAAGATAAAATAGTTATAATATAAAATATTAATAAAAAAAATATAATAAAATATTAAGAAAGAAAGAAAAAGAGAATTTCTACTTATAATTTTAATATTTTAAAATTTATCTAGCGTTATATTAATAAAGCTTATTAAATTTAATTTATTAAATTATACTATATAATATAATAATTATATTTTTAATTATTATTATAATTATATTAATTAATTTTAAAGAAATTAATTTTTTAATTAGAAGATTTATATCTAGATATTTAATAACTATATATTAAAATATATTTATTTTAAATTTTAAATATAAATATCTTTATTTTTAAATAAGATAAAAAAATTATAGATTTAAGATTTAATATTATTAAGAGTTATCTACTATTTTCTATTATATTTTAATTATTTATAATTATTAATATACTCGCTAATAAGAAAAGCGTATTATTATTATATAAATTTAATCGCGATATTAATAATAATTATAGAAATTAAAGCTATTAAATATAAAGATATCTATTAATAAAAAAGATATATTATTATTATATAAATTTAGTTATAATATTAATAATAATTTTAGAAATTAAAGCTATTAAATATAGAGATACTCGCTAATAAAAAAGATATATTATTACTATATAAATTTAGTCGCGATATTAATAATAATTATAGAAATTAAAGTTATTAAATATAGAAATACTTACTAATAAGAAAAACGTATTATTATTATATAAATTTAATCGCGATATTAATAGTAATTATAAAAATTAAAATTATTAAATATAGAAATATCTATTAATAAGAAAGACGTATTATTATTATATAAATTTAATTACGATATTAATAGTAATTATAAGAATTAAAACTATTAGATATAAAGATATAATCTTTAATTTAATATAGATTTTAAAATAAAAAATCTCTTTTATTAAAGTAGTAATATTTTTATAAATATATATCTATATTTAAATTAATTTAAGAAGTTTTATTTTATAAATATAAAATATATAAAGTTATTAGATTAAGTATAATAATTAAATATTATTAATTAAGCGTAATAAGTAGAATAATAATTAGAATATCTTATTTTTAATTTAGAATAATTTTTTTTATATTTATTATATATTTCTTTTTTATAAAAACTATATCTAAACTTTAATAATATTATATTATTATTTATAAATTTATACTTTATTATAATTATTTAAAAAGCTATATATCTTTTAATTATAAAGTAATTTTTTTTATATAAAATATATATAATTAAGTCGCTAGATATTAGTTAGTAATTTTTTATTTATAATTATTAAAAAATAAATTATATTATTAAAATTACTTATTAATTTTATTTTTATAATTTCTTAAAGTATAATTAATATAGAGATTTAAATTTAAAATAAATTAATTAAATTTAAAATTATATAAATTAAGATCTCTTTTATTATTTAAATAAATATAATTTAAAAAATAATTAAATTTATTAATTTTTATAATTCGCGAATTTCTTTTAATATATAGATTTTAAAGTTTATTTAATAATAATATAATTAATATATATAATTAATTTATTATTTAATTTAGATATATATAATTAATATAATTATATACTTTTTTTATTTATAATTATACTTTTTAAACTTCGCGTATAATTTTCTAATTTTTATCTTCGCGAAATTTTATCTTTATTTTACTTTAATAATTTAAATAAATTTAAATTAGTAATTAATAAATTATTAATAATTTTCTAAGTTTTTATAATTATTAAGTTAATAACTTTAATAAATAATAATATTATATATTAATAAATTATAATTAATATTATAATTAATTATTATATTAAAAGATATAATATTATTAAATATATATTTATTTTATAAAAATAATATTATTAATCTAATTTAATTATAAAATATAAAAAAAATAATTTTATTTTTTTTAAATATAAATAATATTATAATAAATAAGTATATTATAATATAAATATTATAATAATAAAAATAATTTTTAAAAAAGAAGAGAGTAAATTAGAAAAGAATAATATTAAATATTTATTATTAAATATTAAATTAATTAATATTATATAATTAAAATTTTATTAGAATAATATATTATTTAAAAATAAATTAAATTTAAATATTAATTAGAAAGCTAATTAAAAAAAGAGATTAATTTTATTATTATTAATATATATCGTAGAACTATATATAAGCGCTTCTTTTTATATTTTAAATATATTTTAAATATTTATAATTATATATATACGCTTTTTTTTTATATTTTATATATTTTAATATTTTTTATATACGCGATATATCTATTAAAGATAATCTTATTAATTTAATTAATTTTTAATTAATTTTATATTTATTAATTATAAGAAGAGCTCTTTATTTTAATATTATAATTTTATTAATTTATTATTTTTAGATATTAGATCGCGTATAATTTATAATTAATTTACTTACTTTTTTTTCTTTTTTTATTATAAAAATAAAAAAAGATATTATTTCTTTTTTATCTTTATCTATAATAAATTAATTATTATTTTTATAAAATTAAAGATATTAATTTAAAAATAATATTATTTAATTAAAAGTAAAAAATATAATATTTTAATATTTTAACGCTTAAGTAAAAGATATTATAATATTATTTAAATAAGAGAGAGTTATATTAATAAGAAAGATTTTAATATTTAAAAATAATTTTAATATAATAAAAGATTTAATTTTTATATATAGAAGATTTAGATAATAATTAATTTAGTTAATTAAATTATTAAAGCGCTTAAATTAAATTTTAATTTTATATTAATATCTAATAAAATAAATTTAATAATTTTAAAATATTAATATATACTTTTATTAATATAATTAATAATTAAAATATTAATTAAATAAATATAATTTTTAATTTTAATAATTAAAATAATATAATAATAAATAGATATTAATATTAAAGTAAATAAAATATATATTATATTAAATAGAGAAGCGTTAATAGCTAAATTAATTAGAGTTTTAAATTAATAAAATTAAATATTAATTTTATATTAATATTATTATATACTTTTAAATATATAATTATTAATTATAATATTAATTAAAAAGAATTAATCTTTAATTTAAATATTAAAAATAATATAATAATATATTATTAAAGTAATATAAGTTTCTATTATAATAAAAAGATAGAATTTATATATTAAATATTAATTCTATTTTATTTCTAATATTTTATATATTTATATATCTCTTTTATATATTTTTTTTAAATATTTTAATTTTAAGATATTAACTAGATCTCTATCTAGCGTAAATTTAATTTTCTTAATTAATAATATTTAATATAAGATATTAATAAGTATATTTTAATATAAAAATAATAATAAATTTTATTTTCTTTTTAATATTAATAATAAAAAATAAAAAATATAATAATAAATAAAGATAATATAGATTATATAGAATTAATTTAAACTTAATAATAATCGTTAATTTATTTATTAAAATTTAGAAATTAAAAAATTCTAGAAGTAAATATAATTTAATAAATATATACTTATTAATTTCGAGAAGCTATATATTATTTATTATTATTATAATAAAATTTTAATTTATTTATTTATAGATTATAAAATAAGCGATATAATAATATATATTAAATTTAAGAAATATATTAAGAAATCTAATTTAAATAATTTATAATAAATAAATTTAATTAATAATTATAAAAATTAGATATATTTTTAAATTAGATAATATAAATTATTAATAAATAAAATAATAAATAAAATATTTAATTTATTATTTACTCTAGAAAAGATAATATTAAGATTTTCTTATAATATTAAAAAATTAAAAGTTTATATACGAAGATTTCTTAAAATAATTTTATCGCTAAATTATAAATATTAATATTTTATTTATAATTATTAATAATTCTAAAATATTATAATTTTTATATTATCTTAACTTTAATATATAATTAAAATTAATATTTATTATAAAGAATTAATTAATAAAAAAAATTATAAAGCTAGAGATAAAATTATTAAAGAATTTATTAATTAATAATATTAAAATCTCTCTAATTCTAAATTATTAGTTACTTTATAATTATTAACTATTTATAATAATTCTAATCTTTTTTATTAATATTAATTAATAATAATATAAATCTTTTATAAATTTTAAATATATCGAAGATAAATATATTAATTAAAAACTTATAAATATTATTAATTTAATTCTTATAAAATATAAGATTTAATTTTATATATTTAGATTTATAATTAATAATACTAATAATAATAATATACTCTTTAATAATTTAATTATTTATCTTTTTATTTCTATAATAAATAATTTATTTAATATTAGAGAATTTAAATTTTTAAATTATTTATAATATATTTTCTATATAATATATATTATTTAATTAATTTTAAAAAAATTTCTAAATAATATTAAAATTATTTTAATAAATAAAAATTTTTAGAAAAGCTAAAGTAATAAAGAAAATAAGAATTAAATTTAAATAAATATAATTAATTTATTAATAACTCTAATAAAAATATAATATTTCTTATTATTATTCTAATTATTATATTATTAATTATATTAAAATTTAAAAAATTATTATATATATTAATATTAGCGATTAATATAAAAAAATCTTTTTTATATTATAAATTAAATAACTTTAAAATAAAAATATTTTAATATTAAATAAATATTAATTTTCTAAAAAAAAAAAAAATTATTAGAAATATTTTTTTAAGCTTTTTTAGAATATTAAAACTCGTTAAAATTTAATTTATTAGATATTAATTCGCGCTTTACTTCTTTATATTAATATTATATACTTTTTAAAAAATAAATAAATAATTTATTTAAAATTAAATAATAAAAAATAATTATAAATAAAAATTATAATCTAAATATTTAAATAATTTTTAATTAATTTCTAATAAATTTAATATTTAATTTAATTTATTAAATCTTTTTATAAATTTATAAATTTATAAAATTAATAAATAGAGAAAAGAAGATTATAATTTATTATATTTTTAATATTTATAATTATCTATTTAATTATATAAATAAAAAACTCGAAAAATTAAGAAAAAAAAGAGTTTTTTAGAAAAAAGAATTTTTTAAAGTTTTTAAAATAATTTATAAGAAATTAGCTATCTATTATAATCGAACTTAATTAAATTTAAACTATTTATATAAATAAATTACGCTTCTATATTTAAGTTATAATAATATAAAATTAAAAAAATTAAATTAAAAGATTAATATTAAAAAAAAATTATAAATAAAGATTTACTAGAAAGTATTTATAAAAATATTTTAAAATTATTAAAATATTAATATAAGTAATTAATTATAAAGAGTTAAGCGAATAAATTAATTAAATAAAAATATATTTAATTAAATAATAAAATTTAAAATTAAGAATTTAGATAATAAGAATAGATATAATTAATTTTAATAATATAGAAGAAATAATAAATCTTTTAATTATTATTCTAATTATAATTTTACTTCTAATCTTTATAAAGCTTCTTTTAATAATCTAGCGAATCTCTTAATTTTAAAATAATAAAAGAAATTAAAATTTAAATATATTATAATTACTTAAATAGCTTATAATATTCTTTATTCTTTTATAAAAACTAGTATATATAAACGATATTTTTTAATAATTAAAAGATATTATAATATTTAGAAATATTATTTATTAATAATATTTTATATTTTAATAATAATTTTTTATATAAAGTATTAAGAAAATAAGTTTAAATAAATTTAATTTAATTTTAAAAAAGATTTTAATATATTAAATTAGATTAAAAGAGTTAATAATACTTTATATAAAAACTTAATTAATATTTATAATAATTATATTAATAAAGATAATAAACTTATAAAAAGTATTTTAATAAATTTAATATTTATAAATTTATTAAGATATATTATTAATATTTTATAATATATAGAGAGATAATTAATAGATTTATAATTAGAGAGAGTTAGTAATAATAGATTTAATCTTAAAAAAGAGATTTAAAATAATTTAAAAAGCGAATTTATTTATAAATAGTTAATAAGTTTAATTAAATAAAAATAGATTTAAAATATTTAAAAGAATTAAGATAGAATAAAATAAAAGAGTAAATTAGAATTTAAGAGAAGAATAAATATAAAATTTATTAAGCTTATTTAACGCGTTAAGATAAATATATAAATAAAGATAATTATAGAATTTTATTTTTATAATATTTAAAGATTTAAAATTTAGAATATTTTTTTATATTATAATTTTAAAAAGAAGAATAGAAATATTTATAGTTTTAATTATTATTTTAATTATTACTATTAATAAAAAGATAAATAGCTATATTAAATTACTCTTTATATTCTCTCTCTCTTAATAAAGAAGAATAAATATATTCTATATATTTTAATTAAATTATTTTATAAATATAGAAATCTTAATCGAAATATTTTATATATATATTATTTTATAATATAATATTATAGATATATTATATTATAATATATATTATTAAAATCTCGAATTTATATTAAAAAAATAATATAATATTTAATTCTATTTATATTATATTCGAGTATAATATAATATTACTTAATATAAAATATTTTATAGAATATATTATATCTTTTCGATTAGTATAAAGAATATCGATTTAATTAATTAACTCGAACTCTAAATCAAATAGATTTTAATTACTTAACGTTCGTTTAATATTTACTAACGTATTATAGTATAACTATAATAAGATATTAGTATACGATATACTATTATTCTTTTTTCAAGCTTACTATCTTATAGAAGCTCGTCTTAAAAGAGTAGAAAATAATTATAAGGGCTATAAGGTCTCTAGATATAAGGCGATCTATTAGAAGTCTAGGAATTTAACATATATCTAAATTAGATTCGAAAGGCTATTTCTCTAATATAGCTATATAACTATAATAATTATATAATAAATTAGTATATATAAAAGAATAAAATAGAGCTAAGCTTAAAAATCTTAAATTTATATATATAGCTAATTATAAATTTAGATTTACTACGCTCTTTAATTAGATTAACTAAGTTAGCTTAATAGCTCTCTCGCGTCTCCCTTATTAAAAATTTATATATAAATATTTTATACTTTAAAGTACTCAGCTTACGATATATATTATTACTTTATAATTCCTCAAATTATAAAGCTCGCTTTACGCTTTTTAACGCTATAAAAATTATAAAATTTAGTCTACTATTAGTAGATTAAATAAATATTTAAATATAATAGTTATGCGTATTATAGTAGTTATACTAGACGTATTCGAGATCGAATAATAATAATCCTTTCACCTATTTATTATTCTTTCATTATTCTATTAATTTTATTAATTCTATTAATTCTATCAATTCTATTAATATAAATATAATCGTCTTCGATATATCTTACTTAATTAGAGCCCCTTACTAACGCCCCTAAACTACTTCTCGACGAATTCGCTACTGCTGGCAATCGAGGCCGTAAGCGAGCCTAACAGCTATCTACTACTACTTATAAACGCGTTAAAAGGCCCTTAAAAAGAGCTTGAACGGATATATCCTCCCCTATATACTCCTTTCAAGCCAGCGATAGGTGAGTTAAACTTAACGCGTTCGGGATCGAATAATAATCCTTTTATCTATTTATATAATTATTCTTCTTTTACTATTCTATTAACTCTATTAATTCTACTAATTCTACTAATTTTACTAATATAAGTACATTTATTCTCGATACTCTCGTACTTAATTAAATAAGAGAAGGAACTATAATAGATAAATGCGGAGAATACTACGGAGAAATTAAGCGGTAATAAGATTATTATCGTTAAGAATACGGCTTAGCTCTTTAAGATTTCACGTTATATTAGTTATCTTACTTAGTTAATTACTTAACTAGCTACTTAATTTAATACTCTATAAGAGAAAGAGTAAGAGAAGAAATTATAATAGATAAATACGGAGAATATTACGGAGAAACTAAGCGGTAATAAAGATATTATCGTTAAAAATACGGCTTAACTCTTTAAGATCTTACGTTATATACTCTCTACGATTTTATATTAAATTATTATTTAGTAAATAAAGAATATTATTATAACTTAGTCTATTATTTTTACTATATTAAGAAGTAAGAGAAGAAATTATAATAGGCAAATGCGAAGAATACTACGGAGAAATCAAGCGGTAATAAGACTACTATCGTCAAGAATACGGCTTAGCTCTTTAAGATCCCACGTTATATTAGTTATCTACTCAGTTAGTTACTTAGTTAGCCACTTAGTTAATTACTTAGTTATTTACTTAGTTAGTTACTTAGTTAGCTACTTAGCTAGCTACTTAGCTAGCTACTTAGCTAGCTACTTAGCTAGCTACTTAGTCTAATACTCTATAAGAGAAGAAGTAAAAGAAGAAACTATAATAGACTAATATGAAGAATACTACGGAGAATATTACGAAGAATATTACGAAGAAATTAAGCGATAATAAAACTATTATCGTTAAGAATACGACTTAGCTCTTTAAGATTCTACGTTAAATTATTACTTAGTAAGCGAATAATACTATTATAACTTAATCTATTATCTCTATTATATTAATATAATATATTATTATAATAATATTATAAGAGAAGAATCTACTACGATAATTATAGTTAATTAGATCTCTATAGAAGAAATATCGAATGATATATATTTAAACGAATTAAAATCGTTCGATATTCTACTTTAATAGCTATTTTATTATTCAAAAGATTTTACTATAATAGAAGATAATATAAAATTTATATTACTAATTAGTATATTATCTTTATTTCTTTTTAATATTTTAATACTTCTTATTATAAGGATATAGTCTTTCTCTATTTTTTATAAGCAATTATTACGAATTAATTCTTTACACTTAATATACCTTTCTAATTAGACCTTAGCGCGCCTCTCTTTATATATATATATTTATATATAGATTAAAAACGTATAGTAAGCGATTAGAGTTCGATTTAACTTAGAGCTAGAGCTAAAATTCGATTTAACTTAGAAAAATTCAACTTTATAAATTTAATTTATAGGTCTTTACTTATTTATATAATATAAGAATATACTCTCTCTTACTAAATATATTATCTCTAAGAATTTTTATTTAAATTCTTTAGAATTTAATCTATCTAGTAATTAATATATAAGTTACTTAATTACGTATATCTAGATCTTATTATAATTAAAGACGAAATAGCTATTATAATAACGCTCTCTAAATTTATTATAAACGTATTCTTAATATATTACTTAACTCTATAGTCTAGTATCTTAATAAAAATATCTTCTATTATATTATATCTTCTATTATATTATATAAGTAAAGATCTATGAATTAAATTTATAGAGTTAAATTTTTCTAAGTTAAATTAAATTTTAGCTCTAGTTCTAAGTTAAATCGAACTCTAATCGCTTACTATACGTTTTTAATCTATATATAGATATATATATACGAAGAGAGACGCGCTAAGATCTAATTAGAAAGGTATATCGAGTATAAAGAATTAATTTATAATAATTACCTATAAAAAATAGAGAAAGGTTATATTCTTATGATAAGAAGTATCGAAATATCGAAAAGAAATGAAGATAATATGCTAATTAGTGGTGTAAATCTCATAATATCTTCTATCGTAGTAAAATCTTTCGAATAATAAAATAGCTTCAATTCGTCTAAATATATATCGTTCGATATTTCTTCTATAGAGGTCTAATTAACTGTAAGCGTCGTAATAGATCCTTCTCTTATAATGTTATTATAGTGATATATTATATTTACTAGCCGGAAAGATATAATATGATATAAGATATTGACCTACCATACCATACTCTGATATGGTATGGGATATTAATATTTGCATGATCCCATACCTGGTATGATATGGGATCTTGGCGGGATATCCCACGGTATGGTATATCTGTGGTATCATACCATGGTATGGTATATGTATGGGATATCCCGACTGGGATTTCTATATTCTCGTCATCATTCTGATCAACGGCTCGATAAATCCGACATAATAGCTACTACTACCATGGCTGCCACTACCATGGCTGCCCCTACCATGGCTACCCCTACCATGGCTACCTACCATGGCTGCCCCTACCATGGCTACCTACCATGGCTACCACTACCATATCTACCACTACCATATCTACCATCGAAATGTGGCCCCCGCGCATCCCAGCCACCATGTTTTCCAGCCACCTAATTTTGTACTATATTTAGGACCTGGCCCCGGAGAGGTTTTGGAGAATTGATCCGTCCGTTCTACATATCACATACCTGACATTTTAACAGCTACCACTACCATAGCTACCACTATCATGGCTACCACTATTTATTATTGAAATAGCCTACTATCATATGGTAGCCATGATAGTGGTAGTCATGTTAGGGGTAGCCATGGTAGGGGCAGCCATGGTAGATAGCCATGGTAGGGGTAGCCATGGTAGGTAGCCATGGTAGGGGTAGCCATGGTAGGGGCAGCCATGGTAGTGGCAGCCATGGTAGTCGTAGTCATGGTAGTGGCAGCCATGGTAGTAGTAGCTATTATGTCGGATTTATCGAGCCGTTGATCAGAATGATGACGAGAATATAGAAATCCCAGTCGGGATATCCCATACATATACCATACCATGGTATGATACCACAGATATACCATACCGTGGGATATCCCGCCAAGATCCCGAACCCATACCAGAAAAATGGAATGGTATCCGACCCTACCCATACCATACCCGGGTACGATATGATATCACTTGATATGGAATATCCCATAGGATATATCATATCTTTTCGGCCAGTAAGTATATTAATATAGTAGAAATAATAGATTAAGTTATAGTAATATTCTTCGCTTACTAAGTAATAATTTAATATGAAATTATAGAGAGTATATAACGTAGAATCTTAAAGAGCTAAGCCGTGTTCTTAACGATAATAATCTTATTACCGCTTAGTTTCTTCGTAGTATTCTTCATATTTATCTATTATAGTTTCTTCTCTTACTTCTTAATATAGTAGAAATAATAGATTAAGTTATAGTAGTATTCTTCGCTTACTAAGTAATAATTTAATATAAAACTATAAAGAGTATATAACGTGAAATCTTAAAGAGCTAAGTCGTATTCTTAACGATAATAATCTTATTACCGCTTGATTTCTCCGTAGTATTCTCCGTATTTATCTATTATAATTTCTTCTCTTACTTCTTAATATAGTAAAAATAATAGATTAAATTATAGTAGTATTCTTCGCTTACTAAGTAATAATTTAATATGAAATCGTAAAGAGTATATAATGTGAGATCTTAGAGAGCTAAGCCGTGTTCTTAACGATAATAGTCTTATTACCGCTTAATTTCTCCGTAGTATTCTCCGTAGTATTCTCCGTAGTATTCTCCGCATTTATCTATTATAGTTTCTTCTCTTACTTCTTCTTTTATAGAGTATTAGACTAAGTAGCTAGCTAAGTAATTAATTAAGTAAATAAGTAAGTAACTAGCTAACGATCTAACTAAGTAGATTATTAAGCTAATAGAGTAGATAGTGTTAATTAAGCGGCTAGTCGAGTATCGCTAGCTTAAGAGGAGTATATAGAGGAGAACGATAGCTGTGAATCCGTTCAAGCTCTTTTTAAAGGCCTTCTAACGCGTTTATAAGTAGTAGTAGATAGCTATTGAGCTCGCTTACGGCCTCGATTATTAGTAATAGCGGATTCGTCGAGAGATGGTCTAAGAGCGTTAGTAAGGAGTTTAAAAGACGGGCGAAAGGAATACGTGCCTGAAGCGTTTAGTAATATTTTCGCGAGGAGTATCGAGAACGATTATATTTATTAATAAATTGATAAAATAGTAAAAGAAGAATAATTATACAAATAGGTGGAAGGATTATTAGAGAGGTTTCGCAACTTAAATTACAATTTTAGTTGCGCAGGATTACGAGGGTCAGGGTCTAACGCTAGCCCGATTAGGTAGTAACGAATATTTAAATCAATATATCCGTTAATTACTCGAACTTACGATAGCGTATTCTTAAAGATATTTTCAAGGGAAAACCACGTGGAAGATAGACGTTCGATTATACATTTGAGGCGTATACTAATACTCGTAGATTTTAGAAATAAGTTACTTAATAGAGCGAGGATATTAATAGATTAAGCGATATGTCGCTAAGTAAAAATATCTATTAATATCCTCGCTCTATTAAGTAACTTACTTCTAAAACCCACGAGTAGTATTAATTTTTCTAGCGACTACGATTTATACTTCTTATAAACGCACTAAACGTATTAAATGCTTATAAGACGATTCTACGAACTGTAGAATACCTCGATAAGTATACTTTATGACTAGTCTATTACTTACTTTATGATTAGGGCTAGGCCTGTTTCAGATAATATTACACCGAATAAGGAAGGAGGAAGTGTTTTAAAAGAGTTGCGAAACCTCTTTATTATTCGATCTCGAACGCGTCTAGTATAACTACTATAATTATTATATTTAAATATTTATTTAATTTATTAATAGTAGATTAAACTTTATAATTTTTATAGCGTTAGAAAGCGTAAAGCGAGCTTTATAATTTAAGAAATTATAAAGTAACTATATATATCGTAAGCTAAGTACTTTAAAGTATAAAACTTCTATATATAAATTTTTAATAAGAGAGATATAAGAGAGTTATCGAGCTAACTTAGTCGATCTAATTAAAAAGCGTATAGAACTCGAATTAATAATTAACTATATATATAAATTTAAAATTTTCAAGCTTAGCTCTATCTTATTCTATTATATATACTAATATTCTTTTTATATATATAGTTTAATAGTCTTATTATTCTATTCTATCTTACTTATATAATATATCTCTATACTAATTCTAATATTATAATAAGACTTCTTTATATATCTCTCGATAAAAAGAATTAACGAGTTTTTTTACTTTTTACTCGAAGTAAGCGATCGAGCTTATTAAAGAAAACGCTAGATATTTCTATTATATAAAAGCCTTATTATATATTTTAATTATAAAATATTTATACTATTTAAAAGAATCTATATTAGATAACTTATATTATTAATAATAATTTAATCTATTTATTAACGAGTTCTCTATATTAAATATAAGAAATTCTTCTTCGCTTCGTTTTATTACGAGCGTATTTTATATTCTTAATATATTACTTAGCTCTCTTATCTATTCGAGTCTAGCGTATCTTAATAGAGATATTATCTACTATTTAATATCTTTCTTTTATTTATATAATTCGATATCTTAATTATCTTATTTAATATATTTATATTATATTTATATTTATATTAATATTATATTTATATTAATATTATATTTATATTAATATTATATTAATATTAATATTATATTTATATTAATATTATATTTATATTTATATTATATTTATATTTATATTTATATTTATATTATATTAATTTTAATTTTAATATTATAATTAAAATTAATTAATTTAATTTATTTATATTAATAAAAAAATTTAGAGAAATACGCTAATAAAAGCTTTAATAAGAAATTAAGTTAAGTTATTATATCTTTAAATAAATCTATTAAATAGATAAATTAATATTAAAAAGTTTAAATAAAAATAAAATAGCGAAACGATCTTAGTAAATAGTAGTTAAGAAATAAAGAAGATCTTAGACTATTTATATAGCTAGCGAATTTAAAAAATAGTTAATACTATTTTATATATTAAACTCGAAGAGTTATAAATTTATATAGTAATATAAAATTAAAAAGATAAATATATTTATATATTAATTTAATAGTAAGAACTAATTTTGAAGAAAGTAAAAGAAATTTAAAGAAGATCGCTTATTTAGACTTATTCGCTAAGACTTCGTTAAAACTTCGTTAAGTATATATTAGATATATATAGATTAAGTAATTTAGAATTCTCTTACTTAAGATCTATAAGCTTCTTTTTTAATAACTATCTTTTCTCTTTAAAGATTTATTCTTAAATCTAAATATAGAAAGAATATTTTCTTATTATTAGAAGATTTATTAAAATCTTTTAAACTTTATAAAAAAAAAAAAAAAAGAGTTTCTTATAATAGTATAGCGTAAATATAAAATATTATAAATATACGAGTAAAGGTTTATAAATTAAATTCATAATTTTTTTTTTTAATTAGAGCTATCGAGTATCTTTAATAAGCGATCTTTAGTAAGCGAACTTTAATAAGCGATATTTGAATTCCTTGCGCTTTAATAATTATAAGATAAAATTTTAGAATTCTTAAAGATTCGAAAAGCGTAAATAGCGCTTTAAAATTTAAAAAAAAAATCAAAATTTTAATAGAAAATAAAAAAGTTATTACTATTATAAATAACGTATATCGAGACGCGAAGGGCGAGATTTTAATAATTACGAACGCTAATTTATTTATTCGCGATAACTTAGTCGATCTAATTAAAGAGCGTAGCGAATTCGAATTAATAATTAGCTATATATATAAATTTAAGATTTTTAAGCTTAGCTCTATTTTATTCTTTTATATATATTAATAATAAAAGTATATAATATTTATAGATAATATTAGTATATATAAAAGAATAAGATAGAATTAAATTAGAAAATCTTAAATTTATATATATAGTTAATTATAAATTCGAAGTTATTACGTCTTTTAACTAGACTAACTAAATTAACTCGCTAGCCCTCTTAAGCTCTCTTATTAAAAATTTATATATAGAAGTTTTATACTCTAGAATAACTAGCTCTCTATAAATATTATTTCTTTATAATTTTATAAATTATAGAGCTTAGTTTACGCTTTTTAACGCTATAAAAATAATAAAGTTTAGTCTATTATTAATAGATTAAATAAATATTTAAATATAATAGTTATAATAGTTATTACTAGTCGAAAAGATATAGTATATTCTATAAGATATTTTATATTAAGTAATATTATATTATATTCGAATATAGTATAAATAGAGTTAAATATTATATTATTTTTCTAATATAAATTTAATATCTTAATAATATATTTTACGATATAATATATCTATAGAATTATATTATAAAATAATATATATATAAGATATTCTTATTAAGATTTTTATATTTATAAAATAATTCGATTAAGATATATAGAATATATTTATTCTTCTTTATTAAGAGAGAGGAAATATAAAGAATAATTTAATATAGCTATTTATCTTTTTATTAATATTAATAATTAGAATAATAATTAGAATTATAAATATCTCTATTCTTCTTTTTAAAATTATAATATAAAAGAATATTTTAAATTTTAAATCTTTAAATATTATAAAAATAAAATTTTATAATTATTTTTATTTATATATTTATCTTAACGCGTTAAATAAGCTTAATAAATTTTATATTTATTCTTCTTTTAAACTCTAATTTACTCTTCTATTCTACTTTATCTTAATTCTTTTAAATACTCTAAATCTATCTCTATTTAATTAAACTTATTAATTATTTATAAATAGATTTACTTTTTAAATTATTTTAAATTTTTTTCTTTAAAATTAAATTTATTATTATTAACTTTCTCTAATTATAAATTTATTAATTATTTCTTTATATATTATAAAGTATTAATAATATATCTTAATAAATTTATAAATATTAAATTTATCGAAGTACTTTTTATAAGCTTATTATCTTTATTAATATAATTATTATAAATATTAATTAAGTTTTTATATAAAATATTATTAGCTCTTTTAATTTAATTTAATATATTAAAATCTCCTTTAAAATTAAATCTAATTTATTTAAATTTATTTTTTTAATATTTTATATAAAGAATTATTATTAGAGTATAAAATATCGCTAATAAATAATACTTCTAAGTATTATAATATCTTTTAATTATTAAAAAATATTATTTATATATAATAGTCTTCGCGAGAGAATAAAGAATATTATAAGTTATTTAAGCGATTATAATATATTTAAATTTTAATTTCTTTTATTATTTTAGAATTAAAAGATTCGCTAGATTATTAAAAGAAGTTTTATAAAGATTAAAAATAAGATTATAATTAAAATAATAATTAGAAAACTTATTATTTTTTCTATATTATTAAAACTAATTATATTTATTCTTATTATCTATATTTTTAATTTTAAATTCTATCGCTTAATTAAGCTTTTTTTTATTTAATTAATTTATTCGCTTAGCTCTTTATAATTAACTATTTATATTAATATTTTAATAATTTTAAAATATCTTTTTAAGCGCTTTTTAATAAATTTTTATCTATAATTACTTTCTAATATTAATCTTTTAATTTAATTTCTTTAATTTTATATTATTATAATTTAAATATAAAAATATAATTTATTTATATAGATAGTTTAAATCTAATTAAATTTAATTATAATAAATAATTAATTTCTTATAAATCGTTTTAAGAGCTTTAAGAAGTTCTTTTTTTAAAGAAACTCTCTTTCTTCTTAATTTTCTAAGCTCTTATCTATATAATTAAATAGATAATTATAAGTATTAAAAATATAATAAATTATAATCTTTTTTTATTTTTTTATTTTTTTATTAACTTTATTAATTTATAAAAAGATCTAATAAATTAAATTAAATATTAAATCTATTAGAAATTAATTAAAAATTATTTAAATATTTAAATTATAATTTTTATTTATAATTATTTTTTATTATTTAATTTTAAATAAATTATTTATTTATTTTTTAAAAAGTATATAATATTAATATAAAGAAGTAGAGCGCGGATTAATATCTAATAAATTAAATTTTAATAAGTCTTAATATTCTAAAAGAGCTTAAAAGAGTATTTTTAATAATAATTTTTTTTAAAGATTAATATTTATTTAATATTAAAATATTTTTATTTTAAAGTTATTTAATTTATAATATAAAAAATATCTTTTTATACTAATCGCTAATATTAATATATATAATAATTTTTTAAATCTTAATATAATTAATAATATAATAATTAGAATAATAATAAGAAATATTATATTTTTATTAAAGTTATTAATAAATTAATTATACTTATTTAAACTTAATTCTTATCTTCTTTATTATTTTAATTTCTCTAAAATTTTTTATTTATTAAAATAATTTTAATATTATTTAAAGATTTTTTTTTAAATTAAATTAATAATATTTACTATATATAGAATATATTATAAATAATTTAATTTAAATTCTTTAATATTAAGCGAGTTATTTATTATAAAAATAAAAAAATAATTAATTAAATTATTAAAGAGTATATTATTATTATTAATATTATTAATTATAAATTTAAATATATAAATTTAAATCTTATATTTTATAAGAATTAAATTAATAATACTTATAAGTTTCTAATTAATATATTTATCTTTAATATATTTAAAATTTATAAGAATTTTATATTATTATTAATTAATATTAATAAAAAAAATTAAAATTATTATAAATAATTAATAATTATAAAATAATTAATAATTTAGAGTTAAAGAGATTTTAATATTATTAATTAATAAATTTTTTAATAATTTTATCTCTAGCTCTATAACTTTTCTTATTAATTAATTCTTTATAATAAATATTAATTTTAATTATATATTAAAATCGAGATAGTATAAGAATTATAATATCTTAGAATTATTAATAATTATAAATAAAATATCGATATTTATAATTTAGTAATAAAATTATTTTAAAAAATCTTTATATATATAAGAGCGTAGTTTACTAACGATTAGCTAGCGAATATAGACTATAAAAGATATAGAGTCGTTATAAGATTTAATAGTATATTTAATAGTAGAACTAATCTCTAAGAAATATTAAAACTTTAAGATATATAAAGTAAATCTATATTCGCTAAGTCTTTAGATATATAAAATATATTATTAAAATTAAACTCTAAAAGAAACTTTAATATAATATATATAATATCGACGTCTTAATATAAATAGCGCTAAGGTTTATAATAGTATTAGATTTAATAATTATCTTTTCTTCTAGATTTTAATTCTTAGACGTCTAAATAAAAATAGAATATTTATTAAAAAATCTTTAAACTCTAATAGAAAAATAAGAGAAAAGAGTTAATCTATTATAATATCGTTTTAATAAAATAATAGAATTAATTATTACGCGTTATAGGCGCGTTATTAATATATTATATAATAATATTAATACTATCTTCGAGAATAATATCGCTTTTATAATATTAATTAATAATAATTTATAATAAGTTAATACGCTTAATATTAGCGTTTTTATAGCGTTAATTAATAGCCTCTATAGCGAATAATATTAGATTTAAAAATTTATAATAAAATCTTAAAAATCTAATAGATAAAAGAAGAAAGAAGAGTTTTTTTATAGATAATATTATTTTTATAGTATATTATATCTATAGCGAAGTAATATAATAATAATCTTTATTATAGAAATTTGAAAATAGTAATTAATAGAGCGACGCGTTCGCGATAACGCTTTCGATTATTAATTAATAATAATAGTAGAAATAATAATAATAGTTAGACGATACGATTTTATAGATAATAGCGAAATATTATTACGTTATTAATATCTATATTATTAAATATTATTTATTAATAATAGCGCTATAATAAAGAATATAAAAATTTCTTTTAAATTATTTATTTTTATTCTTTATAACTTCTAATATTTCTTTTATAAATACTTATTTTAGCGCTATAATATTAATATTAATATTAATATAAGTATAATATATCTTATTATATTAATAATCTACTTCTCTTTATTATAAATATCTTATTATTATTAATCGCGTTAATATATAGACTAATAATTTTATAATATTCTTTTTTAATAATAATAATAACTTTAATAATAAATATATAGTCGTCTTATAAACGCGATTACTAACTTTTAAATATTTTTATTATTATCGCTTTATATATATATTTATTAATAAATTCTAATATCTAATTTATTATATAGAACTTATTTTTATTAAGATAATAATTTATATATTTAAAATAAATCTTTTCTTTATAATAATTATAAGATCGAAAGACGCGATATTAATCGCTATATTAAAATCTTTTTATATCTTTAAATATAAATAAGAAAATTAATATAGCGCTATTATCGCGCTAAATAGTCTTAAAAGCTATCTTATTAATAAATTAAGCTTAATAAAAAGATTATTTAATAATATAAATTATAAAAATATATAATAATAATAACTTTAATTATCTTTATTATAATTATAGATTTTTAAGATTAGTTTATAATAATAAATAAGCGTATAGCGAAGTTAAAGAAAATAAATAAGTTATTAAAGAAGAAGTTTAAGAGCCTTTATCGATATATAGCGAATATTAATAAATATTAACTCGATAATTATATTTTAATTATCTTTTTATTAAAGTAATAAATTAATAAATTTAATTTAGAATTTAATAATAAGATAATAAAGAATATTTAAATAGCGATTTTTTTTTAATAATAGCGCTAATATAAGATTTTTAAATAGTTTTTTAATAGCTACTTTAGATAAAAATATATCTATATTAATAATATATATTTTAATATAATATATTTTTTTTATAGTAGAGTTTAATAGATAGCTAAATAATATAATTATTTAATTAATTTATATTTTAATAATAATAAATATAGAGAAATATACGCGTAGTATAAGTATTATCTAGAAATATATCTAATCTAATTAATATTTATATCTTATTTTATTATATTTACTTATTTATTATTAATTTATATAATTAAATAAGCTCTTTAATAATAAGAGACTTATTATTATTTATTATTTAATATTTATACTTATTATTTATTTATTTATAAATTTAAATTAACTCGCTAATATTAATAAGTTTATTATCTAATAATTATTAATTATACTCTTTATCTTAATTAGTTTATTTAACTTTATATTAAATATCTTTTTTATACTTAATCTTATTAATAATTTCTTTAATCTTTTAAAATTTATTATTATTAATAAGCTTAAAAGTTTATATAAAGATATTCGCTATATTATTATAATCGCGATTATAATAAAATTTAAATAACGATATATAAAAGATATTATAAATTTTATATATTAAGAATAAAAGTAGATAATATATCTACGCTTCTATCTTATCTATAATTTAAAATAATTTTATAAATTTATAAGATAACTTCTTATTTAGATATTTTTACTTTAGATTCTTAATCGCTAATATTATTAAATTATTTATCTTATAATTTTAAAATTAATATATTTTATTATAATATTTAAATTAAATTATAATAGCGCTATAAAAACGCTTTATTATCTTATTTCTTAATACTTATAATTTTTTTATTCTATTATTTATAGCGAATATCTCTCTCTTAATAAAGTTATTCTTAATCTTTTAATAAATTTTAGAATAATATTTATATATTAGAAAGAATAATATTATTTTAATAAAGAAATATTAATTATTTATATAAGCGAACTCTATTATTAATAGTTATTTTATTTAAATATTTTATTTATTATTAGTAAATATATATAAAAAGTATTTTAATATCTAATTTTAACGCTTAGTTTATTTATTAATTTATAAATAAAAGATAATATTTAGATATTATTTAATTTTAAAATAAAAGTAAATAATAAATTAGAAGCTATTAATAAATATAGAGTCTTTATTATTAATAATATTATTTAATATATTATAGTAATATATTATTTTAAAATAAAATACTTTTATTAGCTAAGTAATATCGATTATAATAAATATAGAAATATATTTTATTATTTTTATAAATCGATTTACTATAATTAGAATAATATTATAAATAATATTCTTATATTTACTCGCTAATAAGCTAATAATAAAGTTTATAGAAATTTTCTTTTATAACTTAATAGCGATAGAAAGCGAATTTAATTCGCTATAAAGGCGATATCGCGAAGTCTTAATTCGCTAATAAATATTATATATCTTAATATAATTAATAATTTACTTTAAGCTTTTATTTTAATAATATTTATAAATAAATAGTTTATATATCTTTATAGCGTTAAAGTATTTAAATAATAAATTATTATAATATTTATTAATAAGCTCTTTTTTTAAAGCTTTATCTTTAGAAATATAAAGATAATTATTATATCTTAATAATTTCTTAAAGTCTAAAATTTATATTTAATTATATATAACGCTTAATTACTAACTTATTAATATTAATTTAAAAAAAGTTTACTTAATTATTATAGACTTATAAATCTTAAATTAATATTTTTATTAATCTTTAAAATATATTATAAGTAATCTCTTATATAATCTTAGACTTTCTTTTAGAAATAATTATTTAAATATTAATAATATAAAATATAAGCGCTATTATCGCTATAATCTTTTTATCTCTTTATAATTACTTATCGCTAATTTAAAATATAAATTTATTTTATAATATTAATAGTAGTTTAATATTTAATAGCGAAGTTTTTTTATAATTAAAGCGTTATAATAGCGAGTTAATAGAATTTAATTTATCTATTTAATAAAAAATCTTAAAGTTATAAATAGCTAACTTTAGTGTCTAACGAGTTTATCTAAAGTTTAATTTCTTCTATTTTATAAAGTTTTTAAAATTATTATAATTTATTAGAATTTTAATATAAAACATATTATCTTCTAGATAGTAATATTATTATTTTATAAATACTATAATAGCGAGTAGCTCTTAATTATAAGTCTTATAATTTTACTTTATAAAAATTATTTTTCTAAATTAAAATATTATTAATTATTAATAATTATTTTTATTTAATTATAAAAATATAGCTTTTATATCGAAGTTAAAAGCGTTAATTTTAAGATATAATTTTAAATTTAAATTATAATAATATAGAAATAACGCGATTATAAAAGTATTTTAAAGTTATTAAAACATTAGTTTAGCGCTATCTATTTACTCTAATAATTTAGATTTTTTATTATTTTTACTTTTTTTAAATAAGTTAATAAATAATATAATTATATTAAAATAGTTATAGATAAATTATTAATAGAAATTAATAAAGTTTAAAAAGATTTATATATTTTAATAATTTTTTAATTTTAATTACTTTTTAATAATAGCGATATATTTTTAATCTATCGCGATATCTTTAATAAATATAATAAACTTTAGAAACTTAATTTATTTAATATAGAATTAATATTTTTTAAAATTAATATATAGTTAAAACTAATATAAACGCTTAAATACTTATTTAATATATTATTAATACTTCGCTAAATTAATATTATAAATTAGAATATTATTTAAATATATTATATATATTATATTTATTAGACTTATAAAGACTCTATTAATATATATTTAAAAAGTTATTAATATATTAGCGAGTTTAAAAGATATAATTAAATATTTAAAGTAATTATAGTAATTATAAAACGCTATTTTTTACTTATTACTTTCTTTAATTTAAATTTAATAATAGATATTCTTAAGATTTAGCTTTATAAAGATTTTAAATTTATATAAATAATTTAAAGTCTTAATAATTAGAGATAGCGAGTATCGATTTTTAATAATTATTATATTTAAATCTCGATAATTAATATAAAAATAAAATTCTTTATTCTTTTTAAAAATAAAAAGAATTAATATTTTAATTAAGAAAGTTAAATAATAAATTTAATTTTTTTAAAGAAAATTCTTTAAATAGCGTTATAGCTTTATTAATTTTATTTAAAATAGATTATATAAGAGATTATATAGCGATTTTTTATCGCTTTTAATCTTAATAATATAATCTCTCTATTTAAGCGTAAATAAGATCTTTACTTTTTTATTAAAAAAAATATTATTAAACTCTAATAACTTCTAAGAAAGCTTTAGATTATATTTATTTTTCGATTTACTTTACGCTATTACGACGTATATAATTATAAATATATTTAGCTTTTATTTAATAATTTAAATAAATTTAATTAATTCTTTAATTTATAATTTATTAGCGTTAACTTTAAATTATTATTACTTTATTATTAAATTTAATAATATTTATAATTAATTTAATTTAAATATATTTAATATAATATTAAAATCTTTTTAATTAATAATATAAAAGAATATATTATACTCTTTATTTTAATTTTAATTATTTATTAATTAATAATTTAGCTAATATACGCTATAATAATATATACTTTAATTATTTAATACTTTTAATTATAATAAAATAACATTATAAGATTTTAAATTTTATTAAATTATAAACTTTTATAAAATTAAATTAATATATACTTTAATATCGAGTAGAGTAATAAGTTATCTCTATTTATTTTAAAGCTTTATTTATTTCTTTATAAAAATAAAAGAAATTATCTCTATTAATTATTATTCTTATCTCGCTTCTAAAATAATTATAAGATTTAATCTTTTTTTATTAATATAATATCGATATTAATAATAGATAATTTATTAAGATCTAGATATTTAGATATTTAATAACTCTATTTATTATAATAAAAATAATTATTCTTTTTATAATTAGAGTTAAAGAATTTAGCTTTATATTTTATATTATTCTCTTAAATACGCGCTATTTTAATATCGTTATTTAAAATTAATTTAAACTTCGAAATTTACTTCTTTAAGAGCTTATTCTTAATAAACTCTTTTAAAGATTTTAAATAAAAATTATCGCTAAAGCGTATATATTTTAAAATCTTTTTCTATATAATAGTCTAAATAAGAATTTCTTTTTATTATCTCGATATATTATTAATATTTAAAATCTTATTTTTAAGCTCTAATCTAAATTTAGTTAAAAAGAAATTAATTTAATACTTTTTAGAAAATAAAGATAAATAGATCTTTAGCTTTTTTAGATAGATTTTAAAAATAAATATCTTCTAATTAAAGCGATATTTAGTTTTTTTCTATTTTTTATAAATAAGAAGATAATAGTTTATTAAGTTTATAATTAAATTAAATAAAAACTACTTAAAGAATTTAAAGATTATATTTTTTAGATTATAGATTTAATAATATTTATATTATTAAATATTAAGATTATCTTTTAAAAATTATATATAATAAATAATTCTAACTTAATTAATAATAAAATATTTAGAATTTATAAGAAACTTAATTTCGACTTCGCGAAATTAGCGTAGATACTTTCTCTTATTAATATTCTTATAAAAATATATTCTTTTAAAACGAAGTATTTTTATTTTAATTAATATATTTATTAAAGATATAATAATAATTAATATAAATAAATTCTTATTAATTATAAATAATAAGTTAGCGTTATAAAGCTTATAATTATAAATCTTTAATATAATTAACTTTTATTCTTATTTTAAATAATAATTTTCGATCTTAATAATTATAAGATATTATTTTATAATAAGATTTTTTATTAATAAGAAACTTTCAAACTAATTATCGACGCTATAGTAATTATTAATATTATCTTTATTATTTATTATATAATTTAAAGATAAATTTAATATTATAATAATAATAGATTTTTTCTTTTAAAAGATAGAGAGATTAAAATTATAAGAGCGTAGTTTACTAGTGATTAGCTAGCGAATATAGATTATAAAAGATATAAAATTATTATAAAATTTAATAATATATTTAATAATAGAATTAATCTCTAAAAAATATTAAAACTTTAAAGTATATAAAGTAAATCTATATTCGCTAAGTCTCTAAATATATAGAGTATATTATTAAAACTAAACTCTAAAAGAAACTCTAATATAATATATGCGATATCGACGCCTTAACGTAAGTAGCGTTAAGGCCTATAATAGTATTAGACCTAATAATATATAAACTTTTAACTTTTTAATATTATAAGAGAATTTTAATATTATTTTTTCTAGAGTAAATAGTAAGCTAGATATTCTATTTATTATTCTATTTATTAATAATTTATATTATCTAAATTAGAAATATATCTAATTTTTATAATTATTAATTAAATTTATTTATTATAAATTACTTTAATTAGATTTCTTAATATATTTCTTAAATTTAATATATATTATTATATTACTTATTCTATAATCTATAAATAAATAAATTAAAATTTTATTATAATAATAATAAATAATATATAGCTTCTTAAAATTAATAAGCGTATATTTATTAAATTATATTTATTTTTAAAATTTTCTAATTTCTAAATTTTAATAAATAGATTAATAATTATTATTAAGTTTAAATTAATTCTATATAATCTATATTATCTTTATTTATTATTATATTTTTTATTTTTTATTATTAATATTAAAAAGAAAATAAGATTTATTATTATTTTTATATTAAAATATATTTATTAATATTTTATATTAAGTATTATTAATTAAAAAAGTTAAATCTATATTAAATAAAGATCTAATTAATATTTTAAAATTAAGATATTTAAAAAGAAATTAAAAGAGATATATAAATAAATAAAATATTAAAAATAAAATAAGATTAATATTTAATATATAAATTCTATTTTCTCGCTATAATAAAAACTTATATTACTTTAATAATATATCGCTATATTATTTCTAATATTTTAAATTAAAAATTAATTCTTTCTAATTAATATTATAATTAATAATTATATATTTAAAAATATATAATAATATTAATATATAATTAATATTTAATTTTATTAATTTAAAATTTTAATTAATCTAGCTATTAACGCTTTTCTATTTAATATAATATATACTTTATTTACTTTAATATTAATATTTATTTATTATTATATTATTTTAATTATTAGAATTAAAAATTATATTTATTTAATTAATATTTTAATTATTAATTATATTAATAAGAGCGTATATTAATATTTTAAAATTATTAAATTAATTTTATTAAGTATTAATATAGAATTAAAATTTAATTTAAGCGCTTTAATAATTTAATTAATTAAATTAATTATTATTTAAATCTTTTATATATAAAAATTAAATCTTTTATCGCGCTAAAATTATTTTTAAATTTTAAAATCTTTCTTATTAATATAACTCTTTTTTATTTAAATAATATTATAATATTTTTTACTTAAGCGTTAAAATATTAAAGTATTATATTCTTCGCTTTTAATTAAATAATATTATCTTTAAATTAATATCTTTAATTTTATAAAATTAATAATTAATTTATTATAAATAAAGATAAAAGAGAAATATTATTTTCTTTTATTTTTATAATAAAAGAAGAGAAGAAAATAAATAAATTAATTATAAGCTATAAATAATTTAATATCTAAAAATAATAAATTAATAAAGTTATAATATTAAAATAAAGAGCTTTTCTTATAATTAATAAATATAAAATTAAATAAAAATTAATTAAATTAATAAAATTATCTTTAATAAATATATCGCGTATATAAAGAATATTAAAATATATAAAATATAAGAGAGAGCGTATATATATAATTATAAATATTTAAAATATATTTAAAATATAAAAAGAAGCGCTTATATATAGCTTCATAATATATATTAAATATAAAAAATTAATTTTTTTTTCTAATTAACTTTTTAATTAATATTTAAATTTAATCTATTTTTAAATAATATTTTATTTTAATAAGATTTTAATTATATAATATTAATTAGCTTAATAATAAATATTTAATATTATTCTTTTCTAATTTACTCTCTTCTTTTTTAAAAATTCTTTTTATTATTATAATATTTATAATATAATATATTTATTTATTATAATATTATCTATATCTAAAAAAAAAAAATTTTTTTTTTATACTTTATAATTAAATTAAATTAATAATATTATTTTTATAAAATAAATATATATTTAATAGCGTTATATCTTTTAATATAATAATTAATTATAATATTAATTATAATTTATTAATATATAATATTATTATTTATTAAAGCTATTAACTTAATAATTATAAAAATTTAAAAATTCTTAATAATTTATTAATTATTAATTTAAACTTATTTAAATTATTAAAATAAAATAAAAATAAAACTTCGCGAAGATAAAAATTAGAAGATTATATACAAAATTTAAAAAATATAATTATAAATAAAAAAAGTATATAATTATATTAATTATATATATTTAAATTAAATAATAAATTAATTATATATATTAATTATATTATTATTAATTAGATTTTAAAGTCTATATATTAAAAGAAATTCGCGAATTATAAAGATTAATAAATTTAATTATTTTTTAAATTATATTTATTTAAATAATAAAAAAGATCTTAATTTATATAGCTTTAAATTCGATTAATTCGCTTTAAATTTAAATCTCTATATTAAGCGTATTTTAAGAAATTATAAAAATAAAATTAGCGAGTAATTTTAATAATATAATTTACTTTTTAATAATTATAAATAAAGAAAATTATTAATTAATATTTAGTAATTTAATTATATATATTTTATATAAAAAAAATTACTTTATAATTAAAAGATATATAATTTTTTAAATAATTATAATAAGATATAAATTTATAAATAATAATATAATATTATTAAAGTCTAAATATAGTTTTTATAAAAAGAAAATATATAATAAATAAAAGAAAAACTATTCTAAGTTAAGAATAAGATATTCTAATTATTATTTTATTTATTACGCTTAATTAATAATATTTAACTATTATACTTAATCTAATAACTTTATATATTTTATATTTATAAAATAAAATCTTTTAAATTAATTTAAATATAAATATATATTTATAAAATATTATTACTCTAATAAAAGAGGCTTCTTATTCTAAAATCTATATTAAATTAAAAATTATATTTCTATATTTAATAGCTTTAATTTTTATAATTATTATTAATATTATAATTAAATTTATATAATAATAATATATCTTTCTTATTAACGAGTATCTCTATATTCGATAACTTTAATTCTTATAATTATTATTAATATTATAATTAAATTTATATAATAATAGTATATCTTTTTTATTAGCGAGTATTTCTATATTTAATAATTTTAATTTTTATAATTATTATTAATATCGCGATTAAATTTATATAATAATAGTATATCTTTCTTATTAATAAATATCTCTATATTCGATAGCTTTAATTTCTAAAGTTATTATTAATATTATAATTAAATTTATATAATAATAATATATTTTTCTTATTAGTAAATATATTAATAATTATAAATAGTTAAAATATAATAGAAAATAGTAGATAACTCTTAATAATATCTAATTTTAAATCTATAGCTTTTTTATCTTATTTAAAAATAAAGATATTTATATTTAAAATTTAAAATAAATAATTTTTAATATATAATTATTAAATATCTAGATATAAATCTTCTAGCTAAAAAATTAGTTTCTTTAAAATTAACTAATATAATTATAATAATAATTAAAAATATAATTATTATATTATATAATATAATTTAATAAATTAAATTTAATAGATTTCGCTAATATAATATTAGATAGATTTTAAAATATTAAAATAATAAGTAAAAATTCTCTCTTTCTTTCTTTCTTAATATTTTCTCTTATTAATATTTTATATTATAATTATTTTATCTTATTTATTTTAATCTAATTTAATAATAATATATTATTAATAATTATTAATTTTAATAATAATTTTATTATATTATTATTATATAGAGATAGTAATATTAATTTATATATTAAATTAATCTATTTAAAAGATAATATAAATCTTAATAATCTTCTTAATAATATAAATAATTAGTTAGATAATTATCTATTTAATTCTTTAAATTAAACGAAAATTCTAAAATTTTCTAATTATAAAAAGATAATTATAAAAAAAATTAAATAAAATAAGTTTTTAATTATTCGCGCTTTTAATATAAAGATTATAAAAAAGAGTATATTAAAGTCTTTACTTATAAAGATTAAAAATCGATATTAAAAATAAAAAAGTAAATATAGTAATATAATATATTAATAAGTAATATATATATATAATTAATAATATTTTAGCTATTACTTTATAAAAAATTAAAAAATATTAAAAATTAATTAATTTACTTTTTTTATAAAGATTTTTTATTTATATAATATAGAAGATTATTAATATAATATTATTATCTTATTATATTATATAAATTTAAATTTCTATATTAAATATATTATAAAAAGCTATTAAAGCGATTTTAATATCGAAATTTTATTATATATTAATTTTTTATTAAATTATTATTTTATTAATAAATTATATAATTAATAATTTTTATACTTTTTATACTATTTATAATAAAAGAGTTATATTAATAATTAAGAATATAAAATTTATATAAATAATATATTAATATATAATAAGAGAGAGTATATAAATAATAAAAATAAGATAACTAAAAATACTTTACTTAAATAGAAAAGAATTAAAATATTTAATATAAAATAGAATTCTAATTATCTTTCTAATTATCGAAAAATATATAAATTTATTTTTCTAATAATAATCTCTTTATATTTTCTTTATTAGCGAGAACTTCTTATTCGAATAAATATATAACTAATAATTTTAATATAAAATATAAGTTCTCGAATTTTTAGATTTTAAAATATTATAAATTAAATAATAGTTATAAACGATTTTAATATAAATTAAATTAAAAATAAAAATTTAAATATAATTTATATTATTAATAAAAAGATTATTAAAAAAGAGATAATACTTAATATTAATTTATATAAATAAAATATAATTAAATTATAAAACGCGCTTATAATAAATTAAATAAGAATTTAAATAATTTATAAATATAAATTTTTCTTATAAAAGCTTATTAAGATAATCTATAAGAGTATAAAATCTTTATTATTTCTATATTCTTATATTATTAATAGCTTTATTTATAAAGATATTTAATAAAATAAAGATATTAAGATTAAAGATTAATCGATAAATATTTCTTCTTAATTTATAAAAATATATTTAAAATTTAATTATACGCTAGAAATTAGAAATTTATATTTAATTATTATAAAGTATTATTTTAACTCTATATAAAGTCTAAAATTTAAGATCTAAATTATAAAATTAATTATATCTATTACGCGTATAAGAGAGAGAAGAAATATTAAATATAAGCGAGTAAAGGAATATTTAAGATATAATGATAATTATTTTAATAAAGAGTCTTAAGCGATAATATTAATTATATATATATATCGAGAGTGTAAAATAAGATCTTAAATTCTCGAACGCTATAATATTATAAATTAAATAATAATTATAAATAAATTTAATATAAATTAAATTAGAAGTCAAAATTTAATATAATAATAAAAATTTAAAATATTATTTATAAAATTAAAAAAGAAAAAGTTAAAAAATTAAGAAAGAAAAATAAAGATAAATTTAATAGAAATATTAAAGTTAATAAAAAGAAAGATTTAAAGAAAATAAAATGTATATCTAATAAATATAGATATCTAAAATATAAATCTTAATCGAGAAGTATTATTTATTTCTAGATATATTTATAAATAGAAAGTACTCGCTATATAAAAAAGATATTATAATTAAAAAGAATTATATTTTAAAATTAATTATAACTCTTAATAGAAATATTAAAGAGACTTATAAGATAAATAATATAAATAACTAAAAACTTAATAATATAAAATTATCGCTTCGCTATTATTAAGTATAAAGAGTAGCTTTTATAAAGAATTAAGAGATTAATAATAAAAAGTTATTAGATAATATATTAATAAATCTATTATCTCTTAATTATTTTAAAAAAGATTTATAAACTCTAAAAATTAGTATTCGATATAAAGAAAAAGAATTTATATTATAGAATTCTAAATATCTTTTTAATTAATAGATAGCGAAATCTATTATAATCTCTTCTTTTAAACTCTTATATTTAAGTATTTATATCTTAATAATAAAAATAAAAAATAATTTAAAATCTTATTATTATAATTATTAGCTATTATTTAAAAAATCTCTTCTACTCTATTATTATCTTTATTTAATTTTTATTTATTTAATATATAATTATAATTCTTTAATTATTATTTAGCCGAGCTTAATAAATCTAGAAAATTATTATTATTTATATTAAATTACTATATTATTAAATTTCTTTATATTATATATTTAATTTTATTAAAATAAATATATAAAGATAATAAATCGAATTTTAATTAATTAATCTAAATAATTTTTAATATACTTTTATTAAAGAGAGAGTAATAAATAAAAAGAATATTTATTATAGAATTCGTTTATATATAATTATATATTTTTCTAATCTAAAAATTATAAGTTAATAATTTTATATACGCGAGAAATAATAATAATATATCTTATAATCGATTTTAGAAGAATAATCTTATATTATAAAATCTTTATATTTATATATTTTAATTATATAATAAGATTTATAGTTATAAAAGTTAATATATATTATTTTCGCTTATAAAGACTAATAAGCTCTCTATTAAAACTTTTAAATTATTATAAAAATAAAAAATAATTTTTATTTATAAGATTATTTAATTATATTAAATAATTTAATTAATAATTTTAAATTATTATCTAATAATATACTTATCTCTTATTTTTTCTCTTTTTCTATTTATCTTAAAGTTATAAGATAAATAAAATTATTTAATATTTTCTTCTTTATTAAATCTTCTTATTATAAAATTATACTCTTATTATTATTAATAATATTTTTCTATTTTTAATTATTTAGACTTAATTATATAGCTAATATAGATATATATTTTTCTTTTAAAATATTAAATAAAAAAATTATATATATTAATATCTAATAATACTATAATATAGTTAATCTTATTATTTATAAAAGTATATATCTTTAATCTTTTATAATATCTTTTTCTACTTCTTTAAATTTATACTTTTAAATCTATTTATATTTTTAACTTTATCTCTTATAATTAATATTATATTAAAATTAATATTATATACTTTTTATAAGCGAGCTCTAAATAAATTATATACTTTAAAAATTATTATATATTAATAAAATTTAATAATATAAGAATTCTAAAAGAGCTTTTCTATCGTTTTATATTTATAATTTTTAATATTAATTAAATAATTATAAAATTTTAATAATAATAAAAATAAAAATAATTTAATTAAAAGACTATTATCGCGAAATATTTATTAAAGATTATTTATATTATCTACTTTTATATATATAATTAAAATTATAAATTTAATTTTACTTTATAATAATAAAGAATCTTATCTTCTACTTTTAATAATAGATTATTTATAATTTTATTATTATTTATCTTCTCGCTATATAAAATTATTATTATATTAATTTTATAATATATATATTTACTAGATCTATAAATAATAATATTTAAAAGATATTTTATAAGAAGAAAATAAAATATAACTTTTAATTATCTTTCTAATTATTATAATATTATAATAAATAAAAAAAAAAAAAAAAAAGAAAGAAGTAATATATAAAAAGTTTATTATTCTTATTTTAATTTATAGCGCTTATATAAAACTTAAAATAATAATTAATATTATAAAATTATAAAATTTTTAAATAAAGAAGAATAAAATAAATATAATAAAAAATTTAAAAAAGAATTTAAGTTTAAATCTTAAAAAAAGTTTATAAGTTTAATTATACGCTAATAAGTTAATTAGTAATTAATAATTAATTTTATTAATATATATAATAGAATAAAATAGAGTTAAGCTTAAAAATCTTAAATTTATATATATAATTAATTATAAATTTAAAGTTATTACGCTTTTTAATTAAATTAACTAAATTATTATAAATAAATAAATTAATATTTATAATTATAAAAAAAATATAATTAAATAATTTTAATTAAAAAATAAATATATATTATTTAATTTTAAAATAACTTTTTTATTTTTTATTAAAATTTTAAGATTTCTTTCTAAAATTATAAAACGAAATAAGAATTTTTAGATAAAAAAAGAATTTCTAAATTTAATCTAATAATTATTAAAGCGTAAGAAATTTAAATATTATTTATTAAAGTTCGCTTAATAACTATTAAAGATTATTTATTTATTTACTTAATAACTTTAATTAAAAAAATAATTATAAATTTAATTTATAAATCTTTATTTATAAAAAATATAATATCTTATAGATTTTAATAGAATCTTTTATTTTTTAAGATAATAATAGAAATCTATTATTAAATATAATACTTATTAATTAAATAAGAAAATAAGATATTTAAACTATACTTATAATACTTATAATTTTATAATAATAGATTTTTTTTATAATTTAATAGAATATAATTTAATAGAATATAATTTTTAATATAATATAATTTTTTAAAAGTATAAATTAAATACTTTATATAGTATTAATTATAAAGATAATTAGAATTCTAAATTAAATATAAATCTAAAATTAATATAATAAATAAATATCTAATAGATTTTAATTAAAATCTTTTATTTTCTAAGATAATAATAAGAATCTATTATATAAATATAGTATTTATTAATTAAATAAGTAAGTATAATAAATATATTTTTATATTAAAACTATTATTATAATATAGATAATTTTATAATAATAATTTATTTTAATTTTTTAATATAATATAATTTTTTAGAATTATAAATTAATAATTTTATATAATATTAATTATAAAGATAATTAAAATTTAAAGAAGAATATAATTTTATAAATAATATTATAATTAAGAGTTATATTATAAATTAAGAAAATTAATAATTTAATTATAAAGTTTTTTATTTTATTATTTATAGTAGTTTAATAATCTATTTAAATTAAATTATAAACTTTTAATTTATCTTTATATTTATATATAGCTTAATATTATATAATTTTAAAAATTTATATAAAAGTAATATATTCTTAATTTATAATATTATATATTTACTATAAATTGCTAATAATTAAATATCTATATTCTATTATTAATAAATTTTATATAAGAATAATAAAAAGTTTTACTTAAAAAATTATTAGATAAAAAAGATTTTATTATCTTCTATATTATCTCGATAGTAGAACTTTATTAATAATATTTAATATTATTCTTAAGTTTATTTATTATATCTAATAAAATTTCTTAAATAAATTTTTAAAATAAAGCTTTTAAAATTAATAGTATAATTAATTTTTAAAAATATTTAATTTCGCGAAGAGTGATAGCTAGTAGATTATAATTAGAAAGATAATTAAAAATATATATAAAGTTAAACTTACTATCTAGATAAAATTTATATAATTTTTTTATTTTAAATATATAATTAATAATACTTTTTTTCTTATTTATACTCTTTTCGCTTATAATAAATTTTTTAAAAGTCTTATTACTCGACTTTCTAGCTACTTTTACTATTAATAATATTTAAAATATTATTTTATCTATTATAATCGCGAAAAATATAGTAAATTTTCTCTTTCTAAATTTTTTATTATATATTTTTTTTTTAATAATTTACTTATAAATAGATATTCTTTAACTATTATAATTTTAATATTTTTATTATATATATTATTAAAATTTCTACTTTTATAAATAATATCTCGAGATTAAAAATTAATTTAATTTTAAAATAGAGTTTTATTATTATTGCTAAATATATTATTATTAAATATATATATTAACTCTTTATTTTTATTAATATATTTTTAAATTTATTTAATTTAGAAAATTAGATAATTAGAATAATAATTAAAAAAGAGAAGACTATATCTAAACTCTTTCTTATTATAATAATTAGAATTATAAAAATTATCTCTTCTTATTCTAATCGTATTAATTATTTATATATTAAAATTAATAAATTTATATAGATTTATTATAAAATTTATCGCTAAGTTATAATATTACTATTTTTATTATATATTAGAAATTTTTAATTTTAAGCTTCTTTTATAATAAAGTCTATCTTTTCTTTTTCTAATATAATTAAATTTATTAATAAATTATTATTTAAATTTATTAGTTAAGTATTTCTAGAACTTTATAATTAATTATCTCTAGAACTTTCTAATTAATTATCTCTAAAACTTTCTAACTAATTACTTCTAAAACTTTCTAATTTATTACTTTAAGAACTTTCTAATTAAATATCTCTAGAATTTTCTAATTAATTACTTTAAGAACTTTCTAATTTATTACTTTTAGAATCTTCTAACTAACTTAATATTTCTTTAAAATTAAAAAATTAAATAACTAATTAAAAATTTATTAATAAAAATTCTTAATTAAAAGTATTTATATTTATTATTATATTTTTTTAAATATAAATATAAAATAAATAGTATTTTAAAAGTAAGCGATCTAATTAATATTCTAATTATCTTTCTAATAATTCTTTAAAAGAAAAAACAAAATATAATAAATCGAAAGCGTAAAATAAAATTTTAAAAAAGATAAATTTATCTTATAAATTTCTTAGATTTAAATTTTTAAAAATTTAAAATAAAAATTTATTATTATATAAAAGCTATAAAAAATCTATTATTAATAATAATCCTTAATTATTCTAATTAGATTATTAAATTTAAAAAAATTTAATTAAAATTTAACTTTATAATATTAAAAATTAATATTAAATATTTTTATAAATAAAATTTTAAAAAAATATAAAAATATATTAATAAACTAGCCTTTTTTTTTATTAGCGCGCTTTTAAATTTTCTTATATTTTAATTTTTTCTAATACTTTTTTTAATTATATTATCTTTTATAATAATATAATTTTATTTAAATTTTTTTATTATTTTTATTATAATATTAATATACTTTTTATAATATATTCTTTAATATCTTATAATAAACTTTTTATATAAAAATTATTATTATAATTATTTTAAATAAGAATTTAATTAAATAAGTAAATTTATATATTTTCTATTTTTTTTTAATATTATAAAAATTAATATTATTAATAAAGATAATAACTTTAATTCGCTCTATTATATTATCTCTAAAAAAATAAAAATATTTTAAAAATTTAAATAATAATAAAATATAAAAAATAATAGATAAATATTTTAAAAATAAGAATATATTAATATTATATTAATATTTAATAAATTTAAATATATATAAATTATTAAAAGTAATTTTAAAAAAATAAAATAATATAAATATAATAGCGAAATTTATAATTAAAAAAAAACTTCTAACTTTTTTTAAATATTAAATAATTATTTTTAAGAAAAAGACAAAAATAAAAAAAAGAATTATTAAATATATTATATATAATTAATATATTTATTATAAATTCTAATTATTATTATAATTATTCTAATATCTTTCTAATATTATAATTAATATTTATATATAATATTTTATATATTATATTAAAAATAATAAATTTTATAAATAATTAAATTCGCTAGATATAATTTTAATTTTAGATTTTATTAAAAATATTAATATAAAATATAATAAATAACTCGATATAAAGAAATAAGATAAAGATATAATTATTAATATATAATTAAATATTATTAATTAAAAAATTAAGTAATTTAAAAATTTTTAATTTTTTTTAAAGAATATAAATTTCTTAATAATATTAATAGAAAAGATATAAATATAAAAGATTAAAATATTTATTAATATTTTTTTATTATAATAATAAGTATAATAAATTATAATTAAATCTATTAGAAAGAAAATTAAATATTTAGAAATTTTTAAAAATATAATAAACTTTTAAAAGAATATTTATTTTTATTATATAAAAGTTTTATATAATTTATAAAAAAAATTTTAAAAAAAAATCGTTAAAATAATATTTATTAATATAAATTTTTTTTTATATTAATTTTAATTTTAATATTTTAATTTATATTTAAATAGACTTATTATTTATATATTAATCTTATTTATATTAAACTTATTTATTAATTATCTTTAATTATAAAATTAAGAAAGTTTACTATCTTTTTCTTTTATATATATTTTTTATTAAAATAAAATATATAGTTTTTAGAAATTATATAGTATAGACGCTTAAAAATAAAAAAGAATAAATATTATTATTAGAATTAATTAGATAATAATCTAAAAATTATAATATAATAAAATATAAATTTATATTTAATAAGACGAGCGAAGAGATATAAAAGACTTTTAAACTTATTAATATTAAATTAATATATAAAAATATTATTAATATATTTAAGTAATTTAAGTATTTTTATAAAAGTATAAATTATTTAAATTTAAAATTTTAATAAGCTAATTATATAATTCTAATTCTAAATTAAAAATAAGAATATAAATATTTTTCGCTATTATAATTATTTTTAAATAATAATAATTAAAAAGATAATTAGAATTCTTTATCGCTATAAAAATATATATTATAATTTATAATTTTTTATATAATAGATTCTTTTCTTAACTAGATTATATTTAAAAGTCTTAAATAATAAAATATTATTTAATATATAATTAGATATTTATATAAAAATAAGATATAGATTTTAATTTAATTAATAGACTTAATAAGAAAATAGAAGTAAGCTTTTAAGTAAATTAGATAAAATATAATAAATAAATAATAAATAACTTCTAAATCTAATTATTATTCTAATAAGTAGATTTATATTTTAATAGTATTATATAAAAAAAATATTCGAGCGTAATTTAGAGAAAGTTTAGAGTTTTACTTTTTATATAAATTATTATATATATAAATAAAGATAAAAATTTAAATTATAAGAGTATAAATAATATTAAAGCTAAATAAGATATAAATATTAAAAATAATTCTATTATATATACTAATAATTAAATAAATTTTATCTTTTAAATTACTTAAAAGTATAATATAAAATTTAATAATAAATTTTATTATAATTTAGATATAATAATATTAATATATTAATTAATAAGTATCGAGTTATTATAGAAATCTTAAAATATTAAACGTAATTATATCTAAAAGATAAAATTATAAATTTTTATTAATATATAATTAATTTAATATATAATAATAAAAAATTTACTATAAAAGTTATACTATTTAAATTAATATTTTAATCTTAATTATTACTCTTATTATTATATAAATAATATAAAATTATCTTTTATTTAAATATATCTAATTCTTAATTTTAATTATTATTATAAATATTATTAATTCGTTCTAAAATTATTAAATATACTTTTATATATTTTTTATATTTTATCTTTTTTTTAATTAGATAGCGATTAAATTCTAAATTAAAATAAATATTTAGAAGAGAAAAGTTTATAAATATTTAATTATATAATTTTATTTCTTTTATACTTTTTATAATTATTAGAGTAATTAATAATATATAATTATATTTTATAATTATATATATAATAATTAACTAATTTAATAATTAAAAATAAATATATTCTTTTTTTATTTTAAATAACTTAATTAAAATAATTATAAAATTTAAATTCTTTTTTTATAATATAACTCGCTTTTTATATATTATATAAAGATAAATATTTATTTAAATAGAAATTATTAAAGCTAATTATAAAGCGTAATAATAAAAAATTTATTCTTAAATTAACGAATTAAAAAGATTTTTATTATCTTATATAATACTTTAAAAGCGAATTTTTAAATATAATAGCGCTTTAATAGATTTTAATTAAGTATAATTTAACGAATTAAATACTAGAAGAGAAGCTTTAAAATTATAAAATTAATTAATTTTTAATAATAATAGATCTCGCGTAAAGTTTAAGCTATAACTTATATTAATTATATATAATAAATATAATAATAACTAAAAAAATATATTATCTAGTTTCTATTAACGTTTTAATATTATTAAAATAAAGATAATATTTATTAAAATAAAAATAATATTTATTAAAGTAATAATAATATTTATTAAAGCGATAATAATATCTAATAAAAACTTTATTTTAATATTATATTTAGCACTCTAGAATAATAGTAATTTTTTTAAAAAACTATTAATAATAAATTAAGTATATATAATTTAAGCTTTTTATATAATTTATCTATATATTAATTTAAAGTTATTAAAAAATAAAAAATAAATATATAATTTAATAATTATATTATACTTTTAATATTACTATAATAATATTAAGTTATTTAAATAAAAGATTAATATATAAAAAAGATAGTTTAATAATAAGAAAAGTTAATATAAAAAAAAAAAATTTTAGAGAGAAAGAAGAGAGGAAGAAAAGCTTAGATATCTATCGCGTATATTAAATTTTTAAATTACTTTATATTATTTAATTTAAATTAAATATTAATAAAACGCTTTCTCTTTAATTTTAAAGATTTAAATTTAAGCGAATTATATTTATTAAGCGCTATTATCTAATATAATCTTAATTACTTTTATAATAATTATAATTATTATTATAATCTATATAGATTAAAAGATAAAAGATTTAAAAAAATAAGTTAATAAGTAATTATCTTTATCTAATTTAACTAATATTAAACTATTATAATTTATTAAAATTTTTATATATTTTATTTTTACTTTCTTATCTTTAAGTCTTATTATCTTTATAAAAATAATTATTCTTTAAATTAAACTCTATAATAATATACTTATAATAATATGCGATATATATTCTCTTTATTTCTAATATTAATACTTATTAGAATTAATATATTTTTTAATAAAATAAACTTTAATTAAAATTAAAAATAGTTTAATATTTATAAATATTTATATAAATTCTTTAATTCTTTTATATATATTTATTAATTTATCTTTTTATAATAATTAAAATAAAAGAGATTAAGTTTAATAATTTATTATAATAAATATTAAATATTAATAATAATAATAATATTAAAAAATCTTAATATAAGTTAATTAAATAATAATTAAATTCTTAATTAAAATAAAAAATAGAGAATAAATTTAATTAAAATAAAAATATTAAGAGATCGCGATAGCGAATAAATATATTTATATTTAAAAAGAAACTAATTAAAAAAATAAAGAAAATTAATATTTTAGCTATTAATTACGCTATAATTATTAAAAAGTATAAAATTAAATATATTAATATATTATTATTATAATAGAAATAAGCTTTTAAGTAAATTAGATAAGATATAATAAATAAATAATAAATAATTTCTAATTCTAATTATTATTCTAATAGATTTATATTTTAATAATATTATATAAAAAATATATGCGAGTATAATTATAAAAAAGTCTAAAGTTTCGCTTATTACGCGAATTATTATATATATAAATAAAGATAAAAGTTTAAATTAGAAGAAAATAAATAATATCGAAGTTAAATAAGATATAAGTATTAAGAATAATTCTATTATATATATTAATAATTAAGTAAATCTTATTTTTTAAGCTATTTAAGAGTATAATATAGAATTTAATAATAAGCGCTATTATAATTTAGATATAATAATATTAACGCGTTAATTAATAAATATTAAACTATTATAAAAATTTTAAAATATTAAATATAATTATATTTAGAAGATAAAATTATAGATTTTTATTTATATATAATTAATCTAATATATAATAATAAAAAGTTTATTATAAAAGTTACGCTATTTAAGTTAATATTTTAATTTTAATTATTATTATTACTATTATATAAATAGCGTAAAGCTATCTTTTATTTAAATATATTTAATTTTTAATTCTAATTATTATTATAAATATTATTAATTTATTTTAGAATTATTAAATATACTTTTATATACTTTTTATATTTAATTTTTTTTTTATATATTATAAGAAGATAGCTTAAAGAAATATAGCTTATTATATTAAGCTATAATATTTTTAAGAGAATATTAAAAAATATATTAATTTTTCTAAATTAATAATTTAATAAAAAGATTATAATTATAATATATATAATTTTATATTAGATAGCGATATTAAAAATATATAATAAATATATAAAATTATTATCGATAGTTTTAATTATAAAGTATTAACGAATTTCGCGTAATTAATATTAGAGAAAGATAAGCTTTTCTTATTATTAGTAGATATAACTCGCTTTCTTTTATATATATAAAATAATAAAATATAATTATATTTAATTCTATATTTTATTAATTTAGCGTAATTATTAATTAGAATAATAATTAAAATAATTACTTCTAAATATAGAAATCTTAATCGAGATATCTTATATATATATTATATTATAATATAATTTTATAAATATATTATATGTTAGCAACTCAGCTAAAAAAGCTGATTTCGGAGGTGTCTGCGCTTAACAGTCAGACACCCCTATTTAAACCTAAATAGGGCCCCGTAGGGCCCTCGTAGGGACGTCGTAGGGCCTCCGTGGGGGCTGCTGCTAACAATGCCTCCCCCTCTAGGGGGCTCGTCTTCGAGCTCCGAAGACAGTGTAAAAATCGCGACGTCTTGAGGACTCTTCCCCGAAAGATCTATGATTTTAAAAACAACATGCCCTGTGCTCCGGGGTTTACTCCCCCGAAGTCTTCTAAATGCCCGTCATTGCGGGACTTGAAATTGCTATTAGGGTTTTAACCCACGGGGCTACCAAGTGGAAGGCCTTTGGCCCTGTCTTCGTACCGGTATAATGTGGGAATGGGGCTGTATTCTGAGCCTGTGGCCTCGTCTTAGCGCATACAAATCAAATTCAGGCCTGTTTTTTGGCCGGCCTCGGGGTTTCTTTCCCGGGCGTCTGCTTTGGGCTTTTTGCCCTGGGGCGTTCTGCCCGAAATAGGGCGTCCTACCCGAAATATCCTCATTGGAATAGGGCTGTTCTGCCCGAAATGTCCTCATTGAAATAGAACTATTCTACCCGAAATGTCCTCAATGGAATAGAGCGTCCTACCCGAAAATATTCGGCTTCGAGGCTCGCCTTCGACGTGATTATTACCCGAGCGACCCTCTAAAAAAATCCAATTTCTGATTTTTGATGGGGGATCTAAGCGTCCTCGAATCCTTAACCCTCTGTTTTTAATAACTAAGCGTGTCACCCTCGGCTATGACTAGTGTTACTTCGGGGTAGTTATTAGCCAAATACTTTAGGCTATAACCCGACCCGGAAATAAAGCGCAGACACTATTATTAGCAACTCAGCTAAAAAAGCTGATTCCGGGGGTGTCTGCGCTTAATAGTTAGATACCTCTATTTAAACCTAAATAGGGCCCCGTAGAGTCTTCGTAGAGACGTCGTAGAGCCTCTATAGAGGCTACTTCTAACATTATATCGTAAAATATTTTATTAAGATTTTATATTATATTAGATATAAAATTATATAAATCTTAATAATTTATACTATATTAGAGTATAGTATAGTAGATTAATATCTTATATTATACTATATCTTTTCGATTAATAATAGTTATATTAGACGCGTCTAGGATTAAATAATAATCCTTTTATCTATTTATATAATTATTATTCTTTTACTATTCTATTAATTCTATTAATTTTACTAATATAAATATAATTATCTTCGATATCTCTCGCTTAAAGATTACTTAATATTTTAGATATATATATTCCTTTTATTCGTCTCTTAGAGCTAAGCTATCTTTTAGCGAATTTATTACTATTAATAATTAAGGCCGTAAGCGAGTTTAATAATTATTTATTACTACTTATAAACGCGTTAAAAGACTCTTAAAAAGAGCTTAAATAAATATATTTTCCTCTATATACTTCTTTTAAGCTAGTAATAAGTAAATTAAACTAATATTTAAATATTATAGTTATATTAAACGCGTTCGATTTAGATATATATATCTCTTTTACTTATCTCTTAGAGTTCTTATTAATATCTCTAGACTATTTTTTAACGAATTTATTATTACTAGTAATCGAGGTCGTAAGCGAGCTTAATAAATATCTACTATTATTTATAAACGCGTTAATTATTACGAGCGTATTCTTAATATATCTCTTAGTTCTATAACTAGCGAGCCTTAGCGAAGATATTCTCTATTATATTATACCTCCTTTTTATCTATATAATTCGATATCTTAGTTATCTTATTTAATATATCTATATTAATATTATATCTATATTAATTCTAATACTATAATTAAGATTAATCTACTTATTTTATTTATATTAGCGAATAAATTTAAAGAAACGCGCTAATAGAGGCTTTAATAAGAAACTAAGTTAAGCTATTATATTTCTAAGTAAGCCTATTAGATAGATAAATTAATTTTAAAGAGTTTAAAAGAAATAGCGAAATAATCTTAATAAATAGTAGTTAAGAGATAAAGAAGATATTAGATTATTTATATAACTAGCGAATCGAAAGAAATAGCTAATATTATCTTATATTTTTATATTTAAAATATATATTAATAGTATTACTTATAACTTTATATACTATAATATCTAGAGTTTTAATAAGATCTTAATTAGATAAGAAACGATTAAGTTATAGCTAATTAAAGATATTATTCTCTAAAACTTTCTTATATATAACTTCTCTATAAGATAAGAAACTCTTTAAGTGAAGTAAGTATACTCGAAAAATTACTATTTAAAGTACTTATAGTCTTTTTAACGCTTTAAATAATTAAGAAATAAATATATTAAACTCTTATAAAGAAATAACCTTATCTTAGACTTTATAATAAAATTTTTTATTCTTAATATCGAATAATTTCGATATATTTTAAAGAGGCTTTATTATTCTCTAATATATCTAATATTTCTAATATCTATTCTTTCGAAGTATTTAAACTCCTCTCCACTTTATTTTAAACCTTTCTTTCTTCTTTTTTATAGCGAAGTTTAATATCGAAAGAATAAATTAAATTAAGATCTTATTAGAGTAAATTAAGTTTTAATAAATATTAATTCTATTAGATAATATCTCTAATAAAATAAATTTAATAAATATATTTTAAGATATCGCTAATAGTTTATAATTATAATATTAAGCTAAGTATTAACTTAATAAATTTATAATTATATTAAATAAAATTCGTTAGAAGCGAGATAATTTTCGAGAGATTATTACTCGATATTATATTATTATAATAAAAAAGAATCTAGCTATAAACGATTTATATTAGATCTATAAAATAATCGAGAAGATAAATTAATTAATTTAAGACTTTTAGAAGAATATAACTTCTTTATAGCGAAAAGTTAATAATCTTAAAATATAGTTAATAAAAGATTTATAACTATTATCGATCGAGGAGAAATATACGTCTAGACGTTTAAAAGAGAAATTAATTAAAATCTTAGATTTATCTCTATTTATCGATAATAGTAATCTTATCTAAAACGACTAATTCTCTAGAATAAAATAGAAATTTAAGATTAATAGCGATTATTATCTTATTAAAAACTCTAAGATAATCTATATAATCTTATAACTCGATAATAAAACTATATAATATATAATATATAGAAGACTTCGAAACTCTATTAATCTATATTAATCTTTTATTAAGATTATAAATAAGTTAATCGATATCTATAAGAATTTAGATCGATATAATAATATATTATATAATATATATACTCTATAATAAAAGACTTAATTCTTTATTAACTTTTATTTAGATTTTATTTAATTAGATATTATTTTTAATTATAATAAAATTCTTATATTAAAAAACTATCTTTCTAAGAAATTAAAGAAAGAAATTAAAGAAGACATAGTAGATTATAAAAGATTTTACTATCTTAAAGACTATAAAAGAATATCTTCGAAAGCTAAATAACTTATAATATATTAATTATAAGAATTTTAAGTTTATAAAGATTATTATTAAGTTAATTATAATATAAATATTAACGATAATATCTACGACTAATATATATCTTATATTTATTATTAGATTTAATTTAAGTATAATTACTATATCTCTAAATATTATAATTAATTTAAAATTAAGAAAATTAATATACTATAACTACGATAAGAAAGATTACTATTAAAAGAACTATATAATAACTATCTAAATCGAGATTAATAAAAAGATCTTCGAGAAAGTATAACTCTACGCGATAAAAATAGACGAAGAATTTAAAATTAATAACGTCGATATTATAAATAATAATAATTCTTTTTTTAGATTCGAGAAACGAATAGCCTCTTTTAAAGTTACGATAAGAGATATTTATAAAGTATATTTAATAGATACCCCTAATAACGCTCTAGTATATCGTTCTTTTTATATATAAATTACGCTATCTTTATAAGAAAGAGAGTATTTACTTTAAAACTCTCTTATAGATAATAAATATATCGATACTTATATAGTTATAAATAAGTTCTTAATCTTAGTAATATATAAGACTTTATATCTAGAATTACTTCTACTATTATAATCTAAATTACTAAGAGATTACGATAGCTAAATCGCAAAACGACTAATTATATATTATTTACTCTCTATAATAATAGTAGAAGATTATTAAGAAGAAATATATTTAATATTAATTATATTATTGAAATACGATATAATAGTTAAAAAATTATAAATGAATAAATACGGGGTAGTTCTTAATATATTATAAAATAAGATACTCTTTCTACTTAATCGATATAATTATAATAATAATTAAATATTAATAATAAATAACCTCTTCTTTCTATTAACTTTAAAGCTTCGATTATCTATATTATCTATCTTTTCACCTATTATATTAAAATAATAAAGCTCTCTTCTACTTATCTACGATAATAAGATTAATTTAAATATCTTTTTATTAAATAAGGACGAGAATAATAAGAAGCTTAAGTTTATTAATATTATTAAGATTAATATAGCGACTTACTATTAACTAGCTCGTAAAAAAAATAATAAGCTATTTATATTAATAATAAATAAGATCTATAATACGTCGCCTATATTATATACGTCTTCCTCTACCCGAATATCTCGCGAAACTTATATACCGGTTAATAAATCGTATTTCTACGACTTAGAAAAGAAATATAAGAGATATTATAATTCTAATTATTCTATTTAAATTAATAGTATTAATAAGATTAGTTTTAAAAAGATAAAATATAAGCTATCTATAAAGTATTATAACTATCTTAATATTTTCGATAGAACTAAAACGAATATACTTCTCTTATATTATTCTTATAATTATAAACTTAAATTTAACGATAGCTTTAATAAAATAAAACTTTTAAAAAGTAAGATCTATTTAATATTAGAATATAAATTAAAATAGATAAAGAAGTATCTAGACGAATATTTAAAGAAGGGATTTATAATATTAAGTTATATACTATTCGCCTTATCTATTCTATTCGTAGAAAAGTTAAATAAAGAATTATATTTTTATATAAACTATTAAAAGCTAAACGCTATTATTAAAAGAAATCGATATTTAATTTTATTAATAGATAAGATTTTAATAAGAATTTAGAAATATAAATATTTCACTTAGTTAGATATTATAGCCATATTTAATAAACTACGTATATACTCTAATAGTAAAGATTTTATTACTTTTATTATCTCCTTTAAGATATATAAGTATTAAGTTCTCTTCTTCGAACTAATTAACGATCTAACTATATATTAATAATATATAAATAATATTCTATTCGAGTATCTAAACGACTTCTATTAGATCTATCTCGATAATATATTTATTTATAATAAGATAAAAAAGAAATACGTCTAACACGTTAGATAAATTCTTTAAAAATTAAGAAATATTAATTTTTAAATAGATATTCTTAAGTGCGAATTCTACGTTTAGGAAATCAAATTTCTAGATTTATTAATATCTATAGATAAGTTATAAATAGATTTTATTAAAATCTAGATTATTATTAAGTAAATTATATCTATTAATCTTAAAGAGATATAGATCTTTATCGAATTTTATAATTTTTACTAATAATTTATTAGAAACTTCTCTAAAATAGTTAAATTTATAATAAAACTTACGGTAAAGAAGATTATATTTAATTAATCCTCAGTATATTAAGAGATCTTTTACTTTCTTAAAGTCGTTATTACTAAAACTTTAATTCTACGTTATTTTAATAAAATAAAAAAGATTATTCTAGAGACTAACTCTTTCGACTATATTAATAAAGATATTCTTTTTTAATATAATAATAAGAGAATATTTTACTCGATAGTCTTCTATAGTAAAAATCTAATCTCGATTAAATATAATTACTAGATCTATAATAAGAAACTATTAATAATTATTTACTATCTAGAATACTAGCGCCTTAAGCTAGAATATATAAATATTCTTATTAAAATCTTTATCGATTATAAAGAACTAATATATTTTATTAAGGAATAAGACCTTAGTTAATATTAAATCTAATATTTAAATATATTATTAGAATTTAATATAAAGATTATTTATTAATTTAAATCTTAAAATATTAAAATAAATATATTTATATAAATAACTAGATATAAATTAATCGATTTTAAGAATAAATAATTATATTAATAGTATTAAATAATTCTTATCTTTAATTAATTAAAATTAAATAGCGAATATATCGATATATATATAATTAATAACTCTATCTATTATAAGATAATAGAGATTAATAAGAAAAATAAGAAAAATAAGTATTATATGAAAATTCGTAAGGCTATTATTAAAAATAAGAATAAGTTTTAAGGAATTACTCTTAGTAAATACTCTATATAAGACGAAGTACTTTATTATAAGAATCGTTTATAAATATTTAATAATATATATATCGATATTATTCGAGAGATTTACGATTAATTATTTTACGACTATTTCGAGATAATATATATTTATAAACTACTTAAAAGAAAATATTATTAATAAGATATAAAAACTATTATAGCTATCTACGTTTAGAATTACTATATCTATTAAAGAGCTAAAACGCCTTATAATCGAAAGTATAATTTATTATAATCTCTATTAATTTTATAGAAGCGATAATAAAATATATTAATCGACTTTATTATAGACTTATTTATATCTAATAACTATAACGCTATTTAGATAGCGATTAATTAATTTATTAAGAAACGTTATTATATAATCTATTTTAATATCGATAAGAGTATTATCGCTAAGAAGATAGTTAATTTATTACTTAAGAAAGTATTTCGCTTATACGATTTATTAATCTTAATAATATCGAATTAAGACTCTTAATTTATAGCTATTATATAGAAGTCTTTTTATAAAAGATTAGATATTATAGCTAAGCTATTAATAGCCTTTTACTCTAAAATCGATAAATAGATTAAATAAGCGAATTAGAATATAGAGCGTTATCTTCGAATATACTATAATTATATATAGAATAACTAAGTAAGATAGCTATCTATTATCGAGTTTATCGATAATAATACTATTTTATCGACTATCGATATCTTATCTTTTCTTATAAATAAAGGATTTTATTCTCGAATAACTTTTAGCTTAGATATTATTGATTATAAGATTATATATAAATATCTTAATACTACTTAAACGAAGAATATTATAAATTATATAAAATAAGTTTTTAAGTATATTCGAAGTAATATAAACTACGCTTAGAAGGCTATAGTTATATAAGCTAATAAGTATTAATAAAAGATTACTTTTTAAATAGGCGATAAGATCTTTCTAAATAATAAGAATATTATCTTTAATCGCTCTTCTCGTAAATTAAATTATAAGAGACTCGATTTATTCGAGATTATAGGTCTTATTAAAATCTTATATTATTATTAGACCTAATGCTATTATAGATCTTAGCGCTACTTACGCTAAGGCGCCGATATCGCATATATTACGTTAGAGTTTCTTTTAGAATCTAATTTTAATAATATATCTCGTATATCTAGAGACTTAACGAATATAGATTTACTTTATATATCTCGAAGTTTTAATATTTTTTAGAGATTAATTCTATTATTAAATATATTATTAAACTTTATAACGATTTTATATCTTTTATAATTTATATTTACTAGCTAATCGCTAATAAATTACACTCTTATAATTTTAATCTCTCTATCTTTTAAAGAAAAAGATCTATTATTATTATTATAATATTAGATTTATTTTTAGATTATATAATAAATAATAAAGATAATATTAATAATCGCTATAGCGTTAATAACTAATTTAAAAAATTTTTATTAATAAAAAATCTTATTATAAAATAATATCTTACGATTATTAGAATCGAAAATTATTATTTAAAATAAGAATAAGAGTTAGTTATATTAAAGGCTTATAATCGTAAGCTTTATAATACTAGCTTATTATTTATAATTAATAAAAACTTATTTATATTAATTATTATTATATCTCTAATAAATATACTAATTAAGATAAAAATACTTCGTTTTAAAAGAATATATTTTTATAAGAGTATTAATAAGAAAAAGTATTTACGCTAGTTCCGCGAAGTTAAAATTAAATTCTTTATAAGTTCTAAATATTTTATTATTAATTAAGCTAGAATTATTTATTATATATAATCTTTAAAAGATAATTTTAATATCTAATAATATAGATACTATTAAATCTATAATCTAAGAAATATAATTTTCGAATTCTTTAAATAATTTTTATTTAATTTAATTATAAATTTAGTAAATTGTTATTTTTTTATCTACGAAAAATAAGAGAAGATTAAATATCGCTTTAATTAGAAGATATTTATTTTTAAGATCTATTTAAAAAAGCTAAAGATCTATTTATTTTTATTTTCTAAGAAGTATTAAATTAATTTCTTCTTAATTAAGTTTAGATTAGAGTTTAAAAATAAGATTTTAAGTACTAATAATATATTAAAATAATAGAAAGAAATTCTTATTTAAACTATTATATAGAAAAAGATTTTAAAACGTATACGCTTTAATAGCGATTTTTATTTAAAATCTTTAAGAGGATTTACTAAGAATAAGTCTTTAAAGAAGCGAATTTCGAAGTCTAAATTAATTTTAAATAATAATATTAAAGTAGTATATATTTAAGAGAATAGTATAAAATATAAAATCGAATTCTTTAATTCTAATTATAAGAAGAATAATTATTTTTATTATAATAAATAGAGTTATTAGATATTTAAATATTTAAATCTTAATAAATTATCTATTATTAATATTAATATTATATTAATAAAAAAAGATTAAATCTTATAATCGTTTTAGAAGTAAGATAAGAATAATAATTAATAAAGATAATTTCTTTTATTTTTATAAAAAAATAAATAAAGCTCTAAGATAAATAGAGATAATTTATTACTCTACTCGATACTAAAGTATATATTAATTTAATTTTATAAAAGTTTATAATTTAATAGAATTTAGAATCTTATAATATTATTTTATTATAATTAAAAGTATTAAGTAATTAAAGTATATATTACTATAGCGCGTATTAATTAAACTATTAATTAATAAATAGTTGAAATTAAAGTAGAGAGTATAATATACTCTTCTATACTATTAATTAAAAAGATTTTAATATTATATTAAATATATTTAAATTAAATTAATTATAAATATTATTAGATTTAGCGATAAAGTAATAATAATTTAAAATTAATATTAATAAATTATAAATTAAAGAATTAATTAAATTTATTTAAATTATTAAATAGAAGTTAAATATATTTATAATTATATATATTATAATAATATAAAGCGAATTAAAAAATAAATATAGTTTAAAGCTTTTTTAGAAGTTATTAAAGTTTAATAATATTTTTTTAAATAAAAAAGTAAAGATCTTATTTATACTTAAGTAGAGAAATTATATTATTAAAATTAAAAGCGATAAAAAGTCGCTATATAGCTCTTTATATAATTTATTTTAAATAAAATTAATAAAGCTATAGCGCTATTTAAAAAAAATTCTTTAGAAAAGTTAAATTTATTATTTAACTTTCTTAGTGAAAATATTAATTCTTTTTATTTTTAAAAAAAATAGAAAGCTTTATCTTTATATTAATTATTAAGATTTAAATATAATAATTATTAAAAATCGATATTTATTATCTCTAATTATTAAGACTTTAAATTATTTATATAAATTTAAGATCTTTATAAAGCTAAATCTTAAGAATATCTATTATTAAATTTAAATTAAAGAAGATAATAAGTAGAAAATAGCGTTCTATAATTATTATAATTACTTTAAATATTTAATTATATTTTTTAAACTTATTAATATATTAATAACTTTTTAAATATATATTAATAGAGCTTTTATAAGTCTAATAAATATAATATATATAATATATTTAAATAATATTTTAATTTATAATACTAATTTAATAGAGTATTAATAATATATTAAATAAGTATTTAAGTATTTACGCTAATTTTAATTATATATTAATCTTAAGAAGTATTAATTTTATATCGAATAAATTAAATTTCTAGAGTTTATTATATTTATTAAAGATATTATAATAAATTAAAAATATATCGCTATTATTAAAAAGTAGTTAAAATTAAAAAATTATTAGAATATATAAATCTTTTTAGATTTTATTAATTTTTATTAATAATTTATCTATAACTATTTTAGTATAATTATATTATTTATTAACTTATTTAAAGAGAGTAAGAATAATAAAAAATCTAGATTATTAGAGTAGATAGATAGCGTTAAGCTAACGTTTTAATAGCTTTAAAGTACTTTTATAATTACGCTATTTCTATATTACTATAATTTAAATTTAAAATTATATTTTAAAATTAATACTTTTAACTTCGATATAGAAATTATACTTTTATAATTAAATAAAAATAATTATTAATAATTAATAATATTCTAATTTAAGAAAATAATTTTTATAAAGTAAAATTATAAGATTTATAATTAAGAGCTATTCGCTATTATAGTATTTATAAAGTAATAATATTATTATCTAGAAAATAGTATATTTTATATTAAAGTTTTAATAAATTATAATAATTTTAAAAACTTTATAAAATAGAAGAAATTAAACTTTAAATAAATTCGTTAAATATTAAAGTTAGTTATTTATAATTTTAAGATTTTTTATTAAATAAATAAATTAAATTCTATTAACTTATTATTATAGCGTTTTAATTATAAAAGAACTTTATTATTAAATATTAAATTACTATCGATATTATAGAATAAATTTATATTTTAAATTAACGATAAGTAGTTATAAAGAGATAAAAAGATTATAATAATAATAATATTTATATTTTATATTATTAATATTTAAATAATTATTTTTAAAATAAAATCTAAGATTATATAAGAGATTACTTATAATATATCTTAAAGATTAATAAAAATATTAATTTAAGATTTATAAGTCTATAATAATTAAGTAAACTTTTTTTAAATTAATATTAATAAATTAATAATTAAGTATCGCGCGTATAGCTAAATATAAATTTTAAATTTTAAGAAATTATTAAAATATAATAATCGCCTTTATATCTCTAGAAATAAAGTTTTAAAAAAAGAGCTTATTAATAAATACTATAATAATTCGTTATTTAGATACTTTAATACTATAAAGATATATAAATTATTTATTTATAAATATTATTAAGATAAGAGCTTAAAATAAATTATTAATTATATTAAGATATATAATATTTATTAGCGAATTAAAACTTCGCGATATCGTTTTTATAGCGAATTAAATTCGCTTTTTATCGCTATTAAATTATAAAAGAAAATTTTTATAAACTTTATTATCGACTTATTAGCGAATAAATATAAGAGTATTATTTATAATATTATTCTAATTATAGTAAATTAATTTATAAAAATAATAAAATATATTTTTATATTTATTATAATCGATATCGCTTAATTAGCGAAAGTATTTTATTTCGAAATAATATATCGCTATAATATATTAAATAATATTATTAATAATAGAGGCTCTATATTTATTAATAGCTTCTAATTCGCTATTTACTTTTATTTTAAAATTAAATAATATTTAAATATTATCTTTTATTTATAAATTAATAAATAAATTAAGTATTAAAATTAGATATTAAAATACTTTTTATATATATTTATTAATAATAAGTAAAATATTTAGATAAAATAATTATTAATAATAAAGTTCGCTTATATAAATAGTTAATATTTCTTTATTAAAACGATATTATTCTTTCTAATATATAAATATTATTTTAAAATTTATTAAGAGATTAAAAATAACTTTATTAAGAGAGAGATATTCGCTATAAATAATAGAGTAAAGAAATTATAAATATTAAGAGATAAGATAGTAGAGTATTTTTATAGCGCTATTATAGCTTAATTTAAATATTATAATAAAATATATTAATTTTAAAGTTATAAGATAGATAATTTAATAATATTAATAATTAAGAATCTAAAATAGAAATATTTAAATAAGAAGTTATCTTATAAATTTATAAGATTATTTTAAATTATAGATAAAATAGAAGCGTAGATATATCGTTTACTTTTACTCTCGATATATAAAATTTATAATATCTTTTATATATTATTATTTAAGTTTTATTATAATCGCGATTATAATAATATAGCGAATATCTTTATATAAACTCTCGAGTTTATTAATAATAATAAGTTTTAAAAAATTAAAAAAATTATTAATAAGATTAAATATAAGAAAGATATTTAATATAAAGTTAAATAAACTAATTAAAATAAAAAGTATAATTAATATCTATTAAATAATAAATTTATTAATATTAGTAAGTTAATTTAAATCTATAAATAGATAAATAATAAATATAAATATTAAGTAATAGATAATAATAAATCTCTTATTATTAAAGAGCTTATTTAATTATATAAATTAATAATAAATAAGTAAATATAATAAAATAAGATATAAATATTAATTAGATTAGATATATTTCTAGATAATACTTATATTACGCGCGTATTTCTCTATACTTACTACTATTAAAATATAAATTAATTAAATAATTATATTATTTAGCTATTTACTAAACTCTATTATAAAGAAGATATATTATATTAAAATATATACTATTAATATAGATATATTTTTATCTAGAGTAACTATTAAAAAATTATTTAAAAACTCTATATTAACGCTATTACTAAAAAAAAATTACTATTTAAATATTCTTCGCTATCTTATTATTAGATTCTAAATTAAATTTATTAATTTATTATTTTAATAAGAAGATAATTAAAATATAATCGCTAAGTTAATACTTATCGATATTCGCTATATATTAATAAAGGCTCTTAAACTTCTTTTTTAATAACTCGTTTATTTTCTCTAACTTCGCTACGCGCTTATTTATTACTATAAATTAATTTTAAAAATCTATAATTATAGTAGAAACGATCGAAGTTATTATTATTATATATCTCTATAATTTATATTATTAAATAATTTTCTTATTAAGCTTAGTCTATTAATAAGATAACTTTCGAGATTATTTAACGCGATAATAGCGTTATATTAATTTTCTTATCTATATTTAAAGATATAGAGAAATTTTAATATAGTAATTAATATCGCGTTTTTCGATCTTATAATTATTATAAAAAGAAGATTTATTTTAAATATATAAATCGTCGTTTTAATAAAAATAAGTTTTATATAATAAATTAGATATTAGAATTTATTAGTAGATATATATATAAAGCGATAATAATAGAAATAGTTAAGAGTTAGTAATCGCGTCTATAAGATAATTATATACTTATTATTAAAGTTATTATTATTATTAAAAAAGAATATTATAAAATTATTAGTTTATATATTAATATAATTAATAATAATAAGATACTTATAATAAAGAGAAGTAGATTACTAATATAATAAGATATATTATATTTATATTAATATTAATATTAATATTATAACGCTAAAATAAATATTTATAAAAAAGATATTAGAAGTTATAAAGAATAAAAATAAATAATTCGAAAGAGATTTTTATATTCTCTATTATAGCGTTATTATTAATAAGTAATATTTAATAATATAAATAATAGCGATATAGTAATATTTCGCTATTATCTATAGAGTCGCGTTATCTAACTATTATTATTATTTCTATTATTATTATTAATTAATAATTAAGAGCGTTATCGCGAATACGTCGCTCTATTAATTACTATTTTCAAATTTCTATAATAAAGATTATTATTATATTACTTCGCTATAAATATAATACGCTATAAAAACGACGTTATCTATTAAAAAACTCTTCTCTCTCCTTTTATTTATTAAATTTTTAAGATTTTATTATAAGTTTTTAAATCTAATATTATTCGCTATAAAGGCTATTAATTAGCGCTATAAAAACGCTAATATTAAACGCGTTAACTTACTATAAATTATTATTAATTAATATTATAAAAATAATATTATTTTTAAAGATAATATTAATATTATTATATAATATATTAATAATACGCTTATAGCGCGTAATAATTAATTCTATTATTTTATTAAAATAATATTATAATAGATCGACTTTTTTTTCTTATTTTTCTATTAGAATTTAAAATTTTTTTAATAAGTATTCTATTCTTACTTAGACGCTTAAGAATTAGAATTTAAAAGAGAAGATAATTATTAAATCTAATACTATTATAGACTTTAACGCTACTTATATTAAAGCGTTAATATTATATATATTATATTAAAATTCTTTTTAAAGTTTAATTTTAATAATATATTCTATATACTTAAAGACTTAACGAATATAAATTTACTTTATATATCTTAAAGTTTTAATATTTCTTAGAGATTAGTTCTATTATTAAATATACTATTAAATTCTATAATAACCTTATATCTTTTATAGTCTATATTCGCTAGCTAACTACTAGTAAACTACGCCTTTATAATTATCTAAAACTTTCGCTAATTATAAGAATCTATAACGTCTTCTATCTTAATCTCTTAAATCTTATAATAAATAACCCCTTATTAAAGTAGATAAATTCTTCGTTAGAGTATATTATTATTAACGATCGAATCGAATAAATTATTAAAGAAATACTTGACTTTAAATTAATCTATAGTCGTCTTAAGTATAAAGTTAAGTAAAAAGATTTTAATAATAACTCTAATTAATATAATGCGGACGGCGATAAATTCGAAAATTGCTAGAATCTAATAAATAACTTTTATAAGCGATATTTCGAAGAGTCTTATCTATAAAGAAACTAGAACGAGAAGCCTTTAATAGCGATAGCGTTCTCGAGTCGAAACTATCTCGAATATCTTATTTTTAATCGAATTAAAATCGTTTAATATCTTTATAATAGTCTCATTTTTTCTAAAATCGAGAATTAATTCCTTAGATTCATATTAATTAGAAATTATCTTATATATAATCTTTCGCGTAGGCCCTTATTACTAATATAACTCTAAAGATCTTTTAAAGCTATACTAGTATATATATAAATTACGTTATCGCTATTATGAAATATAATTAATATTAGCTAAATAATATACTATAGAGAAGATTATATTAAAGTTATTTGATATTAAATTAGAGTTTTTAGCGTCTACGGCTCGATTTAATTTAAGAGCCCTTAATTAATTACGTTATATTATTCCACAGATATTCTATCCGCTTAAATACGAATTCGAAAATCATTATTATTTACCCCTACGCCTATAAATATAATTTTCGCTATATTATATCGATTTTCTTTCGACTAGATTTCCTATATACATATATATCTTAGCTAGCGACATCGCTATTATCAGAACTAATATAGATGCAATATTAATATAGGTATGTTAAATAAGATAACTAAGGTACCGAACTATATAGGTGGGAAGAAGGCATGATATAATAGAGGATGCCTCCGCCAAGACCCGCTAGCTATAGAGCTAAGAGATATATCAAGAGTACGCTCGTAATACTACTCCCCTTCTTCGTTAAATCATATCCCATAATTAGTAAGTGAAAAGATAGAAAAATGGATATGTATATACGCTTAACGTCTAAAAAATAGTAAAAGTAGTAAAGAAATAACCGTATCCGGGAATCCCAATATCGTACCTTTCTCCATCAGAGGTATTGAAGACAGTAGCAACTTTTTGTATTTACGCTATAGCGACGTCGCTAGCTGGGGTATATACGTATATAGAGAGCCTAGCCGGGAGCAAATCGGTGTGATATAGCGAAAATCATACTCATGGGCGTAGGGGTAAATAATAATGATTTTCGAATTCGTATTTGAGCGGATAAGATATCTGTGAAATAATGCGATGTAATTAATTAAGGGCTCTTAAATCAAATTAAGCCGCAGGCGCTAAAAACTCTAATCCAATATCAAGTGACTTTGATATAGTCTTCTCTGTGGTATATTATTTAGCTAATATCGATTATATTTCGTAATAGCGATAACGTAATTTATATATATACTAATATAGCTTTAAAAGGTCTTTAGAGTTATATTAGCAACGAGGGCCTACGCGGAAGACTATATATAAGGTGATTCCTAATTGAAATAGATCTAAGGGATCGATTCTCGGTTTTGGAAAAAATGAGATTATTATGAAGATATCGAACGGTCTTAATTCGATTAAAAATGGGGTGTTCGAGGTAGTTTCGGCCCGGGGACGCTATCGCTGTTAAAGGCCCCTCGCCTTAATTTCTTTATAGATAAGGCTCTTCGAGATATCGCTTATAGAAGTCGTCCATTAGATTCTAGCAATTTTCGAATTCACCGCCGTCCGCATTATATTAGTTAAGATTATTATTAAGACCTTCTCACTTAACTTTATACTTAAAACGACTATAGATTAATTTAAAGCCAAGTATTTCTTTAATAATCTATTCGATTCGATCGTTAATAGTAATATACTTCGATAGAGAGTTTACTTATTCTAGTAAGAGGTTATTTATCGCGAGACTTAAGAGATTAAGATAAAAGACGTCGTGGATTCTTATGATTAGCGGAAGTTCTAGATAGTATAAGGTTCTTATAAGACCTATAATCTCGAATAGACTGAGTCTCTTGTGGTTTAGTTTATGGAAAGGGCGATTGAAGGTAATATTCTTGCTATTTAGAAAGACCTTATCGCCTATTTAAAAAGTAATCTTTTATTAATACTTATTAACTTATATAATTATAGCCTTCTAAGCGCGGTTTATATTACTCCGAATATACTTAAGAACTTATTCTATATAATTCGTGATATTCTTCGCCTAAGTAGTATTAAGACGCTTATATATAATCTCGTAGTCGGTAATATCTAAGCTGAAAGTTATTTGAGAATAAAACTTCTTATTTATAAGAAAAGATAGGATATTAGTAGTCGATAAGATAGTATTATTATCGGCGAACTCGATAATAGATAGTTATCTTACTCAGTTATTCTATATATAATTATAGTATATTCGAAGATAACGCTTTATATTCTAATTCGCTTATTTAATTTATTCGTCGATCTTAGAGTAAAAGGCTATTAATAGCTTAACTATAATATCTAGTCTCTCGCAAAAAGACTTTTATATAATAGCTATAAATTGAGGGCCTCGATTCGATATTATTAAGGTCGACAGACTATATAGGCGGAATACTTTCTTAAGTAATAAGTTAACTATCTTCTTAGCGGTAATACCTTTATCGATGTCGAAATAGGCTATATAGTAATATTCCTTAATAAATCAATCAATCGCTATTTAAATAGTGTTATAGTCGTCGGATATAGATAAGCCTATAACGAAGTCGATCGATATATCTTATTATCGTTTCTATAGAATTAATAGAGGCTATAATAAGCTATACTCTCGATTACGAGGCGTCTTAGCCCTCTAATAGGTGTAGTAATTCTTAATATAGATGACTACGATAGCCCTTATACCTCGCTAGTAGTATTCTCTTTTAAGTAGTTTATAAATATATACTACCTCGAAATGGTCGTAAAATAATTGATCGTATATCTCTCGGATAACATCGGTATATATATTATCGGATACTTATAAACGATTCTTATAATAAAGCACTTCGTCTTATATAAAGCATTTACTAAGAGTAATCTCTCGAAACTTATTCTTATTTTCGGCGATAGCCTTACGGATTTCTGTATAATATTCGTCTTTCTTATTAACCCCTACTACTTTGTGATAAATAGAGTTATCGATTATATATATATCGATATATTTGTCGTTTAATTTCAATCGATTAGAAATAAGGATTATCTAATACTATTAGCGTAATCGTTTATCTTCAAAATCGATTAATTTATACTTAGTTATTCGTGTAAGTATATTAGCCTTAATATTCTAAGGTCTAGATCGATAAATAATCTTTATATTAAATTCTAATAATATATTTAGATATCGGGCCTAGCGTCGACTAAGGTCCCTTTTCTTAGTAAAATATATTAATTCTTTATAATCGATAAAGATTCTAATAGAGACGTTCGTATATTTTAATTTAGGGCGCTAGTATTCTAGATAGCGAATAATTATTAATAGTTTCTTATTATAGATCTAATAATTATATTTAGCTAAGATTAGGTTTTTACTATAGAAGGCTATTAAGTAAAGTACTTTCTTATCGTTATATTAAGAAAAAATATCTTCATTAATATAGTCAAAAGAGTTAGTCTCTAGAATAGTCTCTTTTATTCTATTAAAATAACGTAGAACTAAAGCTTTAGTAATAGCGACTTTAAGGAAGTAAAAGGCCTCTTAATATACTAGAAATTAATTAAATATAACCTCCTTTATTATAAGTTTTATTATAAATTTAACTATTTTAGAGAAGTCTCTAATAAATCGCTAGTAAAAATTGTAAAATCCGATAAAGGTCTATATCTCTTTAAGGTTGGTAGGTGTAATTTACTCGATAACAGTCTAGATCTTAATAGAGTTTATTCATAACCCGTCTATAGATATTAATAGACCTAGAAACTTAATTTCCTAAATATGAAATTCGCACTTAAGAATATTCACCTAAAGGCCGGCGTCTCTTAATTTCTAAAGGATTTATCTGACGTGTTGAACGTGTTCCTTTTTTATCTTATTATAAATAAGTATGTTATCGAGATAGATCTAGCAGAAGTCGTTTAGATATTCGAACAGAATGTTATTCATATATTATTGATATGTGACTAGACCGTTAATCAGACCGAAGGGGAAGATCTAATACTTGTATGCTTTAAGGAAGGTAATAAAAGTAGTAAAATTCTCGCTATCGGGATATATACGTAGTTTGTTAAACGCGGCTATAATATTTAACCGAGTAAGATATTTATATCTCTAGATTCTTGCTAAAACCTTATCTATTAATAAGATTAGATATCGATTTCTTTTTATAATAGCGTTTAGCTTCCGATAGTCCATATAAAAATGTAATCCTTTATTCGACTTTTTCGCGAATAGGATAGATAAGGCGAATAGTGTATAACTTAATGTTATGAATTCCTTCTTCAGATATTCATCTAGATACTTCTTTATCTATTCTAGTTTATATCCTAATATTAGATAGATTCTACTTTTCGAAAGTTTCGTTTTATTAGAGTTATTGTTAAATTCGAGCTTATAATTATAAGAACGATATAAGGAAAGTATATTCGCCTTAGTTCTATCGAAAATATTGAGGTAGTTATAATACTCTATAGATAGTTTACGTTTTACCTTCTTAGAACTAATCTTGTCGACGCTATTAATCTAAATAGGGCAGTTAGAACTATAATATCTCTTATATTTCTTTTCTAAGTCGCAGAGACACAGTTTATTAATCGATATACGAGTTCCGCGAGGTATTTGGGTAGGGGGAGGCGTATATAATATAGGCGATGTGTTATAGATCTTATTTATTATTAATGTAAATAGCTTATTATCTTTTTCACGAGCTAGTTAATAGTAAGCCGCTGCATTAATCTCAGTAATGTTAATAAATTTAAGCTCCTTACTATTTTTATCCTTATTTAATAAGAAGATATTCGAATTAGTCTCGTTATCGTAGATAAGTAGGGGAGAGCTTTGTTATTTTAGTATAATAGATAAAAGAGTAGATAATATAGATAGTCGGAGCTCCGGAGTTAATAGAAAGGGGAGGTCGTCTATTATTAATATTTAATTACTATTATAATTATATCGACCGAGTAAAAAGAGTATCTTATCTCGTAATATATTAAGGACTACCTTGTATTTATTCATTTATAATTTTCTAACTATTATATCGTATTTCAATAGTGTAATTAGCATTAAACATATTTCTTCTTAATAGTCTTCTACTATTATCGTAGGGAATAAATAGTATATAATTAGTCGTTTTATAATCTAGTCGTTATAATCTTTTAGTAGTTTAGATCGTAATAGTGGGAGTAGTTTTAGATATAAGGTCTTATATATCGCTGAGATTAAGAACTTATTTATAACTGTGTAAGTATCGGTATATTTACTATTTATAAGAGAGTTCTAAAGTAAGTACTCCCTTTCTTATAAAGATAGCGTGACTTGTGTGCGGAAAGGACGATGTGCCAGAGCGTTATTGAGAGTGTCTACCAGGCACACTTTATGAGTACCTCTTATCATAACTTTGAAAGAGGCTATTCGTTTCTCGAATTTGAAGAAGAATCGTCGCTACTCGTGGTGTCGACGTTATTAATATCGAATTCTTCGTTTATTTCTATCGCGTAAAGTCGTATCTCCTCGAAGGCCTTTTTGCCGGCCTCGATTTAAGTAGTTATTATATAGTCCTTTCGATAGTAGCCTTTCTTATTACAGTTATAGCATATTAATTCCCTTAATTTCAAATTAATCATAACATTCAGAGGCGTAATAGTCGTACTTAAACTAGACTCGATAACGAGTATAAGGCGTATATTAGCCGCGGATGTTATTATTAATATTCGTATTATAGTTAACTTAATAGTAGCCTTTATAAACTTAAAATCCTTATAATCAACACGTTATAAGTTATTTAGCTTTCAAAGATATTCTTTTACAGCCTTTAAGATAGTAAAACCTCCTATAACCTATTATACCTCTTTTAGTTTCTTTCTTAATTTCTTAAAAAGGTAGTTCTCTAACATAAGGGTTTCGTTATAGTTAAGAATAGTGCCTAGTCGAATAAAGTCTAAATAGAAATCGATAAAGAGTTAAATTTCTTATTATAGAGTATATATATTACGTAATATATTACTACGTCGATCTAAGTTCTCGTAGATATCAGTTAACTCGTTTATAATCTTAATAAAAGACTAGTATAAATTAATAGAGTTTCGAAGTCTTCTATATATCGTATATTATATAGTCTTACCGCCGAGTTATAAGACTACGTAGATTATCTTAAAGTTCTTAATAAGATAATAATCGCTATTAGTTTTAAATTTCTATTCTATTCTAGAAAATCAGTCATTTCAAATAGAGTCGCTACTATCAATAAATAGAGGTGAATCTAGAACCTTAACTAATTTCTCTTTTAAATATCTAGGCGTGCGTTCCTTCTTAATCGATAATAGTTATAAATCTTTTATTAACTATATCTTAAGGCCATTAACTTTCCGCTATAAAAAAGTTATATTCTTCTAAAAGTCTCGAGCTAGTTAATTTATCTTCTCGATTATTTTATAGATCTAATATAAATCGTTTATAATTAAATTCTTTTTTATTACGATAACGTAATATCGAGTAGTAATCTTCCGAAAATCGTCTCGCTTCTAACGAATTTTATTTAATATAGTTATAAATTTATTAGATTAGTACTTAACTTAATATTATAGTTATAGACTATTAGCGATATCTTAAGATATATTTATCGAGTTTATCTCGTTAGAGGTATTATCTAATAGAACTAATACTTATTAAAACTTAATTTACTCTAGTAGAGTCTTAATTTAATCTATTCTTTTAATATTAAACTTCGCTATAGAAAAGAAGAAAGAAAGATTTAAAATAAAGTGGAGAGGAGTTTAAATACTTCGAAAGAATAAGTACTAGAAACACCAGATATACTAGAGAATAATAAAGCCTCTTCAAGGCGTATCGAAATTATTCGATATTAAGAATAAAAAATTTCACTATAAAGCTTAAGGTAAGATTGTTTCTTTGCGAGGGTTTAATATACTTATTTTCTAATTATTTAAGGCGTTAAGAAGACTGTAAGTACTTTAAACAGTAGCCTTTCGAGTGCACTTACTCCGCTTAAAGAGTCCCTTATCTCATAGAGAAGTTATATATAAGGAAGTTTCGAAGAATAGTATCTTTAATTGATTATAACTCGGTCGTTTCTTATCTAATTAAGGTCTTATTAAAACTCTAGATATTATAGTATATAAAGTTGCAAGTGATACTACTAATATATATTTTGAATATAAAAATGTAAGATGGTATTAGCTATTTCTTTCGATTCGCTAGTCATACGAATAATCTAATACCTTCTTTATTCCTCGACTACTATTTATTAAAACCATTTCGCTATTCCTTTTAGGCTCTTTAAAATCGATTTATCTATCTAATAGACTTACTTAGAAATATAATAACTTAACTTAATTTTTTACTAAAGCCCTTACTAGCGCGTTTCTTTGAATTCGTCTACTAATATAAATAAAATAAGTAGATTAATCTTAGTTATAGTATTAGGACTAGTATAGATATAATATTAATATAGATATATTAAATAAGATAATTAAGATATCGAACTATATAGATGAAAAGAAGGTATAATATGGTAGGGGATATCTCCGCCAAGGCCCGCTAGCCATAGGGCTGAGAGGTGTATTAAGGGTACGCTCGTAACAGCTATAGCGTAAATATAAAAAGCTACTATTATTTTTAATATCTCTAATAAAGAAAGATACGATTACTAGTCGAAAAGATATAATATAATATGAAATATTAATCTATTATACTATACTCTAATATAATATAGATTATTAAGATTTATATAATTTTATATCTAATATAATATAAGATTTTAACGAGATATTTTACGATATAATATATCTATAGTATTATATTATGAAATAATATATATATGAAATATCTCGACTAGAATTTCTATATTTAGAAGTATAAAGTAGCTATTCTAATTATTATTCTAGTTAACGACTAATCGTATCTACCCCTATTCGATATACTATTATATCTACTACTACTATAGCTATTACTATTTATTATTTAAATAGTCTACTATTATATAGTAGCTATAATAGTGCTAGTTATAATATTATTAGTTATAATAGTACTAGTTATAATAGTATTAGCTATAATAATACTAGCTATAATAATATTAGTTATAATAATATTAATTATAGTAGTATTAATTATAATAGACTAGAATAATAACTAGAATAGCTACTTATACTTCTAAATATAGAAATCTCAACGGGATATCTCATATATATATCATTTTATAGTATAATATTACAGATATACTATACCGTAGAATATCCCACTAAGATCCCGAACTTATACTAGAAAAATGAAATGATATCCGACCCTACCCATATCATACCCGGGTACGATATGATATTACTTGATATGGAATATCCCATGAGATATACTATACCTTTTCGGCCAGTAGATACGATGCTAGGGTTCCCGAATACGATTATTTCTTTACTACTTTTATTATTTTTCAGACGTTAAGCGTATATATATACTTATTTTTCTATCTTTTCACTTACTAATTATAGAATATAATTTAACGAAGAAAGAGGATAGTATTACGAGCGTATTTTTAATATACTTCTTAGCCCTATAACTAGCGGGCCTTAGCGAAGATATCCTCTATTATATTATATCTTCTTTTCATCTATATAATTCGATATCTTAGTTATCTTATTTAATATATCTATATTAATATTATATCTATATCGATTCTAATATTAATATTCTTATATTTAGTTAAATAAGAGAAGAATCTATAATAGATAAATATAAAGAATATTATAGAGATAGTTATTAGTAATAATAATATAATAAATCTACTTTTTATAATTTTATATTAATTTATTTAATTAATATAAGAGAAGTTAATATAATAGATAAATATAAAGAATATTATAAAGAAATTAAGTAATAATAAAGTTTCTAATATTAAGAATATAATTTAGCTCTCTAAAATTTCACGTTATATACTCTTTATAATTTTATAATAAATTATTACTTAATAAGCGAAGAATATTACTATAACTTAATTTATTATCTTTATTATATTAAAAAGTAAGAGAAGAAACTATAATAAATAAATATAAAGAATACTATAAAGAAATTAAGTAATAATAAGACTATTATTATTAAGAATAGAGCTTAGCTTTTTAAGATCCTACGTTATATACTCTCTATAGTTTTATATTAAATTATTACTTAGTAAGTAAAGAATATTATTATAACTTAATTTATTATTTTTATTATATTAAGAAGTAAGAGAAGAAATTATAATAGATAAATATAAAGAATATTACGAAGAATACTATAAAGAATACTATAGAGAAATTAAGTAATAATAAAATTATTATTATTAAGAATATAACTTAGCTCTCTAAGATCTTATATTATATTAATTATTTACTTAGTTAACTATTTAATTAATTATTTAATCTAATATTTTATAAGAGAAGAAGTAAAAGAAGAAATTATAATAGATAAATATAAAGAATATTATAAAGAAATTAAGTAATAATAAAATTATTATTATTAAGAATATAACTTAGCTCTTTAAGATTTTACGTTATATTAGTTATTTACTTAGTTAGTTACTTAATTAATTACTTAATTTAATACTCTATAAAAGAAAAAGTAAGAGAAGAAATTATAATAAATAAATATAAAGAATACTACGAAGAAGCTAAGTGATAATAAAATTATTATTATTAAAAATATAGCTTAGCTCTCTAAGATCTTACGTTATATACTCTTTATAATTTTATATTAAATTATTATTTAATAAGTAAAGAATATTATTATAACTTAGTCTATTATTCTTATTATATTAAGAAATAAGAGAAGAAACTATAATAATATTATAAGAGAAGAATTTATTACGATAATTATAGGTAATTAAGTCTTTATAGAAGAAATATCGAATAATATATATTTAAACGAATTAAAATCGTTCGATATCTTACTCTAATAGCTATTTTATTATTTAAAAGATAAGTAAAGATCTATGAATTAAATTTATAAAGTTGGATTTTTCATTTTTCTAAGTTAAATGAAGTTGAATTTTTCTAAGTTAAATCGAATTTTAGCCTTAGCCCTAAGTTAAATCGAACTCTAATTACTTATTATACGTTTTTAATCTACTTTTACTATTATAAAATTAATTTAATCTATATAGTATATAGATATATATATATAAAGAGAGGCGCGCTAAGATTTAATTAGAAAGGTATATCGAGTATAAAGAATTAATTCGTAATAATTATCTATAAAAAATAGAGAAAGATTATATTCTTATAATAAGAAGTATTAAAATATCGAAAAGAAATAAAGACAATATGCTAATTAGTGATGTGAATCCCACATTATCTCCTATCGCAGTAAAATCTTTCGAATAATAAAATAGCTATTAGAGTAAGACATCGGACGATCTTAATTCGTTTAAATATATATCGTTTAATATTTCTTTTATAAAGGTTTAATTAATTATAATTATTATAATAGATTCTTCTCTTATAACGTTATTATAGTTTCTTCTCTTACTTCTTAATATAGTAAGAATAATAAATTAAGTTATAGTAATATTCTTCGCTTACTAAATAATAATTTAATATAAAATTATAAAAAGTATATAATGTGAGATTTTAAAAAGTTAAATTATATTTTTAATAATAATAGCTTTATTATCGCTTAATTTCTTTATAATATTCTCTATATTTATCTATTATAATTTCTTTTCTTATTTCTTTTTTTATAGAGTATTAAATTAAGTAATTAGTTAAATAATTAATTAAGTAAATAATTAATATAATATAAGATCTTAGAGAGTTAAATCGTATTTTTAATAATAATAATTTTATTATCGCTTAGTTTCTTTATAGTATTCTCTATATTTATCTATTATAATTTCTTCTCTTACTTCTTCTTTTATAAAAAGAGTATTAAATTAAATAATTAGTTAAGTAATTAATTAAGTAAATAATTAATATAATATAAGATTTTAGAGAGCTAAGCTATATTCTTAGTAATAATAATTTTATTATTACTTAACTTCTTTATAATATTCTTTATAATATTCTTCGTAATATTCTTTATATTTATCTATTATAATTTCTTCTCTTATTTCTTAATATAGTAAAAATAATAGACTAAATTATAGTAATATTTTTCGCTTATTAAATAATAATTTAATATAAAATCGTAGAGAGTATATAATGTGAGATTTTAAAGAGCTAAGCTCTATTTTTAATAATAGTAATTTTATTATCGCTTAATTTCTTCGTAATATTCTTTATATTTATCTATTATAGTTTCTTCTCTTACTTCTTAATATAGTAGAGATAATAAACTAAGTTATAATAATATTCTTTATTTACTAAATAATAATTTAATATAAAATTATAAAGAGTATATAATATAGAATCTTAAAGAGCTAAGTCGTATTTTTAATATTAGAGATCTTATTACCGCTTAATTTCTTTATAATATTCTTTATATTTATTTATTATATTAACTTTTTTTATATTAATTAAGTAGATTAATATAAGATTATAAAGAGTAGATTTATTATATTATTACTGCTAATAACTATCTTTATAGTATTCTCTATATTTATCTATTATAGATTCTTCTCTTATTTAATTAAGTATAAGAATATCGACGCGTTTATAAGTAGTAATAGATATTTATTAAGCTTGCTTATGGCCTCGATTACTAGTAATAGTAAATTTATTAAAAGATAATTTAGAGACGTTAGTAAGGGCTTTAAAAGGCGAATAAAAGAGATATATATATTTAAATTGAGCGCGTCTAATATAACTATAATATTTGAATATTAATTTAACTTACTTATCGCTAGCTTGAAAGAAGTATATAGAAAAGAATATATTTATTTAAACTTTTTTTAAGAATTTTTTAACGCGTTTATAAGTAGTAATAGATAGCTATTTAGTATTACGAGCGTATTCTTAATATATTACTTAGCCTTTAGCCCTATAACTAGCGAGCCTTAGCGAAGATATTTTCTATTATATTATATCTTCTTTTCATATATATAATTCGATAGTCTTATTATTCTTATTCTATTTCATCTATACTAATATTATATCTATACTAATTCTAATATTATAATAAGACTTCTTCGTATTCTTAACCCGACGAAGAGAATTAATAGATTTTTTCACTTTCTACTCGAAGTAAGCGATCGAGTCTAATAAAGAAAACGCTAGATATTTCTACTATATAGAAGCCCTATCACATATTTAAATTATAAGATATCTATATTATTCGAAGAATTTATATTAAATAATCTATACTATTAACGATAGTCTAATCTATTAAAAAACGACTCCTCTATATCGAATATAAGAAATTCTTCTCCGCTTCGTTTCTCGTAAAAAGTCTATTACCGGCTAATATACTCTCGACGAACTTTCTATTATTCGAAAGAATACTATTTAAAGTACTTATAGACTTTACGACGACTTAATTAATTAAGAAACGAGTATTATAGATCTCCGCGAAGAAATAACTATTTTAGATGTTATAGTCAAATTTCAACACTTAATATAGACTTTCTCGACTCGCATACGCCTTCACAGTATCGAAGTTTTAGAGAACTCTTTATTCCATCGATATTTGCAGTAACTCTCTACGGGAAAGCTCAGTCAAAATCGCTATTTTTACGCCTATCTTCTCCGCTCCGTTCTTATCTATATTTAATATATTATAAATTTCTTAAATTCATCTATATTAATATTAAGATATCGCTCTCTATATCGTTAATATAAGAATACTTTCTCTTTCTCTAGATTACGATCTTCTATATATTATAGCCAGCTCTATCTTATATACGAAGATCTATATACGAGATATTCGCCTTTAAATTCGCTACGACTTCGTATACTATATATATAGCGCTCTCTATCTACTAACGACCTTTATTAGCAATTTCATATTAATTAAAAAAAAACGTAAGGCTAAAACTCGCCTAGAATCTCTATTTTACTCTTATCTTTACCTTTACTTACTCTATAAGATTTCGAAGTACTTAAAGTAAATCGAAATCGATTAATCTTATTATAAATTAGATAGCTACTTAATTCGAGGCTATCGAATTCATCTATCTTCACAAGTACTAATTCAATATTATTTAATAATTAAAAAATAAGAATTTAAGATAAGCTTACTTATAATAGCGATTATTTTCTTATTAATATCTTTAAGATTATCTACGTTATAGCGAGACTTAGAGAGAAGATTAATTAATATATATCTATTAGATAACGATATCGCTTATATTCTATAATCGATATTCTTCTAAATCATCTAAGTAATATATACGAAGTATTATTATCTATTATTCGATAGATACATTAGCGTACTTATAATAGAATAAGTTAAGAGAGTTAGCTCTTTCTTAAATTCTATAGAGACTTTATAATATACGCCGAATACGGTAAAGATATTAATAATATTATACGTAATTTACGAGAGAAATTAGAGCTTCGTTTATATAACGCACTTACTATATATAAAAGAAATTAAATTATATCTTAGCTAAAGAAGTATATTATAAGAAAATAACTTAATTATTAACAATTTATAGAGGGACTAGTCGAAAAGAAAGTAAAGAGATTTATAGAATAATACGTAAAAGTAAAGATCGAGATCGATATTAAAAAGGGGAAATACTTAATTATAACCCGTTCTAACGTAAGCGATAATAAGGGTTTAGATATCGATAAGGCATATAAACGTGAGTATAAAAACTAGGCTAATACATAGAAGTATAGCAAATACTCTCGCTCTAATATAGATATCGACGAAGCATTCGAACTTAGTTGCTAGGGCTATCTATAATTAAAGACGCAGCAATTACTCGAAATTAGCAAGGGCACCGATAAATCCTCGGATATCGCGTTTTTAAACGAATTAAAACCATTCGATGTCTTTAGAATAGCCTTATTTTTTCACATTCGCAAATCGACTCCGCAGGCTTATATTACTTAACAGTACCTTATATTAGACTCACCAATTAGGCTCCCCTTATTATTATATATATATAAAGGTCTTCTCAAGTTATAGTATAGTATCTATAAACCTTACTGTCGCCGTTAATAGCCTCGATCGTTCTCAGCTAAATAATATTCCATAGAGAAACTCACATCGGAATCGTGATATTAATTTAGAGTTTTAGCGCCTGCGGCTCGATTCGGTTCGAAAGGCCTCGATTAATCAAATTGTATTATCTCATCGATTTCTTCTCCATTATAAATATGGAATCAGATGGCTACTGCATGGCAAATCCTTCTTTCGATCACTATTTATTTAATTCTTTATAAATCTTCGTCAAATTGAGGGCCCTTAATACTATAATAAAGTGCTATCGACGATATACTAGCGAAAACTCCAAGACGCGATATTGCTATCGTCGTCGGCGTTAGAGAAAGATACTAATTTAACCTAACATACTAACACTAAAAGTTCTTTATTTTTATAGATTTTCAGCGAGCACAACACATATACATGCGATAAAATTATTTAGTTCTTTCGAAGGCCTATAACAATCAGTCTAAACGGGAGAAGAACTCAAAGAATCTTGCCGATACGCGGGCAAGATATAGCTACATCTCCGAGATCTCAATTATCTTCAGCCAAGGTCTACTGGGACTATGAATGTTGGGAGATACAAGGCAAGCAATAGGCCTGCATCTTCGGTCTACCAGCCATGGGGGCCATGGCTATTTAAGAGGGGGAGTACTGTTACGAGCGTACCCTTGACACATCACTCAGCCCTCAGCCCTATGGCTAGCGGGCCTTGGCGGAGGCATCCCCTATCATATCATGTCTCCTTCCCACATACATAGTTCGATAGCCTTATTATCCTCGTTCTACCTCACCTATACTAATATCGCACCTATGCTAGTCCTAACATTAAGCTCGCTTACGACCTCGATTATTAATAATAATAAATTCGCCGAGAGATAGCCTAGCTCTAAGAGGCGGGTAAAAAAAGAGATATATATATCTGAAATGTTAAGTGATCTTTAAGCGAGGGATATCGAAGATAATTATATTTATATTAATGAAATTAATAGAATTAGTAGAGTAGTAAAAGAATAATAATTATATAAATAGATGAAAGGATTATTATTCGATCTTAGACGTATCTAATATAATTACTATAACTATTATATTTAAATATTTATTTAATTTACTAATAGTAAGTTAAACTTTATTATTTTTATAGCGTTAGAAAGCGTATATTAAGCTCTATAATTTACGAAATTATAAAGAAATAGTATTCGTAGAAAGCTAGTTATTTTAGAGTATAAAACTTCTATATATAAATTTTTAATAAGAAAGCTTAGAAGGGCTAGCGAGTTAACTTAGTTAGTCTAATTAAAAGACGTAATAATCTCGAATTTATAATTAACTATATATATAAATTTAAGATTTTCTAATTTAGCTCTATCTTATTCTTTTATATATATTAATTTTACTACGATAGAAGATAATATGAGATTCACATTACTAATTAGCATGTTATCTTTATTTCTTTTTAATATTTCGATACTTCTTATTATAAGAATATAATCTTTCTCTATTTTTTATAGATAATTATTACGAATTAATTCTTTATACTCGATATACCTTTCTAATTAAATCTTAGCGCGCCTCTCTTTATATATATATATCTATATACTATATAGATTAAATTAATTTTATAGTAATAGAAGTAGATTAAAAACGTATAATAAGCGATTAGAGTTCGATTTAACTTAGGGCTAGAGCTAAAATTCGATTTAACTTAGAAAAATTTAACTTTATTAACTTAGAAAAATGAAAAATCCAACTCTATAAATTTAATTCATAGGTCTTTACTTATTAAATATACTTTTATAGATTAGATATAATTATAATAATATATAGAGTAATCGCTAATATTATAATTTAAATATATAACGCGTATAATTAATATACGACTATAATAATATTTACTCTTTTTTTAAAAAAAATTCTATTTTATTTACTAGCCGAAAAGGTATTATTAGAACTAGCATAGATACGATATTAGTATGAGTGAGGTAGATAGGATAATAAGGCTACCGAACTATGTATGTGGGAAGGAGGCATGATATGGTAGGGGATGCCTCCGCCAAGGCCCGCTAGCCATAGGGCTGAGTGGTGTGTCAAGGGTACGCTCGTAACACTACCCCCCCTCTCAAGAGCCATGGCCCCCATGGCTGGTGGACCGGAGATGCACGCCCATTGCTTGCCCTGTGTCTCCAAACATCCATAGTCCGTGTAGGCCTCGACCGGATACGATTTGCCGAGGTGTGGTGGTAGCAGTCGAACATCGGATGGTTTCAATTCGTTCAAAAACACCATGTCCGAGGTTTTGCCGGATCGCATGCTGGTCTTGACTGTGCCATCCATGCCTGCTATACCCACATTGTCCTGCGGAGATCCTGGAGATATTGGCCATATCTTGCCTGCGTGCCAGCAAGATTCTCCGAGTTTTTTCTCCTTGCCCAGTCTGCTTGTCATGTCCTCCACTTTTTTCGCCTTCAACACCTACTGGCAGCCTGGCCTGGGAGTATCACTGTAGATTTGCCCTGTGTCTCCCATGCTCTTGCCATCAAAAATCCATTGGTAGAATTAAAGAAAATCCAACGCATGCATTCACCTCCAACACCTTTTGGCAGCCTGGCCTGGGAGCTTCACTGTAGATTTGCCCTGTATCTCCCATGCTCTTGCCATCAAAAATCCATTCTCCATTCCATCCTTTGTCTCAACTCATTTGCACTTGTCGATTCGTAGATGTGGTAAGGAGGTAGGTGATAAGAATCGAATGTGTTGAATGCCATTTGGTAGCAGGCTCACTATGTGTGTTGTCGACATGCTCAGTGAAGAGGTCGATATATGTCGTTTCGGGGCTGTTCCCGTCGCCTTGTAGCAGGCTCACTGTGGGGTGTTTTGATGAGTTCTTTTCGATTCGCTAATCCTACGAATGGTCCAGCGGTGCTTTATCCCTCCTGCTGTCCAGAGGCCGTTCCGTTATACCGAAACGAATTACTCATTTGATAAGCTGACCTAAGAATACGATGTCTTAAGTTCCTATCTTAACCTCAACCGGTTATGGTGTCTTGGTCTTAAGTTAGTATCTTGATAAAGCCCTTGCCAGCGCGTTTGTTTATTAACTATTCGTCCGCTAATCCGAATGGGCGTGAGTGTGCGTTGATTGGCCCGTATGTGTTTCTCTTCGCCGGGTGTACGAAGGAGCCTTATTATAATGTCAGGACCAGCATAGGTGCGATACCAGTATGGGTGAGGTAGATAGGATAATAAGGCTACCGAACTATGTAGGTGAAAAGGAGGCATGATATGGTAGGGGATGCCTCCGCCAAGGCCCGCTAGCTATAGGGCTGAGTGGTGTGTCAAGGGTACGCTCGTAACAGGTATGATATGATATGAGATATTGACCTATTATACCATACTCTAATATGATATAAGTTATTAAGATTTACATGATCCCATACCTGGTATGATATGGGATCTTGGCGGGATATACCACGGTATGATATATCTGTGATATCATACCATGGAATGATATATGTATGGGATATCCCCACTGGAATTTCTATATTTAGATACATTTATTCGATAAATCCGACATAATAGCTACTACTACCATGGCTGCCACTACCATAGCTACCTACCATGGCTGCCACTACCATGGCTACCTACCATAGCTGCCACTACCATGCCTGCCACTACCATGCCTGCCACTATCATGCCTGCCACTACCATGCCTGCCACTACTATGCCTGCCACTACCATACCTGCCACTACCATGCCTGCCACTACCATGATCGAAATGTGGCCCCCGCGCATCCCAGCCACCATGTTTTCCAGCTACCTAATTTTGTACTATATTTAGAACCTGGCCCCGGAGAGGTTCTGAAGAATTGATCCGTCCGTTCTACACATCACATATCTGACATTCTAACAGCTACCACTATCATGGCTACCACTATATATTATTGAAATTGCCTACTATCATATGGTAGTCATAGTAGTAGTAGTTATGATAGTGGCAGCCATGATAGTGATAGCCATAATAGTGGCAGCCATAATAGTAACAGTTATGATAGATGATAGTGGTAGCCATGGTTGGCTAGAATGATGATCAGAATAGCTACTTATACTTCTAAATATAGAAATCTCAGTGGGGATATCCCATATATATATTATTCCATGGTATAATACTATAGATATATCATACCGTGAAATATCCCGTTAAGATCTCGAATCCATTTCAGAAAAATGATATGATATCCGACTCTATTTATATCATATTCGGGTACGGTATAGTATTACTTAATATGGAATATTTTATAAAATATTTCATATCTTTTCGGCCAGTAATTTTATTAATACTTCTTTTATTACTTTTAATAATCTACGCTAATTATAATTAATATATATTAAATATAATTTTAATAAATATATCTTATATACGTCTAGTCTATTATTATAGCTATCGTTATAAATTTTCTAAATTTTTTATTATTATATATATATTTCTTACGCGTTAATAATTATAATTTATAATACTTACCCTTTATAGCGCTAGATCTCTATTAACTCTTAATAAAAATATCTATTATTATTATACTTAGTAAGTCTTTTAATATACTTCTTACTTTTATAATATTATATTTAATAATAATAATAATATAATTATTAAATATTATTATTATACTTATCTTTATAATAATTATATTATAATAAATTTTTATATAAATAATATATAATAGATATATCTATAATATTTACTAATTTTCTTAAAAGATTTTAATTAATAAATATATTATTATCGATATTAACGCTATAATTTATATCTATTTATAATATACTTCTATTATCTATTATTTTTTTATTCTTAATATTTTTAATTTTATATCTATTACGTAATTTAGAATTATTTAGTAATTATTAGAACTAGTATAGAGATATATTATATAAATAAGATAGATAGAATAATAAGACTATCGAATTATATATATAGAAAGAAGATATAATATAGTAGAAGATATCTTCTATTAAGATATTAGATTATAGAGCTAAGTAGTATATTAAGAATACGCTCGTAATATTATTCTTCTCTCTTAAATAGCTATAACTCTCATAGCTAATAGATCGAAGATATACGCTTATTACTTATCTTATATCTCTAAATATTTATAATTTCGATAGATCTTAATTAAAGAGAATTTATCGAGATATAATAATAGTAGTTAAATATCGAATAGTTTTAATTCATTTAAAAATATTATATCCGAGCCTTTTAACTTAATTCTATCTTATTCTTTTATATATCTTAATAAGATTTATATAAGTCTTACTTATTTAGTTAATAAAAGTCTAGAAATATTTTATTATCTTATCTTTATAATTATACTTATAATTCTATCTAATTTTCTTATTTAACTAAGATATTTATTTATATTTAATCTTTTTATATAGCTTAATATTAACTATTCTTATTTAAAATAAGATTTATAAATATCTAATAATATATTCTAAAGAGAAAATCTCGATTTACTATTTATAGTCTTTATTACGAAGTTAAATTTTTTAATTTAATATTTAAATAAGCTTCTCGTCTAGAATTTTAAATAGATATTTTATATAAATATATTAATTCTTTAATAAACTATTTCTAAAACGATTTAACTTCTTTATTTTAATAGATTTAGAAACTTTCTTATTTTTAAAAACTAATCTTAATAACTTTATATCTCGATTATTAACTACTTTAAAGAGTTTTATTTTTTTAATAGTATCGTTCTTATAGCGAGTTATTTTTAAATCTTTAACTTACGTAAAGTATATAGAGAAGCTATAAGAATAAATAGCATAGTAGAAAAGTAATGGAGTGGATGTGGATATAAATAAATATATTTAGCGGGGTTGCCTCGGCTACATGTCCAAATGCGGCCTAGTTGGCCTACTCACTTATTGCACCCCCTGGTGGGAGCATTGAGTGAGCACGAGTGTTCTCACTGGCTGTGTCTTGGGCATCTTCAGATTCTTCAATGAAGATATATCAACCTGTGACATGTAACTAAACGATGGACTTTGGAGCCTCCACCAAGAGTTATTAGCTGACTCTCTGTGAACCACTTGCAGGTCTCCGGTTAATGTTTGCGACGATGCCGGGTTTGATCATCGGAAAGATCATACTCAAACAGCGACTTGGAGAGTATAGCCCACAATGGTGCTTTCTAATTCGCCGAAAGGAAGGTCTTTAAGCTCATCACACAGAATTCAAGCTGTCTAAAGACTTACTACAGTAAGATTAAGAGTATGTAAAAATACTCAGAGACGATTCGCGGAACGATAGACCGTTGAACACTACAAACACAGATAACCCAACACAATCAGGCTCATAATAAGAAGCAGGATGCAGAACGGGATTCGCCAGTGTTTGGGATCCATGAAACGTAGCTTTCGAAAGGCTTGATCAATGAACCGAGCGATTTCTCAACAGCGTGAACACTCCGCACCTCCGATCGACGCCCAGTGCTGACCCAAACGTGTACCTATGCCTCTCAATTGCGTTGACGAAACAATTGACATCTCGCTTCTTAAGTAAATACTTCAAAGCTCTCCAGCCGACTCATTTCCTCGAACCCCGATTCTCGTCGCTCAGAAGCCCGGATTGATGCAGGCCAAAAGATCCTCACACAGTTCCACCATTCCGCCAGATTTTTGCGGAGAGTCCAATCCAGTAACTTTAGCGGCTGGGCGATGGATGAGACGCTTCGATGACGCTTCCCGGAATCTCATGTAGCGTGCGCAGCTAGTCGGAGAGACGCTCTATGTCCTGCTTGGCATGTTTGACGCTGATTGAGCTGCGGCAGATATCCGCACGATAGCTTTGCTACTGGCTGCGGCGCCTGACGGGCCTCCAATCATTGATAGAGTGGCCGTAGATTATACCCAAAGATCTTCAGTTTAGTTTCAATCAGATGTCGTTTCGACCGACGCCATTGATTGTAATTTCCTAAACCTCCACGACGAGATGCCATACTAGGTCGTAAAGCGTTCGACCGCATTTGGACGTAACAGGCAGGGAAGTAGGAGTGAGTGAGGGAACGGATGAGGAAGGAGCAACGAGGCTGCGTTTGCTTGGATCCCGCTAGTCCCACCGAAGCTAGCACAGTTATCCTTTTGTATGAAAAGATGTCATCTTACAGCAACGTTAAAGCGATGACGACCCGGACTTCCCTTTTTCGTGGTGTCGCATACGAAGGTTGGGGGCCGTCGTCGGCTGCAAGCCAGTACCGCGCCAAAAGCACTACAACATGCCGACAGATCCTGCACACCGTCAACAAGTGCCGTTCATGCACACCGAAGTAGCTAGAGAAATCAACCCAGAGCTCAGTCCTGGGTTTTTATCTCCTGCGGCCAGATTGTAGCATTTGGAGTGGGACTTTTTGGCGAGATCGTGGTTGTTGCAATTCTGAAGAAGACGGATCAGAAGGAATTGATTCCTCTTCGGTGGTAGGGAATTCTCTGAAGTCGTCCTGATAGCAATGACATGGGTTCGGTCTAGGCGGTCAGTGTGGTACTGGGTAGCGACTACAGCAAAAAAAGCGGTGCTTGATAAAAGATGAGGTGCATCTTTGAGTCTCGAGGGCTACGCTTGGTTTGTGAAACTCAGATCATCGATCGAATGCATATTGTAAAGTTCGTATCATTGGGTGGTCTATGGATTCGGAAAGTGAGGTATCTGAGAGAGACCGAATGCTCTGATGCAGAATGGGTTGGCCGAGGACCCAGCTGCATTCCCTTTACAACTCATGAATCATTATTGGTAGACGCAGGTCTAGTGATAACATGAGGCATTTTCAGGCAATCTTATGGCCTTACTATGATAAGTCCTACCTTGACCGCTCTTTCATCAGGCACAATGCTGAAGGATTGAGGATTGCGTTTATCAGCCAATCGCAGCTCGCTGCGCGGCAAATCCAGCCAGCGCCACAACGTGATTTGTACAAACTGACAAAGCAGTGAACTCTTGACAAACCCAAGTGACACACTGCCAGCGGAATCCTTCCTCGCATTACGAAACGTGTCAATCAATTGGGTGGACGTGCACATGATGCCAAGCTTAACCCGCAAACCAACGTGGCTTTGCATATCAAGCGCGGCCTGCCCCAATGCACGAAAGCCTGCAACGTCGGGCGTCGCAATGGCGAACTACGCGTTCGACATGGATCAGCCTAGATAATAGAAAATGCCCCTCATTGAAAGACTAGGCTTTGGATCGGGGCTTCAGCCTCGTCTTGTTGTCGTTTCCGTTGCCCACCCTCTGCTGTACTCTCCGTCCAGATTTCAGCCGTGCATATTGACAATCCCATTTGCGGATAATGAACGGATTTTTTCAACCCTGTATGGAAGTCTTTGAAGACTATAAACGGCGATTGGAAAAAAGATTTCCGCGACGACTGGAGGAATCTGAGGGCGAAATTGAGTCTCTGCGAATACGATTATTCCACAGCCTCAAGGAAGCCAAGAAGTATGACGGGGCGGAAAAGCTCTATCATGAGACAGTCAAGAAGTATGACGACGCTAAGAACCTCTCCCATGTGACAGTGACGGGCAGGGACCCTACCAAAAGCGAAGATACAGTGATTCTGGACCTCAAACACTCTTTTGCAGGAATGTTGATCGAGCTAAAAAAGTTTCAGGAGGCCGAGCCCATTTCTAGAGCAGTGTGGGAGAAAAGGAAACAGTGCCCAGGTCCGCCGTCGGAAGTTTCCAAGGAGAGCCACCGCCAGCTATGCTCCGTTTTATGCGCTGTAGGACGACACAGGGATGCAGAGAACATGCACAGAGACATCTATCAGAGCGGAACGATGGACGCGTGGGCGTTGGAGAATGGAGACGAGGTGTGCCAGAGACGGAGAGAACAGGGAGAGTTTAGAAGGGCAAAGGAAATGCAGGATGAGGTGTGGAAGGAAAGGCTGAAGCAACACGGCCCCAGAGACGACTTAACCATCCGAAGTGGTCTGCGTCTCATCGGATTCCTTGACGAACTGGTCACCATCATCGACCAAGAAGGCGGTACTGATGCTGAGAGAAGATTTAATATCAGTCACAAACAAGCCTTCAAGTGTGAGATTGAAGTGATACTTCGAACCATCTGGGACTCGCGACTACACCTAGAGCCAACCATTGATATCCTCGATGCTGGACACCAGTTGGGCGTCATTCTTTCCTCTCAGAGTAAGTTTGCAGACGCCGAAGCGATCTTCATGCCTGTGTGGGAGGGCAGGAAGCGACAACTAGGGGAAAGAGCTGGAAGCACCATGTCTACTGGCAGTTTGCTTGGTAAGGCTTTATATCGACAGGGAACACGGGAAACCTATCTTAGGGCCGTCGATATCTTTCAAGGCATATGGCTTGTAAGGCAGACCGTGATGAAGAACGGTGACGCTGAGACAGTTGCAAGCGGAGAAGATCTTGCCCAGGCTTACCGCTCACTGGGGGACTGGCCAAATGCCGAACGCGCCTATAGATGGATTATACACCACAAAGAGCAGAGGCCTGGTTGTCCGACGCGGGAGATTGAGGATGCTCGCTGGAACCTAGGCCAGACACTCTATAAGCAAGGAATGGACAAAGACCGTGAGGCGGTCAGAGTTCTTGGCACGTTATACCATCAATGGCATGCGAGCTCCCCAAATTCCAACGAGACACTACAGTGCGGTCAGATGCTAGGTCAGTCGCTCTCAACTCAGAACGGAAGGATTGACGACGCTTTGGACATCGCTCTAGATGTATTCAACAGGAGAGGTGCCTCAGCAGAGAGCGGCGTAGCTTATCTGGATAGCGGCCGCCTGTACGGCTCGTTGTTGCTTGGGGTTGGGAACTTTGCAGAGGCCGAGAGAATCCTGGAAGTCGTGTGGGGATACCAAGCCGTGGGAAACGAAGAACAGGAAATGCGGTTTAAGTGCGGCCAACTCTATGGCCAGGCCTTAGCTAAGAAAAACAAGTATCCCGATGCGAAAAAGATCCTAGAGGCAGTAGCCGAAGCTCAAGGAGGAATCTCTACTGGGATTCTTGACATCGCGGAGACTCGCCGGCTCATCGAAGACGTGAACCGGCAGAGAAAAGAAAAGGAGAGAGAGAAGCGGAGCAATGGTCGGCGGGGGGGCTTCTTGTATCGAGCAAGGCAGCAGTAATGCAGCCGTGTTCATCAGCAGTTGGCAGGTGGCATCCACTAGCCTGCACCACATGGAAATTTGGGTGTTGAGTTACAGGCTTCGAAATGTTGAAAGTATCTGTAGACATTTTGCGCTTGCTACCTTGGAGTTTTCTGAGATGATCCAGGCAGGATTGGGGTGGAGGGGATGTGGCTCGGTCAGCCAGTCCGGCGGCTTCCGGAGCTCCGATTTGACGCAGTCAGTTTCGTGTTACCAGTTTCCATCTCAGGCTCTGTGGTTTCGGTTCATAGATCTTTTGAGTTCTGGTGGTTTCGTTTGTCCCCCTACCCGTTGTTGACAGTGGTCTCTTGTGGCGGGATGTTCTGGAGCGTCTCGGTTTTATTGTATATCAAAAGCACGCGGCGAGCTGCCTTCATCTAGATCAACGCGTCTCAGGTGAAGGTGCTTCTAGATGCTTTGAGGAGAAGTGAGATCGTGGAGACAAAGAGTAGGCTGCCTATCCACACCTCGGCTCCCGAATTGGGCCTTACTTCGTACGCCTTCCCTCGAGACGCTCCAACCAGCATCTTGTCCTTGAGTTTATGTCACATTGGATACAACGTGTTGTAAAGTAAAAGCTGCGAATGACTTGCGTCGATATAAAGTAGGGCAAAGTTCAAGCTGCAAACTGGTGTCAGTTACCGTCTTAGTACCCGACCCGGTAGCGGGTAACAATTCGGCAGGGCTGAAGCTAGTATATGCTGAAATTATTAGTAGTAATAAATACTTCAATATTACACCTTCTTTACTAAAGATATATATATACTAAATATTAATATCATATATATAAGAGAATTATCTTAAACACGCAAAAAGCGCCCAAAAAAAGAAAAAATTAATCCCCGATGAGGTGTTAGTATATGCTGAGCATACTAGTTTTACCCGAACGAAGCGCATATACTTAGGATCTAGTCACCCCTGCCAACTTTTTTTCACCTCTGTCGAATTGTAAGCCTACCCAGTAGCGCGATACCTCAGAACAACATTATAATATAGATTCGGCAGACCTAGTGTATTAAGAGCCCGGAGGGTTTGCCATCCATCTCAGCTGCAGCCCCAGCCTATGCGTCGAAATGAGGAAGGAATTCATTCAACATTGAATGGGTGTGAGGCCGAAGTTCTCATACAATAGGGGGTTTCAGACTAGGGAGTCAACCACAATTTGACTCCACCGTGTATACACTGCATTAGCTGTTTTCCCTGTATATTCGCGTGAGGACCCCACCTGATTTTCAAAAGATCCATATAGCTATAAGGCCTTAGTAAGCATAGCCTTCTCCGCAGAATAGTGGCCTTAATGCCTCCATTTGCCAGCCACGCAGCCATGCAATTGTTAGCAACTCAGCTAAAAAAGCTTGGTCCCGGGGGTGTTTGCGCTTAACAGCCAGACACCCCTATTTGAACTCAAATAGGGCCCCGTAGGATTTACGCAGGGCCCCCGTGGGGGCTGCTGCTAACAATGCCTCCCCCTCTAGGGGGCTCGTCCTCGAGCTCCGAAGACAGTGCAAAAATCGCAATATCCCGGGGACTCTTCCCCGAAAGATCTACGATTTTAAGGACAACATGCCCTGTGCTCCGGGGTTCACTCCCCCGAAGACTCCTAAATACCCGCTTATTACGGAGCTTCAAATTGCCTCTGGGGCTTTTATCTACGAGGCTATCAAGTGAAAGGCCTTTAACACGATCGGTGACCTGGATAGCCTGGGAGGCCTGGGAGGCGATAGTCTGAAGATCCTGAGTGGTCTGATCTATAGCTGACAGGCGGGGTAGTGACGACAGGGTAATCTTTAAAAGACCTCCTAAATCGCAGGATCTATTAGCGTAATTCAGTGTATACACGTCTCTTAGCATGCCCAGACACCCTCGAGGGCTTGCATTAGCAATTCAATGTAGACACTGAATTGGCTGTCTGACGGCTCTAAAATGTATAGAGTTTACCGCTAAATTAGAGCCTTAAGACAGCTAATTCAGTGTATGCAGGATGTAGATTCCCTAGTCTGAAACCCCCTAATAAACTCCCGTGACGGCGCAGCTCGTTGCGGTTGTGCGAAATGTGGCTCGGACTATTCAATGTATAGCCCTGGAGGTGAAGTGTAAAGAAGCCCCAGAAGGAAGAGTCGCTACACATCCTAGATTGCCTGGTGGAGAAGAGCTGTCGGATGGATACGTTGAAAAGGAGGCCGGTGAACAGGGCAGGGGCTACATTGAACTGAGTGTTTCCCCACAAAGCGTCTCTAGCTATATGTCACAACTGGGGCATTGATATGCTATCAAGAAACAATACATGCTGACTCCTCCCACCATCAAGTTTTCGTGGTGGGAAGAGCTACCAAATCCTGATGCCAAGCTCACTAAGTACTCTACCTAGCGCGTAATTGAGGTTGCTGACCAAGGTCCAAGTGATGAAAGGGATGCAGACAAGGCCCCCTCCTCGTCAAATCAAAGCTCTGCATCTCAAATAAACCAGCGGTTTTCGTGACCGTCTCCACTTTTCCTCTCACCTGGAAGGATAAGATACCAGTTGAGGACGCAGAGGAAGGAATATCAACCCCAATACCGTTTTGGCTCTATGAGACTCTGGAGAGTTACTGGCGGTTCCTCGCCGCTAGCAGAAAGTATTCCACCGCATCAGTACTGATCTGGGTTGCTACTGGACTCACGATCATTTACGCTAGCTGGTATCTCTGGACCTCTGAACTCGCCTTTATCTGGAGGCCTTTTTGTTGGTTTTGACGGCTTATGGCCATTAGCCACAATGTGGCTGAGGGCTATAGCCATATAGCCATGGGCAAACATAGCCATGGGTAATATAGCCATGGGCAACAGTGGCTATGGGTGATATAGCTATTGGTAATAGTAGCTATGGGTAATATAGCTATGGGTAATAGCTATATAGCTATAGCTATGGTGTGCTAGGGTAATTAATTTACTTGGCGTATATGTGAAACTAATACGCCTGGAAGACTAAGATATAACCCTCGAAGTAATTCGATTTACTATAAGCTATAAGCCGAAATCGAATAACTCGAAGAAACGAATCTCTAGTAATTTAATAAGCGACTTTTTGCATTTATATTAGATCTATATCTACTATATAAAGTTCTTTTCTTATATTCTATCTATCTATATATATAATCTATTTATATAATATTTATATATAGTCTTAGTTTTAATTATATTAGATATAGTCTATTATATTACTAATAGATTATAAGCTTAATTAGTTATTAATCGAGATTTTAATCTTTTACTATATCTATCTATTATCGCTATAGTCTTAAATACTAAAGAATATAATTATCTTAAGAATCTCGTTAAAGAATACTCGAGAATAAGACTATAGTAGATTAGGGAATAAGATCGTTTATTCGCTGAATAGATAGCGTTACTAACTAAGAGCCTTTCTTATTTAAAAAAAAAAGAAGAGGAGAAAGAAGACCTTCTATCCGATTTAGACAATTTACTAATAGTCGATTTATTAAAGAAACTAAATAAGAGACTTATTAGTAAATCGTATATTAAAATAAAAGTTCTAAAGAACTTAAACTATTATCTATAAATCTAAAATTATTAATAATTTCTCGAGAGATAAGATATCTTTAAAATAATATTAGGGGATCTATATAATTCGATAGAATTAAAAGCTAGTTAAATAATAGATTATTTTAAATAGATAAATCGCTATACTAATTAGAAGTAACATTAATTAAAATTAGAAGAGTTATATCGTCTATTTTATTACTTTTAAATTTATATAAAATAAGCTTTATCGAATTTATAGAATAAGTAGTAAAGAATGTCTTTCGATTATATTATAGAAGTTTCTTAAATATACTAAGTTAGTAAATTAGACGATCGATTAAATAATAGTAGATTTACGAAATTTATAGAACGAAGTTATAAATCTAAATTTAGTCTATATATTATACGATCTTATTATAACGATAATAATTATAAACGCTTATTAGAGAAGTAAGTTCGATATAATTAAATATAACTTAGAAATTAATAATAATCTTACTATCGAAATAGCTATAGAATGTTTATGAATTATAAAGTAAGATAGATAGGCTAAGAATAAAGATCTATTTATACGTAATAAACGAAAGGGCTAGTTAGACTAAAGACCTCTTAGAAATATAAGTAAGATAGAATACTATAACTATAGGAAAACCGAATATTACGAGAGAAAGTATCTAAATAAGAAGAACGAAAAGAATAAGAATTATAAGGCGAAGGATTTAAATAAGCGAAATTGTAAATTAAAAAATCGATTAAAGAATTTAAAGATATTTAAAGATAGTAAGTGAGAATACTTAGATTATACTATAGTAGTAGCGAATAAATTAAATAGCGATAGTAATATTAGCGATATAAGCGATATATATAATTAAAAGAAAGACTTATAGATAACTAGAGAAAAGCTAGAGTCTATAGATAGTGTACTATTAATAAAGAATTTCTTTATAATAGTAGACTTTTTAGAAGACTATAACTAACTAATAGACTTCGAAGCGACTCGCTATATAATATTAAATAAGAAATTATTTATTAACTTATAGCCTTATTCGAAAGAGATAGAATTCGATAATTAAGGCGAGTTAATAGCGATAGATAAAAGAATTATTCGAATTCGTATAGATAATTATATATAGACTATAATAGATACTCTATATATTCTAAAAATAAGTAATAATCTACTATCTATTATAGTATTAGATCGAAAGAGTTTTAAGATATAATTCGAAAATCTATATATTAGAATTATTAATATATTTATAGATAAGATAATAGTAAGAAGTTATATAAGAAATAGTCTATATTAGTTAACTAAATCGATATTTAATAGAGTATTCGCTTCTAGAAAGTCGAGACCTTTAAATAAAAGTATATCTATATCTACGAAATAAGAATAAGTTAATTATTTTCGACTAGTAATATATTAATAATTAGATTATATCTATTATAGTTTTAATCGATATTTCTTCTCTAGACTTACGCTAGGCTTTATTCGAGCTAGCTTCTTAACGACTTAATACTCTAATAACTTCGATATATATATTACTTAGTAACCTTTATAGTTAATATTTTATTCATATAATATCACTAATATTATTATTCGATATACGATTTATTCTCTAATATAATATTAACTATTTAATATAGCCGTAAGCTAAGCTATTATTATCTATCTACTTCTATCTATCTATCTACTCTACTCTACGAAGATCTCTCGAATATCGACTACTTAATCGCCTTATTATGAAGGAGATATCTAGACGATTCCCTACCTGCCTGCCTACTTACCTGCCTTGCCCTACGGAGATCTCTCGAATATCGACTACTCAATCGCCTTATTGTGGAGGAGATATTCAAATAATTCCCTATCTACCTACCTGTCTACCTACTCTATCTCTACGAGGATCTCTCGAATATCGACTACTCAATCGCCTTATTGTGGAGGAGATATTCAAATAATTCCCTATCTGCCTATCTATCTACCTACCTACCTCTGCGAGAAGATATTTCGACTATCTCTCGCTTATCTTATCTATTATCTATCTATATCAGTGAAGAGATCTTTATCTAATTCGTTATAAACTCGGATTAAGAAGAAATCTATCCTAAATCGTTATTAACGATTTAATATTATTAGGCCTAGATTCGTAACCTTAATACTACTATTTAGAATCTTAATATAATCGTAATACGACTTCGAGAGTTATGGGATCTTTATCGTTCTAATATAAAGACTCTTACTACTACGAATACGAAATTATAGGCTAAAATTTAGACCTTAATTATTAAAGAAGAAATAGTTATTTTAGTAAAGTCTTTAAATTTCGATATAAATAAATAATTAATTAAATTAAAAGTTACTAAGACGGGAATATCTATTTCTACTATTCTTATTATTAGAAATAATAAGAAATACTCTAATATACTCTACTTCTATAGTGAAAAAGAGAAATAGAACGAGTAACAATTTCATCTAAACTTCAAGTTTTAGTAAAATACTATATTATTTCTTAGTAAAAAAGATAAAATAAATTATATTCGAGATTACTATAAGTTAATTATATTCGATATACTTAAGATACGAGTAGATTTACTAAGCGAGAATCTCTATAACACTACGAAAGAGATGATTTTAGAGCTTTATAGTATATTTAATAATTACGATAAGCTAATAAAGAATAACGCCCTACTCTATAATCTAACGTTTACTATAAAAAAGAAGAAGATATTTAACGAGTTCTATACTCGATTTTCAGCTACTATTACGTTATTAAGCTATAGCGAAAATTATAAGATCGCTATACTACGAAGACTTATTACTCTTAAACTTCAATTACGAATCGTTAATATCTTATTATCTTTCTTTCGCTTAGTTATTAAGTATTTGCGAAAGACTAATTAAGACCTTCGTTAATTAAAGACTATATATATAAATATGAAAGAGATTGATAAATAGGAGTTTAAATTAGGCTTATAGCGATTACTTTATTCGGAATAGCTGAAGGATTAGCTGAAGAAAGAAAATTGATGTTTTAAATGCCTTGGCTATAGCTATCGGCTTAATTAGACTAAGACATGTATGGCCTTAAAGGTATTGTCGTTTGAAGAGGTAAAGGTTATTATGGCTAAGGAAAAGGCTGTGGAGAAGGTTGTGGAGAAGTAATGACGGCATAGGCCTTACCTGTAGTAGTAGTAATGGATTTCTTCTTCTTTCCCTAATCAGCAATAATCGTTCCGCCTAGCCGCATGCGGCTAGCGCATTCAAATCAGTTTCGATTCGGCAAATCATCGGACTTTGCTCAGCACCCCACACCATTACTTCAAGCACCTTCCCGGGCTATTGCCCCACATTGATACCTCTATTGCCTGCGTCCGCAGGCCTACTATATAAGATTTGGCTTAATGCTACGATCGGACACTGAGAGTGTCTGCGAGAAAAAGTTTAAAGTTGTTATTTTAGGGGGTAGCAAATATACTTTAGGCCATACCCCTGTTTTCTTAATCATTGGGAAACTAAAAAAAATCCTGCGATTTTGGCACCCCCTCATAATCAAATATCAAAAATTTGAATTTCCTATATAACCTCACCACCACTCGTTTTTACAGTCTAAAAACTTTATGAAATCTACTTACTATATTAAGAAATCTATTCTTAAATTTAGAAAGTTTTTAATTCTAATCTTATAAGTGAGATGTAAAAAGCGAGGATATATCGCGAACTTTAAAAATTTACCTCGGCTATTTTTTTACCGTTAAGACTATCTCGAGAAAATCTAAGAATATTATTAAATTTTTATTCTATAATAGAACGAATAATTAAAATCTTCTATAATTCGATATTCTTAATCTCTCGTATAATTATTAAAATCTATAAAGTTTTTAGAGCGTTGTAAGTTATCGTTGTGAGGCTATTTAAGAAAAGCACTTTTTTTATTTTTTAGATAGAGGTGCTAAAATCGCGATTCTAGTTTTCTAATGATTAAGAAAATAGGGTAAAGGCCAGTGCACCATGGATTATAACGATCGTCTCGCTATTGCCACCTCACCGTCGCCATGATTTGAATTATAGAGATATAACCATTTGAGAAGAGGGGTAATATCATAGTTTTAATCGGCATTCCTTCTTTAGACTTACGCTAGACTCTATTCGGGCTAGCTTCTTAGCGACTTAACACTCTAATAACTTCGACATACATATTACTTAGCAATCTTTATAGTTAATATTTCATTTATATGATATTACTAATATTATTATTCGATATACGATTTATTTTCTAACAATATCGAAGCGTATCGTCTAAAGAATCTATATCTCTACGTAAGAGATATAGAGGAAATAAATTTATCGAATAAATTTATAAGACTTATACTTAGCTAGTTAGACCTATTTATAAGCTTCTAATTAAAGATCGTAGTCTATATAAATTATTTAAAAAATAGACTATTATATAGTAGTAGAGAAAGTAAGTTATTTTATAAACTATAATTTAATAAGAAATCGAATCTAAATTACGAAAAAGTCTTCGATTATCTATACTTAGTTTATCTATTAAAAGAGAAACGAGAAAGTAAGCTATATATTATAATCTACTAGAGTATATATATTAATTATTATTTATCTACTTAGTATCGAATTTATAACTCTTAGAATAATCGATTTAAATAGTTTATAAATATTTATTTTTATAAGAATCGTAAGGGAGTTTAATTAATAACTCTAACTTTATTTCTAATAGCCTATAACTCTATATAAATAGATATTATCTTTACTCGCTAAAATAATAATAATTTTAATAATATCTTTATCTAGAGTAATATTAAGACTATATCTAGCGATAACGATAATAAAAAGAATTATAGAAGGCCTATATCGAATATTATTAGTATATATAAAAGAATAAGATAGAGCTGAACTAGAAAACCTTGAATTTGTATGTGCAGCCAATCATCAATTCGTTAGGTCTACGCTTTTTGGTTAGACACCGCGGGTAAATAAATTAGCGTCCGCAACCATCAAAATCTCGCCCTCCCGCGCCTCCCTCATCAAAAAATATGTGTACGTTATTCACAAAAGTAATAACCTTTTTGTTTTCTATTAAAATTTTGAAATTCTTTATTTTAAATTTTGAAGCGCTATTTGCGCTTTCCGAATTTTTAAGAATCTTGAAAATCTGTCTTATAATCATTAAAGCGCAAGGAATTCAAATATCGCTCATCAAAGTTCGCTCACCAAAGATCGCTCACCTATTTACTCGATAGCCCTGATTAAAAAAATTATTATGAATTTAATTCATAGGCCTTTACTCGTTGATAATATCTGAATATGCAGTTACTGCTATAATGAGACTGATTACTAGATATAATATTCTTAATGATATCTATTGTGTCTAAAGAAGAAGGACTCTATATATAAGAAGATAGCCTTTATATATCAATGTACTAGGCCGAATAAGTACTAGTGGTAGCGTGTGTTGAGTTACCGACACTAGCAAAAACCAAAAAAGATGAGGCTATTCGCCTGCTATCAAACTATTACTTCTTCAAATCCTTCTCCGCAATACTCTCCATGGCTGTAATCCCTCCCTTTGCTGTGGGCGTAGATCTGATCATGCTAGGTGTATTTCTAGTAGCAATAAGAGAAAGATGGACCCTCATGATTAAATCCCTGGACAGCTACATCAAGAATGCACCGTCCATATACTCCATGCACCTATCCTTGGCCTGTAGCCTTCCGCTCCTCCGTATCATGAATGTAGCCGAGCGGAGAGGCGAGAAAATGAGCTGTTTGAAGGATCTGCTGGGGGATCTCGGCTCTCGTGCAGAGGTCCATGAAAATCGTGAATTTGTAGCTGAGACTCTCGGTAGGATTCCTACCGTACTTCTCCTCGCTAGTGTACAATTTGGCCAGTGTAGTGAGTTCCTTGCTATGGCCATGGTTTTGTTTGGTCCCGAAGTCCTGAATGACTTGGTAGGGTGAGGGTAGTAGGTGTGGGATTCGGTAATCTGGGCCGCAGTTTGTGGTGGGGGGGGGAGGGAGCGCAGTGGTATCCTCAGGCTGTTGTTGCTGAATTGACTGCATTGGCTGTTGTTGAGGCTGATGTGGAGGGCCGTCGCTTGGGGTGGGGGGGAGGGTGGACTGGAGTGGTATCCTCGACAATTGGAGTGGGGGGAGGGTGGACTGAAGTAGTATCCTCGACAATTGGAGTAGGGGGGGGGTGGACTGGAGTGGTATCTTCGACAATTGGTTGATAAGGTGGTTGCGGGGGAGAGGAACAGTGTTCTCCGGTCGATAAGGCTGCTGATAAGGCTGTTGCGGCGGGAGAGGAACAGTGTTCTCCGGTTGATAGGGCTGATGATAAGCCGGTTGTTGCTGAGGATAGTAATGAGATGGTTTTGGTGGGGGACGGCCTTCGTCGTCTGGGGGCTATGGGATCTCTTCCTTGATTACGTCCGCTAATTCTTTGGCCATTGAGAGTCCTCTTTCTTTCTTGACATATGCTTTATTGGCCTGTAGGCAATCTCGTAGGGTGGTAATGACGTCCTTGTCAAGAACCTCGAAGTCTTCTCTGACGTATTGGGCAAAGTCGTTAGTAAAGACGTTAGAGAGTGTCGTAAATTTGTGTCTTGTGTATTATTGTACCCTCCAACGAATGAACTCCTGAAGCTCCTCTTTAGTATCTAGTGGCTTGGCTCCTAGTAGTTTCTCTAACTTACGCTTGGTGCCTGGCGGTGTCTCTGAAGAATCAGGTTTCTTATTCTTGGAGTTTATTTTGGGTATGTGTTATGTGTTAATGTAATATAAAGCTTAGTAATATTTTCTAGGTATTTTCTCTACTAAGTAGAAGTCGTAGGAATTATAGAAATTATAGTTCTATTTAATCGAATTGTTATAATAAGTGAAATCGATTAAGTAATATAGAATCGTGTGAAGTATCGCGGCGATATCGGGACGGACTTCCTTTAAAGTATAGCCTTACTAATCTATATACTAGTATTAAAGTATACTAATTAATATTAATAATATCTAAGTATATAATTACTACTATAATGAGACTAATTACTAGATATAATATTCTTAATAATATCTATAAAGTCTAAAGAAGAAGAACTCTATATATAAGAAGATAGCCTTTATATATTAATAACTAGGCCGAATAAGTACTAGTAATAGCGAGTGTTGAGTTATCGATAAATATTACACCGTCGCCACGAATCGAAAAAATTAAAGATATACGAGATTCTTAAATAGAAAGAGAAGTTTCTATTAACTCTCTAGAGAATATAAATAATAATAAAAATTCGAGATTAAGTAGCCTAAATATATATTAAAATAAATCGAAATCTCTATTAGGTCTTTACGAAGCTAGAGAGACTCTTAATATCTTAAATAATAAGAAAATAATAAATTAAGAGACGATATCTGAGGTTAATATTTAATAATCTATTATATCTATATCTACCTCTAACTCTTCTAACTATATTAAACGATATCTTATATCTTAAATCGCCACCTATTCTAGAAGAATAAATTAAAGAGCTATATTAAAAGTTTACGTTATTTCTCTACTTTCTCTACTTTCTTTATAAAGATTTTTTCGAAGAGTAACATTAACTATTTACTTTATTATCTCTATCTTCCCAGTAGCCAAATAAAGAGGAAGTATTAATTTTGACGGCTTATGATCATTAGCCATAATGTAGCTGAGGGCTACAGCCATATAGCCATAGGCAAACATAGCCATAGATGACATAGCCATTGGCAACAGTAGCCATGGGTGACATAGTCATAGGCAACAGCCATATAGCTATGGCTATAGTATGCCAGGGTAATCAGTCCACTTAACGCATATGTGGAACTAACACGCCTGGAAAGCTGAGATATAACCCCCGAAGCAATTCGATTTACTATCCCTTTCCTTGAGTGCGGGACGTACACGCTAGCAGGGACCAAATGTAGGGATTATTATTGGTTACATCACTGCGTCTAACTGATCTTATCTTGCTTATAGAGATTTTGCTTCGCTAAGCAAGATGTGACCAATGATAATCCCTACATTTGGTCCCTGCTAGCGTGTACGTCCCGCACTCAAGGAAAGGGATAGGCCATAAGCCGAAATCGGATAACTCGAAGGGACGAATCTCTAGTGATTTGGCGAGCGACTTTTTGCATTTATATCGGGCTAATTACCGAATCATACCCCGAAACTATGAATCCTTACCGAATCATACCCCTAATTACTGAATCATACCCCTACACCAAAATTTGGGGTATGATTCGGTAAGGATTAATTGCTTGGGGTATGATTCGGTAATTTACCAAACTTGCTGTGTAGACTATTGGGAGTGAAGACTGGGTGTAGACAGGCTGGTGGGCCAAATTTAGCCCACTGTTAGCAGCCTCCACGGGGGCCCTGCGACGGCCCTACGGGGGCCCTATTTAGGTCCAAATAGGGGTGTCTGGCTGTCAAGCGCAAAAAAAGCCTGGTCCCGGGGGTGTCTGCGCTTGACAGCCAGACACCCCTATTTGAACCTAAATAGGGCCCCCGTGGGGGCTGCTGCTAACACCCACTCGGCTTTCGTCTGATGTATTTAAGCTGGTAGGTCACCCATTGAATACGGTCGGAGATATTTCCTCTTTTCTATGGTCGGATGGCCCAGGTCGCGAATTTTCTCCTTTGCGATTTTTATCATGAATGGCAAATTACCGAATCATACCCCAAGTAATGGCAAATTACTGAATCATACCCCTAGGGGTATGATTCAGTAATTAGGGGTATGATTCGGTAAGGATTCATAGTTTCGGGGTATGAATTAGTAATTAGCCCATTTATATCAGGCCCATGCCCACTGCATGAAGTTCTTTCCTTATATTCTACCTATCTATGTATGCGATCTATTTACATAGCATTCATATATAGCCCTAGCCCTAATTGTATTGGGCATAGCCTATCATATTGCCCACACATCTGAGTCAAAACCACTGCCGTACTGGATTCCTTGTAAGTAGAATCTCCTTCATACCGACACCAGTGACTAGACTCACGTCCGATTACAGAAGTTGGCGAATGTATCTTTGTTCATGGCGTGCTCTCGGGCAATTTATAACAGGTTATGCGAGATGGTTTTTCAACGACCGAGATGCATTTTTCACTCATGGAAGGTAGGTTCGTTTGAACAAAATACAATAGATCCATGAGACATGTCCAAAGGGTCTTGAAGAGTAACATAACTTGTTTGCTGATTAGAGAACACTTCAACAACGATCCTTGCACACTAACGGTTGCTGGCAACAAGCTGTAAATGGTGACCTATATAACGACTCCGAATACTCCGACCCTATCGTTCGATCTCTTTATTCGAGGCTTCCATTTATCGTTTGGGATGCCTCTGAAGGGCGGGGATACCACGTGGGAAGTTCCATTGGCGCATGAAAAGCATCTAGACCCAACAAAAGGCAAACACCTGGTCCAGCGTTCAGTAACTTTCATAGACTTCAGCTATGTCCTGGACCGCATCTGGAGAATCTGAATAGAAAAAACCTCACGGAATTCGAGCATGGAACACATTGGAGCACGGTCCCAAAGTCCTCCATCCTGTCGTCCACACCGGAAGAGATCGTTGTCTCACTCTACAAGTGGTGCGGAGAAGCTTTAGTGGATGCCTCAACGCGTATCTTCTATGGGGATGCACTCGTTGATACTGAGCCCACGGGAATCCATGACTTCCTTGAATTCAACGAACATAGTTGGATGCTCCTTTACCAGTATCCTTCTTTCCTTGCCCATTATTTGCTGATTCCGCATCGTAGGCTCACAGCGATTTCATGTTCCCCTCATCATAATTTGCGGAGTCACTGCGTCCATGGGTAGTGGACGGTTGACCCTGATCAACATCAATACACCGACAGTGCAATGGGCTGCTTATCTCCTTGCCAGCGGTCTTGGAACAGGGAGTGGGGCTCAACTACCCTATACTGCTCTTCAGGTCTCACTTGAGCAAGTCTCAGAATCCAAAGTCGCTCGATACTTCTCAGAATCAAAAATCTAACATCCGTATGGTCAGGATGACTTACCAGTCGGGAATAGTAGTCTCTCCTCTCAAGTCCAACGATAATATCAGTGGCAATGCTCACAGAAATTTATTAGCTCTGGTGGCGATTTTCCAACAGCTCGGAGGGTATAATGAAGAATCCAAACTCCACATGTAACTTCATATCGGCATACTAATAGTAAGTGTCATAGTCGTTCCTACTGGCGAAAGCGGTCCTGTTGGCGAGATCATACTTGTCAAAGCATTATTGACAGCGTACGCCAAACCAGTCACCCCCACTGTATAACTTGCTAAGGCCGCCGCCTGTGTGCCCCTCTCTTATGCCATATTCATGGAGTGGAAAAGTGTCGAGCCAGATATTGTACCAAAAGAGGAGGACGGGGACGCTGTTGTGGCACCTGAGAAGGAAGCATGATATTTGGTCCAGAGTGTAGAGACCAGAGTATCGCATAGACTGGCTTTGGGTAGAACTTATGGGTCCCTATCAAACACTGAAAGAACTCTCTTCTCGCAAGTCGTCACAGCTCAACAAGTCCACATGTAATAAAGATTGTAGTGCCGCGATGATCATCTCATGCATCTCTAAAATCTTGTGACAGGGGATTTCCTGTCTGAAGACACTGGTTTCAATATGCTAATATTCAATAGGATTTAGAGTAACTAGCTATGGATTTGGAGAACTTTCGATTATTCCATGAGGTCCATGCTGATAGGGAGATACGCAGTTCGGGCAAAGATTCGTCAGCCACATGCTGGTGCTGCGCCAAGACCCATATAAGTTTGGCGACATCAAAATGCCGATCCGGAAGGACCTCGTGCAGGTATTCTGACCTCGCATCAGGGGACTGTATGGACGAAAATGGCGTCCTTGAGCCTGCAAGATCCGATTAATTACGAAAAAGGTTAAAAAAAACCCCTTACGATCTTCCAACGACACAGCCGTAGCCGGGCATCATACGAAAATTTGGCAGCATATCGGATTCGCAAGGGTGAGAAAGGCGAGCCGAGGCTGTGATCGAATTGCTGGGCATAAAAGCTTGGGGACATGGCGGCGCGGTCCATTCTGCGAATAATCGACCGATAAACAGCAAAAGGACGAACAGCCGAAGATGGGAGCAGAAGGGTGGTCAATGATGGTTGCCACCTTGGGTGCATGTACATTGGCGAATGAGGCTGAGTGAGGGATCTGGGGCGACCAGTTAGGAAAATGGCGCAAAATTGGGAGGGAGAGAAGAGTAGGAGACTCTTTGAATGCTGATGTGAGGACAGTGTTCACTCTTGTAAAGAAGGCGTAGCACGTCACCCCGGAATCTAGGGACCTTCTGATTGCTTTTGTGCCCTGAGTATTTGCTTTTTCCGTTCTCTAGGGAGGATATAAGTCGTAGCTGTGGCAACTGTGTGAGTATTGTATTGCGTTGAGGTCAAAATTGGCACACTGCAAGGTTGCAATAGTGCAACAAAGATATCCATCAAAGTCGACAACTACGAGAGACAAAAGCGGGAAACTGTGTGAGCTTCATGATCTCAATCCCCATGATGTTCCATGTTTGAAGAGACACAGCCCTGACTATCATGGCACAACGAGGGCAGGGTGCCTTTGGATACGATCATAAATCCTTTCATAATCTCATTTATGTTGTATGGATGGACCCTTGAGAAATTCGCGGCCAAATGAGGCTAGCATCCAGAGCAATGATCCGGATGCTGTTCATGTCAAGGGGCATTTCGCGATTCTCAGCTTCAGAAAGCTTGACGAAGCCAGTACCAAAATGTTGGAGCCCCCTCTGATCAGTCGCAGAGCATGTGGCTGAATGATAAGATTTGACTCAATTGACAAATGAGTAGTATACGCGACACACTGAAGTCATGCATATCGTATTTCACGTGCATCCAAACACTTCTCTTAGACACCAATATTTCTGTTAACACCTTTGCAATGCCCGATTCTTCACGTGTCGAACGCCAAAGTAAACAGCCCTGGCTGCCAGCCGATGTTTACAACAATAAATTCCGTGCATAAGTGTATCAACCTAAGTCCCAATTTTTTCGAATCCCTGCCAAGCCAAATGAGAGACTCAATCACTAGGAAAAGATATAGGGACATCATCAGAGGAATTGGTGAGGGATAGGTAGGCGGTCCAGGCGATGCCAACGGTAGAGACAAACGGCTGTGCCCCATGTCAGTAAAATGTATGAACAGGCTAGACGGAGTGACTTACAATTTGAAACTGCAAAGGAATGACCCTGAAATTGAGGATCTGGACTGCAGGCCAGAGCAAAAAATTCGCCTTCAGTGAGGGAAGGTACACCTCTTGGAATTTTCGTGTTACGGCTCGTCGGCCACCACCCTCGGTGACAGTCATGAACGTGAAGAAGGCTGCTAGACCTGTTTTTTTATTAAACCTGGACTATCGTTGCGGATCCGTTCCATGACCTACCAATAGGCGCAAATATCAGTTGGTCAAAGCATACCCTTTGCAGCGCTGGCATGGTAGCACTCTGTTTCGTGATTGGAAACGCTCTTGAGAGGAACGCGAACCATTGGAACTGCACAGGCGACATGATGAAACCGTAGGACATGAACCTTGTCAATCTCTCGAAGTCAAATTGTGGTGGCCCAAGAGTCCTGTGTGGTATGATGTCGGTAACGTAAGGACTCTTCTCATCATAGTCAGGCATTTCAATCCCATCTGATATATCCTTTCCTGGAGCGAGATTTCGCCGCGATTTTGCACGAACTGCTGTGAGGGATTGAGCCACTGTGTCTGCTATCCCTCCCAGGACCTGTATGACACCCGAACTTCAGCATGAGTTTCCAAGAGTGCCCGTCCTCACATAGAGCCTAGTAGGGCGAAGTGTAGACATACGGCATTTGTGATCATGATGGTAAGGACTGTCCATGACTGTCAGCTGCTACTATTCGCAAGGCTTGCCGCCAGAGACCGGAATACCTGGCTTGTCCGCGTAGTAGGAGTTGAATTTGGCTATGAGCCTTGAGACGATGACCATCTCGATTATGAATATGAGTGCGTGCAGTAGAGGCTAATAATAGTGTTCTATGTTAACAGTGTTCTGAGGTTCAACGACGCAGATGTTGCACACAGTCTGAAGTTGATTTCGTAAAGGTCATGACGCCGAGGGAAGGAACGCACCACTCGACCGTAGATGTATCTGCTATTAAGAATGTCAAGCACTCTCCGTCTCGATGATGCAATCATCTTGGTATGTAGTATTGCAATATGAAGCTCCGGTTCGGAGTGGTGGGGAGGATTGAAGTATTTCAGGCTTCAAACAACCGGGCGGAGCTGCAGGTGTATATCCGGTCCAAGCGTCGAGCTGTTGCAGGTGTGTGAGATATCAGTTGAAGCTCGGACGCGTATTAGGAATAACGAAGCATTCGCTGGATGAGTAAAGGAAGTCGCAAACATGGGGTCACTGTGGCCTGTGCCTCGCTCAACTCTGCCGCAGCACTCCATCCCCGCTAGCGTCATCGAGCGCCGGCAGAGGCGCGTGGGCTTTTGGGTACAATGGCGAATACTCTGCTATATGGAAGAATGTTTGTCCCACTTTAGTACTAATCGAGTCTACACTATTATCATGATTGACCTATCAAAGCTAGAACGATAGTCCACGGTGAAGTCGCTTCATCATTGAGCATCGTCAGCCTGCGCTTCCGCCACGACATCAGGCAGGTCTCGAACGTCTATAAAGTCGTTCGATATCACATCAACGACTCGGACGGCTTCAATTTGAAGATGGCCAAGGGCTAGTGGGAGAAACTTGAGCTCCGTATGAAGACAAGAGTCAGGACTAAGTGGTCTGTGAAAAGTCAGGATTGTAAGCTTTCAAAGACTGCTTCCGACTTACCCAACCCTAACATCAGTGCTCATACTTATCAGCTGCGATGCCTCATGTTCAGAATTCCTCTGCATAGCATATAATAAATTCTCATCAATTACAGCATTAGCGAAGTTACCATCCTTGCGACCCCTCACAGACGAAGAAGATGATTTCGATGAATGCGTCCCAGTAAGCCCCTTCCTCCGACTCGGAATGACCATTAAAACCAGCTGGCGAAGTTTGCTTGAGCGATTTAGGACCAGGACATCCCAAGAAAAGAGCTCTCCCACGCGCACAGTTTTTGGGGCTGTGAAAGCTATTGATACGCCAAAGTCAGTAACAGAACCCGCGCGCTGCCGCTGTTCATTTGACCCGGATTCAGACGACGCCCCACCTTCCCGAGCGGATGCAAGGAAACCGTTTCCATCCGCTGTGAAAGACGTCCTCTGAAGGCTGCTTGGTCTGTTTTGTCTTTGCATCGACTGACCTGGAGCACCGTAAAGAGGATTCAAAGCAGTTGAGAAATCTATCCCCGTCTTCCACCGCATTTCAATGCTAGGTCGACATGTCTCAGAAACGAGCACTGTAGCGTGGACTGTGATGAGCACCGTCTTTGCTGAGCTTTGATTGGAAGCATCTGGGGCTGGCTCACTCGGCGTAAGGCGGAACAAGAAAGTCGGATTGTCCTTTGGTCTACATGCGAGGGGCAATAGAGGAGCAAGGGCTTTCCCCATATCCTCTGCAGAGCCTTCAGACAATTGCATATTGACATGAGTAATGGCTATGTCGTCATTCGAGAACGCTCCCGTTTCAACGTCAAGAGACGCAGTAATAGAAGGTCTTCCAGCTGTACCGTTGGATTTCGAATACCGCACTCGGCTTGAGATCGCAGGAAGACCTCGAAAGGCCATCTGTGTACCCACTCTCAGACTTCCATCGTTGATGTATCCCTCGTGAGTCCTAGGACTGATACCATATAACCTAGATGCTGCGAGCCTCGGTACTACTCCATTCAGTGCTGGATCACCTTTCAAAGATTCTAGTAGATTGACCGAGCCCGGAACGCCGCTTGGGAGTAACGGATCCTTGAAGTTTTCACTAACACCCTCCTTGTCAAGCCTTAGGGTCGCTGAAAGCCGGAAAAAGACCGTTGGGGAGTGGAGCCGTATTCTAGGCCGACCTGAGAAAACATTAGAACCGTATACTTGGGTCTCGAGCGGTCTCTGTTACCCACTTAATAAAGCTCTTGTTGTCCATATTGCAAGTATAGTACGAGTGGGATCGTGATCTTCCTCTTCCTGTACGACAATGAAAGGGTCTTCCGAAGTATCAATGCTGCCGGACCATAGGGTGTCTTCGGTCCTCGACGGGGAGGTCTCTCTTGGTGCATCATGACCACCAGGGGATCTCAATGGGGAGCCTCGTGCTTGTATGTCCAAATTTACAGCCAGCCGGGTTAAATAGGATTTGAGTGTTGCCTCATCCTGATATGGTGTTCGGAGGATAATGTAAATCCGTAGCGATTCATCTATCACGTACCTGGTAATGAGTAAGACGATGGAGCTTAAGAGAATGCCGGAGGGCACCCACCAAAGTACAGAAAAGACCTCCGCTCTATGGACGATATTGAGATGGCTCCATCTCGGCCTTCGTCATTTACAAAAAGCTCTTCGAAATCGAGCTCAGTAGCTTGAGGTACTAGGACGTCAAATTTGGAGCTTGCAATGAAGTCTTTGACCTGCCCTGACATGACTTGATATCACGCATCCATTGGGCACGGACAGATCAGGCTCTCTACTCAAATGGATCTCACAACATTCATTGTTGTCATAGTATTGGTCTACCTCCAGAGTGAAATCGACATGCTTGCCGGCAAGTCCCGCAGAGCCTCATTCGGACAGGAAGAAATTGACTTCCGACTTCAACGGCTCTTGTACCTCCTATCAACATCAATATTCACCACTTAGTATTGCCGAGTCCTTTTGACCCGGAGGGCAGGACCTGTAAAGTGTCGAACATGAATGGCATCAACGGTATTGCGGCTCCTCCTGGCCTGTGGTCCGAAGCCCGCAATGCTGAAGGTCGTGTCTACTATTACAACACCGTGACCAAGGCGACGCAATGGACGAAGCCGGCAGATCTGATGACCCCAGCTGAGGTGAGCCGGAGGGATTTCTTTTGCCAGAGGGTTCTCTCCTCCTTTCGCGCTTGAAGCTGACATCGTATAGCGAGCTCTAGCAAATCAGCCATGGAAAGAATACACTGCGGAAGGGGGAAGGAAATATTGGTACAATACCGAATCGAAGCAGAGCTCATGGGAGATTCCAGAAGTATACAAAGATGCTCTCGCCCAGACCGCTCCTACTCCGAAACTGTCAATGCCGTAAGTAGGCCTTCACAACAGTGATGGGCCAGGCTAACGTCACACAGAGCTCCTCAGTTCGTCGCTGGTGGTACATCTTCCTTTTCTTCGTATCCTCAGCAGCGCGATAGAGACGATTACGGTGAGCGCGCTGGGCCGGATAGACAGATAGGCTACGGACAAACAGATCTCAATGGTTCAAAGGGGCCAACTTTGGCAGCACAAAATGAACCAGAGTATTCGACGTTTGAGGAAGCTGAAGCCGCATTTATAAAACTCCTTCGAAGAGCAAATGTACAGCCAGACTGGACGTGGGAGCAGACTATGCGAGCAACCATCAAAGACCCCCAATATCGTGCCCTAAAGGATCCCAAAGACCGCAAGGCGGCGTTCGAGAAATACGCAGTCGAAGTCCGAATGCAGGAGAAAGATCGTGCGAAAGAGAGGTTGGCCAAGCTGCGCGCAGACTTCGGGACTATGCTGCGGAGTCATCCAGAGATCAAGCACTACACTCGATGGAAGACGGCGCGTCCAATCATTGAGGGTGAGACAATCTTCAGGTCCACAAACGATGATACTGAGCGACGGCAGCTTTTTGAGGAATACATAATCGAGCTCAAGAAGGGTAACATCGAACGGGAGGCTATTACGCGGAAATCTGCCATGGACGAGCTTGTAGGGTTGCTAAAGGCACTCAATTTGGAGCCGTACACAAGATGGTCTGAAGCGCAGGAGGTCATTGAGTCCAATGAGACATTCCAAGCTGACGTTAAGTTCAAGACCCTTAGCAAGTCGGACATTTTGACAGCTTTCGAGAACCACATCAAGGCTCTTGAACGTACCTTCAACGACGAGCGCCAGCGTGAGAAGAACTCGAAACAGAGAAGGGAGCGTCAGAACAGAGACCGTTATCTGGATCTGCTTCTAGAGCTCAAGGCAGCCGGGAAGATCAAGGCAGGGACGAAATGGATGGAAATCCTCCCACAAGTCCATGAGGATCCTAGGTATGTAGCTATGCTGGGTCAACCCGGATCAACCCCCCTAGATCTCTTCTGGGACATGGTCGAAGAAGAAGAGCGAGCCCTCCGCTCAATACGAAACGATGTCTACGATGTCCTCGAAGACAAGCGTTACGAAATCACTCCTAAAACCACTTCCCAAGACTTCCTGGATGTTATGTCTACAGACCGCCGTACTACTACCATTTCTCCGGATACTCTCAATCTCATCTTCAATCGTCTCCTCGAAAAGGTCTTACGACGCACCGAAGACGACAAACATGCCTCCGAGCGGCAACAGCGCCGCCTCATCGATGCCCTTCGATCCAGAATCAAACACCTCGACAAACCCGTAATCACCTCTAGCACAAACTGGGACTCCATTCGCCCCCACATTTCCCACTTTGATGAGTTTAAAGCTCTAGAAACTGACGACCTCCGCCGTCAAGCCTTCGACAAAGTCCTCCGCCGTCTCAAAGAGAAAGAAGACGATCTCGAAAATGAGCGCCGTAGCCACAAACATGACCGCTCACGTACTCGGGATCATCGTGACCGGGATCTTCGCAATGGCCATATCTCTTCGCATCGTCATGGCCCTTTGATAGATAGACATGACCGCCGCCGTGGCAGCCGGACCCCTGAAGTTGACGCTTACGAAGCCGAGCGTCGTAAAGCGACGGCTGACCGCGAGCGACAATACCAGAAACATGGCCCCACAGGGCTTTCCCCTCCACCCCGTTCCCGAGAGCGCGAAAGCGTTTCTAGTCGTCCTCCGCGTATAAGCCATTACGACCGCGAACGACGGGATAGAGAAGAAGAGCGTGAGCGACTTTACCGTACGCGAGGTGACCCCAGGGGCAGCAGGGACGAATTAGATTACGGGGCCGGTGTTAGCGGTGCGGGTGGTAGGAGGAGGAGGGATAGCGAGGCGAGTGGAGAGAGTGCGAGGAAGCGGGTGAAGAGGGAGGAAGGGAGAAGAAGTACGAGGAGGGAGAAGACGCCGGAGCCTATAGTGCCAGTGAAGGAGGAACCCGCGGTGCATTCGGGGAGTGAGGAGGGGGAGATGGTTGAGGAGGAGTAATTCGGAGAGGGAGATTAGATTGGTTGGGGATCATTTATCACTTGTTTTATTACTACACTACTGGCGAGCGCTCAGACACAGGACCAGGCATATCACGCAAGCAGGCAGAGTTCGAGCAGTAATAATTGCGCCCTCTTGTGCATTTCGCCTTATCTGCCTATTTCCCTGGAGCTTTCCACCACCACATGGGCAAGTTGTCTTGGTCGTCAGCACTAGGCGTGCACCAAACCATGAGTCTCAATCTCATGTATCATTTTCGTTAAAAATCCACCATGTAGACGGCAGTCCCCTAACTTGACCCATCAAAGCTCCTTCAACACATGACCAGCCGTAGATGCGGTGTTGTCTCGCAGGAACATTGACAGGAGGCAAACCGCCGCCGCCATCGCTAATCGTCCTTATCATCATCATCCTCATCAGCACAAGCTTCTTCATCCGTTAGACCTGCACCGTGCTTACAGGCGCTTCCACCAGCGCCTGAAGGCTTTACACTTACACCTGCCTTGGGAGGGGTGTCATCATATTCTTGTGGGCTCTTAGGGACGCCCTTTTCAACTCTCGTTTTCCAGGAAGAAGAACTTGCCGCTCAGCTTCTGCTCCTGGTCCAATTGGCTGTTATACTTGTTGATTCGCGGCCGGAAGCTGTTCGGGTCTCGGCGGAAGGTTACGTCTAGGTTCTTTAGGAACTTGTTGCAGCCAGTCAATAGGCTTTCTGGGGTATTGGCTCTTGCGTCGACGGAAGGTTGGCCGTCGAAGACGATGACTCGGTCCGCGAGGTAGGTTGCCATGATGAAATCGTGCTCAACAACAAAAGCAGTTTTCTTCGCGTGCATGATGAAGCGCTTGATGACGCGAGCAGCGATGATACGCTGTTCCGAGTCGAGGTAGGCGCTTGGTTCGTCGATGAGGTAGATGTCGGCTGGCATGCCGAGAGCAAGTACGATGGCGACACGTTGCAACTCACCCCCAGAGAGGTTTTGTACTTCTTGGTCGATGAAATCGTCGAGTTTGAGGGGTTTGTAGACGTCTGTCTGAAATTGAGGGTTTAAGAAAGAGGCTTTGATCTTCTTAAAAAAGAGCTGGCGGACTGTGCCTGTGAACTTGGGGGTGATCTTTTGTGGCTTCATAGATATGTTCATTGGTGGTACGGAATTTCTACCGTCAGGCTTCTCGGCGCCGGCGAGCATTCTGCAGAAGGTCGTTTTTCCTGTGCCGTTTTCTCCCATCATGACTATGATCTCCGAGTCGGTGAACTTGCCGGCGTCGATGCTTAGGTGGAAACCGCCGAGGGTCTTTTCCATAGATGGGTAGCTATAGCTCATGGCTTTGTCGGCCAGATACTCGTCTCCAACTTCGGCAATACGGAAGGTGAGAGCCTCCTCGCGGAAACGTAAATTCTCAGTAGGAATGTTGCCGTCCAGGAAGATATTGATCCCTTCTCTGACCGACGCAGGCAGTGTGACGACACCGTAAACAGCAGGCTTGCCATAGAGAACGCAGATAAAGTCGGAGAGATAGTCGAGAACAGACAGGTCGTGCTCCACGACAATCACGTAGTCATCTGGACGTAGCAGCTTGCGAATGGTCCTAGCGGCGCTAAGACGCTGTTTAACATCGAGATAAGAGGATGGCTCATCGAACATGTAACTAGGAATACTTTAGCCTATGAGAATCTTTGGAAGGACTCGTGTCATACACATCGGCTTGCTGGACGCAAACAACTCCTATTGCGAACCGTTGAAGCTCTCCACCAGACAGGAGATTGATGTCTCGATCGCTCACTTGGTTCAATTCTATAGCCAAGTCAGCCTTCTCCGCTACCACTGTGGGAATGTGCCTACCCAGAACGTCCATAATCTCCTGAATGTTGTCCATTTGGTTACGTGCTTTCAACAAAGCCTCTACTGTCCTGTCGGGACCTTTGACAGCTTTCGGCAGTTGATCGACATACTGAGGCTTAACAACAGCCTTAAGGTCATCTTCCAGTACTTTGGTAAAGTAGTCTGGGTCTTGTTTAGCATGCGTTCAAGATTACGTAGCTGCGGACCTACTCTGAAGCTCAGACCCTCGAAAGTATTTTAAGATCTCTTCCCAGTCTGGCGGATCTTCGTATCGACCCAGATTGGGCTTCAACTTGCCACTGAGGATCTTCAACGCAGTACTCTTTCCAATTCCGTTGGTTCCCACCAAGCCTAAAACCTGCCCTGGTCGTGGCATAGGCAGCCGATGTAGCTTGAAGCTATTCGCCGAGTAGCGGTGAGTCACTTGCGATTCAAGGTTCGTAGGCAGATTGATGATGTTGATGGCGCTGAAGGGGCACTTCTTGACACAGATACCACATCCTATGCATAGACGTTCCGAGATGAAAGCAATTTTTGACTCGGGAGCAACTTCGATACAGAGCTTGCCGGTCCGTACGACTGGGCAGGACTTTTTGCATTCTTGACGGCATTTCTAAGAGGTAGATTAGCAAGACGATCCATACCGCGAGTGTCCTGTTTGACTGTAGTACTTTTGGCTTGCACTGCGGGGGGATATCGTTAGCATTTGCTAGACAATAGGAAGCTTTGAGTCTAATGACTCACCTTGTCATTGCTGACAATGGCAATACTAACGACCGAATTCGAGAGTTAATAGGATTGTCCCACAACAGAAATCCAAGATGTCAAGGCATACCGTGTAAGCTTGTCGGACATTGTGGAGGGATGAGAGCTTTATTTGAGAGATTATGGAAACAAGCGTGTAAACCTGGGGGTTGTGTTCCACTCGGGTATCGGACTTCAATGACTGAGTAACGAGGAGCAAGAGACTGTCACCCAAGAGTTACTCAATTCATAGAGGCGTGAAAAAATCAAATCGGATATTGGCATTCACACAGAAACAGAGCCCGCTTGCACATGAGGCTTAGTGGGGGAGCCTATTAGCCGACTGGGGGCCTTTCAGCCTTACAGTACCATTTATGCTGCAGCTCGCGGATAATCCTCACGAAAGCATACTTGACACCTCCATCCTCCATTTAATGACACCCTTAACAAACCACCACTTCCGCACACATTTTGGACCCGTCAAGGCGGCTCTGAAGTCATGGCTTGTAAGTACATCATCATCCCTTGTCCCTGTTAATGCACACGATTCCTTGGGCCACCGCTCAAATTTGACCTGCGGCTGTACATGCCCATCTCCACATTCGATCAACTCTATACAATGTCTTCAGCTATCCAATTTCTACTTGGAGGAGCCTCTTGTATAGCATGCTGTCTATGTAGGCCTCGCTATATATGCACCAAATTCACATCCTGGTGCCACAACTGTCTGCTCTCCCGCAGATTCCTTTTCCATCAACTCCATCACCAAGAGCTATTCTTTCATCGAATCTCATGTTCACTCCATCTCAGTCAAGTCTCCTGAGCATGTTGGACTGCTCCCTGGGTCGCCTGCTGTCTGGGTACCTGCCAGAAATGCGCTAAAGTACTCTGGCCTTTCCTCGCCGAGCAATGCTAATGTACTGGTGTTATAGCAAGCACCGTGATGTACCAGCAGACATCCTCTACTACTACGGATCTTCCCTACTCCAATGGACACCTCTCCCCTCCTTCTACCAAGCCTGCAACCAATCGGGCTTTGACCCCCGAGAGCGAGAGCGACCTCTCCGAGGCCCTTGATATTCCCAACGCCCCAACTACATTCCTGAATAGCGAGCAAAACGACAATAGAGAGAATGGCCAAATGAGGGGCTCAGACGATGGATCCTCACAAGACGAGGACGCTGTCGGCTCTGACGATCCTGACTACGATATGGCAACACCGCCTACCGGCAATGCCGGATCTTATGGTGGTGATCGTTCATCATCACAAGATTCGCCTCGACAACGGAAACGCAAAGCTGGTCCGGAGCATGAGGACTATATGTTGAACGATCCCGAGCTTTACGGCCTGCGACGAAGCGTAAGTCAACGATTATTTAATCCCCATCATAGCGCTGAACAATATACTCAGGGCCGGCCTCGTCCATCACGGCAGATCGTATGTGCCCCTACTTTCACACACCACTAACCAGTCTACTAATCAATACGGTCAGGTCGATGACGACTCTGAGGACGATGACTCTGAGTCAGACATCAGAAGTGGCCCGCCACGGAAACGACGAAAACAACTCTCCTCCGCTCGAGGTAAGTTCTCTACTACACTATCCTCGTGGTGTCAAAATGGCTTTGGCATATTAGTTGCTTACTATCATCTTGCAGCATCCAAGCAGAACACTCCTTCCGCACAATCACCATCTGATAGTGAGTCTGACATTGATGCTTATGGTGGATCTCGTCGAGCTGCAGCCAAGAAGAACCATCGTCGATCAGTCCAACCCACTCGTGACATAACCCCTGCTCACGGAGAAGTACGCTTCTCGACACGAAAAGCTGCCAAAGTATCCAATTACAACGAAGATGACGACGACATGTTTGATGATGAAGCGGACATGGTCCCTCAGGAATACTGGACGGCTGGGCCGGAGGAGGACGTTCCTGCAATCGATGCGGTGCTCAACCATCGCCTACGTGAGGATACTAGTCAGTGATCCTATAGAGTAATGCTGGGATCAGAGACTAAATTGCCTATAGGTAAAGAAGTCACCGACCCTGGAAGAGATGATTTTGAGTACTATGTAAGCGTCACCGTTCCCAATCGTCCTACCCTCTCTCGAGATCTCAAATCTGACCTGCGAAAGATCAAATGGCAAGGCAAAGCTCACTACCATTCCACCTGGGAGACCAATGCTGCTTTGGCCTCTTGTCGCGGTATACGACGACTTGAGAATTACTTCCGCAAAGTGGTCCAGGAGGATATCCACATGGAGCATGAAAAGGACATCCCACTCGAAGAGCGAGAGAAGTGGAATCTCGATCGTGAACGTGATGCCGATGCCCTCAAGGATTACACGAAAGTTGAGCGTGTTATTGGCAAGAACGACAACGGGGATTTACAGTATCTTGTGAAGTGTAAGTTGTCCGATCATGGCAATGTTACCACTAGTTGACATAAGATAGGGAAGGGACTCTACTACGATTCTTGCACCTGGGAGAACGGTAGCTTGGTGAGCAATATCGCGCAGAACGAGATCGACCGTTATCTCGATCGAACCTCTTCATTACCGCAATCAAATAAGTCAGAGTCGAATCCAACTACGAGGCGGACGTTTCAACGCATATTGGAGCAACCAGCCTACATAAAGAACGGCTCACTCCGGGAGTTCCAGATGCATGGCCTCAATTTCTTGGCTTTCAATTGGTGCAGAGGAAACAATGTGATCCTCGCAGACGAAATGGGCCTAGGAAAAACCGTGCAAACGGTGGCGTTCATGAATTGGCTGCGGCATGACAGACAGCAGCAAGGGCCTTTCATAGTGGTTGTACCACTTTCAACAATGCCCTCATGGGCCGAAACGTTTGACAATTGGACCCCCGACGTCAACTATGTGGTCTATAACGGCAACGAAGCTGCCCGTAAAACCATTCGGGAGCACGAGCTTCTAGTCAGTGAGAACCCTCGGAAGGCGAAATTCCACGTTCTCCTCACCACCTATGAATACATCCTCGCGGATGCAGCGTTTTTGTCCCAAATCAAGTGGCAATTTATGGCTGTTGATGAAGCACATCGACTTAAGAATCGCGAGTCTCAGCTGTACGCCAGACTGCTCGATTTTAAGGCACCCAGTCGTCTTCTGATTACTGGTACGCCCATGCAGAACACCCTCGGAGAACTTTCTGCTCTTATGGATTTCCTCATGCCTGGAGTCATCCGCATCGACGAGAACATGGACCTCTCATCGAAGGAGGCCAGCGAGAAGATCAGTCAGATGACTGCTGCGATCCAACCCTACATGCTGCGCCGTACCAAGAACAAAGTGGAGAATGATATCCCGCAAAAGACCGAGAAGATCATCCGAGTCGAGCTGTCAGATGTTCAATTGGACTATTACAAAAACATTCTCACTCGAAATTACACTGCACTCAATGAGGGTGCGAAGGGTCAGAAGCAGTCTTTACTCAACATCATGATGGAGTTGAAGAAAGCCAGCAACCATCCATTCATGTTTCCCAGTGCCGAAGAACGAATCTTAGGCGGAAGCCCACGACGCGAAGATATACTAAAGGGTATAATCACCAGTAGCGGCAAGATGATGCTACTCGATCAGCTGCTTGCCAAATTGAGGAAGGACAATCACCGTGTCCTCATATTCAGTCAGATGGTCAAAATGCTTGATATCTTAGGAGACTATTTACATCTCCGGAATTACCAATTTCAGCGTCTTGACGGTACGATAGCTGCCGGACCTCGTCGAATGGCCATCGACCATTTCAATGCTCCAGACAGCAACGATTTCTGCTTTTTGCTTTCAACGAGAGCAGGAGGTCTAGGGATCAATTTGATGACTGCTGACACAGTGATCTTGTTCGACTCCGATTGGAATCCTCAAGCCGATCTTCAAGCGATGGCTCGTGCTCACCGTATCGGGCAGACAAAGCCGGTCAGCATATATAGGCTCGTCTCAAAGGAGACGGTCGAAGAAGAAGTCCTCGAGCGAGCACGCAACAAGCTCATGCTCGAGTTTATTACGATACAACGTGGCGTTACGGACAAGGACGCAAAAGAGCTGACTGACAGGATGGCACGTGTAGGCAAAGCTATAGCAGAGCCCAATTCTTCCGAAGACATTTCCCGCATACTTAAGCGCCGTGGAGAGAAGATGTTTCAACAGTCTGGCAACCAGAAAAAACTCGAAGAGCTCGACATTGAATCCGTGTTAGAGAACGCCGAAGAACATCAGACCGAACAGCCTGAGGGTATTGCGGCAGACGGCGGCGAAGAGTTTCTCAAGAGCTTCGAGTATCTGGATGTCAAGATTGACCTTGAGTGGGATCAGATCATACCCAAAGACCAGCTTGATGAGATCAAGGCAGAAGAGAAGAAGGCAGCAGATGATCGCTATCTTGCCGATGTTATTGAGCAAAACGCGCCACGAAAGAGAAAGCAAGCTGATGAGGAGCGAGAAGAGCGTGCTGCGAAGAAGCGTGCCAGAGATCTTGCGGCAATAGAGGCAGGTGCTGATGATTCCGATCAACGACCTGGTCAAGACCCGAAGCGACCACTAAGCGAGAAAGAAGTACGCAACTTGATCCGTGGCTATTTACGATTCGGCTCTATCGATGACCGAGGAGACGAGCTAGTCCAAGAGGCTCGACTGACCTCCAGAGACCGCGGTCTTTTGAAGGCGTCTCTGCAGGAGATTATTGATGTGGCGTCCAAGCTTATGAAAGAAGAGCAGGACCGCATCGACGCTTTAGAACGTCAGCATGGCAAGACCTTAACCAAGAAGGACAAAAAAGCCGTGCTGTTCGATTTCAAAGGTGTGAAGCGTATCAATGCGGAGACGATCGTGGAACGTCCTGGCGAGATGCGCATGCTGAAGGAGGTCACTGAGAAAGCCCAGGATCCCAAGAACTTTCGAATTCCAGAGGCATCTAAGGGAGCAACCTACACCTGCGACTGGGGCTCTAAAGAAGACGGAATGCTTTGTGTTGGGATTGTTCGCCATGGCTATGGTGCATGGGTTCAGATCCGTGACGACGCTGACTTGGCTCTGGGAGATAAATTCTTTCTGGAGGAGCATCGTGTCGAGAAGAAAGAGGAACGTAGCAAGGGCGAAGAGAAGAGTGTCAAGTCGCCTGGCGCAGTGCATCTTGTACGCCGTGCCGACTACCTGCTTTCGGTGCTCAAAGAGAAGACGAGCGGTGGTACCAATCTCGCTGCAAAACGCGCGGTCGAAAATCATCACCGAAACAACAAGAAAAACGGCATGTACGCTAGAATCGCAGACAATCGGACAAGTGTATCAGCTTCACCTGCTCCATCGTCTGTTCGAAGAGGCCACCGCGAGTCAGAGAAGCATCGCAACCGCAACAGCACCGAGCGGCGCATTTCTAACGGAGAGCAGAACGGTCATACCCCCAGAAGCGACATTCGACCTAGGCCAAGCGGTGACCGGAAACATGAAGAGCGTCGCCACCACTCACCGCATAACCACCGTCAAAGCAATGAGAATGCCATTGCACCGAAAGTCAATAGGCTTTTGTGGAAACTCTTCGGTCCCGTTAAGCCAAGCTTATTAGCGGTGCAAGGTGCTACAAAGGAAGGTGTGCGAGACAAGCACGCCCGGGCGAGAATTTTGAGGGAGGAGTTGGTCAAGATTGGGAACCACGTGGCCGATCTGGTCTCGGATCCAGAAACGAATGAGGACGACGAAGCTTCGTTCTGGTAAGTCACCTTCGCTGGGTCGTTGCGTGGTCTTGCTCAACTAATCTTTTTCTTAGGGACTTTGTGGCGGACTACTGGCCCAATGCGGGAACTCCAGGAAGCAACATTAGAAACATGTACGATCGCATCGCAAATTCGGCGTCTGCAGTCGCAGCACCGGCTCAGCAAGAGCCTACCATAAAGGTAGAGCCACCGCATATGAACGGGCAAATTAATGGCGTTGCTGTGAAGCAAGAACAGAAAGGATAGTGCTACCGGAGATACGACGGGAGGAAGATGTTGGCCTATGGATTGAACTGTATTTTGCAAGGTGTTGGGGACAAAAGGAAACCACTGCCTGTGAGGCTACGATCATGGCCGGTGTTTTGCATCCGTGAAAGGGGGTTGGAACGACATTGTTTGAAAGATCACGGCTATTTAGCCATCAAAAAGAAAGGATTACTATGAGGGCATACTGAGAAGAGCTGCCGGGCTCTTTGTATCATACTAGAGGAGGATACACACCGATTATCAAATGTACATGTCTCGCGAGAAAAACCATGAAGTAGGTTAGGTCTACAATCATGGCAACCTTGCGCATCATCTTACTCTTCTAAGCTTGAGGCGATATCTATGAAAGCCAATGGACGTGTAAAGGTTGCATGCTAAAGAAATGATTTGCGTTTAGGCCTTCTGCTGATGCTGCGAGGAAGCGGAGAAGCAGCACCAATGATAGCTCGTAGTCAGAGATTTTGTCCGCACTGCATATGATAGGATGCTTCGATGACAGTAATATAACTTCAATTTTTTCCTTATATAAGACACAATTCTTTGTTCGATCATGAAGCTGTAAATGAAGCCCTAAGCTTACGGTGAGCTATCAATTGGACACCGTCGCAGAAGTTCGGAGGATAAAGGCGATACACAACCGACAGGGGGGTAGAAGATCAAACTCGTGACCAGTTTGTTGCCACCGCTTCTCCGTTGCTTTCTCTATCGCTATCTGCATCAACATACGAAAAATTCTATCTTCCATACACAGTGTCTCTTGCATCATCGGGAGGCTATTTGATCTCCTAGACGCCAGTTGCACATCGCTTCCACTTTCTCTGTTCCAATCGCTAGTCTTATCGCTTTCTCCGTTGCTTCAATGACCCTGTCTAGGATCTCACGACTCAGCGCCCCAAAAGTTCACAATGGCAGCAGTAGCTGTCAGATCGCATTGCGAAGCCGGTCGCGACAATGGATGTCTCGAGCGAAGGATCCCGCGACGGAAGATTGGTTTGGATGATGAAATGAACGCTGGCTGTTGTTTCTTGGCTGCGAGGCGGTGTGCAAGCTCATGTATGGGACGGGACTTAGCACTGGAGAAGACTACGCCACTTTCGAGCCAGGTAAGAAAACCAGACATGCTTTCAACCTCTTCAACACTGTTTCGTGTTTTTCGTATCACCAGCGGAACTGCGGCGAAATGAGGGGTTTCAATGGGCTGGATTTACTGTGGGAGTGCGCAAGACCTCTGACTTGCTAGTAGGTCCAGTGTCTGGAATATTTGGAAAGCATCAAAGCCATTCTCGATAGCATCGATGCTGTATTACCGGACAGCGCAGGATCTACAGACTCCCCGCACTTTGAGCCCCCACCTTCATACAACGATACAATAGCAGATGAACCTCCAAGCTATGATTACACGGGTGATCTAGCTCTAGCTAAAGCAGCTCGCTACTATCCCGTTCCCCCACCGGCCTATTGCTACAAATCCGTTGGCAGTATTTTACCTCCGGATCAAATGGCGACGCCCGATATCGACTTTGGTGACACGTCCAATTTTCGTCAAGCAGGCGGCAAGAAGAGGGAGAAACAGCAAAAAAAGCAAGCGGACACAGCCAAATGGAACGACGAGGGTGGGGAAGGAAACGCTGAAGGCGCTGATGGAGGCGAGGAGAATGGCAGTGGAGGAACTGGTGGAGGAGCTGGTGGAGGCAACAATGGAGATGGAGGCGCAGGAGACGGTGGCGGAGATGGTGACCACTGGGGTGCTTGGGATACGGGGAAGAAAAAGAAGGGCAAGAAAGCTAAAGAGGAAGAGAAAAAGAAGGAGGAGGAAGAAGAGGAAAAGAAATGGAAAGAGGAAGAGGGGGCTAACGGGGATGGTAAACTGGACTGGGCCGATGATACAAATGGGGACGTGGGCGATGACTGGGGAGGCTTTACGGCTACGGCGACCAAGAAGGGCAAGAAAGACAAGAACGGAAAGGTAAGCTAGAATCGGGCCATGAGTATGTATGCAATAGCTTACGTGCCCTAGATTGAGCCGTCAGCCAATGGCACAAGTGATTTTGCCGACATCAAGCTAGACGACAGTGTGCCAAAGATCGACCTCAGCTTTGGTCCGACGGAAACAAGGGACAGTGGCGGGTTCGGCTCATTCGGTGGTTGGGGGGGAGGTGGCAGTACCTGGAATACCGGCAGCAATTGGAATTCCAGTCGAGCTGATACCGAGACTACAGATATTGCAGACTCGTTCTCTAGGACTACGAAGGAATCCACAAACATTACGACAGACAGCAACTCTTGGTCATTTAGTGGGAACAAGAAAAACCAGAAGAAGACTACTACCAGCGGATTTGACTTTGGGAACTTCGGTGCACTCGAGGAAGAGAATGAGGGCGAAAAAGCAGAGGAAGATAAAGCGGGAGGCAACGACGATTGGGGAACCTTCACGGTCGCTGGTAAGAAGGATAAGAATTCCAAGAAGAAGGGCACCTTCGACGATGTTTCCAACGACCCGGACCCAAACACCATTGGTACGGCAATTGCGGACCCTGAACCTGTTGCGGAGAAATCATGGAATGCATGGGGAAATCCATCTACCAAGAAGAAGAGAGGCAAGAAAGGCGAAGAAGAGACGCCTCTGCCACCCCCTCCAGCCGCTGCTGTGCGTACACCTGTAGAGCCTGCTGCTGATGAATGGGGCGGATTAGGCACCAAGAAGAGTGGAAAGAAGGGCAAAAAGATTACGGAGGTTGACGAACCAGCTGTCGCGGTTGTCCCTGAACCGGAACCCGAAGGTGACTCTGGCTGGGGTACATTTGGCAAAAAAGAGAAAAAGAAGGGCAAGAGAGAGCCTGAGAAGGTCGAAGACCCAGTCACCACCATAGCACCCGAGCCAAAACCAGAAGCCGATGCTGGCTGGAGCTCATTCGTTAAGAACGATAAGAAAAAGGGCGGCAAGAAAGAGCCAGAGAAGATCGAGGCGCAAACGATTGCCGCAGTGCCAGACCCTGAGCCAGATCTGGACGTTGGCTTTGGTTCGTTTGGCAAGCAAGATGAGAGAAAGGGTAAGAAGGGCAAGAAAGAGCCTGAGAAATTCGAAGAGCCAACGACCACGGCTTTGAAAGAACCGAAACCAAATTCAGAATTTGGCTTTGGCGCGTGGGACAATAAGGATGACAACAAGGGCAAGAAAACCAAGAAGGAGCCCGAGAAACTGGAAGAGCCAACAATCACTGCATTCCCAGATGCTGAGCCAGATTTGAGCTTTGGTTTTGGCTCATTCGCGAAGAAAGAGGACAGAAAGGGTAGGAAGGGCAAGAAAGAAGATAAAACAGAAGCACCAGCAGTTACTGTTGTCCCAGAGCTAGAACCCGAGGCAGACATTGGTTGGGGCTCGTTTGCCAAGAAGGAGGCCAAGAAGAAGGGCAAGAAGGATGCTGACAAGACGGAAGAATCATCCGCGAAGGAGCCGGACCCGGAGCCTATTGATGACTGGGATTCTTTCGGCACCAAGAAGGAAAAGGACAAGAAGAAAGCCAAGAAACCCAACATCTGGGGTGAGCCTGAAAGGGAGGAGAACCAGATCGATGAGGAATCACCTGAGCCTGAAATTGACACTGGATGGGGCAACTTCGGTCCCAAGAACGACAAAAAGAAGGGTAAGAAAGATGTCATGGAAGAGATCAAACCTATAGGGCCAGAGCCAGTAGTTGAGGAAAAGCCAAGTTTATCACGCACAGGATCCACGAAGGGCAAGAAGGGCAAAAAAGGCCTCGTGCCGGAAGTCAAGGGAGATCCTATGCCAGCCATTGAGTCCAGATTCGCTACGGACGACGCCAGTGTCGCGGCTGACGATGACTGGGCGAGTGGCTCCGGCACTGCCAAGAGGAAGGACAATAAAAGCAAACGGAATTCACTTGCTAGCACTGGCTCCAAGATGGATGAAGCACCATCGCCACCGCCTCCTGTGCCTGACGTTCCAGATCCTTCTTCGTTTGATACATGGGATACTGCTAAAAAGGAAAAGGACAAGAAAGGCAAAAAAGGCAAGGTCACCGAGCCTGAGCTTATTTCTGTGCCGGAACCCGAGGAAACGGAGGATACAGTGAAGGACGGTTTAGCCAGTTGGGCTGGTCTTTCCGCTAAGGATAGGAAAAAGAAGGAAAAAGAGAAGGAGAAGGAGAAGGAGAAGGAGAAAAAGGACAGAGAGACAAGAGAAGCCAGGGAAGAGGAAGAGGCCGAAGAGAAGGAGAGGAAGGAAAAGGAAGAGGCAGACGAAAAGGAAAGGGAGGAGAAGGCAAGGAAGGACAAGGACAAGGTCAAGGGAAAGATCGGGAAGAAGGGCAAGACTACTACGTCGCCCGAGACCTCAAAGACCAAGGACTTGCTTGCAGACTCGATCCCTGATATTATACCGGTTGTAGAGGAGGATACCTGGGGTTCAACTTGGGGTTCAAGCTGGGGAGCTGGAGCGTCCAAGGAGAACAAGAAGAAAGGTAGCAAGGAGATGTCCTGGGGAGCGCCACCGCCGGCACCCACTCCGCCCGCGCAAGGCTTGACTCCGGAGCCTGAGGAAAAAGAAGGGGATTTGCTGGATGATAATTGGGGTGACTTTCCGCCTGCCAAGGCTACTACAAAGGGGAAGAAAGATGGCAAAAAGGATCCCAAAGAGGATTTGAAGGCCGGCAAGAAGGGCACAAAGGACAAGATCGAGGAAGTGGTAGATGACACGTCCAAGAAGTCGGCGAAGGATGACCTGAAGAAGAAGGACGCCTGGAGAGAGGATACACCTGCAAAAGCAGCCAAGAGTTACTGGGGCGGTATGGGAACAACGTCTGCCTCCAAGTCTAAAGCGAGCTCCAAAGACAAGGATAAGGCGGCAAAGGAAGCTGAGGAAGAGGGAGAGGAGGAGGGGACGGAGGAGGTGGACGACGACGACGATGAGATTCTAGAGATGTTGGACGAAGAGCCCCCGAGCAAAAAGCCGGCAAAGGATGGAAATCTTTGGAAGACGAGCACTAAAGATAGCGACAAGGCTAGCAAAGGCGGCAGCGTGGCGAAGAAGAAAGGTGGTGTCAGGGATGACGTTACAGAGGCGGTGACAAGTAAAGGCAAAAATGGCAAATCCAAGGGGCTTGGTACAGAAGACAAGGATGATGAGAAAAAAGAAGAGGAAAAGGAAAAGGTTGATGATGCTTTCAGTCTACCGGTATGGACACCTTCGTCCAAGAAGACAACTGGCAAGAATTGGAAAGCAGATGAGGTCTTAGGGAAAAAGGAAATTGGCGCTAAGGATCTGACCAATCAGAAGTCAACGGGAAAGAAGGGAATCTCGAATGAGCCAGAATTTACTCATAAAGATGACCAACCTTCGACGTTATTGCAACCTTCGAAACCTTTCAAGTCAGCAATGTCCACTTCGAAATCAACAAAACCTTCATCCGTCTTACAGAGAGTCAAGGAGATTGAGAAGGAGAAGAATAAGGCTTCAGATTCTGCGCCACCTGACCTAGATCCCGAACCAACTTCAAAATTCGACAAGAAAGCTGGCGCATCAAGTAAAAGCAAAGACTTAGCATCAAGTAAAGTCGCCGCATCAAAGACCAAGGATTCGAACCCTGAATCCAAAACCAAGAAGAAATCTTCAGAGGAAACTGTTCCAGGCAGTTTCCCAGGTGAAGGCATGGATGACGACTTCAACAATCTCGATGAGCTCGATGAGCTCCTCGATGATGAACCCCTGCTCGAGAAGAAAGACAGCAAGAAGGGCGCCAAATCTACTAAAGAGTCGAAAATTACCTCAAAGGCTCGCGACACGCCCGAGTCGAAACGACCACCGACACCGCCACCTGAGCCCAAAGAGGAGAAGCCTGCTAAGAAAGAGCGCCCTCGCATAGCCAAAGAGGGAGGTGCCTCTTCTTGGAGTCTCTGGGGTGCAGCTCCAGCAAAGAAGAAGGAGACTAAAGCAAAGGACGATGCTGATGTCTCATCGCCGCTTAAAAAAGAGAAAGCTGCTGCTCCTGGCTTTAGTAGATCAAAGTCCACCCGGACAGCCAAGGAGAAAGACAAGGAGACAGTCAAGTCTGAAGCTAAGTCGTCTGACTCCGACAAACCAAAGAAGACAGAGTCTCGTCCACCCAAGTCGCGGGGCTCAAGCTTTGGTGCGCTATTTGGCGGCGGACCTCCAACACGGACCAAGTCGGTTCGAAAGAATAGTACCGCGCCTTCAGTTCCCAAGAGTGCTGCTTCTAGGAGGCAGTCCATGGATGTCGATGCCACCGGTCTTCCGTCTCCGCCAGCTGAAGAAGCGCCGGAAATGACTTCAAAAGCCGCGAAGATGATGGGCACTGCCAAGCTGGATAGGAAAGCCTCGACTCGAGGCAAACAGAAGGCGTCTGGTGAGAAGCTTCCAGCAATGTTCGAAAAGTCCTTGGAGAAAGCTGACGGTAGCAATGTAGCTGTTCCAGATCCTTATGCCATCGACTCAGATGACATGGTGATGGTGAATGATGTGGACGATCCCCTTGTCAATGGCAAAAAGTTCTCCGCCACTAAAGACAAAGGTTCGAAGAGCAAGTCCAAAGGAATGGATGCCGAGCCAAGTTCATCTCTGAAAAGGGATTTGCCTGACAGGACCAAATCTAAGCGAGACTCCAAAATGGAACCAAGTAGCTCTAAGAGAAAGTCCAAGATTGGGAACGACATCGACGATGATGTTGTCATGGTTGACGCAGGCTCTTCGGGTGACGCAAACGTAGAGCCTGGCCCCGACGATATGCAGTTCATTACCAAGCCTAGAGGACTCCAGCGCTCGGCCACAAGCTCAAAGAAACCTGATAGCAAGTCCGGTGGAATAGGGGGCGGGCTGTTCGGCGCTTTCCGTAAGAGTCGTCGTGCATCTGAGGTCAACGAATTTTCAAAAAGCAGAGCCATCGTGGAGGATGAGGAGGTAGCACCTCGCAAGCGTACCGTCACTGGCGGAGATGACTCTGCTAAGCGTCCTCGCCGTGACGACCGCAGGAAAACTGAGAAGACAGATCGTGCAGCTGACGGCTATGTCTATGACACCGCTAGAGATGTTGGAGGAACTACCGAAGCGGAAGATGCGGACGCACGGAGAGAGAAGAGACGGACTAAACGTGCAGAAGATGATCGTATTGCCAAAGAGCCACGTGAAGAAGCTTTGAAATACGAAGCTGATCGACGAGCTAAGCGTGGTGAAGCAGACAAAGCCAAGCTTAAGGATGAGCGCGGCAAGCGAGCTCGCAAGGAGGAGGAAGCCGAAGCCCGTCGCCTCGAAGAAAAAGAGGACCGCCGAGCTGCACGAGAAGCTCGCCGCAGAGAAGAAGAGGCAAACAGAGCGCTCGAGGATGACATCCTCAAACCCCGGTCTAAGCGCCGTGATACAGAGAAAGAGGTCCCAGCGGCATCCTCATCTCGACCTCGCACATCTGACCGTCGTCGCTCCCACATGGATAAAGCCACCGAACGCCCCAAATCCTCGCGCCGAAAATCCACAATTGCTCCAGTAGACGACTACTTTGACCCCCGCAACGGCCGCCCTATCAATGACAATGACCCCTACGGTGGCAACGACCATACCACCTCTTGGGTCAAATCCCAAGTCTCCGAACCGCCCGAGCCCCCGCCAGTCGAGCCGACAATCATGGAACAAGCCCCCGACTTCAGAGCCAAAGGCGCCGACGACCTGGTGGAAGACGAATATGCCAGACGCGCGAGCCATAAGAAGCCAAAGAGGGGTAGCCGTATGTACACCGACCCCCTCGCTGATGAACAAGAAGAGCGCAGGAGGCGAAGGAAGGAGAAGGAGGTTCGGAGCAGTGAGGGCAGTGCGGCGGAGGAGAGGTATGGAGGGTTGGGGAGCATGGATAGGAGACAGAGTGATCTCGGAGGCGTGAAGCTGGGGGCGGGGACGAAGACGTTTGACGGGAAGACCGGGCAGGGAAAACGATCCAGTTGGTTTCAAAAGGTCACCGGAGGGTTCTGAGTGCAAAGGTGCGAATGGTGTTGGCGTTGGATCCTTCCGGAAGGGATGCATGCAAACTTTTTTTTTCTTTCCTTTTCTCCGAGACTCACGGGCATGGCGAGCGCGGAGGAGAGCGAGCATTGGGTATTACTTGCATGCGATCCGTGGCCCATCAGTCACTAAGGGGGTGGCACACTCGTTTTCTTCGCTCGAGACGATGCCAGAGCGGTCGTTTTTCTTTCACATATACCCCTCTTCCGCAGAGCTCGTGGGCGATGTTTCGGTTCCTCCAATCTGGTTCATAACATCTTTACATACTCTAGCCATATTTTACCACAGCAATGAAGAAATCTTAGGATCAACCATTCTCTCTCCTCCCCATGCTCTCCCTCGTCTGCAACGGAGAGATTTCGAGCGGAAGCATTTCCGCTCCTGATAGGAATCTTCCATGGAATTTTTTTTTTGGTGGGGTTCTGCAAGTCGCATTCCATTTTCTCCATCCCCCCCCCCACCCAAAAAAATCAAACTTAGCGGACTGACGTTTACAAACATTCACATCTATCTATGCTACCAATTCTGTGCGCATTGATCGATTTGGTGTTCTTCCGTGACTGGAAAGACAATCAGTTGTAAGGGAGCAATGGCTCAGTCTCAGGAGCAAGCGCAGGAGAAGACGCCGGGGAAGAATATGCTGTGGGGTGGGAGGTTTACTGGTTCGTCTACCTATCTACTCTAGGTGGTATGGATTTTCTGTAGGGGCAACTTGCTGATGAGGGATTCAGGTGGGATGGATCCTCTTATGGTATATACTTCCTGTGCCATGTTTTCGGAGACACCTCCGCTAATCTCACCGCTGCGATTACCAGAACACATTCAATGCCTCCCTTCCCTACGACCGCATCCTCTATGCCCAAGATATAGCCGGCTCGATTGCGTTTGCCCGCGCCAATAAGAACCGGGGGATATTGACGAGCAGCGAATTTGAAAAGATAGAAGAGGGGTTTGAGAAAGTGAAGAAAGAGTGGGAAGATAACAGTTTCGAGGTTAGGGAGGCGGACGAGGATATACATACCGCCAATGAAAGAAGATTGTGTGAGATCATTGGCAATGAAGTTGGAGGGAAACTGCATACAGGCCGAAGTCGCAATGAGCAGATTGCGACAGATATGAGGTTGTGGTTGAGGGATGAGTTGAGGAAGATTGATCAATATCTAGTCGATCTGCTGCGCGTGATGACTAGTCGAGCGGAGATGGAGATTGAGCTTCTGATGCCAGGTTATACCCATCTTCAACGCGCACAACCGGTCCGATGGAGTCATTGGCTGCTCAGCTATGGCATGGCCTTCGCCGCAGACCTGCAGCGGTTGCGGGAGACGATTAAGAGGGTCAACAGGAGTCCGTTGGGCTGTGGAGCGCTGAGTGGAAATCCGTTTGGTATCGATAGGGAGGCTATGGCTAAGGAGCTTGGGTTCGAAGGACTGATGTGGAATTCCATGGCTGCGGTCGCTGATCGGGACTTTGCACTCGAATCTATACAATGGTCTTCGTTCCTAATGTCTCATGTGAGCAGGCTAGCGGAGGACCTGATCATCCACTCGACCGCCGAATTTGGGTATGTGAAGCTGAGTGATGCATACTCAACGGGTTCGAGCCTGATGCCGCAAAAACACAATCCGGATTCTCTGGAGCTGTTGAGGGGCAAGAGTGGGAGGGTATTCGGCCAGGCGTGCGGGCTGCAGATGAGTATAAAGAGTACGCCGAGTACATACAATAAGGATTTGCAGGAGAGTGTGGAGCCGATGATTGATTGTGTGAAGACGGTGGGGATGAGTGTGCAGATTTTGACCGGGGTGGTCAGTACGATGAAATTGCAGAAGGAGAAGATGTGGGATGCGCTGTCGCCGGATATGGTGGGTTGACCCTTCTCATTCCTGCTGGGTCATGAGAATCTGCTGATCGAGGGCACAGCTTGCCATCGAACTTGCCGAGTTTCTCGTCCGGAAGGGAGTTCCATTCCGAGAAACGCATCATATCTCTGGCCGCATTGTCGCGCTGGCAGAAAGCGAGGGCGTACCGATGGATAAATTGTCTGTCCAACAAATACAGAGCGTCGACGATAGGTTTGATGACGATGTGAAAAATTGCTTCAATTATGAAAGGAGCGTTGAAATGAGATCTGCGAAAGGGGGAACAAGCAAGGCGTCGGTATTGGAGCAGATTGCCGTGCTGAAGGACTTGCTTGAGTCCAAGGATGCAAAGCTCGATGCTTGGGGCAAGCAATCAAAGGACGACGATGGGGATTTCTCATGAACTAGATAATGGTGAGGTATTGATGCATATGACATATGCCTGACGATATCTATGATGAAGGTGATGGTTGTTGTGGAACTTGACCATCTCTGTCCTCGAGGTTTCCGATCGAATTCAGGTCCAACGATGGAAATGTCGATAAGCGAAAGGTGATGGAGGCATTCTGAGATAAGTCTCTGCAAAGTCTCTGCACGTAAAGTGATAAGATCGGTACAGACTAGAAAACAAAAGACAGATCGATATGCAAAAGGTGAATTAGCTATGGCATTTGTGGTGGAACGTGACAACCCCGCCAAACAAAAACAACCTACTCGATCGGCCCCCCACCAAGATTCGGAATTCACCGCATTGACATCACAGCGACACTCCGCCTTGCATAGGTATTTTCTTCTTGAAAAGTACTTTAAGCTGCCATTCTTCCATTACCTGGCAAGTCGGACTCCTTAATTACCCATCAATTCAACCACTGTACACCATGTCTCTTTCCAACAAGCTCGCTATCACCGACGTCGACCTCAAGGGTAAGAGAGTCCTCATAAGGGTATGTAAATTCGACTGCGACTGCTCCCGATCCGCGTTTCCTCAATCTCTCACTTCTCCTGCGTAATTAGACCCAGCTAACACTATCTTCCAGGTCGACTTCAACGTCCCGCTCGACTCCGAAAAGAACATCACCAACAACCAGCGCATCGTCGGCGCCCTTCCCACCATCAAATACGCTGGCGACCATGGCGCCAAGGCCATCATCCTCATGTCCCACCTCGGCCGCCCAGACGGTCACCCCAATCCGAAGTACTCGCTGAAACCTGTCGTTCCGGAGCTCGAGAAGTTGCTCGGGAAGAAAGTTATCTTCACCGAGGACTGTGTGGGAAAGGAAGTCGAGGAGACAGTGGATAAAGCTAGTGATGGGGAGGTGATATTGTTGGAGAATCTGCGATTCCATGCGGAGGAGGAAGGGAGTAGTAAGGATAGCGAAGGAAAGAAGGTCAAGGCGGATAAGGGAGATGTGGACAAATTCCGCAAGGGACTGACGGCGCTGGGTGATGTCTACATCAATGACGCATTCGGTACAGCACACCGCGGTCACAGCTCTATGATTGGGGTAAAGCTGCCGCAGAAAGCCTCGGGATTTTTGATGAAGAAGGAATTGGACTATTTCGCCCAAGCGCTCGAGAAGCCCAAACGACCTTTCCTAGCCATACTTGGTGGTGCTAAGGTCTCGGATAAGATCCAGCTGATTGATAATCTGCTTTCGAAAGTGGACAGCTTGATCATCTGCGGTGGTATGGCGTTTACATTCAAGAAGACACTCGAGAATGTCAAGATCGGCAACAGCTTGTTTGACGAGGCCGGCAGCAAAACCGTGGGCGATCTGGTTAAGAAGGCGAAGAGGAATGGCGTTAAGCTGGTGCTACCCTGCGATTATGTGACAGCGGACAAGTTCGACAAGGATGCAAAGACCGGCTATGCAACCGACTCTGAGGGTGTCCCAGACGGCTGGATGGGGCTTGACTGCGGCGAAAAGAGTATTGAGCTCTTCAAGAAAACCATCGCTGAGGCCAAGACGACACTGTGGAATGGACCACCAGGTGTCTTTGAGATGGAACCGTTTGCGAATGGCACAAAGATGGTTATGGAGGCTGCGACGGAAGCAGTGAAAAAGGGAAATATCGTCATCGTTGGGGGCGGAGACACAGCGACTGTGGCGGCCAAGTATGGGGTTGAGGACAAGCTCAGTCATGTATCGACTGGGGGTGGAGCGAGTTTGGAGTTGCTTGAAGGCAAGGAGCTGCCGGGCGTCAGTACGCTGTCGGAGAAGCCGAGGGGTAAGTAGATGAGCTCCTATGGGGACGATCTTGCTGCAGGTGGCTCTGATGCGGAGAAGGGACCGGAATGAGGCTCTGAGATGGGGGGGGGAGGAAAATGACTGGACGACAATGGCTTATGATCTCCTCTTCTTGTAGATAGACATCTCTTTAGCAAGCAAGCTTCAATAGATCCCATATAGCACCACAAAATCCATGCTCTGATCTCGACTTTTCGCATTGGCAGAGCCTCTGTCTTATCTGATCCGATCTATGCAACCCAAGCGCCATCAATGCCTCCGTGATTCCTCCCCAACTCTATTTCTGACCCTTGACCTTCGCCAACTCCTCCCTGCGCACATCGTCAGCACCCCAACCCGATTCTGAGACAGCGTCCAACCCAACGACTCACTTCAACTGCTTCGAAAAGTCCTCACTCGTATCGTCATCGTCCCAGCTCTCCTCCCACAAATGCGTCGTCCCGCCCTCCTGCCCCGGCGGCACTTCGCTCTCTTCCGGAGCCCAATCTGCGGCAGGCGCACCCGTCAGCACAACACCGTCCCCTCCTCTCTCAACCTCTCTTGTACCGTGGGAAAAGAAAGAACGGGCGTACCGTCGACGGGGAAGTCCTCAAACTCGTCGTCCTCCTCCAGCGCCGCGGCGGGCTTTTGCTGGTCTTTGAGCGTGGTGGAGGTGTCGGCGGCGGCCGTGGTTGCTTTGGCCGTGGGGCCGGAGCCGTCTGCTGCTGCTGACATGGTGGTGGGGGGAGGATAGGCTGGGGGTTTGCGTAGATGAGAGATGGGGTAAAGAAGAATGATGGGGTCTGTTGCGCGCGCTTCAAATCGCAATTTGCCGGAGAATAGCCGAGGTAGAGTACCAAAAAGCACCTTGAGACAAAAGTCAAAGTTACCAGAAAGTCTGTTGTGTTCTGCAGTCGGCGGCATAAACCTATGCCGCTGACTGTTTCGGTCGCAAGCAGACCTTTACCAGCGAGCAAATCACGTCTACCTAACCATATGCCCCCAGAAACCCACTGTAGCCTATATATCGTGGGTTGAGGACTTCGGTTTGGGCTCTTCTCATCGTGTTGTCGTAACTCAACGGTACTCTCCATCCGGAATAGGTGCTGTCCCCCATCTGAGAGTGTAATATTCCTTTACGTCTCATACCTTAACGTTCAATGATACAACCATTCTCACGATCTTCCAAGCATGTCCAGGAACCGAAGTCTCTTCGGCTCATGATATCTCATGCTATATGAACTACATTGTGTGCGCCACTTTGGATCTTTCCCGATGTTTACTGCTGCGGGTTTTGCGCCCTGGGAACGTGGACAGGAGTCGAAGTATATGACGTAAACATACAGACCGAGGACATGGAGGATATAGAATCCCAAGAGGGCAAGCAGATCAGGCAGGGTCAGTGTTCCCATGATTCATGATTAGGAGATGAAGGTTTAGAAAAACCGAGGGTTTAATTGAAAGATTGGTAGGCACGAAAGGATTCGCAAATGCGTTCGCTTTTTGATTGGACATTTGGTTGTTTTTCTTCCCCAAGCGAATGCTCAAACCATGCATCCTCTGCAACGGAATGAGGGCAATGGATGATGATATGCACGAAGACGTCAGACTAATGGTCAGAATAAGTTGAAGTCTTGGCATGACATCTATCTACCCACAGAAAGACAACGGCAATACTTATCCGGAAAGTCCTGCAACTTAGATTCTAGAACGGGAGAGGCAAGCTCTACGTTTTATACACGACAAAGTTTTTTTCCGTATTGCTTAGCCGTGAAATTAGTAACCTTCGTCCGTCTGCGGAAAATGCCACTTGTTCTGAACATCAGCCTGACGTAGACGGCATGCGTACGAATCTCTTCCGTGTCCGATCGTTGCAGGGCTGCATATGCGTCTTTTCGGTCTTCATGGCGATTGGACGCTCTGGGAGCACTGCCCGCGGTAGCTGCTGCAGCCACACTCTCTTGAAGATAACGGATGGGCTGATGTAAGAAAGGCAAGCCTGTATTGCGACAATTGAGAATGGGGTAACGAAGCTGTCAAGAACATCTTGCTCGTGAGCCTTGGACAACTTTTGGGGGAGGCTGCTGTCATGTCTTCGAACCCGCTCGAAAAGAAGTCGAACGCCGTCGCCTGGTATCGTTCCATTCCGTCGCTACATTTGCAAAATTTAGGCGCCTATCAATATCCGGGAACCAATCAATCTACTTTACTCACCAAACAAGGCATCCGCGAGGCTGAGAATCAGCAACCTCGAAAATGCCAGGGGTTCATAATACAATTTCTGTTGATTCGGATCAATCAACGTTCCTTTCCCTGCATTTGTCGTCGCAAGATGCAATCGCCTACGAAGGAAGGAATGACGCCTACCGAAGAATCTGTCAGTCGGGCTGGGACCCCACCGAACGTTGCCGAAGAGAGAGACCTGTGGCTCCAGGCGCTAGAGACCGAAGACTTCGCTAAACTGCTGCTTGAGTGCTATGTAAGTACTTTTCCTTCGTTTACCTCTATGCTCCTAATAGATGCAGCCGGACCCCCACTGAATCTCTGAGCGTCAAGAGGTCTTCAGCAGCCGAAGAGACTCCCCTCATTGGACTCCAACCTCAATGCTCGCGCGATGCACCAAGTGAGAACGCTCCGACTCCGGCCGAGATGAAAGAAGGATTCGCAGAAGCTCGATTCGCAACGCTAAGGCTCTTACGACCTTGGTTTCCCAAAGCAGACCCAGAACATGAACGGGCGAAAAAATTTAGGGCCTGGCATTCGAGAAGAGATATTGTTATGCAAACTTGCTCCGTAACCTCGGTAGTGATCTTCCTAATTAACCTTTCGTGTACGGTTGTGTTCAAGTCGAAATGGGGAGCTAATAGCGATATCAATACTCTCTACCAAGGTGATTGTTCCAAGACGGAGAAGATTAGTACGGATCTTCACGTGGTAATCAACCTGCTCAGTGCCCTCTTACTCGGCGCCTCAGACCTGTGTATGCAACTTCTGGCGGCGCCTACACCCTCGGAAATTGAAAGAGCACACAAAAAATATTTGGGTGCCGAGCTTTCGAAACCTCAGACACATCGGTCGGGATAGATTGGTCATTTGTGCTATTCTAGGGGTATCCTCTGTCCCTCTTCATCTTCTGTAAGTGACATGAGGAAGCTCCACGATCTATACACAACACTTATCGCCGGCGAGTACAGATACAATTCAGCGGTGTTTCCAACCTTGGTCAGCGATAGCTACAACTGGATAGTCGTGACGCCAGATTACTTAAACAACGCCCCTTGGGATCTCAGTGCAACAAATAGAACTCTAGAAGAAAGAGGCAGTGAGCAAGTCTTGGATCTTGTCAGCGATAGGGGCTTGCCAGTAATGCAGCCATTAGCAGCCTCAACAATCAAGCTTCCTGGCCGACCTCTGGGGATATCGTAAACATGCAAAATGCTGTGCATAACGGCACGAGCCTGACAAGACTAAGCCCGCTTGATTGTTTAAAACAGTACTCGACTCCGTTTGGAGATCGTTCAGACATTGTTTTGATCGCCCTAGACATCAATAATACGAACAATGCCAACAATTTCGTGCTAGCTTGTGGGACACAGGGCGCTATTGAGATCGGTGTGCATAAGGGTAACCATCCTGGCGAGTGGATGTGCAGACAGTCAAACACTTTCAGCTGCAAAAAGCTCGCAGCGCACGGGTACGAGAGCGAAGACCAAGAGATTTCGGCCATCTCCCACTGGAACGTGGTAGGCTACGAGATAGATTACTGCATGGCCTCATATCGTCCCACGGGTAAGCGCTGTGGTGTGGTTTATTCCCATTGACTCATGATTGGTAAGCGAACTGCCTGTTCGATGTGTGGGTACCCACGGTGTCTGATCAGAATCCAGTTGTTTGCTGCGTCAATTTCTGCAAATGTTTGTCCACAATTTACACGGCTAACCGCTACTCCAAGCACTCTGACCCACCCCTTTCGATCCTTGGAGATGCGTTAGCATCGTTCCTGGAAAGACCGGATGTCCACACCCAAGGCATGAGTATTGTATCTTACAGGCATTTTCGAGCAGATTGCAACGTTGCGTGGAAACGACCAGTGCCCATGGAATGGCGCCCTTCAAGACGGCGTTGGGCCTCGGCCGCAAGCCGGCGAAGATGGTACTCAGCCCTGGTGATGTGAGTGGCAATGTTGACGAGACTGCCATCTATACTGAACAAGCTCGGCAGTGACGCTCTGATCTTTTTGGTAGCCGTTATCTTACTACACTTCGGTATCCGGGTTTCCGGTTCAGTGGGGCGTTGTAAGTCAAGACGCAAAGGGCGTGGGACATTGCTCCTCTACCGCTGCGAGGGATGTTGCGGCGCCGATTGTTGAGTGTTTGTATGGCCGAAACGAGGGAATGTCAAAGGGCGGCTTGATTGCTTACCATTTTCTACCGAGAATCTTCTTGCTCGCACTTGCAAACCCTCGCACTCCTGTCAGACTTCATAATGGTGACCGTCGCAAGAGAATGTAGCAAAGAGAGATTGCAAATTCACCAGAGGAGCAAGCCCTCTTTCTTTTCATTTGCACGCATCTCTTGGATATTGATTGAAACAACCCGACTTTTTCCGTTAGAGGATCTCAAATGAAAGTATTAGACAATAAAAAAAGAAAGAAAAAGAAGAGCACCAATTCCCTTGCAGATAATGAACGGTTTTTGGGGAAAGTCTGCGAGAAGGGACATTCTTTTCTGGCACTGGGCCGGAAATGAACGACGTCTACAACTTCCTTCTTGCAGGTAATACAACAGTTCATAGAAAGTTTTTAGGAAAATTGTTATTATTTTCTGGCAACTGCGGGACATCTACAACCTCGTTCAGGGTCTTCGCCCTCTACGCACGACTTTTGCTCGATCCTCTTACTCTGAACATGCCAATACTCCACATCACCTGTAGGCCGTGTCCACTCTCTTAGACAGGACTCCACATGGAGAGCTCCGTATACTTCCCAAACAAAGCCACCACTTCCCCTTCAATCCGCCACCCGAAAAGCTCATAGATCGGTGCTCCTTCAGGTCAGGCTTTGATATGGGCTTCTAACCCATCTTCGTCGACCTGTGCTGAATCCCATCAAATCAACTGGCTCGCCGCTCACTTGCCTTGGTGTTCTGGTAGGGTAGCGAGCATCTCTAACCACTGACCGTACTTTAGTCGTGTCACCCAGCGGCTACGGTATGTTGAGATATATTTTACAGTAATGACCTCTCTCTGTCATGATCTTCTTCCTCTGTTTCGCCAGAGCCCCGAAGAATTGACTGAACAGATTCTTCTCGCTCCCTTCTGGCCCCTCAGGTAGAGCATCCGGGCCGCCCCCTCCCATTGTTGCTGCGTCGGCTCCGCTGTAGGAAGCCACTGTCCACTAGGCAAAGGCAATGATTTTGCCGTTGTCTGTGACCTCGACGAAGCGAGCGGTGTCGTCGGAACGTGTGGTTTTGCCGTTGCTGGCTTCCCACCAGGCGCGCACGCTGGGGGCCCGTGAAAAGCAGGCGGGAAGACTACATGCGAACGAAGACTTTGGAGTAACAAGGATTTGCATGGCAGAGGACCTATCTACTTACATTGGTTAGTCATCAACTTGCAGACGTGTAGTATCATGCGACTAGCTATTGCAGCGCACGTGATGATGCTCTTGGGGAAGAGAGCGCACACAATACCTCATATTGTCCCAAATATCTAATCAATTTAAAGGCCGTATGAGATGATGCTATTGGATATGAACAGTGCTGCGGGAGTAGCTAAATAAAATAAGCATCCTTTCAGTCACAGTGTATATCATACATTGGATGTCACGGGCCGAAGAGACTTTTGATCTCTTTCGCTTCCTGGAGCTAGTCCTGGGTTGCAAGAATTGTGGTCACTGAACCTTCGAGCATGAGACGCTAAAGCAAATAAAAAGCACCGCAACACCATTGTACCAGCGCCATTAGGAATCGAACCTAATACGAACTAAATACTCCCAACCACAGATAAAGCTCCGAAGGAATATCGTAGGGATGGGTTGAGAAATGGGGTCTGGTTGACGGAGAAGTTGGACCTCTCATAATCAACGACAAATTATATTTCTTGAAGAAATGTACGGCCAAGAGCGAATTGCGTGGCACGACGTATGGAGAAGTAATGGTCCTGAGGCACAAATTAGGCCAAGAAATAGTCCTATGGGCTGGCTAGGAAGTAAAAAGTAGCAATCGAGGTAAGCCTTGTCGTCGGAAACGAAGTGTCGTCTTGATGTAGCCGACACTGTAGCAATACAGTGTACAGAGATCGCCGCATCTGATGGAATTTAGTCCAATTGCTGGCACTCCTCTCCCAATAGAAGAAGACTGGATATATTGTACCTAAGGGTGCTTGAGAGCCCTGCAATTCGCGGTTTGCCGGAGAATTAGCGTATGCAGAAAACGTTACAATTCATGGCATCGAGAAAATCGCACACACCTGTCAGCTGCCTTTGAACTCTTAAAGAAATATCGCCACGACGTCTAACAACAAGATCTTTATAGTAAATATACTAAACTTTGTCTATACTTCAAAGTAATTCTAATTGGAAGTTCTTGAAAAGCGTTATATACTAAATATTTACAGATACTCTGTTAAGTCTGAGAATAGAGTAATCAATAGAAATTTGAGATAAAACATATAAGATTTAAAGGTAAAATATAGAGTAGATTAAATTGAGTATCTTGAATATAGGATATTTATTCTTAAACTACGTATTAATGACTTTTATAAAAGATCTAGAAGGAGTTGATAGATACCTTAGCGTGCGATTTTCTCGGCGCCAAGAATTGTAAGGTTTTCTGCATACGCTAAAACAGCCGGCGCGACAAGAATGTTTCAACAGACGCGCAGCAAATATATTGAATTTTGGGTCCCCCACTAACAGCAGCTGGCTGCAAGCCGCGATTCAATGGATCCCGAAGGTCCAGTGAGCTCGATAGCTCTTTTTAAAGAGACCAGAGCAGATCTTGAGCCCATCACTCCAGGCTCAGTGATCCAGATACAGATCCCTTCCAACAGCTCGTTCACTGTTCGACCACGACAGCAACGACGGATCCTGAAGAATACTACCGGTCACAGAGATGAGGACTCATTCACAAAGTGCTGTATTGCAAAAGCTGGATCCCTCTATTTCGGCAGATCCAAGCGACATCCACGAAGCTTCCTATGGCGCGTACTGCAAGAAGGGAAAATTCTGGAGCTACGTTCCATTGATCTAAGCAAGAGCAGCGATGAGACAAGGGAAGCGTCTTACATTATACAGCTTTGCTTCCCAGCCGGGCTCAAGCACGGCGGCATAGCATTGGCGGACTCGGAAGATCAAAATGTCCTAAACGTTTTCGCTCTGACAAGGTGGAGTGAGCTATACACCTTCTCGCTTCGCAAAGACTTTTTCTGCCTCGCCGCAGCGTCAGAAGAGGACGTGTCAAGGTGGTGCAAGGTATCTAAGCCGGCCACATTCAGCATAAGCACGCCTCACAGTCTGATCGCTGCAAGTTTCCGACAGCTTATCGTTTCACTGAGTGATGGCCGGATTCTACGGTTGACCAGGAGCAAAGACGAAGATGGGTCGAAGTGGCAAGAGGCAACATACGGTGATGGGCAATGGGCTTCATCTCTCCGAGGACTTGTTCGGTGGCAGGGAAGCAACACTGTAAATTATGACGGCAATCTGCTAGAGCAGGGCACACCCATCGCCATGGCAAGATCTCCAGACAAGAAGCATGTGTTCGTTGTGTGTCTAAACCACACCCTACGAATCTGGAATCTAAACAAGGCCGCCAGTGTGTTTTCTATGGATCTGCTGTGGAAGCATCGTGAGCTGCACGACATACCAAAGGTGACGCTGGACCCAGGCAGTCCAAATTTACTCCAAATTTTCAGGATCGATGAGATCATAGGTGGATGCGAGTACTATGCTGTAACTTTCTCTCCACACGATCTTGGACAATTTAAATTCTGGGGCATCCGGGATCCAGACCATGGTGCCAAGGGCGTCCTCGATCTCTTCCCAGAGTATCTTTTGAAGCCACCAGATCCCGACCCCAGTCCGGAAAGCAAATCCATATGGAAAGTTGCGGACTTCAAGATCACCGGTGGTCAGCAAGGAAAAAGCCTCGAGATATGGATTCTCATGAGGTCAAACCGGCAGTACAAACTGTACAATCTGAAATATGACATCCAAGATCTGATAAACGTATGGCATGATAGCTGGTCGACTACGGCCTTCGAGACTCTGGATGACTCTGAACCACCACTGATCTCCGACCTGGACCCTGAAGATGCAACTGATAAGTGGCTTGATTACATCTTCTATCCGTGCAAATACCCAGAGACAATCCTCGAGACAGCTCTTGGCATGTATTGCTCGGAGCGCTCAATCACACTACCCAACCCCAAGGCTCCGTTGAAAGAACGAATGAATTCAGCGATCGTAACCCATGTCAGCATAGTCAATGCTGCATCCGATTTTGATACATACCGTACAGCCACCAACGAAGAGTGGACTGTACTGTGGCAAGACATACGTGATCTGAACATATCGAGATGGGAGGTTTTGTCTCTCGCCTGTGATGAGCACGCTCAGATGCCTTGGGTTGCTTTCGCCGATGGATGTTCTGCAATACGTAGCTGTGATAAGATCGAAAATATAACCCACAACAGCTCAGCTGATTTGAGCGTATCGAACAATTTGTTACCGACTCCGTCTATCGAAGCAGATCCCGGAGCTGAGCCCAGGCTTCCAGATGAGCTTGCAGTAATCATCGAAGCAGCAACGACCTTTAGACGTAGCTTCAGCTACCGGCTTCGAAGCACCTGCGGTAGGGTCTTAGCTAGCGAGCTTTGGCTTGACCCTTCATATTCTGTTCCGCTTCGCATCCAATATTTCTACGATCAATGCAACTTTGCCGATGAGATTGGCAGCGCGGCTTTCGACGATTTGGTGGGCGCACTACACCAAATAGGAGGTTTCAATGGTCTAGAAACTGACACTTTTCTTGCCATTCTCGATGGTTTGGCTCATGGTCTTCCAGAACATGCGTCGGATCTAGTGCACACGAGATTTGGTCTCAAGCTGTTAATCAACGGCGCTCAAGAAATGATACACCTGCGTGTGAGCTTACTCTTCGATTTAATGATGCTGGTTGTCGTCGTCGATATGGAAATTGACAGGGAAGAGACGCCTATGGAGAATTTCGATGCATCTCGGATTTATGTAGAATTACTCGAGCTGCTCAAGCAATATCAGATCATGCAATGGCTCGCCAAGAATACCCGAACGGTGAAGAGCGACCCATCAGCAAACCTAGTGCGGGCTAACACCTCGAAGCCCGATTCATCCATCGACAGCAAATCTAGAATTTCAACGGTACTCGAAAGCCTCTTTGCTTTCGATCTGCCCGCCCAGTCACTCGAAATGCAGTCTCAGAGCGAAGCACTTACCCAGAGTATTCAAGACCTTCTAATATGGGCTACTGGTGGGCATGACCCGACAGTGACATTCGATGACGTCCCCGTATACGTGCAATGCAATCTACTTGCAAACAACAACCTCGACTTAGCGTCGGATTTCCTCCGCTTTCAACCCCCAACGGCCTGGGCAACATACATTAAAGGTCGATTATCCCTTCTAAAGGGCGAGTTTACAGAAGCAGCTATCTACTTCAGAAAGGCCGCTTTCAAGCTCTGTAAGCGGTCCTCCCACCTCGAGCTAATCTCATTCTGACAGGCCATTCGTAGCTCGTCCTAGCAACTTCGACTACCACCACGCCTCCCACTCTCTCCTCACCCCCATGGAATCCATCCACTTCGGCCACGGTCTTCCAACCTACTACACCCACCTACTCAACCTCTTCGACGCCCACTCCTGCCCAACCCAAATGGCACACTTCGCCCATCTAGCCCTCCAACTCAGTCCCGCCTCTCAGTCGATAAACCAATCTACCACCATTACCCTCCTGACATCCCTCTTTCAAGCCTCCATTCAAACCACCGACTTCTCAACCGCTTACAGCGCGCTAATGCGTCATCCGTCACCATCAACCCTCCTGCCGAGTTTTATCCAGGCGATCATAAGTACGCCGAACGCACTACCGCAGTTGCTGGCGTTGCCATTTCCTTCAAGTTTACATGAAAAGATTGACGCGCTGCTCGTTGAACAAAACAAGTCTAAAATACTAGCTGCCTGGCGTCTCCATCACCAGGACTTCCGAGGCGCGGCTGCGGCGCTGCTACCTCCGCTGCAAGCTGCGCAAGCGAGGGCGAAGAGGGGTGACGATGGATTAGAAGATAAGTATCTGGCTGTAATCAATCTGCTGGCTTGTGCGGGGGTGGGGAGTGGTTGGGTGTTGAGCGAGGACGTGAGTGGCAAAGGGAAGAGGAAGATTGTGGAGGTTAGTGATGTGAGGGCGCAGTATCAGAAGGAGTTGGACCGGAGGAGCGTGATTGAGGGGGGCAGGTTTGGGTTTGTGGGCGGTGGCGGAGATGCGATGGATGTGCTGTGAGGGAGCAGGTGGAAAAGCACATGCTCCCATCCTTTCAGCCAATGACCAGAGGATGTAGCAAAAGTCACGCATAGAGAGAAATTCAATTCACAATAGGAGAAAGCTCTCTTTCCATTCGATTCCGCATATTCTTAGGGAAACTTTTTTGTGGAAAATGACCTCTTTTTCGGGCATCGCATCTGAGTTATATGATCTTATCAAGGGTTTCCTCCCTTTATGAATGAATAACCCATTTTTACGCAAACTCCGTGAAAAGTGTCCCTTTTTTTTTTTACTGGCACCGCGCCTGAACTGTAGGATTTTCAAACATTACGGCAAAGGTTTTCACCCAGTATGCATGACCTCTGCTCCAATCGCTGATCTCTGAGGGGAAGGGAATCGAGAGATGAAACGGACGGCTGTGGAGGTAATGTGTTACAGCTGCCAGGTATCTACCGAAGATGCTAAACGCTGCAACGCGTACAGCCATGCCAGATACTTCGGCCTTCATACCCCGAACGACCGTAGTCTCCGTTTCAAGTTCCTGTAGTCCTAGGAGAAAGAAGCTGGTGGCCGTTTGTTATTCTAAAATCACGGATCCCGCCCAGCGCCATGCAAACATAATCCATGATTCAAGCAAACTTGCCGTCTCAACCCTTGCCTTTCTTTCCACACCTCTCCATGCCCCCACGCCCGGTTCATCAATCCTTCTCCAAATCCTTCGGACTCGGATCCCCAATCCCATCCTCCTTTATCGCGAACAGACAATCGCTCTCCGGCAGGCACGGACTATCATAAATCTTACAGATCCTCGTCTCCCCCCTTCCCTTCTTGAGACTCAACCGCGTCGTTGACGCATGCGCGATGATATTGCCTCCTATCGGCTTCTTCGGATCCGGATTGAACATCGCGCTGGGTCCGCCGTCGACTTGAGCAACAACTTGGTTTGTGATGACGACGGCGATGCCGAATTCGTCGGCGAGACGTTGGAGTGTGCGCATGAATTTCGCAAGGTGTGTTTGCCGGGAGGAAAGTTCGGCGCGGCCGGAGAAGTCGGTGCGGTAGAGAGACGTTGCGGAGTCGACAATGAGAAGGGAGAAGCGGGTTTCACACATCATGTTTGAGGCTTGGTTGAGGAGTTGGAGTTGATGATCGGAGTTGTAAGCGCGGGCGTAGGCGACATTGTCCAATACCTCCTCGCCAGACAAGCCGTATCTGTTCGCCACGGACAAAAGTCGCACAGGTCTGAATGTTCCTTCAGTATCAATATACAAACACTTCCCCTCCCCACCACCCATATCAAAAGGCAGCTGACATGTCACGGCAAGGGTATGGCAGATTTGGGATTTTCCGGTCCTGAACTCGCCGAAGATTTCTGTGACGGAGCCCGTTTCGACGCCACCAGCGAGCAAGGTGTCGAGTTGTTTGGAGCCAGTGGTGATCGAGATGAGCTCGGAGCGGCGTTGGTGCATTTCGGTTGCCGTCGTAAAGCCCATGGGGACGAGTTTGGATGCTGTGAGGCGGGTCAGGGGTTAGTGAGGTGTTGGATAAGGTGGGAGTGAGGGGGAGAGGAGGAGTATGGACCTTCGGCCAGGACCTTGGTGGCTTTTTGTTCCGAAATGCCCTTGATCTGCTCGAGCACTCTGCGAGGCCTGTATAATCTCAGACATTGTCCATCAAGTATCGTATTTTAGAATGGACCAACGTATATGCCACGGACTCAACAGTATTGAATCCTCCATCGACTATGAGCTTGATATCTCGAGCCGATAGACCAGCGACGCCCTGATACTCCTGTCAATGTTGACGGTCATAGCTCAGGTATTAGGTATCTATACTTCCAGCACTGCCAACGGAGTAGGAGCTCCAGGTCCCCCACTGCCATCTCCAAAGGTCGATTGAGTCTCCTCAGCTTCCCCAGCACTCATGACTGCAGGGTTTTGAGATCAAGCGTTCTGGGAGACAGCACGACAAGTCTTTTTGCTCCCGTACGTAGTTGATTTGAACACTGGACTCCAGCGTTTGTGCAAAGGGTAGGGTTCGAATTAGTGTGGCAAACGGTTGTTGTTGTTGATATTGATGTCGTGCAAGCAAAGAAATGACGCGACTTTAAAGGCCTTGGCATCGCCAATTCACGTGATTTGTGGATATTGGCTAAACCAGAGAGGCACAGTCAGGGGCTGGAAGCTATGAGAACCACTTCAGTTTAATAACTTTTAAAGTGCTATAGCAGAGATCAAGCAGCTCATGTATATCGTCAACTGCTCTTTTAGTCATTAAGTTTACTGTTACAGGGTCAATGCCATCCACCAAGCAAGCGGTGTAATCCCCAGTGTTCTGTTACTTTCTGAATGTATTTTAGCAACAGACCACTTGTCGAGATGCGCATGCCGAATCCTTCGCATGCAACTGTCAACCACCAGCTTGTGGTATACCGGTGCGCCTTTTGATGAATGCTCATTAAGCATGCCTAATTGCTCGCGCTTTTCGACTCCATTCTAATACCAAACGCCCTGAGGAAATACTATCAGTGATGGGGAACGGCCTTCCAGTCATTGGATCAAGTTCCTATACATCTTCAACGAAACTCGAGGCCCGGCTCCGCCTTTGCAGCTTCTTGGGTTTCCGATCGTAGTCCTCCCTCACGTCCGCAATGTCGCTGCTTCGTCTAGGGGTAACTAAAGTGCCAGGGCGAAGAATTTCAAATCCTGAATTGACCTTACGGATGACTTGAGACCGTCTTAGTTGTCGATTGCCATCGAAGGGTCGCAAGGGCTGGGCATGGCCCTGGATATAGTCAATGTCGCCATTGCCGATCATCTCAGAGTGCTGATTTGCAGGCGGAGCGTCTACCATGACTGGAATGCGGTCCTCTTTTGGCGAGGTCTCGGGGGTGGCGAATGGATCGCTGACTTCGTGGGTCGGACCCTGGGACGAAGCAATCCTCCTGGAGACAGAATCTTCAACCGGCGCATAGACTACAGTCATCCCGCTTTCTCGATTTCGGACGTGCAGTCGACCTAGTTCGTCCATGTGTGATTCAGTATTGCTTGCAAGTGGATCAAGCTGAACAGGCTTGTATCTGTCGGGATTGTAAGAGTTGGAGGTCCGGATTTTGGGAGGCTGGCGAGATGCAGGCTGGCGAGATGCAGGATGAAGATAACTGTTGGACGAGCGTTTGGGTTGGATCGGCTGGTTCGCGTCACTATGGTTCTCGCTGCCAGATGAGTTCTTAGAGTGGCCAGGCCACGATGTGGAGTCACGATATTCTTCACCTGACGAATCGGATCCTGGGCGGTTTTGAAGTTAGCGCGAAGTCTTCCAGACACAGCGGGATATGCTCACCTTCGGGGCGCTTTCCGTTCCTATCAGCAGCCATTGTACGGCCTTCCAAAGCTGCGAATGCCTCTGAATCTTCTGGGTTTAGCGAGTCGCTATATCTCAACTGCGAGGAGCGACGAGGCTGATAGGTGGGGCGACCATGACTTTGATGGTCAGAGGTCGGTGGCTTGATGTGTTGTTGCTCTGATGCCACAGGTCGATCGATTGGGGTGGGGAGCTTGTACGAGGGGCCAGCTGAATGATTCATTCTAGGGTTATTAGGATATCCATGGACTGGCTGCGGAATCTCGATGCGTGACATCTCCGAGGTTGACGATGATGCCTCGGGAGAGTGGTCTTGGCGGGCTGGCTTCGGTTTCATCGCGGCAATGTTCGGACTGCCAGGCATGCTGCTTGGAGTGTTCGCTCCCGAGATCCAAACACCATCGACCTCAATGCCACTTTCCAGCGCTCGAATCCCGAACGGGATCCCTTGACGCTGACTTCGGCCTCGCTTGACGCTGGCAGTGTGCTGCATTTCCCGCCGTACCGCCGCCTTCGTCTCGGCGACGGCTGTGTATTTGCGCAGTCTCCATTTGTTGTAGGTCAGCTTGATGAGCCCGAGGAATATGACGAGGAGCTGTGCAAGTCAGTCTCGTGCTGGTTCGCGAAATCGGGTTGGGACAGCATACGATGGAAGCTCCGAGGATCTGAGGGATGAGCTAGTCAGTACAGTTTGTAGGTGGTCTTGCTTTGTTTGACTCACGAAGACCATCTTCTCCCACAGTACCCATGATGTGAAGAAGGCTTTCCCCATTGTGACGTTGTCTTTTCTTGATTAGCCGGCGAGCTTGCCAGAGCTTGCCAGAGCTTGTCGTCGTTTTTTCTGTGCAAGATTAACGTAGATACGGTGGCATGTTAGGTGTGGTGGGTTGAAAGGAGTGACTGCGGCAGGAAGGAGAAGTGTGAGTCAACCGTCGTGGTGGCAGTGGTGTTGATGATGGTGGAAGGAGAGAAGAAAAAGCGAGTGATGATGACGACTTGGTGAGGTAGGACCTGAGCCGGCGTCGGAGTTGAAGGTTCTCAAAGGTAGGCAATTCAGAAATCATTAAATGGAATGAGTATGGCCATGCATTATTATTGATGACGACGAGGTGAAGAGAAAAGAGAGATGGGAAGAGGTCGTTGTGTTAAGCGCAGCATGCAAAGTTTGTGCGTGTCTGGGCCCAGAGTAAAACGGGGTGCCTTGCTTGAGTGGGTATCCTGTTTTGGCTAGAGAATACGTAAGTATGCATTTCTACGCGCTGGCCATCTCCTTTCTTAGAAGTCTTAGAAGTCTTAGTATGATACGATGCCAGGATCTCATTCTTCGCCTTTTTCAAAGCTCCAATCAATTGTCACTTGAAATACTCCGATTGTAAAAGCTAAGACTGCTAAGGGTAAGGTAGTCAGTGAATTTACCCCACCTATAGAGTAAGCACGCCCGAGCATCTCCAATTCCCTGCAGCATCTCATCCTATCGGCTTTCGGCACAATTGGGCGCATGCAATGCACGGCAAAACCAGAACCCTTTTTCTTTTGGCGCCTGTACCTGTTTCTTTGCGACAGACCCCAAGGTCTACCAGTACTTTGTGCATGCTACTGCAGAATGTCTGATGCCATCTGAGTCCTCTACTTATGATTATCATGTCCCCATTAGTGTGTCAAATCAAATTCCAAGCGTTAACAAATGGGCAATGACGAGGTTTCAAGGATTTTAAAGCGGTTCCAAGCGGGATGGCGCGTCGGTCACCCGCTGCTTAGCGTGTAGCTATTTGTGGCAATATTGTGGAGAAAAGCAGCAGGACCAGACCTTTACTGCAATTCCTGCTTCTCTCCGTACATAGACAAACTTCAGCTTCCAATAGTTTACTAGACTAACGCATCAATCGAGGATGGCAGCAACGACATTGAGAAGAGAGACTGTGGCAGAGGAGAAGGCAGAAGGACCATGCATTTTGCTCGCGGCTTCCCGCTTTAGCTCGGTCAATTGCATTCCGAGATCCGTTTTGCCGTCATAGATCTCACCTCAAAATAACCTCCAAGACAGACAACGAGAACAGCCACAACATCAATGCTGCGATTGCTAACATACGCATACTCTATATCGCCAAGCCATTGCATCGTTTGTATATATTAACTTCCATCACCATGCCTCCATTCCGCAATCCATTCAACAAAAAGCCGCCGGTCGTCAATGGCGTGCCAACCATCGCAGACGAGAATGTCAGGCCTTCCCTTGGCGTTCGTGGTGACCATGCATCGGAGAAGTCGAGCTACACTGGCTCAAGAGCTTCATCATCATTGAGCATTAAACCAAGGAAGGAGGAGACTGCTGAGTACAAATTGAGCGGTGTGTGGCCCCAAACACTCTACGACCCGCGTGACACTGGACTACCGAGCTGATCCGAGACATCTAGTTGTCAACGATAGTGGTGTCTATCTTCCCGTAGGTCATGCCCAAGAATTTCACGCTATTGGATTAGCACAATGGCGCTAATCAATGCAATAGCCTTCGCCGCCAGAAAAGAAGAGCTTTTGGCAGAAATCACCCACATCCACCATGTCCTCCAACCACCGAAGCATGCTCAACGAAAACGAACCTTTCTCTATCTCCCGCGAATCGTTCGACTCATATCGCAGATCGTTCGTAAGACAAGCATTCACCTCACCGACCTAAAACATCATGGCTGATAGTAATCTCTGCAGGACATCTCCGCCCGCTCTCCAGTCTACTCACACGAGTCTACCGCCGCACGGCAAAGCCTAGACTCCACAATGTCCCGTCCGTCGCGTTCCGCAGTCAAATCCGACTCGTTCTCTCGACCTGAGCCCACAACCGAGGACGAAGAAGGCTTCGAGGATGTTGGACTCAACGATGAAGGAAAGCAACCACCGAAGAAAAAGAGCATCTTCGCGCGCTTTGGTGACAATTCTGAGACGCCAGTGACGGGGGATGCTCCTCGACCAACTTCGAGTCACAGAGGCTTTCATCTTCCAGGCAGGAAGCGTGGGCAGAGTGTTGGTCAAGGTGCCGAGCTAGGTAACATGGATCGGCCGATTGCCAATGGGAACGATGATGGAGTCGTTAGATAGATGGTCAGTGTGGGAGATCGGAGGAGGCTTCTGCTGTAATGGAAGACGATCGTGTTGCTTCGCATTGGGTACTGGAGCATTCTGACGAGAGGGCGTTCGGTGTTTCTGGACGCCTACAATCTGGAGATCCTGTCGTTACACACAACATACGGCTGCGAGGCCACGGGTGGTAATATCTAACGAGTTGCACGATGTTATATATGAGGAGCAGGCTCCAACAGAGCACGAGGTGTCGGTGTTGGTAGGGCTAGCCGCCTCATCGGAAAGAGAACGAATGATAATACTAAGTTCCGTTCTTGACTTTTGGAACCTTGCCCTGCCTTGTGGTCATGCTGTAAACCTGCCATCTTGGACCTCAAATAATTTTGTGGATCTGGCTGTCGCAATCTCAAACGGCAACTTTTGCCGGGAGGGCCGTGAAAAATATCCTACACACTCCAGGGTTTCCCTCAAACATTACAACCCGCAATGGCAGCTTCAAAGCGCAAAGAGAACCCCAATTCAAAGCTTCCTACCGGCAGTATCCCGAAAAAGCCGAAGAAGGAAGAAAAGCTAGCGAAGAGCTCGAAACGCGTACAAGATTTAGAGACCGCCACGGATTCCGATCCTCTAGTGGAGTCAGACACTACGTCGCAAAGTGGCGACAATGATGGTGTTAGCTGGCCGTCAGAAGAGGGGGATGAGGAGGGCGAAATTTGGGAAGGTATTGGAGTTGCAGAGGACAACGATGATGGAGGGGTGAAGATCGCTGCAGAGGCAGCGGGTGCATCGCAGTCAGCGAAGAAGCCCACTAATGCAAATGGCACTGCATCAGGCACGTCAAGTAAAGCACAGTTGGCTGGGTGTAGCTGATTTCAGAGCAGGAAATACATCTAAAGAAGCACACGCAAAGCAAAAGGTCGAAAAGCAAGACCGCAAAGCCGCCAAACCCAACGCGGACTCAATAGCCCGTTCGAAGAAGCTATGGGAGCGCTTACGGCGAAAATCTCATGTTCCAATAGAGGAAAGAAAAGGCCTGGTCACAGAGCTGTTCGACATAATTACCGGGCGAGTCAAAGACTTTGTTTTCAAGCACGACTCTGTCAGGGTCATCCAAACGGCTCTCAAATACGCCAACATTGATCAGCGGAAGATGATAGCGAGGGAACTGAAGGGGGAGTATAAGACATTGGCTGAGAGTAAATACGCAAAGTTCTTGATCGGAAAAATGCTGGTACATGGCGACGAGGAGACTAGGGACATGGTCGTGCCGGAATTTTATGGCCACGTGAGACGTATGATCAAACATTCAGAAGCTTCCTGGATACTGGACGATATATACCGCGGTATTGCAACGCCTTCACAGAAGGCTACGCTGCTACGGGAGTGGTATGGCGCCGAATTTGCTCTATTCAAGTCCAGCGAGGCTGGCCCAGTATCCGCAGACTTGAAGAAATTACTTGAAGACAATCCAGAGAAAAGGACGCCTATCATGCGATCTTTACATGACCTAATCAACCTACTTGTGCAGAAGAAGACTACAGGCTTTACGATGCTCCACGACGCTATGCTCCAGCAGTTCCTCAACCTGGCGCCCGGAAGCGAAGAAGCTACCGAGTTCATCGAGCTCTTGAAGGGTGACGAAGAAGGTGATTTACTCAAGAACCTTGCCTTTACTAAATCTGGCGCTCGTCTCGTCTGCCTGGTTCTCGCATACGGCAACGCGAAAGACCGAAAACAAATCCTCAGGACGTACAAGGAGACAATGAAGACACTGGCGTATGACGCTTACGGGCATCAAGTCCTTCTCGCCGCCTACGATGTCATCGACGATACAGTCCTAGTCTCCAAATCCGTTTTTACCGAACTCGTAGGCAAAGAACCACTCTCAGAGAGCCAACAGCTGGATCTACTACAAGCTGTCAACCATCTCAATGCACGTGTGACGGCTCTGTACCCATTCTGCGGCAAAGCGAAGGCGATTCTGCCGAACGAGGACCTGAAGCTACTCGATGAGATCCATAGGATTCGGAGTACAACATCGAAGAAGGATCCCGAGGTCAGGCGGAAAGAGCTGGCGGCATCACTTTCACCGCCTTTGCTTTCACTAATAGTTTCACGTGCGAAGGAGATGGTATCGACCAGCTTCGGATGTCAATTCATTGGTGAAGTACTTCTCGGCGCTCCTGGAGGAAGAGAGCTTGCTGTGATAGCCATTGCTGCGTTGGCAAAAGGTGATGACGGGACCAAGTCTTTGTTGGAATCACCTGCCGCGGGAAGAATGTTGAAGAGCCTAGTGCTGGGTGGACGATTCAATCCCACTAAAAAGGGAATCGACCTCGCAGATCCCCCGTTGGAGTTCCATGATGTCTTTTACAGCGCGATCAAAGATGAAATTTTGGATTGGGCAACAGGTGCTAATTCGTTCGTTGTGGTTGGATTACTGGAAGCGCCGGGTTTTTCTCATGTGGAAGAATTGAACGAAAAGTTGAGAAAGGGGAAGAATAGGCAGAAGCTTGTTGAAGCGGCTGGGCCAGCTGGGGAGGGAGGCGTTAAGGTGAAGGGCAAGAAGCCGAAAAGGGTCAAGTCTGAGGATGAGGCGCCTGTGAAGACCGGGAATAAGGGAACTCAGCTTTTACTTAGGAAACTTGATGGGAAGTAAGTACCCTGGCTATGACTCTTCACGTTTTCCATGCTTCATTGTCTACAACATTCTCTGTCTTCACTGCCTTGTGAATATCTCTTGCTTCCAGGACGAGTGAGTCACTCCATCATCGTGAATTAGCAATCCCGGCACATTTCACAGCCTACCACTTATTTTTTCCTATACATATGTGACATCGCTGAACGCCGGTCAGCCTATATGAAGTTTTAGCGTGGAGATCGGCGGCGGTTGTGGGTATTCAATCCCCCAGAGAATCTCTCCTTCTTCCATATCACCAACAATGCCGGTAATGCCTTTGGGCTTTGGTTACCAGAGAGGGTCTTTTGATTCGGGACTTGTCTATTCTGTTTGGTGATCGATTTGGGTTGTGCTCATCAAGAGTGGCTAGCAATATGCGTGTACGATCCATCAGACTTTGTCGTTTGTATGGCTTCCAGCCATAACACGTCACCGATGATGATCAATCTTGAGCTCTTTTTTGTCACATGTGGTGAACGATCTGGATCGCTTCCACTCCAAACTTGCCATCAACATGACTTTCGCTATAACAAGTTGTCATCAAATCTGGCTTTCTTGCCTGTGAAGCGATCTTTTTCCATCATGTTTGAGCATTTCAATTCCAAAAAGTGGTGACCAATATGGATTGCAGGCCATTGAAACTTGTCACCGAACACCTATTCCAACCTCTCCATTACACATTCCCAATCGTCAATATCCAAACCTCCACTTCACTTCCCTAGCTCCTTACCACGCAATCTACCCTGTCAATCAATCGGAACAACACCTTTCAAACACCATCATCCTCCAACACTGCCATCTCACCAGCCACACCATGCCTGAAAGCCGACACACCGAGCAACTCCTGAGTCTTTATACCCTCCCTTTCCACCACCTTGCACCGAACCCGCGCCACGGTGTTGGAACCGGAACTCAAAAACAAGCCTGGCCAGTACTCCGTGCGGGGAGTTTATGCCTCTCAAGCCGAGTCAAGCCAAGCCAAGCAGAGGAGAGGAGAGGAAAGGGGTCCTTGTCCTCGCGGGCGCGGTACAAAAGGGAACCATGCGCTCTCATTTACTGGAGAAAGGTCGGTAGTATGCACAACGTATTCATTCTCTTTCCAACCGCGCCGAACCTTTTCCCTTCTGCTTCTTCTTCTTCTTCTTAGAAATCCGCATCCCAAAGCGTTCAACCGCCTCCGCATCTCCCTCCGCTTCCATCGACGCCACGCCCCTTCAACACCACCCCGTTTCACCGGAGTCGCATGACCGACTCCGAGCGCCGCGATGCCCGGCTTCCATCCGAGCAAGTCCAACGTTTTCGGAAAGATGACGGGTAGCTCAGGCTGAGAAGGAGAAGAAGAAGGGTGGTGGGCCGCGAGCTCGCGGCTGGGTTTTCGGTCTTGGGTGGTTCTATGCTGTGGCGGGTGAGAGTGAGGAGGGCACGGGATCGGACCGTGCGGATTTCCGACGTCTGGGGGTTGGAGTGTGGGGAGGGGAGATTGGGGTGGGTGGGTGGGTGGATCGGAGGGTTGTGGATCGAAGGCGGGGGGGGGTGAATGGAGGAGGATGGGAGATGGAGAATGTGACGGCGAGGACGGGGGTGGTGAAGAACTGTGGGATCGGCGGTGTTGTGGCGTGTATCATCCCTTGCAACCTCTCATCTTCTTTCGGCTTTTTTCATCATTCATGCGTTTCTTCTTTCTTTATACATATATACAACATTCATTCATTCATGGGTTTGATCTTTTGTTGGTATGTACAATTCTGGGGAAAACTTCAGCGTGTTGCTTCAATTGCTCCCACATCCACTGCAGCATCACCCAGCAGCGGCCAGTCCGGACCGAGAATCAGCAAAACACCTGCACAACTCGCGGCTCAGAAATTCTCGGAGTGGACCAAGCTCGAGTGAAACTCGAGCTTCTCATCCTTTTGTCATCTGTCTCACACTCACCTTCGGCACATCCGAAAGCAAGTGTAGTCTTTCCTGATTATACACACGATAGCAGAGAAGCCTGCCTCGATGGCTTGCTTTGCCCGAACTCTTCGCACGCTCCGCGCTCAGCCTCCATCCCCCGCACACCGACTCGGTTCCACGAATCCATCTCGCAGCCCTCATGCGCAGCGCGTACGCGAGCACAACGTCGGCACCCAGGTACGTCATCATTATCCGGTCCACAATCCGCCAGCTCTTAACTCACAAGCTGATACGGGCTCCAGGGATGGACCACGGATCGGAGAGAGGCACGATGCCGAGCGCAAGCGAAGCTGCGGTGGACGACGGCAGTGCCAGCGGTGCACCAGGCATGGACCGCGGGTCTACGGATACGGTGCAGAACGGGAGCGCGGAGAGCGCCGACCCATCGGGCTTCAAGATCAAATCGGACTCGGATGGCCAAAATCATTACTGTCGAGGACGGGGATGTGACCGATGCGATCTTGCGCGATGGCGCCTTTGAGGAGGGTGAGGCAGTGGGGTGCGCAGGGTGGCAGTGACTGGAGCATTGTTGATGGGCGGATCACATGAGCATACCAGCAAGCCAGTATGCCACTGCCCGTTCGCGTGGTCAGGGTCGATCGTACCGTGGTGGGGTGGGTTGCTGAACGTCCACCCGTGAACTAATGCTGGCAGAACTGCGCGGTGGACGAAGGATAGAGGGTTGGGTAAAGATGAGGAACACGGCGGTCTTTTGTGGTTCAGGAGGGCACGACGAGAGGACGACGAGAGGCAGAGTGCTGGACGTGTACACTTTCGCACCAGCATGATCCCCAAGCGCAATGGTAATGGCAGTTCGACCAGCCCCGTATGCCGGAGCAGCTCTGCTTTAACCATTTCTTCGAAGAAAAGACATATCTCTCTGAAGCTCGCTGGGTAAAGCAACTACCTCACGAAGGGATTTTTCCAGAACGGATTAGGAGAGGTGATATAGCAGAGGGAGAAGGGTACGGAGTATGGATTGAAAAGGGACATAAGCTGAGAGCTGCTCGGTGGATCTGACTTTCTGCTTCGATAGGCGCTGTGATTCTTCGAATTGGTTGGCTTATTATAAAGATTTCGCGACTAGTCTTCCCGCAACGGGGGCTGCACTGGTCTTTTCAATTCTGGCGTGGAGAATGTTCGAAGTGGATGGTCAGATATTTGGAAGAGTTTCGTATACGGGGCCATTTTTCGCTTGAAAAACAGAAGGGGTCCTCGCTACGACTGATTGCTTGTGAACATGACTGTGTTAGACTGTTTGCAGGGATGTTCCCATATGTTACTAAAAATGAAAACGACCGGGTTGAGGAAACAAGACATCGCCGTCATGTTGATAAAACCTCATGCTCGGATCCTGCAAGGGACTAGCCGGATTTTGGCCGCGAGGAATGGGGGGATTTCATAAAAGTTATATATAGTGAGGGCACGAATTGTCAAATCAGTCGTTCAGTTGTCGAGCACATGTCCGCAAAATTGGCTCAGTATCTCTTTACTTTTCGCCGTCCTTACTTTCCAGTATCATTGTGCGTGCTCTTCTCGTGATTTCTTTCCTCGCTGCTGCTGCTGCTGCTGCTTGATCCTTTTGCCAATGATTTAAATAATTGCAGCACCAAGTATTGTCTCGAGCGTCTTCCATTTTATCAGTCCCAGGATTGCATTGAGCCAATGCAAGTCGTTGCTTCAGTGTTTCGACAAGGGGCCCGGCGTCCGCAGCTAAACCCTTTCAGGCAACGGAAGTTGCCGCTAGAGAAGGGATTGAGCAGGGATCGCTCCCGCCCGCATGGCCATAAATGGCCGGCCTTGCGCTTTAAATTCACTAATTTCAGCAGGACCATCACGCGCTGGCCTGTTTCAAGCTCATCCACACTCCTCCCCACTGTATACAACAACCCTCTTACCATCCAGCCTTGATGCCTTCTGCTTGTTTATATGTATATACGTATATCAATCTTGTCGTATAGGTAGTCTTTCAAGTCCTATCGGCCAGTCTAACCATCATGAAGCTTATTTATTTGCCGGATACGAGGATGTTTGTGACGCTTGATTGCGCTTATTGGCATGCATGATTCATGAAGAGGGCAAACTCCTCGAAAAGAGTCAATGCGCGATAGCCGTTTAACATGCAGATCCTAGCTCCTCTGTCGCCTACTCTCACGAATCCCGATATGATATTGCCCGATAATCCTCCTTCCTCTGCCGATTCCTCCCCATCCACTCCCAGGAGACCACAGCGATTGCCTTCTTTACCGCCAATCAATTATCAGCATACCACGTCTGACTCAGTGCCCGACGACAGACCTCGAGAAAAGGGCACAATGTTTAGCCCATTCAGGAATGGAATTCTGCGCCGCCATGACGGGTCTATTAAACAGAGATCGGGTTCAGAGAGAGACGATAGGAAAGCTACACCAAAAGAAGAAGCCGCGCTGGCCTCGTCACCCACACTTCAGGAGGACCATAAATATGAAGGGCAGAATGGCTACGCGGAGGCTGCTGCGCAGGACAATGATCACGTCGAGACGAGAGATAGCATCTACAGTCCTCCATCGATCCTGGAAGAAGATGAGGATGACCCATATTCGCACGCCGCAATGACCAGAAGGGCAGAGGAGATCCTGGCCAATGCAAAAAAGCGTCTTACGGTGAGCCCTGGCATGGATTGAGGGTCTGTAGAGAAGTTCTGCTAACGCAAAGCAGAACATGGAAGGCAATCTTACTAGGGCACGCAGTACACTGGAACGCAGACCATCTTCGTCGATGTCAACATTCTCAACCCGTGGGCCGGAACCTGTATCGCTGTACACTTTACCAAAAAAGGGCAGAAGTCCGGGCGGCTTCTCACCTTCTAAGCATCGTCAAGCCAATCTACCAATGCTGGATGAAAACCAGCAAGGGCATTATAGGGTTTCCAGCGAGACGTCAGTGCCATCCACGTTGCACACAGTGCCCAATGGACACTCATCAGAAGATAAAAATATATACGCACATGGCGGGGACCCTTCTGCTAAAGAGAGGAATTCGGAGCCCAGTCGCAATTGGTTCTGGAATGGCTTGACACGCAACACAAGTCTCAATCATGCAGCCAGACATAACAACGGATTGCAACCGCTCAACGAAGACGGCCCTGCCCCAGAGTCTTTTGAGCAGCCTCCACAAACCAACGAGTGCAAAGATGACGAGATTTTCGACCTAGAAACATCACCAAAGGCAGCTACGTTCGAGATTCCGAAATCTCCTGCTACCGGACTTACCAGGGCTCGATCCACTACTCAGATGCGTGACCTCCGTGATCAAATGCAAGATTTGAAGGGGAAGATCTCAACTTTGAAGCAGCGAGCAAAGGAAGACAATCTGCGGAGACGAAGCCTGCAAAGTTTGCGCACACCAAGCCCATTCACGGCAGCAGAGCAATGGTATACTGGGCAATCAGTCCCGGAGGCTGGTCAGTCACCACCACAAGGACTCGGAGTCGTAGAGGAGCCAAAAGTACCAAATGCAGGAGAAACTCTCAATGAAGCCTCTCAGGAAGACTTCGGACAAACACCCGCGGCCACTGAAGAAGGCGACGCGACATGGAACAGCGACCTCGATACCGAAGAGCCTTTGCCAAAGCCGGCAAACCAAGGGGAGGAACCCACCCCACGATCTTCGCAAGTTGAGTCTATAACGTACCACAGAAGCCCAAATCAAAGTCCCGCCGAGCGACTGATCATCATCGATGAAGCCTCACCCGGGGGCCTAGATGGCAAAGAAGATAGCTTGTACGGAGACCAAGATTATCATGAAACAACCGCAGAGCCCGTTGTTGAAAGACACGAGGACCGACCAGACGCTTTTGACTACGAACACTATATCCTTCATAGCGCGATGGGAGCCTACAGTGGTGTGGGCGTGAGACGGAGTAGCAGCATGCGGAAAAGGAGAGCCAGTGACAGCTCCGCGTCTTCCGTCGAGACCACTAAGCCTAGAAACTCCACGAGCGAAGTCAATGAGCATGCGACACACGGAAACGAGAGCTCAAGTGGTGGGAGCCATGTGAGAAAAGACAGCGTTGAGTCAGTCTCGACAGTCAACACGTTTGCTACCGCGATCGAAGGGAAACCCTCGTCTCCTTCTGATGTTGAAGATGATTGGACTCCACGCCAGACTATGGCCGGATCTTGGCAGCCAGAGACGAAGAAGCACAAGGTCAACGGAATCAATGGATCTCCCAAATCGAGAACTAAGAAGCATATAGCGTCAGCATACAAGGCATCCAGGAACGATGCGAAGCCTCCCGGGGGAAAAGCGTTAGCTACGCAGCCTCCAGACCTGTTATCGTATATAACGACGATCGCCCGCCTGGATACTCTTGAAGAGGGTGGGCCTGTCAAACCCCTCGAAATCAGCGACAAAGACCGTGAGCTGATCGAGCGATTGGTTGGGAGCCTCGCCAAGGTCTGTGCTAATCTACATAACCTTGGCGGCGAAGGAGCAATGTACGAAGCTCGAGTCTGCCGGCGGAGATTGGACACTGCACGCCGTATGCTGGATGGAGAGGTGAATGGTGAGGCTTTTTGATCCCTCAGCTAGGCGCCAGGCCAGAAGAGCCAGGGCAAGACAGAAGTTGTCAGTTTTTGAAGACTGCTACTATTGCGATTTATTATACCACATATGTTTTCTTTCAATGCTATATGACTTGGATGCGGCGAAAGTATTTCGGGGATTCTGATTTCTTGGATATACCCAATTTATAGTTCTTCTAGGATTTTACCCTAGCCTTGTACTGTATACCCCTCTATATTTCATATCAGTGACTTTCTGCACTTGCTCCCTCGTGCCGTTGACCAAATGTTGCTATTACGTGTATTTGGTTGAGGGTGAGGTTACAACCAGGTATCGCAGGCTCAATCTCCGACATGTCCTTCCCAGATCCAACGCGCTGGGCGAAATACCAAAAAGGACGGCGGTCGAAGCGGTACACATCCATAGGATATCGGCACGACAAGCATCAACGAGGAACCATCTCCCCGTTGAACGCGCAAGATTTCGATCACGAGGGACAGGTTTTCTCCAAACGATACCGCAAACCAACGTAACCACAAGAATATTCGTGTTAACTTCTGACAGATTGCCGGGCCCAAAGTGTTTGACCTGGTTCGACCTCTTCGTATGCGAAGTCCCACGATCGTTACCCGCAGGGACGGATCTTGTGGTGGAGCACGTTTTGGAGAGCGGAGGTACAGAGGTGCAGCGCTTGCCGCAGGAGCTTGGGGTGGGGTGATGGAACGGCTGTTTTCTGCGTCGTCGCCGGAAAAAAAAGAAAGGGGAGGGGGGTAATGACCTTGCGGCGAAGAGGGGGAATTGTGAGAGTATCTAGAAGGGAGGAAGATGTGAGGGATCGGATCCTCCACACAGCCTCGCATAAGATGTTGGTTTTGTTGCAAATACCCCATCGGTACCAATGGGAAAACAAAACATCTCCTGCAACAATTCACCAACTGATTCTCCCAGTCACGACCACCCGACCCAAAACCCCCATCTCATCCAAAAAAAAACCCCCAACCCTTATCGCCCACAACCCCCTCCCCAGCCTTTCCCCCAACTCCCTCGACCCACATCACGACGCGGTGAAGCGCTACGCCCGTTTCGAGCTTGCGGTCCTTGCTCCGTTCACTTCGAAGGTCGGGCCGTGCGGGTGCTCGGGGAGATGATACCTGGGTTCGAGTTCGCTTCGGGGACGCCAGTCGTGTTTGGTTGAGGTGTTTGGGTCCGAGGTGTTTGGGTCCGAGGTGTTTGGGTCCGAGGTGTTTGGGTCCGAGGTCGGGTAGGTGAGTGAGTGAGTGTTGATGTCGGGTAGTTTGGATGGGGAAGGCTGTTTGCTGCGCCGAGAGCGTCTTCTGGGATGGTTAGGGGGCGGTGGCCGTTTGGAGCGGTTCGCACCGTTGCTTGCTGTGTCTAGGGGAAGTTTTGAGATGTGAGTAGGGAGGGTTGAGGAGTGGGGCGGAAGTTGAAGTTTTTCGGCTTGTGAGTGGGTCATGCGATGGGGTTCTCGTTGCTGGGCTTTGCGTTGAGGCAGGCAGGCTACGTCGGTGGGGTCGCTTTGGTACAGGGGCTGACTTGGTGGAGAGGGTCGGTGAATGGTGTTGACTGTGGAAATTTGCTGTGCAGATTTGAAGCTGGATGATGCGAGACAATTTCACACGCACGTCATGTGCGAACATGTGATACGCTCACGGTCTAAACATTGGCCCGGTTCAAGGAAGGCAGGATTCCTTCTTCATTTCGCTCTGATGGGAGTGACGACGGCACAATCTTGTGACTGTCCGAGGGCGGTGAAGGCATTGAGAGCTTCATTCACTGCTTGACTCGGGGCTACTTTCTACGGTGCGTGGTGAAGCCTCCTGGGCAGTCACAGGTCCTAGATCGAGATCGAGAGGGAGATCGAATGTGTTCTTCGTGGGTGAATGCCTCGTATTCGCTCTGGGAAATGAAGCATCTCTTCCATTCCCTTTAATGAAGGCTCCGAGACGTTAAACCTCTCTTGTCAATCCCCCCTCCTACCCCATCTCCATTCACTCATTTCTCCCACTCGCCACCTCTCGCCACCTTCATACCACACTACTTAATGCCCCGAAACTGTCCGATTGGACTTCCTCACTCCTATATCCAACCAACTATACCTCATTCAGATTGCAGGACTTTCCTTCAGCACTTTTTCTTCTATGCAATGTTTTACAATATACGCTAGCAAGATGCAGTAAAGAAGAATGGCAGATGACACTGACCTCTGACCCCCACGGTGGCTGGGAGTCTTGGACCGTGAATGAGAGGATGGGTGGTATATATACATAGTGAAACTTTCTCCTTCGTTCTCTTCTTTCTGCAGAGACAGAATCCTGCAGCAGTATTTTCAGCGGCATTCTGAAAAGCTTTCAAACATCTTCCACTTTGACTCCCTTTGGCCGAGGTAGCTTCAACAGCATCGACAGCTTTCACTCTCCAGAGTTCTGCCTCAGACATCTTGATCTCCACTCAACACCGTTGAGAAGCTTGATAGGGTCTGCATCTAATCTCCGGGCTTTGGTAAGTGTTACCTGCTCTTGAACTGTTTGCACGGCGTATATGAGTTAACGTCCTACCAGCATCGATATCCATTCAACGCCCAAGATGTCAGCCAATGACCAAGTTCTCGGCAGTGTGGATGACGGCGAGGCGCAAGAGTAAGTAGAGACTCATCAGGGGATCTGAGCCCTTATTGACTGAGATCCAGGCCAACTCCTACCCAGCCCCTGGACGACGCTGAGGATGTGTCAAGCGAGGAAGGTGATGTTGACGCCGTGGACGGCGATGCTCAGGACAGTGATGCAGCGGGCAGCGCTTCGGGGCGGGTGTAAGTATCAAGTCCTCGCTTCCAACTCGCTCAACACTGACATCCTAAGCAATGACCCAAACGTGCCACCAGCCAACGGCGTATCCACACTCAACACCCTGCCGGTCGAGCTCCTTCGATTCATCACAGCGGACCTCGACCCTATCGCCCATCACAGCCTTAGGCTTTCCCGCAAAAGTCTCCGAGCACACGTGGATGCTCCTCCCCTCATGTCGTATGGGGAATACATCCAGTTTCACAAGCAATTCGAAGCCCACTCACCCCGCAAACTCAAAGAGCTTCTCTGTCCCTTCTGCAACACCTTCAAAAAATCCACACCATCAAAAACAACATTCACAGATGCCCAAGCCGTTCAGAACTATAGCGGCAAACGTACCTGCATCGAATGCGGTATTGCGAATGGGCACTACGACAAGCGCGATGTGGTGATCAAGAAGAAGAAGCTTTTCGTATGCGGAGGGTGCAAGCTTATCTTACCGCATGAGAAGGAGGACAAGGTTGTCGCGGATGTGGTCTTCACGAAAGGTTATCCATACCATGACAGCGGTTGGGGCAGAGGTGCTGAGATCACCTTGGATTCCGGAGGGAAGAGATGGTGTAAGCTGTGTCGCGTCGTGGTTGGTCAGTTGGGAGACAGCGGCGCGGTAAAGGTAAAGCAGGTATATATGCCCTAAGGAGATTGGGATCGAGTTTGGGACTTGGCTGGGGCAGGCACGAGAAGGGAGAATAGCAAGAACAGCGAAGAGGACTCGACGTTGGAGGCGTCGTATCCTTCATCTTTCCGTAAAATTCAAACTTAGCAATGCAAGATATACGTCTCTTTGGTACATTTTGACTTTTTCGCTGCGTCTTGCACGTGAGCTTCCTTACATCTAAGGTCCCCTCGGCTCAGATATGTAGCTGGGACTGCAAGATTGTAACTGAGAAGAGCGCAACGTCGTCCCGCATGTATCGCCAGTGTTTGTTCACAGTCGATTCCGAAAATTGACTTTTTAGTATGCAAGATTTTAGTATGCAAGATTGCTCATCTGTGTATATGTCCGCCGAACCCAGGAACAATTGGATTATTTTGTCATCAAGGGATAACAGCCCTGATATGAGTAGAAATTGGTCGCCCAAAAATTTCAACTCTCTACAATCTGCTTGTTGGATACTCGATCGAATACGGGCAAGAAGCCTACTGAAGACCAAGCCGAAGATGTTTTACATAGTAAAGTTGTTTGAACATTGATTCCATTACCCGGCTTCAACGTACAGGGGAATTACCCTGGTAGATGATCTCTCGTACGTTCAATCTTGAAGCGTGACCCATAGTAATGTTAGCTGGAGGTTTTCTGCTGGAAGACTCCACAGACTCGGTTGACGACGCTTGCAGTTTGGGGCGGTAGCTTTCTTGTTTTGCGCTGAGTCCCGGGTTTATATCCAGCGATGTCGTCGTTTGCGATCAAATCGGTTCGAGTTTGACCGTTTAATGGCGAAGTAATCCTCGTTGACTTTCATCGTGTCAATGTTCTAGGGATTGAAACCGCTTTGAACAGTGCTCAAACAGCCACTCTTCTTCGCCTGGGCCCTGAGACCCTTGTCTCAGCGCTAGCTTCGGCCCAGGCGCTTAAAATCGGGTATTCCCGGATGGAGAAACCCATCTCCTGACACCGAGTTTGGTACCTTCTCTGCTTCTTTCTCGTGCCAGTCACGAGCGTGATTGCATAAATAGTCGACCATTGCCCTTTGATTGCGTAGCGCAGCTGAGGACAGCCAGGAAACATGCTGATGTCTATCTTTCTCGAGCGTCACCCATCATGACAGTCGCGCTGCTACAATTCAGACAATGCCTTTTCCGGATGAGTCGAAATGGTACTCTTCTCCACCGCACCTTTCACGCTTCTTTGCCGCAGGCTATAGTGCGCCCATTCTTGCTCTCTGATATCGGCGAAGGTGAGATTCGGCTCTTTCTCTTGGATGTGCTTTCACTCAGTTGTCTTAGGCATCAAAGAAGTACAGATCATACAATGGTTCGTCGAGCCAGGGGCACGCGTCGAGCAATTTGACAAGATCTGCGAGGTCCAGTCTGATAAAGCTACTACAGAGGTACTCTCAACTACGCAGGTCGAGTGGCAATGGCAGCAACTAACAGCGAGCAGATAACATCCAGGTTTGACGGAGTGATCAAAAAGTTGCACTACGAAGCCGAGGATGTCGCGCAGGTGGGCAAGGTAATAATTTTGTCTTCTCTCCTTTTGGAAATACTGAAGCTGAAGCGGAGAAGCCACTCTGCGACATCGACGTTCAAAGCGACATCTCGCCCGAAGATGAGGCCATCTTGGCCCCTCCAGCTGAGCAAGCAGGATCTCCGTCAGACCCACAGCAGCCGCAGAAAGCTCCAGAGCTGCGGCTTGAGACGCCCGTGGAAGCAAAAGACCAAGCTCCCGTGGAGAAAAGCGCAGCACTCGCCACACCTGCTGTTCGAGGTCTTCTTAAAGAACTAAACGTCAATATAGCAAATGTCACAGGTACCGGCAAAGACGGACGCGTAACCAAAGATGATGTCCACAAGCTTGTAGCAGCTCAAAAAACAGGGACTACCCAATCGATCCAACCACAGAATACGCGAGAATCATCTAATCCAGATCCAGCCCAAGTGGAAAATCCGATTTCGCTCACACCCGTCCAGACCCAAATGTTCAAGACGATGACAAGGTCTCTCAGCATCCCCCATTTCCTCTATGCTGATGAGATTGATGTGACTGCGCTGTCCACACTCCGTCAGCGCTTAAATAACAAGCCATCGAGTGCTCGAAGGCTTTCGTACCTGCATTTTGTAATCAAAGCGGTGTCTTTGGCTTTGGAGGAATTCCCTCTCCTAAACGCTCGAGTTGATACAGGAACTGGAGAGAATACACCGAAGCTTGTGATGCGCGAGAAGCATAACATTGGAGTGGCTATGGACACTCCTCAAGGGCTCCTGGTACCGAACATAAAGGATGTTTCCGCGAGATCGATTTTGGACATTGCGTTAGAAGTCTCCCGGCTCCAAGCGCTCGCGAAGCATGGAAAACTCTCTGTCACCGATCTGACAGGCGGTACCGTCACAGTGAGCAACGTTGGTAGCATAGGCGGCACATATGTGGCTCCAGTCCTTGTCCAAAGCGAGGTTGCTATCTTGGGCATTGGAAAAGCCAGGATAGTTCCAGCATTCGACGACCATGACCGTGTGGTCAAGAAAGAGATTATGAATTTTAGCTGGAGCGCTGATCATCGCGTCGTGGACGGTGCAACAATGGCAAGAATGGCAGAGCGAGTCAGAGTCTTCGTCGAAGAACCAGCGCTGATGATGACGAGGCTCAGATGAAGCCCTGAATACAGCTTTCTGGATCGAGTGCCAGCATCTACAGTCATCTCCAACCGATCCAGATCGTTCTATCACTTCATGCAGCCGCTTCCGATCTGTGGTATCACTGGTCAACACCCTCAGGTAATCAAGAGTAAGGACCAGACCTTCGGATAGAAGACTGCCGTCAATGGGGCGAGTTGCATGATGGCAGCTTGATCGGCTCTCTATTTCGCAAAGAAACTGGGAGAATCAAAACAATCGTTTAGAACTGAAAGCTCAGCAGATGTTGCGAGCTATTCTAACCGTTGACCGGTCTTGTGCTACCTTTTGATACTTTGACCTCTCCTACTGCCACCACTGCTGTCCAACTCTCACCTCGAAGTTCGAATTCCAAGCATCGTCGATCCCGATCTGCAGTCTTACATCTAACAAGTCCCGTGATGCCGACAACCGAAGGTACGGGCCATACAGCATCATCAGATTTAAACCCTGTTTCTAGACCGTGAACGAAGATTCCTCATTGGTCCCTGCAAAGCTGCATGGCGGGGCCATACAGCAGACCAGAGTCAAACCCTGTATTTAGACCCTGAATGGACGCGTTTACCCCTCTATGTGCAAACAGCTAGATAGATACCCCGGTTATGTTATCCCTCCCATGTCATGCCCTGGCCGAGGCCTTCGCCGTGTCATATATACTCCCTACACCGCTCGTGATATCCATGCTATAAACCTCAACATCAGGATCCCTGTAAGAATAACAATCAGCAGCATTGCCTCCACATTCAATCAACACAGCAAACCATGGCAGACGAAATCCACGACTCGACCGCCGCCGGTACAGCCAAGGAGAACGTACCCACCATGTCCAACCCGATGGACAACATTCACGGCAACGTGGAGGATATCTCGAACAAAGCGAGCGGTTACAAGGTAAAGCCTCTCCTCTCCTCTCCTCTCCCCTTCCCCCTTCCGTCCAAGGGTGCCAAAGAGCGAGACCGCCCGATCAGAGCTGATCAGAGCTGCAGGCCGCCATCTCCAACCCCAACACCAAACCCAGCACGAAGGAGAATGCAAAGGAGATGCTCGAGAAATTGGGGGGTGAGGATGCGTTCATGAAGAACAATGGGAAGGGGGAGTAGTTTTGTGGCCGGCACTCTTTTGCCATACCTTCACCGCTTTGCGTGGCTGGGAGATGGCTCGGCATGAGTCGTCAGGGAATGGGAAGACATGAGAGTGATCGTTACCGGGCTTAAGCTGAATCAAATCATTAGCTGTTGAATCATGATCCTGAAAAATCCCATTATGCGTAGCATGATACCAAACTCGGCATCATGGCGCAAAGAATTTTCTCTCGTCACGGCCAAACGTTGCTTCTGCATATTGGGATGCCTCTTTCATCTCTCGTTCCCTCTCAACTTTGCACCCAAGATGGCAGCAACGGGTACGAATACCTGCTTTTTGTGCAGACGCTCCCAACGCCACGCCACGTGCTAAATACAAGCCTCGATTGGGCAGAATAGTCTGACAATACTCATCCGGCCGCTCCGGTGATTTGCTGAGGTTGCGACTGTGCTTGCTGTAATTGTGCGGCGGCGATTTCGGGCGCTTGCCGGTAGAGGACGATTTCCGATTGCTTGAAGTAGCGACGGGCATCTGTGGAGAGGGTTAGTGATGTGAGCATTAGATTGCCGATACCGAGGGTTGAAAGGAAAGGAAAGGAAAGGGGAAAACAGACCTTCGTCAATGAGAACGAGACTCAGGTAGTAGCGGGTGGAGTATTTCTTGTTGACTTCGCGGAATGTGGGAGTGAGGTCAAAACCGCCTAGGAACAGGCGGATAGGGATGGTTTCTCCTGTTGATACCAGGTCAGTGACTGGCATGTCATGTCGGTACCAAGGCTAAAATGTACCTCTTGACGGCGAGCCATCCATGATCTAGGGACGGTCAGCAGCGTCCTTCAGATTACAAACGGCACATCACGAACCTCAAATCTGACCAACGTCTCACTCTCATTATACTGATTCGGCGCAACACCCGTCGTCTCCCTCCGTATAATTGACAGCTCCATATGTTTGATCTTTAACCGCACCAGCAGAAAGTATATCCTCCCCACAATCACATCCTTCAAATGGTATTTGGACTTCGAATACTCGAATTCAATGTGGAGGCAGTCCTCAATCCCCACATCCATCTTGATCGAGCTGTTTGTCTCAGGCGGTATCCGGTAGGAGTACACCCAGATGTCTTTCTCCCGTATTACATCTGCCATTCGCCGCGATACTGTGACCCGCACGAAGTAGCGTAGCTTGACGTTGATACCATTGTAGGATTCATACTGCTTTTCCACGTTCTTGAAGTTGAAGTCGAAGGTTTGCGGATGTTGGAGATCACCTGGGGCAGCGAGTTCTTGGCCCAGGGATAAGAACTCGTAGTGATTGCCTCTGTCAAAGAACATCTCTATGATCCAATCCGTTAGCATTGAATTTGCACCGTGCTGGCCCGTGGAGAGGTACCAATTGTGCCGATAAACTGGACCTTAATGCCCGTATGTTCCAGCCTCTTGCCATCTTTCGGTCTTATCGTTACGCCTCCCTTTACGGACTCGCCATCCATATACAGCGGGGCTTTTTCTCGCCGGCCCTTGTCGAGCTTCATATCGATCATGGTCCTGTCATCGGTGTCCTCGAGGACTATGTCAATGTCGACAGGCGTGGAGAAGAAGTATGACATGATTGCTAGCACAATTGGAGGTCGGTGTTCAGCTGCGAGTTATGGATTATATCAACTGTGGTAGCTGCTTATTGTTGTCATACTCAGAGCAAGCTGCTCTTGTGCTATCGAAGCCTAGCGCGCCAAGCGGAGTGTTCCGCCCGCCAAGGCAGCCCTATACTCGTATATACCCGGTAATACCCGCTACTTGGTAATGCACGGTCTAAAATCCGATATTTGGGGATACCCTCCCGAAGACTTACCCTAGCCTACCCCCGCTCCGTTACACGATACCTTATAGAGCTTAAAGAATTTATATGACTCTGATTTCCAAAATATTGAAATTTTAGGAATCTTAGACTACGTATTATAATTTAATCTTCTAATATTTTTATTACACTGTAATGAAAGGACGAATTACTGAATTTTCGGATTTCAGACCGTGCATTACTAGGTAGCGGGTATTACCAGGAATATACGGGTACGCAGCATCCTGAACGAGTGGACCGCCAAGACATTCTGGCACTTCTCTCAACATATGTCATGGTTGTTTAGACAGCTGACTGTGCAGATCGTCCCCCGGCTTGGTTGATGAATTGTAGTATCAGTTCATCTCATCGACTTCATGGAACGGTGGGACCATCACGCTCCGGATGATGGATTTTCTCCCCAGCCTAGGAAACGACGTTTGATAGGAAAGCACCCTCACGGTTAGAGACCTAAGAGCCTCTTCTACGATTTGCATACTAGACTAGGCGTATGCTAAGGATTCATAGAGAGTTGGACCGGTTCCTTTTCTCAAACGATCAACCCTCCGCTCCCACAGGATTCGTTTCATCCTAGTACATTACCCACATTACTCTGCGAGTAGCATACGGACCATGAAGGGTTTGGTAGGATGGATTATAAGGCTCGGAGCTGAATTACTGAATGCCATGTCGATCCACACTCAAGACCGAGGTTTAAGAAAGCCATATTCCAGATTCATCCACACAATCATTTGAACAAGCGAACGACTTACTAGATAAGGCAAGATTTGGCATGCAGGTCCGAACGCCTTCCCCCTGCCTCCACGTGCGAAGGATCGACGATGAAGTTTTCGGTCTTCATCGCACGATCACATTGGACCTCTTCTACAACGCGACGTTCCTGCCGTCCCGGCCTCGGAGTGTCGGAGGGTCGGAGGGTCGGAGGGACTTTGGGATGGCACAGAATTGTTCTCATTGCCTAACTACAGGAATACCTGCTTTTAGTCAACATTAGCAGTAGTAGAGCCAGTGAAAGCAATTCAGCAGTATTCGAATAATCTCGTATTGTTTCGTAAAGTGGAGACTCGAGGGTAGGTAGCTGAAGAAGAACCCCCACGCTACTGTTGTAGAAGGACCATCTTTTCTTTTTGAGAGTTTGAGAGATAGCAAAGTCAAAGCTCAGACTGGTAGAAAAAAGTTCCGAACGGCGTCAAACACTTGCATGTACCTTAAAAAAATTTCAACGACTGGGCCGCCCAACAGGCCATACATAATACACTATCACTCTATCACCATCAATGTTGGCTGTTTTCGGTTCGACATTCTCATCAAAATCATGGCTAATAATAATGATTGGATGATAGAAAGCCATGCTAAGGCCTGCAGCAGGTTGGGCTTCGCCGTTAATATCCTGCTTAATGATCCTTCCCACTCTACGATGCTGCACCGTCCATGCATGCAGCATAACGGAACATCTTGTTCACAGCGGTCGGAAGTATCACTGGCCGGACCGAATATGTGCATGCAGGTGCGGGAGAGAGAGAGGTGTGATATCATTGATACAGGCATCAAGGGTGGGCTCTCACTGGGCTTCTGGCCCTCTTCCTGGCACCTGCAGCTGCGGTCAGAGTGCGCTGATCTTCTGCTTGCTTATGTCGTCCCAAAAGGTGCACCAACGATCCATGCCTCCGAGCCTCTAAGCCTCCAAGCCTCCAAGCCATCACACGGTCAGACCACTTCAAGTCCAACGTGCTGCAAGCCGTCTGCACTCCGCATTACTCGCTGAGCAGGATTGGGTGGAGGCACGGAGACTTATACTACATCAGGAACCATCTCGTTGGTAAGGCTCAAGCTAACTGGCAAGTGCTAAATTACCCCATATCTCATCGTCCAAGCGGTTCAAGATCTCTACAAAGGAAGCAACAACGTCACTGTGTCAGGCGCACGCTCAGGCCTCTTTGCTTTATGAATATTCCGACCAGACCGACATTCGAGACGAATAACATTTTACTTGCCGGGTCGCGGCTTACCGCTGCCATAATCTTAAGGCAGACAAGGGAACTTGATTTCCCTTCCGACTCCTTCTTTTTCCTTGAGGTACTTTCGGTACTTTCCTTAGTGTGGGGTCCCAGACTCCCAAGCAGTTGGCTTGGATCCACAATTATTTCCTTTAATTTTCTTTTGATTTGTTTCCTACCATTATTCATTAGACTACCTATTCCAATCCTGATCTTGTTTGCAGGAGTGCCAAGTATACATTAATACCCTTCCTCACCCTCACCTGCTACTTATATCCTCCTTCGGCCGCCTTCCCGTGACATGCACCCCGGCATGGAACCGAACATTCTCTCTTGCAAAATACTATCCTCCCATCGCTTTCGCTTCTCCACCACCTCTTCCCGACGCCAAATATCTCCCTTCCCTTATCACTAAAAATACTTTCACCATGACCATGGTCAGTGTCACTGGAGGGCACACCCTTCCCATTCCGCCGTCACCCATGGACTACGCATCCACTGCCTCTGTCAAGCAGATCCATGGCGCCTTGGCCGCCCATCACCACCGCCACATGTGGATCATCACGGGCCCAGCAGGATGTGGCAAGAGCACCGTTGCTCAATACGTTGCCAAGGAATTGTCGATACCATACATCGAAGGAGATGATGTGAGTGGGGCTACACAACCTGATACGAATCCTCATATGGACCCTGCAGCCCAGCTGACGGAATTCGTTGACTAGTACCACTCCGATTCCAACAAGCAAAAAATGTCACAAGGATCCCCCCTCACCGACATTGACCGATGGGATTGGCTCATTACCCTTCGAGAAGCTGCCGTGGCTCGCCTCTCGCCCTCCAAACGCTCAGCAAACAAACGTCATGATGGCGTCGTCGTCACTTGCTCTGCCCTGAAACGCAAATACCGTGACGTGATACGGATCGCCGCCTACAATGACCACGACGTAATGGTGCACTTCATATATTTAAGAGCCGACGCCGACGTGCTTCTGGCACGAGTGACAGGCAGGAAGGGCCACTACATGAAAAGCGCGATGGTTCGGTCACAGATGGAGGCGCTGGAAGAGCCTGATGCTACAGAGCAAGGAAGAGATGTGCTGGAGGTCGATTGTGGCGCCAGTCTTACACAGGTACAGCAAGAAGCTGTCAGAACTGTGAGGGAGGTTCTGGCCGATGACCAATGAGGACGTTGCCAAAAAGGAAGCCGCGTGAGACAGTCGCGTTTGCTACTGTTTGATATGCGCCGCGGAATCCAGTCTCCCATGGAGTAAATGATGTATTTGGAAGCAGGGCAGGTATGAGGAGAAAAGGGCAAAGTCAAAATGGACACCTGAAATGTGACACCCGGGGTCGCATTACAACTGGCAACAGGGAAAAAAGACACGCGACACCTGGGAAAAAGAAAGGTTAACTACATAGTGCTGCATACATTTCTGGCGCTTGGGTTCTGGAGTTTTCGGTGGTGGAGAGGGATCATGTCAAGCAAAAGATTAGGCACACTCGTCATGCGCTTACCGTCTTACGCTCATGCCTCCTGGGAACACGTTGCCCTTCGGTTCCGGCCCATTGTGACCGACACTCGCATATGCAAGTGAGCAATTTCGGATATTTTTGAATGTTCCGGAGCATACCCATGTCGATCTATCGGCGAATTCTCCGCGAAGCAACTAGCAACTAGGTGTGTCTGTGCCTCTCGCATAGGGCTCACCACATAATTTCAGACCGCCGCGTCGTCCATCTCCTTACTTCGTTATGCGCTTCTCGCTGCATCCGTCTAGCTTGCTAAAAGGGGAATGCACTATTCTCTTGGACACCATCTTCTTTCTCTACTTCAGGCCTGTCAGCGGTTCACAAAAAGCACAGTCTTACAGAAATCTCAGAGATACAATGATAAGGATTTCGTTAGTCGAGCAATGACCAATCTGACGGGGAACATGGACATTGAGCTATGATGCCCGTCCTGCAAGGCCGAAGCATGGGACTGCGCTCGAAAAGATCGAATGAGAAGCCTAGCCGTGGAGACAGTCCTAAAATCTCCCAGCAAGCTTCATACTAAGCACGAGCACCTGCGGTTCACCCATCCGTACGATCTACTCCTGACCTCTTGCACTCCCCAACGAGCGAGAACATTTCGCTCTAATGGCAAATCTCGCCAATCAAACTTCCGGGAGTCTCACCTTTGGCCCAATCTGCTCCGGTTAGGGAAAAGCAATACGCTATTAGCCCTCCCAGCCGAGCCAGCCTGCAGCAAGGATGACGACAATCCCTCCAGCACGCCAAGCCGTCCCACAAAGTCACCGTTTGAAGAGCCGGTCCGCTCTCGATTTCACGTCGATTCGGCACACCGATTCGAAACCACGTGTCATTTCATGTTCGACACGGCTCCAGAAAAAGCGTTGGACGAACGCAGAAATTTGCTCATCGACACTGCTGCCGTCGGACTCGTACAGCTTTATGTGCATACTATCTTGTGGTCTGGCGCCGGACCCCTACCAAGTCTGAGACTCCGCTCGTGGGGCGACGGATGGCGGCTCGTGGAGTCAATATGTGTAGATGGGGTCAGGAGTGGGTGGGACGACGGTGATGGGAGGGTGCGTTGCGTCATGGATGGATGTGTACCTGGGAGCAATGACGTGTTTGGGGGAGGGAAACCCTTTTTCCAGAAGCAATGACGTGCTTCGGGGAGGGGGGAAGCCTGGTTTCGCCAACGAGATAGAGTGATGAAGCGTGACGGTCTTCAATAAAGATAGGTAGGGAGTAATTAAACCATTTTCATCACGAACGCCTACGGGCCACGCGAGGATCCTCCGACGGCGTTAGGGTCGCTTACTGTTTCGTTTATAGTTCGTGCACGTGGAGAAGGACATGGCCGCAACGAGGGAACAGTGGTTGGTATCCCATCGAGTCCGTTCTCCTCATCGAAGTGCACGCGGCGGGAACGGAGGGGGAACGGTTGCAACATGCAGCATTGGAACGCATTGGGTAGGTAGAGGGGAGTAAGCATGTGGATATCGAATTGTATACCTGCGCCGCGCTATGTACGTGCACGGATATGAACAGCTCCAAGACTCCAGAATGGAGGCCATCGTGGTAGGGCAATCGAGCGTTCGTTGCTCGGTGAGACCATCACCCCCTTTCGCTGAGCGGATGCGTTGCAACGCCATCCAATCGATCGATCGATCGATGCAACGAATCAGTTCGACCCCTCCTCGACCCAATCCCTCTATCCAACCTCGCATCATGATCGCTCAGTGTACAAAGCCAGTACCCGGTAGCCTGTATTTCTCCCGGTTGGGACCGCGGCCCTCGTTCTAAAAAAGCATGACCCGAGAGCACTAAATCATGGACTCCTCACCTCCTCCACCCTTCCCTCTCCGTTAACATACCTGTCCGGCCCATCCGATTGGCGGATCCCATTCCCGGTCCCGTTTTCCTCGGCCATATCATCCATACTCATCTTTCCTCCGCCACCGTTCTTCATGAAATCAGCGTACAGTCTTCCGCCCTCACTCCCAACTCTTCCCTTTCTTTCATCCCTGATCTGCCCGCTCGCGCTTCTTTCGAATCCTCCTCTTTGACTTTCAAAGGTTCTCCTGGCCCCACCGCCTTCGTCGGTGTCACTGCCAACGTGCGTTTCGCGCTGATAATCCGAGGGTGTGGGAGGTATCTCGTTGTTGTTGTTGTTGAATCTATTGAGCGCGGCTTGGCGGGATGCGAGCGAGCCGGTGACGAATTCATTCTCCACCATCACGACCATCCAGACGCCAACTTGGTCATCACTTCCCAGTAGCGGCGTGCACGAGATATATCTCGTACGTGCACTTTGATCTGGTGGCCCTCCCCTTCTGCTGCTGGGTCTCGAGTCGCCATTTGTCATGTCATTATTCTCCTGGCCATGCGGTAGCCAAGTCACTTTTGCGGTGACAGCAGCGCCGGATTCGAACGCGTCGAGAAGCCCTTCGCGGACATGCGAAGGACCGCCGATGCGGGAAAGGAAAGGGGATTGAAGGAGGCCAGGGATGCGAAGGGCGGGGGAGACGAAGATGATGCGCATGGAGGGGTGTGGGCGGACGAGGAGGTACTGTTCATTCACTGTTAGCTGGCGTGGGGTAGGATGGGGGGAGGTAGGCAAGAGGAGGGAGCATAGCTACGTTTTGATAGACACCGGGCAGCTTTCCGGATGGCCCGATAGAAGAGAGCGCCCACGCGTTCTTGTCCTTTCCTTCTTCTTCTTCATCATCATCGTTGCCCAGAACTCTACGCGTACGCCTCATCCCTGGTTCCTGACGGCTGTGGTTTCCTCTATAGCTGATAGTTGAAGCATTGTCTTGCACCGAGCTCGCGCGGGAGTGATGCTGGAAGACGGACGATTCGTCCAAAGAGAGCATTTGGCCGAACTCGCTGAGCGTTTTGAGATGTCTTTGAGAGATAGTATCGTTGGATTGATCGCTGTCTCGATTTCGGTTTGGCCGATTCTCTGCGAGATAGTGTGCGAAAGAGTCGAGGCCACGGCCATCTTCGATCAATCCGGAGACATCTATTTGGGCGCCGATGAAGTAGCGAACAGAGCCTCGATTGTCGTAGAGAGGCGCTGTGAGAAGGAGGTTCATGAATGGTGTACCATCTCGCCTGTAGTTGAGAAGCGTTTCGCAAGACTCTTGTCCAGATTTGATTGCTGTGCCAATTCGGGCGACGGTTGTTCGGTTTGACTTCGGACCTTGTAAGAAACGGCAATTTCTACCTAAGACATCATCTCGCGAGTACCTTGACGTGCGATAAAACTCTTCGCTGGCATAGACGATGGGGCAGTCCTTTATACTTGGGTCCGCTAAGCAGAAGACTTCTGCCAGACCCCCAACAAGCTCGCGCATGACAGGCATTCCTTGTCCCGTGATTTCTTTGACCATGCTTTCGGTCACCACTTTCGTGAGACAATTCGTAATATATGCCGGTAGAGCTTCATTGATCAAGGACTCGAATGACCTCTTCGACCTCGCCTCGAATCTTGGGTCAATAGATGCCGCGGGGCAAGGACCCGAGGGTTCTCCCGGTGTCGGTCTTAATGTCTCGGCCAAAGCATTCGCATACTCTACGGCCTTCATGGCCTTCTGTGCCTCGAGATAGCGTACGAGTATTGGGGCAGAGTGTGGTCGATAGCGATTGAGGAAGGCAGTAAATCGGAGGAAGAATGATGGATCCTTGAGAATGACGCGCAGATGGTCACCAGAGAAGAGCTGCTCAGAAAGGGTATCAATGTTCTTGACTTTGGAATTTGGAGGAGGCGGTTTGAGGTCGAAGTTCTGGTCACCGGATCCTCTCCTTTCCGGCTTCGGCGCACTTTCTGGGCTACCATTGGATGGTCCTGAGGGGAAAAGTTGGGATGGGTGTACGGAGCGTTCTGCATTCCCATTGACTTGGTTCTGTTCTGGGGAAATACGCTTCGAAGGTGGTAGTGGGAATTCTGTGTCCATTCTTGGCGATAGATTTGCTGAAGGGAGGACGACAGGCTCTTCGTTGCTGAGAGTGTGATTGTGATTTTGCCGTTTCGTGGCAAGGCTGGGGTTGCTTTTCTTGTGCCGCGGTACGAGGGCGTTGCTCTGATTTGGAAGTGGAGTATCGTCGACGAGGCTGTCGTCTTTGGTAAAGTTGGATCGAAAGCTTTTGCTGCGTTTGCTGTCTTTATTATGCTTCAAGCCGTTTCGTATACGTCCCATATCAAGACCGACATCGAATACTCTGCGCGACATGATGGGTAAATTCTTGACGGCAAAGGGACAGATGCGATCAAATATCAGAAGAGAGTCGTAGAAGTCAAAGGCGTCGTCTGAAGGTTGCATTCAGAGAAATCCGAATCGAGAGGCTATTTACGGCATGGAAAGGCAATTCATCTAGACCGCAGCCACAGCTGACGGTGGGGAAATGAGATGGACAGGGAATTGTTCATAAGTCGAATGGTTTGATAGGTCAATGATGATGTGAGCATCTAAGATAGGGCAAGCTTGCGAAGTTGGGTGGTACCTGTATGCAGACACGGGTATGGAAGTTTGGTGCACTTGCTGTCCTCATGTCTTACCTCGGTCGGGAGGACAGGCAAGATGGACTTGGTGGTGTGGTGGATGTGGATGAATGATGACATTGAGAGTATGGAAAGATATGTGATTGGCTTGATACACCATCTGGACGTGTAGTAAATATTGGAAAAATGGAGAGAGTTGGTACAGAATGATAACAATGATGAGATCACGACATGATTTTCGACGCTGGCAATGACCCAGATAAAGATTGGTACTAAGTCGGTGAGATCTAGATTCAGCCTTACAGGCTATAGTCATTCCATAGTCATTCCATACCTTACTTACGACTAAGGTAAACTAGTCGTTGCCAAGCTGAAACCTGAAGACATATTAATATAGTGAAACACGTCGTTTTAAAAAGAGAACAGCAAGTGGCTTCCAAACCTTCTTCGGAGGTGGCTCCTTTCGCCTTCGCAATCTCGGCAATTGCTGCAGATGTAGAGTACAGGGATGTCAAAACCCGCTTGGTCCGTGCAGATTTCGCGTGCATCAAGACCGCTAAGCAATTGTATGCATAAGGTAGGTACTTTATGCATGCCCAGCATCGACCTACTTAATAATGACCTGTTCCTCTCACAACAAAGCAAAGCTGTCGCTCCGTGAATTCGCTGCGGCAAAGCAAGTAGGCAACCGATCTTTTCTTCTGACGACCACCTGCAGAAATCCTAGGATTCAAGTTGTCGAGGTGATCGTATGTTGATGCTCCGAATTGTCATTATGATTACCATACTCCTCTTGAATCTTTGCTTTCAACGCCTGGCGAAAAGCACAGGTGGCAACTGACGTGATTAATATTGCCTTGTCTCATGCTGCCAGTGGGTAGCTCGCATCATCATTGCATCTGTCTCCACACGTCGGCCAACCTGGCACTTACGAATGGATTCTCGGGTGCCTGGTGCAGCATTTCCCCAAAGTCAAGTGTCGTTTGGTTCCATCCGAGGTTGCATGATATCCCTTCTACCAAAGTCACCATTTGAGATTCTCCAATACCCTTCCGACACGAAAACAACCAAAGCCGTCAATCGGCCCCATTATCGAACTTATATCTCTACGTCTTCCCTACAAGACCACCCTGAAGCACACTATTTGGCAAATATATTAACAACACACTCGCCATCTTCGTCGCTACTTGACTGAGGTTCCAATCGCTGGAGCATACATCATCTCCTTTCTCAGGCATCACTTGTCAATCAGTCAATCTTCTTGTCAAGCCATGTCGCAAAGAAGAGTCCTTGCCGGGTACATCAGGGTAACAAGTCGTCGATGAGGCAAACTTGCTAAAGCTTTGGCAGGCCTTTCCAAGGTCATCTCTCTCACAAAGCTGTGCAGGATCTATTTCGCCCATATGGTAAAGTGCTTTACGGTGTAAATCGAGTTCCTTCCTGCATTACTCCATCAGTACCGCCACTGATACACGGTTCAAAAGCAAAGGTACCATCACACGACTGGCATGACTGGCTGCCTTCGTACATGGGGCTATGTTGAATTCGAAACCGAAGCTGAAGCCAAAAATGCTATTCAAGGCCTAAAGAATGGAAGGTAGGAGGTTCCCCCCGTTCGTTATGATGATTAGCCATTGTTCTGAACTCGAGTCCTTCCAGTTTCAGTACCTACGGCAACCATCTCAGAATGAAAATCGTTAAGGCGGTAGGAGCGCTTCCTATGGACGTGGATGACTGGATAGGCGAGCTGGCCGAGGGTTGGGCTTATAAACCCAAAGTTGCCGATGCAAGCGACGAAAGCAAAGGCGTGGAATCACAAAACCCTGCCAAGCTTTATGATCCTGCAGATGTCAATACGGGCGATAAAGGCAAAGCTATAGCATCACCAAGCCCTGCCAAGCTGTATGATCCTGCAGATGTTGATACGAATGAAACAGGCAAAGCTGCAGAGTCACGGAGCCTCGGCGAGACTCATGAAGATCCAGACATTGACACGGGAGACAAGGACCAAACCTTAGAACCATTGACCCTCTTCGCCATTCATCGAGGTACGAGTGTCCACACGCCGGACAAAGACCAACTTGCGGTGGCACCCAAAGAAAGAGCGGCCTGAGTAGAGTCGCTGCAGCATCAAATTCGCATTTCGTACTCATTAGCGAGAGAGAGTCACAAGGGTTTGGTGCCCCAAGAAATGGCAGTCGCACTATCGTCGCAACTCTACGCCTGAATCTCACGATCAAGAGCATTCTTTTGTACATAGTGACCTCTTCCTTCATCTTACGGATTGAACGATTATGACACGGAGCAGCACGAAGCCGGGATGAATGGCAAAAATGCAAGAGTTGCCGTTAGAGGGAAATGGGGATTTGAGCTTGAGTCGGAGAGGAAGGAGAGGACTTTTGATAGCTCTTGGTTATCTTCTGCGAGGGAGACACAGCCTCGATCCCAGCATTACCCACCCAAACCATTGAGCCCAGTATGCCATGACACCGTAATCCATTCCTAAAAGACCCGAGCAAAGCCCAGGCACAAAAGAGATGACCCCGGCCAAGATCCCAAACTTCCACCGAGCCGATACGAACCACTCAACCCATCCACCCACCAAAGCCTGCAAAAAACAAAAAGACGAGCGCTCTCAGCCCTGCCACCTTTCCCCAAATCCTTCTGTGCGGGACTGGCATCTTGGATCTCATTCTCTTCCAAAGCACACCACTCCTACCCCGCCACCGTGGCAGCAGAAAAACACAAAGCGATGAGCCAACAGCACCCACCGATACTACACCCCCTTACCTCACCGCACCCCTCTTTCCCTCCCCAATCCCGCCTCTCCCCTTCCTCCACCGAAACAATCCCAACCGAGAAACAATCTGCAAACAGACGGAAAAGGTAACAAATCGGTAAGCATTAGCGGTGTCATTTGAACTTTTGTGTCAGTCGTTGGTGGCTCGGGTTCGATGTTGGGGACGGGGTGTCAAGATTAGCAAATGTTCCGAATTCGTTCAAGGTAAATGAATCGAGGTACGCAGAGGAGGTAAGAGCTGAAGAGGTAATGGATGTTGCGTTGCGTAGGGACTACGTGGATGAAATATGAACAAGCCAGCGATGAGTCGACTCAATAAGACCGCGAGTATCTTCAAGAGGGAAACAAATCACCTCAATACAATACCGATCTGAGGAACTTGTGTAGTGGACGGACCATTCGTGTTAGGGCCATGACAATGTTAGTACTGTGAACTGACAAGGTACAGCGACTTGACCCGTGCTCACGCCAGAGCGCTGGCCATTCGTCACGGTTGGCACCAGGGTGATCCAATCCGACGCAGTAGGAAAGGGTTCGGTAGACCGGACTTGAATGCATTTGGCTAACCACCACTATCTGAGCAAGGCCGAAGGTGGACACCTCCCCTATGCGAATCAAACGCTCGTTGCCAAATTTCCGGCTCGCCAGCACCTAAACCTCAGCCTGTGTCCACAATTAGCCACCAAATCCAAAAGATCTCCAATAACATAGCGCGGCAAGTGTAAAAGTCCAATTGCCAGCTCGCACCGCCAGAGTAGATTTTCAACATACCTTGACCGCATACTTCCTCTGCGGGAAATGCGTGGACTTTTTCTTTTGCTTCTCCGTCACGATCGTCGCCTCATGCTTGCTCAACCGCCTCCTGATCGCCCGGGTCTTCTTCGGACGTAGGTCGAGAGGGAGGTACTTTTTCTTCGCGTAGAAGATGCGTAGTTGTTGTCGCTGGTTGGAGTTGATGACGGTGAGGACGCGGGCGACGGATTTGCGGAGGTCGTGGCTACATTGCACCGAGGGTTAGATCTGCTTCCATGGAGCCCAAAGGTAAAAGGCGGAGCGGATTGGGCAGTACGCACATCTTGTGAAGCTTGGACGAAGCGCCTCCGGCGATCTTCTGGGTGCGGAGTTGACCTAGCTCTGTCTTGAGGTCCACGAGTTGCTTCTTCAGATCATCCTTGCTCTTGCCCCAGAGCTGGCCGGTGCGGACTTTTGAGGATGACTGCAGGCACCATCAGCGATGCTCAAGGGCGTCTAGATTGAGTCACCTACCATCTTGATGCTTTGTCGCGGTGGTAGAGGTCCTTCAAGATGTCGTTGTTCTCGATCACGAAAAATGTGCGGTTGAAAGTTCTTGGCTTCCTTAGCGCCACATCTTAGCGAGCCTGCAGCGCCAAGACCTGAAGGCATCTCCGAAGTCCATATGTCCGCCAAGACATCTGTCTTTTTGAGTGTCTTCAATGATACCACCATGAAAGCTTTGAAGGCTCCGAACCCGGAAGAAAAAAAAGCACCTCCTTATATTAACACACACAACCTCCAAGCAATATGTCATCCTCAACGGGCAATGGATGGGCTCAGCTTCGTCAACAAACAAGAACCTTAGAGTCTCAGGTACATTGTCCTCTATGCTGTAGAACTCTCCTCCGGGAACTTACAATTTCTAGACAGAAGGGTACTTCCACAAATACTCCCAATTCTCGCAGGCTACCGCCATCCCCCCGAAGCCTACGGAAGATGAGAAACAGACCGAGGCAACCATCCAGGACTTGCTTGAAAAGGTACGCAGTTCAATCTCCACTGCACGACAACCTAGTATGGGCGGGGCTCGAGCTGACATCCGTACCCTACAGCGAGAAGCACTAATCACGCAACTGACCCGCCTCCTGGACTCCGAATCCCCCCTCACCACCTCGGCCCTAAAATCCAACAACCTCACCCGCCACCGTGAAATCCTCCTCGACCACCGGCGCGAACTCGTCCGCTTGAAAGCCAGCATAACCGACGCGCGTCAACGTGCCAATCTGCTCTCGAACGTACGCTCCGACATCTCCGCCTACCGGAATTCGAACCCCGCAGACGCCGAAGCAGACTACATGCTCGATGAGCGGAACAGGATCGATAGGAGTCATACCGTCGCGGACGGGGTGCTGAGCCAGGCGTATGCGATTAACGAGAGTTTTGGCACGCAGAGGGAGACGTTGGCGAGTGTTAATAGGAGGATTGTGGGGGCTGCTAGTCAGGTACCGGGGCTTAATAGTCTGATCGGGAGGATTGGGGCGAAGAAGAGGAGGGATGGGATTATATTAGGGAGTTTCATTGCGTTTTGTTGTCTGTTGCTGTTCTTTTTAATGTGACACCTGGGCAAGAGAGTTTGGGCAGCATGGCGTTTGGTGTCCGACATGAGTGGAGAACGTCTTGTACGAATGGGGTATCTAGCATCCAAAATCCTGATGTAAAACATCAATGTTCTGCTTTCGCACCGACAACTCCCTCGCGTTTCTTCCCACTCTCAGGCCTCCTATTGCTCTCAACCAACCTCCTGGCAACGCCAATCAACCCCTCCCTCTCCCCAGGGTCCGCATCCCCACTCCCAGCCCATCTGATCCTACAATTTCCATCCACCAAATAAACATATCCCACTTTCCCATTCGCCATCCCGATGCTGTCTCTGACATCATCGTCCACTCCTCTCCTTACCACAAAGCTCCTTCCCCACTCCGCCCTACTCTTTCCCTTCTTACTACTCCCCAGGAACAGCCGTATCAACCCAGCCTTCATCCAGTCCTCTTCGACATTGATCCACACCCTCTGCAGCCCTTCCCCCTCCAACTTCTCCACCTCCACCGCCAACGCCGGATTTCGCTTCTCGCCAACAAAAGTGAGGGTCTGCCGCTCCGCCCACGTTCCGCTGAAGACGCTGACGATCGACGTCTTGTCCGTCAATACCGACGTCGTAGATGTAGTCGTGGAGGGTGTGGCGAGTGTGTACCCCATCATGTTCGGGAAATACAGCGCCGAATCCGCTCTGAACAGTTTGGGCGGAGAAAGGAACGTTTTGCCCCGGTGGTGCCGCATGTTCGTCCATTCTCTGAAATACGGCTTTGCGACCTTCTTCGTTCTGGCATTCAACACGCCATCAGCATTTGCGTTACCTTGTGTGACGAAGCCTCGAGGCTGGGACGCAGGGGGGTTGAATACAATGCCTTCCGCCGCTCGAGATGTTTATCGTAGTTGACAAAATCAGCCCTCCGTTCCCGCCATGTGCGGTAGTCTATGCCGCTGTTTTCGCCCGGGATGGGCGGTTTTGGTTGGCCAAGGGGACGGGAGAGGGGGTTGGGGGTGGGATCTCCATCGGAGGGCTGTTTAGGGGGGGGTGTTGTTGGCTTGGGGGTTTGAGGCAGTGTGGATGTGCGGCGGTAGAGCCATTGGAGCGGCGATTGGCAGGAGGGGTAGAGCCATTGGGTGTGGAGGAGAGACCGCGGTCTCGTTAAGAGAAAACGTGGTTGGAGCATTGCAGAAGTGGTAGCATGCGGGAATGTTTTCGCTCGAATGCTAGGGTGACCATACGGAGAGGACATTTTCATAATGAGTCTTTTAGGGCTCGGTCTCTATGGCTCTCTGACTAGGCGATGGGATATGGAATCAAGAAGAGAAGCATTGGTCACAAAAGCATCACCGATTGGAAAGAGCACACTTGCTAGTTATATGAGGAAGCGTGCAGCTTTTTGGGCTCGAACAGCATCACTTCGGTCAGATACTTGCGAGATCGAGTCCATTGATACTGCAAGTACAAGAGAAAAATATATATGAACACGAAAGCATATGCCACCGACCCGAAAATCCTAGACGGCGACGTAACGAGCACTTGGGAGATATTTCTGTTATTCCACACATCTTACATAACGATTCGCTACAATCCTCGCTTTTTTATCCACCTCAGCTCGTTCTCGCTCCAGATCTCGCTCGGCAAGATGTATCCCCAGATCTTCCCCTTCCATCTCGTGCAGCGAGACAATCTTCTCATCAAATGGTCCAGGCGGCAAAGGCTTGTCCATAGGGCTCCACAGTTCATGAAGTGCAAATCTATCGTCTATCATCTCTGATGGCCAAGGCAACGAATCGACCTCCGACGCCTTGCGTTCGTGTAGGACCGGTTTAGAGATACCAGGTCGTGCAGGGTTTAGACGAAGGTACCGACGACGTAGCAAAACGAGCAGTAGAGTCGGGATAATGGCCAGTCCAGTGATCGCTGCAACCACTATGCCCGCAATGACACCTCCAGTAAGACGCTTGGTGCCGGCAGAAGACGTTGAAGTTATATTGGGGATATTGCCGACTGCACCAACGGGGCTTTGATGCGCGCCAAGAAGAGTTTCCAAAGCCAGCTGTGAGAAACCACCCACTGGGGTCTGAATCGCAGCATTACCATTCTCATTGCCTCCTATGACATTCGATATGCTTGGATGAACCTCATAAGGTGCCGCGCCTTCAGAAGGATCGTAACTGGTGGCCCACGTATGGTGGTTCAGCGAAAAGATCCCCAGACCTTGGGCAAACATTGGGGATGTGTCGCAGCCTGTGCCATCCGATGGCAGGACTTGCTCACCGATGGGTTGGATACCACCCGTCACCAGCATCGTGTGGTTACCCAATAGGTTGCAGCTGTGGCGTGAGCGACGATTACTATCTTCGTTCACGCGGATCCACTGGAAGGAAGGTATGGATAGCACGTAAACATTACCGTCTGAACCTCCGAAAGAATTGCCCCAGCCACCGAAGACGTAGATGGAATGGCTGCTTTGATCTGGCGCGCTGACAAGTACTGAACAACCCATGTATCGCCAGGGTGGTACATCTCCTGTCGCCACTTGCTGAAACCAGGTTCCGTTTCCGATATCATAGATAGACACGTTCGCAAGCGGCCATTGAAACGAGGGGTCAGATAAATCGGAATCCTCCAAACCGGACGGTGCTCCAGCGATGTCTGTGAACCCTCCAAACGTAACCAGGACGCCCTGCGAGCCGAGAGACTCGATGAGTGTTAGGTAACCTTCAGCTATAGTGCCATCTCGGTTCATTTGGGATGTCGAAGAATTCATGAAAGTAGCAGATCCCTCGTTGAAGGTTACGAGGCCTTCGATCATGTATGGCGTAGAATTGGTTTCGGCATAGAAGCTTGGATTACTCAAAGGAGTAATGGCACCACCTAGATAGTAACCTACTGAGGTTGTTGAGCTCTGCGCAGACATTCCGATAAGTACACGCTGAATAGGATCGCCCCCCGGATTCATTTGGGTCCATTGCCTTTTGCCTACATTGTATTGATATATGGCGTTTGGTGGAGGTATTCCAGGTGCTCCCGGTGCCACGCTGATTGCGCCGCCAAAGAGATACAGGCTAATATTGTCTGAGAACATACTTCCGTCGTTGAGAGTGGGAGCGCTGGAGGCAAAAGTGGTGCCATTCTTGAGTATCTGTTCCCATATGGAAGTGTCTGCGTTGCTGAAGGACTTCGACAGATCGATCGTGTCTATGGTGGTTGGGATTGAAATTGAAACATTGCCATTCGTTACCTGGCCACGTCAGCACAAAGCATGATGTACCAGGCCAAAGCCGCAGTTCAGGTCTTCAAACCGTTCGCAATTCTCCTCCATCGACATATAGTTTGTCGTTGACCACAATTGAGGAATGATACAGTCTATTACAAAAAGCACCGTTGCTTTGGGTGACAGCCAGCGTCGCCAGCAAAGAGAGCAAAGAAGTAAAGAGAATTGCATGGCTGGCATGCATGGTGGCGGCGGACAACGACGCATCGGATGTTGAGACAGGACGGACAACATTTACTATTAAAGAGATCGAGCAGCGAGAGCCTTACTCGACGGACTACCTTATCCGGCCGCATATTGCAGCTTTTCCTGCCAGGATACAAGATCCGAAGATGGTGTGGGGCTTTCTACATCATCAATGTTTGAAGAGACCATGCGGAGCCGAACTGACGTATCGGAAGATAAACATGAAACATGAGCCAAGGACCAAACACGTTAAAAACCGGGACAGCAGGTGTCAGCGCATAAATTCTTCGCGCTTCAACATCGTACCGACCAGATGCTCCCACATTCATGGTATACTTGAACCGCTTGAGCGAGCAAGATGATAGCTCATAGTGACCAACAAAGGACGAACCATCGTCTTCTGTCCTAGACTACGATCTCTCGCGCTTGTAGGCCGATTCCTGTTATTGAAAGTTTCGATCCAGAATACTTGGTTGTGTCTCATCGACCGCTTGGGATCATTGTGTTGCAAGAATTGTGGAGGTGCTTAAAGTCACATGTTTTCGCGTGTTTTTCCCCCAAACTACCCGGCGCTTGCTCCACAACTTCACCGCTGCTCTTCAGGCCGTGGTCAGGTATTAACACTACGCTCGATTCACATATGGATTACGATAGTAGGCTGCAAGCGTGTCAAAAATGGAGAAGGAAACGAAAGAAGCCTTCTTCGACGAGCTTTATCAACTCGACAACGAGGACTCCGGCGAAGAGGACCAAGGCAATGCTAGTGTGATACTTCCACTCCCTAGGTCAGATGTCTCGGCAAGGAACCCGAGTAACCAAATCATTCATTCCTCGCGTTCAGAGCAATCACTCTTACGCACCGTCTCAGCACCTTTACCCCAGCTGTCGGCCTCGAGTCCTTGTCAAGCTAACGTGGTCGAGAGAAGCTCGTTTTCTCCCATGCCGTCTTCAAAGCCTTCAGAGCAAGTCATTATTGATACACCCATCATGGCGAAGAGAACCGCAAGTATGACTGCTCGGAAGGAGGCATCGAAAACCATCGGGAAAAGAAAGCGAGGCCAATCTCTAGAGCTGAAGAACGAATCTCAACAGATATTCAACGGTCTTGCCTTCTGTGAGCCTCGTGGGTATGAAGTCTGCACTTTAGTGGCCACTAATCGCATCTAGATTTTATACCAAACAACGACACGTCGATTCCTCGTAAGCTTCGGATTCGGAAGGCGATGGAGTGGGGAGCGCTCTGGATCAGGGAGTGGCGAGACGGCGTCACCCATGTTATCGTCGACAAGGATTTGTGTTACGACGATGTGTTAAAAACCCTCAAAATAAAATCACTGCCAGTAAGAACCCTAATGTCAGGGTTATCAGACTGTCCCGCTGATCAAGCAGTCCGATATCAAGCTTGTCAACGATAGGTACCCAGCTGATTGCATTATGTACCGTTCCGTCGTGAATGAGATCCAACCTTTGTACCGGGTCGCGGGTCACGATGATGCAGTGATGGTACAGCAGCCACCAACGTCAGCATTATCCTCCGAAACATCCCTACAGCTAAGGGCAGAAAAACAGGAGCGTCTACCGCCACCACAGACACCTTCGCGAACCGAAGGTAGTGAGCTGACTTCCTCGGGTCGTGTGTCCGTCGATGCCGATTTCGCGGAGTCGTCATCCCCTCAAATGATTACGATGCCCTCACATGCGTGCCCTCACAATGACTTAGATAAAGCCATCGCGGAGGCTCAGGCAACTAAAGACCTCGTGAGCACCGGCAGTCTTAAACACGCAGAATATGCACTGACCGTCTTGTAGCCCCTCGACATGGATGAAGACGAGTATCCTGAAGAAAGTGCAATTCTCGATGATTCGGAGAACGAGCATAGCAAAGAGGAGAAACAGCGCAAGACAAAGTCAAAGAAAGGATCATTCAATAAGTCGTGGCAGGAGAGTTTCAGCTGCATGTCGAAACACGATGGGGTTGGAACTTCAGCAAATCCAAACGCCAGAACCATCGAGGTTTTACAGCAGATGGCCGACTACTACGAACGTGACCAGGATCACTGGAGGCTTACTGCCTACCGCCGAGCCATTGCTGCTCTCCGAAAGCAAGCACGGAAGATCACGACGGAGGAACAGGCCTTTGCACTCCCCTTTATTGGACAAAGACTGGCCTCTAAGATCGAAGAGATTGTCTGGACTAACAAACTCCGACGTCTTGACAACACGAGTCTCGATCCAAACGCTGAAGTCCTGCAGCTATTTATGGGCATCTATGGTGTTGGGCTCAAGCAAGCAACTAAATGGATTGACCAAGGCCACAAATCTATACCGGAGCTTCTTGAGAAAGCTCACCTGACCAAGAATCAGAAGATAGGTATTGCTCACTATGAAGACTTCAAGACCCGGATACCGCGCGCAGAAGCGGACCGGCATGATCAGTACGTTCGAGAGATTTGCAGTAAGATCGATAATACTGTCCAGTTCACGATAGGTGGATCGTACCGTCGTGGAGCTGCGGACTCCGGGGATGTCGATTTCATTGTCACGAAGCCAGATGCCACCATCAAAAACCTCCGCACCATAATACTTGACAGGGTTATCCCAAAGCTTTTCGACAAAGGCTATCTCAAAGTCGGACTCGCTACCACGGACAAGGTCGACGGTAGCAAATGGCACGGGGCTGCAGCTCTGCCAGGCACCACCATTTGGCGGCGAATCGACTTCCTGCTGGTGCCGTGGGATGAGATTGGTGCTGCCTTGATCTACTTTACTGGCAATGATATCTTCAACAGGAGCATACGGCTACTGGCAAGCAAGAAGGGCATGCGTCTCAATCAACGTGGGCTGTGGAAGGATGTCGTTCGAGGCTGGAATAGAGAGAGGATTACTCAAGGTACTCTGGTCGAGGGCAAGGACGAAAAGAAGATCTTTGAGTTACTAGGTGTACCGTGGAGGCCTCCCCAGCACAGGATGTGTTGAACTTGCATTATGCGAGACTCCAGTCTGTGTAACTTAGCTGACATGCAGTCATGACTATCCACGATTAATGTTTATTGTGGTGAACATCTTTGAGCCTATGTCTATGCTAATGAGTGACTGAACAGGATATGAGACTTCTTTCCCTGATTGTAATGACTGACGATATGAAGGAAACACAGTCTCGCACGATATGTCCATCCATTGTTTCCACTGCGTATAGCACACTAAGGGAATTCGTTGATCTTAGGGGATTTGTTGGTCTCAGGGGATTCATTGATCTCAGGGGATTTCTTTGATCTTGCCGAAGTCTAGCGTCCGTCGATGGTTCTTTTCATCAATCATCTGCAATGCTACAATCATCGCCAGTCAGCTCTGCCGACATCTGTTTCCTGAGGAAACTTACTGTAACTGCCCGACTCCTCCCGGTGGATACCCTCCAGGCGTTCTTTCTTGACTACCATGCCACGGAAGTGGATATTTGGTTCCCTTGGATTTATTAACAAGCGTGTACCCAGGCGTGTGCTATCAACAGGTGAACGGCCATTTACATGTCCAATACTGTCCGCAGGATCCTGAAGCTCTGCGATATTACGGATTCAAGGTCATTTGGCTGCTCGTATGTGTAGACGCAAAAGGCGGTTTTGCCATCCTCAAACGCTGGCTAAGGAATAGAGTCAGCATTGTATCCGAGTGGGAAAGCAATTGTGTGCACACATCTGGTGTGGATTCTCCCCAACGATACATGTAATCTTCCAAGGGTTGTGTGCTCGCGTCGGCTGGTTCCCATCTGTTCTCAGTTGTCAGTCATACCATTTTCTGTCTGAGGGTCTGTTGAGGGGGCTTCGTACCCAAGGACTACTTGAACTTCGGGATACTTTGACATTTCTCGCGGAGGTTGCCCACTGAGGCCGTACAAGATTGGGAGAGTTGTGGTGAGGTTGAGGTGTTATGATCGGGAAAGATAATACGAAAGAGGGAGTTGGGAGCTCTGAGATGAATGTCTTCCATACCGCCTGGAGTGTCAGAAACTTCGGGAACGCTATCTGAAACGGATGTCCAATCACTATTTCTCAAAGGGGTCATGGTCCTGAGCCGGGCAGTCTGAGGTCACGACCTATCGTTTTGCCCGAAACTTACGGCAAACAGGCACGGCCATGACACTACTTGAGACAGGCTCTGCCGCCACCTGGCCAAGTCCTGAGGCTGACAGCCGTCCTTCTTGTGCCAGGAGGGATTCGTTGGAGCTGGTCAAATCGCCCAGTGCTGGCTCGGGCTGTATGCCTTTCCCGAAACTTACGATTGACAGCAATCCATTCGATACCAGCCGCAGCTCGCCCCATGAAGCCACCAAAGCCGCGGGCCGCTTTATGTGTACGCCCAAGTTTCCACAATGGAGGATGCGTCAGCGCCGGCACACGGAAAGGGAAGGGGCAAGGTGGCCGGCGGTTAGCTGCTTCTGGGCCTGTTTTTGGATACGTATGGTGAGACACAAAGGCAGTCAATGCGGCGAGGTAATTGATCGTGGTGTGAAAGGAAAATCGTGTAGTGGAGCTTTTGGTACCTGAGCTGGTTTCTGCACAGGCTGAGGTACACGGAAGTCCGGAACAACTGCCTCCTCTGAAACAAGCACATCTTACGAATTACCTCTGCATCGAAGATTCATCCCGGCTTGCCCCGGCTTCAGATCTGGCATGTCGCCTTGTTTGAATAGTTTCAAGCGCATGATGCCTCCTTCTCGACGCCGCATCTCTTCCTCAGCCTTGGCCTGGGTACTTTCCTCGCACATATAAAGGTCCAAATTGCTGCTCCCATCTTCTCACTCTTCTCCATACCCCTCATCCTCACCAAACACTTCACTCGCTACGATGTTGAAATGCTTGAAATTCGGCATAGCTACCGTCGTTATGACCATCATCTTGCGGATTGTCGACTACATCTTGGACGACCTTTTCGCAAAAGCACTCTAGCTCGCCATTCGCTTCCTCGGGCATGTTCTCCCACTCTCGGCGCCAACCTCCAGTAAGGGTAGTCGGGTAAGATAGCAGTGAATCGTGCAAAGATGGAAGACTCGTGGCTGACTTGGCGCTAGGAAACACACCCCTCACTGCCTCAGAGGGCGACGTTCGCGGAGAAGCCGTGCCAGAATTGTAAGTTGAGGGTGTGTCCAAGCTGGAAATATTTGCTCGAAACTGATTTACCAAGACGATTCCAATGGGGCACGAACGTGACTCCTCTCGTTTCGGAATCCCAGTGATCGCAGGGGTCAAGATGGAGTCTGGAAGGGCAAGGGGAAAGTGGTTGAGTTGATTGCGTGCATTTTCGATGCGCGTAGGAGTCACTTCTGAAAAGGATCAGCGGAAGACTGAAAGAAACAGCGCAAGCCTAAAGGGTTTTGTAGGATTTGTTGGAGAAAGCCGAAAGAGCACAGTGGAACTCGAATGCCGGATAAGTTTCTAGAATTGCTATCTCCTCCTTTTCTACTCGTTCTACTTTTTGCCAAAGAAAGAAGGAAAAAAAGAAAAACAGAAACGATAACGAAATCCCCCGAGACACTCATCCAACTGACATCGAATCTCCTTCCCTTTCTACTGCGGGATCTTGGCCCTGGCTAATGGCAGTTCTTCTTATGCTGGTCCAACTTGTCCTGGCGATAGCTGCCTCTGTAGCTGCACTCCGCGACATCACATTGAAACTCGAACACGCCACTATGCTTCTTGGCGTGACGTGCCATGTCAGCTTGTCGTGTGAACGTTTTGTCGCATCCAGTACAAGCCCAGCGAGGACGACCATTGGGTCCGACAACCGGGCCGGGAGTGGAAGGCGGGAGGGTGCTGCTCATGGTAGGTGTCGTATCGGAGGACTGAGCACCAAAGCCAGCGTCGTATGTGCCAAACTTGTCGCTGCCATCGACCAGCCCGATGACGGTGGCGTTGTTGGACGGGTAGAAACTGGCGTTGATGTTACCAGTAGGATAGGCGCCATCACCAAATTGAAGAGGAACAGCAGCACGGGCGCTCTGAACGGAGGCGCCAGGGGCAGTGACATTGCCGACAGCGTGACCAAGGTAGTCGTTGCCATTGTGCCCGAGGTTACTGGGAGCGTAGATACCGCCATTGATGTTGTTGGCATATGGAATAACCGTAGCATTCTGAAGGGCACGACTGCTGAAGCTAGGAGCAGCAATGTTGTCGTATGGAGAGAATCCTGCTTCGACATTGTATCCGACGTTACTGGGAGCGTAGATACCGCCATTGATGTTATTGGCATATGGAATAACCGTAGCATTCTGAAGGGCACCACTGCTGAAGCTAGGAGCAGCAATGTTGTCGTATGGAGAGAAGCCTGCTTCGACATTGTATCCATCGTTACTGGGAGCGTAGATACCGTCATTGATGTTATTGGCATATGGATTAACCGTAGCATTCTGAAAGGCACGACTGCTGAAGCTAGGAGCAGCAAAGCTGTCGTATGGGGAGAAGCCAGCTTCGACATGATTGATACCCACACCGGGACCGCTGTAGGTGTTGTCGCTATACGCTACGCCACGAGCAGCGATGGCGTGGAGAGAGTTGAGGCCATCGTGGGTTTCGTTAGCAGAGAAGGCGAAGCCAGGATCCTGTCCGGCTCGGGCGGCGTGGTCATACGTTCCCAAAGAGTGGACAGCGTGGTTGCCGTGACCGTGGACTGCATTGGCAGCAGTGAGGTTGCCAGCACAGTAGTGACGGTCATTGCGGTGGTTCGCATCGTTCTTAGACTCGCTGCTTAAGCGAGAATTAGCCCTTTTTTTTTTAACTTACCCAACTCCATGCAAATCATATGCATGGTGTTGAGGAGCGTCTCCAGGATAGGCTGCGCCCTTCTGCATGGCTGAAACAAGTCCCGCTGCCGTGCAGGAAGAATAGCGGTAATTCGTGGGAAGGGGCGGCCAATGAGGCTTCTGAGATCTGGCAGCCTTGAGGAAAAGGGGCCGAGTGCATGAAAATGATGTGTAAAAAATTCGAAAGGAGACGGGGGGAAGAGGCATCTTATAGACATGGCATCGAAGAGGGGCGCCCTGCCTTCGGAAGAAGAACATCTAACGGGAGATCTGTGTATCAGTTGTGAAAAAATGAGGCTAGATGAGCAACCTAGGCACTAGATTGGATAAGTGTAAAGTTGTTTACATTATCCTGCATGCTCACACGCTATTCCACCTGGTGTCGACAAATGCAATATCCTTGCTCTTCGCATGAACGTCCTGATATTCCTGAGAATGATGGAACACCCTCCCCCAACCACACACTCCAAACCACCCTTCTTACGGCGGGCTCGCCAATGGCAGTCCCTCTTGTGCTGCTCCAACTTATCCTGGCAGTAGCTGCGAGGATACGCGCAACCTGTCACATTGCACTGATACTGGAGCACACCACTGTGCTTCTCGGCCAGACGTTGCACGTCTGATGGTCGTCCGAACGTCTTGCCGCACCTGTCGCAGGCCCAGCGAAATCATCCATGGTGATCCACGCCGGCGGGGCGAGGGCGGCCCTGGAGGTCCACCCTGGAGCCAGAGGTGATTGATGGGGAGGGAGTGTTGTCAACAGCAGGGGTCAGGCCTGAGGCCTGGGAGCCAAAGCCATAATCCCGCATGCCGTGATTGCCGCCGTCGTAGGCAACGCCAGTATTACTGAGGTGATTGGAAGGTAAAAGGCCGTCAAGAACGTTGGCGGCATTGGGATCGAACTTGATGCTATTGTTCGCAAGGCGAAATGAACTGGGAGTAGCCATGCTGTTGACAGATTAGAGCCCGTGGTCGACCATGCCATCATAGGGTGCAAGTCCGGAAAGATTGCCTTGATCGTGAAATGCATTCGAAGGACTGATGCTGTCAACAAGATAGAGCCCATTTGACAGCATAGGGAGCAAGCCCATCGTAATTGCCTTGATCGTAGACTGCATTAGAAGGACTGATGTTGTCGACAGGATAGAACCCTTGGTCGACATTGCCAGCGTAGGGAGCGGGCCCAGCATAATTGCCCTGATTACAGACTGCGAAGGGAGTAAAGATGTTGTCAACACGACGAAGGCTATTGTTGACATTGCCAGCATGGTTTGCAAGTCCAGTGGAGTTGCCCTAATCGTAGACTGCGCCTGTAGCACCGATGTCGTAGACGGGGTAGAGTCCGCTGTAGGTACCACCTTCACTGGTATAGTTCCCTTGACCATAATCTCCAATGGAAACGGTGAGACCACCCAAGGGGCTCAAGTCACGGTTGAAAGCATCATTGGCAGTGTTGTTGCATCCGTCATAGACTATGTTGGGAGCAGTGGTGGTGCCGAAAGGGTTCAAAATCTCGTTGACAGGGTTACCGCCATACCCAGTATTTTGAACAGCGTTGTTGCCATGATCGTAGTCTACATTAGGGCCAACGACGTCGTTGAGGGGGTAGCAGGGTCCATTATCATAGACGGCATTGGGGCTACCGAAGCCAGGGACCGCGTTCTGCAGTGTTCGGTTACCTTTGACATAGCCTGCACTTGGAGCTGCAAGGCTGTCAATAGAGTCCAGAGCAGGTTGAGGACCATTGCCAACGTAGGTAGCGTATCGACTGAAGCCTGTGTTGGCCTGGTAGTCCTCCAGCGCCAGGAGTACCACCAACGTCGAGCGTCTGGACGCCAAAATTCCCTTCATTGATAGCTGTATAATTATGAAAGGGGCAAGCAATATAGTCTTGCTGGTAGGAAGCGCTAGGAGCCGCGAGGCCGTCGAAGGGACGAAGCGCGCTGGTAGTGCATAATTCTTTTCATCAATTTGACTTTTCTTTTACTTACCTGACCTCAGCTGCAGAATCCTGCATGCGCTGAACTTTTTTAGGCAAGCGTCCGTCCATCTCTGCAGAAGGGCGTCTGGGTGTGGTAGCCTTGCAGCTGAAGGGCGAGAAGGATCCGAAGAAGGGCGGCCAACGAGGAAATCAGAAAATAGGAGAAATGTCGAGGGTATAGGCAAAAGGTCGAGAAATTGGACGGGGGAACCACAGCATCTTCTGCTCTTTGTGCGAGAAGGAAAGGGGCACTGGCGCGAATTGACGCAGTCAAAGAGAATCGAGTACGCAAGGCTGTATTGGTATTGGTATTGGTATTGATAACTGGATGTGGGTTGTCGCAGCTGTGCACTAAATCTTTCATGTTCGCAGGTTCTGCCATCAAAAGTATCGACAAATGACCTTTCTTTGCTCTTCGTATTACCATCATGAAAGTCCTCGTTATGCACAATCACCTTTCCAATGGCGAAATTACAGAGCAGCAGCCACTCCCAATAACCCAACCACACCAGCCAATCTAGCAGCAACAGCTCCAGTAGGACGTGCAGCACCGCCCTTCGAACTGCTCGCGGTCCCAGCCTGAGCTGATGCCGTGTTACCCTCTGTAGCACCCGCCGACGTCGCATCCACAGCTGCCACATAAGCAGCCGAAGCACTAGAAACACTGGCCACACTCTGTGCCGAATTCTGCGTCGTCGGACTCGCACCGCCACTAGACATGCCACTCCCCGTAGCCGCAACAGTGCCATTGGCCACATCAGCTGTCACACTCTTGATCGCGGCCCCAGCACCCGCCAATCCTCCAAACCCGGAATATGTATGCAGATAGCTGCGGACGCTTGTGGGTAATGAGTTGAACCATGCGGGACTGTTGCCGGCTGAGAAAGCGCTTTCGAAGGAGCTGGCATAGGAGGGGTCGTTGACGATAGAGGAAACGAAGCCGGAGGGAGCGGCGGTGAGGAGGACGTTGAGGACAGAGGACGTGGGGAGGGCAGAGGCGAGAGAGTTGGCGAGGGGTCCGAGTTGGAGGAGGACGGCGGGGTCGGTGGGGAGGGCTGTTACGCCTGCTAGAGACGCGCTGCGTGGGAGGTGAGTTGTGAAAGGGCAATTGAGGTGACAGAAGGACTTACAGTTCTAGCAATTGCGAGATATCAGCCTGGCGCTTGTATACCTCCACTATATGACGTTCTACAATGAATTCGGGAGCGGGAGCTGCTATCGAGGAAGACATGAGCGCGAAAATAGCGAGAGTTGATTTGAACATTGTGGGCGAATAGCTGGAATTGTTAAGGCGCAAGAACAATAATGGGTATCTACAAATATAAAAGTGAGCGTATATAGACGAACAAAAAGAGAGACACGGAAAATGAGACGCGAGTGGTGGGTTAAGAACAACAGCTGGGGGCAGGAAATGATGACTCGCTTTCCAAGATTCGGTGATCGACATACCCGCTTTCCTTGGCAGAGCACAGCCACATCTATTGCCGATCCTTCGGACCGTGTGGCGTTCATTGATGGTCGAGACAGTTGAGATGGCCTGGAATTTTCAAGCAAATCAATTGCTCTGTCCATCGATCAGCGATAGCGCGAAATGTCTCATGTTCGAATTAGCGACAACGGGGGGTGGGAGTCCCCCTCCGATGTTTTGGTTCTGCGCCGGAGATATCTCGGCAGATGGATGACGTACATGTGCATGGCTGACGTCAATGCTCACCGTTGGTTACATTGAGTTTCTACTCGTACATTTAATCAGTTTGCATCGTGACTTGAAGACTACTTACTCATCCCCGCCACAGTATACACAAAAGTATTAATGTTTGTTCGAACATCCAAGATTGCATCTTCAAGACTTACACAACTCTCGACCCATTGCTCATCAAACCAGTTCTCTCGCAAAGCAAGCACAATGGCAAGCCTCCACACCAAACAGAAGCTCAACACAGGCGCTGAAATCCGTACGATTCCTCCCAATCTCACTCTTCAATGGGCCCCTACTAAACACAATCGCAGCGGCCGTTGGCTTCGGAACCTGGCAAGATGCTGGCGCCCAAGAAGACGCCGTCACCGAAGCCCTGAAAGCAGGCTATCGACACATTGACACAGCTCGTATCTACGGCACCGAGCCCGCCGTCGGTGCTGCCATCAAAAAATCTGGTATCCCTCGCTCCGAGATCTTCATCACGACTAAGCTGTGGAACAACAGCCACCACCCTGACGATGTGGAGCCCGCCCTTGATGCTTCCCTCAAAGACCTGGGCACAGACTACCTAGATCTCTACCTCATGCACTGGCCTTCTGTACGTATTTTTTGGAGTTCATATTTCCTCTTCTGGACCAGATCTTGAGCCTTGAGACAGGTCTTGAGAATGTCTACTTTGTAGACATTTTCCAAGGCTCAACATACCCTCTCGGATAGGTAATGCTGACTCCGAAACTATAATGTAGCCCTTCGCCCGAGGCGATACCCTCATGCCCAAGAAAAACGACAAGATTGAAACAGGCGACACGGACTACGTTGACACATGGAACGCTATGGAGAAAACTCTCAAGAGTGGCAAGACAAAGGCAATCGGCATCTCCAACTTCAGCAAAGCAGAGCTCGAGCGCCTTCTCAAAGAAACCACCGTCGTCCCCGCGGCGCACCAAATCGAATGCCACCCCTGGCTGCAACAGCAATCATTCGCCGCATTCCACAAGAGCAAAGGCATCCACATACAACAATATTCGCCGTTTGGCAATCAAAACGCTATCTACAGCTCCGGCAAGGACATGGGAAAGCTGATCGACGACCCAACTATTACCGAGATTGGCAAGAAGTACGGCAAGAATGGCGCGCAGGTTGCTTTGGCGTGGGGGATCGCCCACGGACACAGTGTGTTGCCGAAGAGCAAGACGCCCGAGAGGATTCGAAGCAATCTGGCGGGGGATTTCAAGCTGGAGAAGGAGGATTTGGATAAGCTCAACACGATCGATAAGAAGCTTCGTTTCAATGACCCGTCGGGGAATTTCGGCTGGAACTTCTACACCGATCTGGACGGGAAGAATTGAGAGACCTAGGAAGCGTGAGATAGCGGATGATTTCCACCAAGCATGTACATAACTTCTTACCCTACAAGACTTGCAAGTAGCATAGCAAGGGCAACTTAGCCCAACGATTGACACATAGCAATGACGGCAATGAAGAACCGAAGAACGCCCCAAGACACTTTGACACAGGCATTGTTCCACCATTCCACAGGACTCTCCAGTCCCAAGCTTATCATACCCACCTTACCCTGCCTCCCTCAGCTCTTGCCCCTCAAACTCTAACCCCCCTCCCACGAATCCGACCGATCGGTCAGAAACCCGCCTATCCAAAGCCCAAAACCAACCTTCATATCCCCCCTCTCGATCAGACACCCGTCCCCCTCTCGAGCATCAACGATTCCGCTTCGATTGTGCGGAAAACGCAGTAGCGAGTGGATCAACAAGCGCACCCACCTCCGATAGAAAGGTCTTGTTTCTCTGCAGCCAGTCAAGGTTGGATGTGCGACAGGGGAGTGGAAGATCAGTTATGGATATGCACGTGTTGAGGTTATGTGTGGTAATAAATGTCTTGGGGGGAAAGATCTAGCATCGAAGCGAATATTAGATAGCTACGGTAAGCTCAAAGCGCAAGCAAACGCAAGTTCGCAGAGCCAGACCCATCAACAGTCACACTCTCTCAAATTGGTATATCGATAACCGCTCGCATTGAATTCATAGCGCCATGCTGTATGCTGGATGGAAAAAACGATAGTGGTATATGAAAAGTTTCCCTCCCAGACGCCTCTGCCGCCGTGAACAAAGCCACCCAACTCGCCTCGCCAATGCAATAAGGGGAAACGTATTCTGAAAGAATCGAAATCCAAGGGAACGCACAGGGTAGCAATATGTGCCGACTTGGGGGTATGATGTAATCCAAGGGACTGTCCTTGAGATAGCGAAAGTGCCAGACCCGGGGAGATGAGGTGATCCAGGGGAATGCCGCCGCGGAAGCAAGGGTGCTAGGGTTGCAAAACAACTTGTTGATGTGACACAATTTGCTCAGTTCATCTCCATCCCGTACTCGTCTTCTTCCTTGAAGGACGGGTTCCAGTATTGTTGGTGGCCGTGGTCGGCACCGCCAGACTGCTGACCAGGGCTTAGGCTCTGAGGACTCAGGGTGCCCATAGCGGCTGGATCAAGAGGGTCACCAGCTGAGTTGGTGTGTTGTGGCACTCTCAGCCCACTACCGGCCGTGCGCGTGTATGAGAATGTGTTTGGGTCGTTTTCCTGCATAGCGTTCAGAAGCTCGGTGCGCATGCGCCTCTCGTCGTCCGACTGAGAAAAAGGAAACTGGCCTCCAAGTTGTGCGATCAGGTCCGCGAGCTCCTGCTCTTGCTGCATCTTGACATGCAGTGCCCACATGAGATCGCGAGTCCAGCTAACGGCACCGTTGAGAATGTCGCCTTTGTTAGGACCTTTATCCTTCTCTTCTGGTGGAATGCCCATAGTTATGCTGCCCCCACCCGTGGCACGACGACCACCTCCTGCAAGCAAAGATGTTGCTTGCGGAGGGCTTCGGCCGGTAGCAGTAAGGGTGGGCGAGAGAGGAGAATTGTTCATGATGTGTTTGCGGACCTTCTCATCCTCGAGACGATGCATGGGAACTAGGTGAGAAAGCTCCTGGATCTTCTCGTTGATGTTGTCACGGCGGCGACGCTCCACCATGTTGTGAGATTCACGACGTCGACGACGCTTGGCTTCTTGGCTCTGATAAGCCGGGGCTGGGTGATGGCCATTCTCAACCTTCGCAGGTAGTGAGGCATGCTTGCCAGATTTCAAGACCTCGGAGATCTGAGCGTGGCTCGCAGGATGACTTGGGGAAGACATTGGTGAATCAAGGTTGTACGATTGGATGCTGCCAGGTGTGCTATCATACTGGCCTGAAAGACTCTTCCGATTGTAGCTCAGGGGCTGCGCTGGCAGGCTTCCAGACTCAGGGGTACCCAAGTGTATGTGGTCCAGGTGGTCCCCGCCCGGGGTTTTGGGCGTCATTGGGCTTCTTGAGTCTGATGCTTGTCGATTCATGGGCTGGCTCATGTAAGACCCAGACTGACCGTGGTTGAAATTGTTGGTACTGACGGCGTTCGGACGCATGTGTGACTGCATCTGCGCGAACTGAGCATAGTTGAAGTTATCATGTGTGAATGGGCTATGGATTGGGCCACCGTCAGGCGTATTGGAGTACATCTGGTTCATCTGGCTGTGACCGTTCGTGTTTATGGATACCGGATGACTCTGGCTTGGGTAGAAGTTCTGCATGTTGCCTTGACCTCCAAACCCATGCTGCCCATTCTGGAGATTGGGCTGGTACGAGGTTTCATTAAGATCTAGGTCCAGAAGCTCATCGTCGCCAATGCCTGAGTGGGCCAAGGTCATACTATTTGACATGGTCTGTTGAGAACTGGAGCCGTATTGGCCGTAATTACCATTAGGCATTGCAAGATCCGAAGGATCAATGTCGCCTGTGGAGCCTTGACCGAATTGCTGTCCGAAGCTCATGTTCTGGCTCCGCTGGTTGGGCGAGAAGTTGTGCGAGAGGTAATTGAAGTCCTCTGGCTCGTCCTTGATGAATGGGCTGGAGTTGCCCGTGCCAGCCATACCACTATTGAAGAAGTCCAAGTCGTCGTCTAAAGTTGTATCTGGAAGAGTATCGTAGTTTGCTTTGTCCTTTCTCGTCATTGGAAGGGAGTATTGAAGGTCGAAAGTCTTCTCAGCTATAGGAGGCGCCACGTAAGCAAACATCATTACCATGCTTGAGGTCAAACATTGTAAATGGGGGCCAGTGCGGTTCCTTGCCAATAGAAATCTATGTCTGAAAAAATGTGCTTTTTTCCACAGATTTGGAAGGTTTAGAACACTTACATGGTACTGGCATGACAATAGTGTCTCGCAAAAGATGGGGTAAGTGCCTATGAGGAGCCCTGCAGACGAATGAACGATCTTGGCGTGCTTTCAATTCGATGATTCCAGGCCCGTCCCGTGGACGATGTGCGGAGGTGACCTTTCCGAAGACGGAAGGTGGAGATTTCTGCACCAAATCGATTGGCAACGAGCTTGCAAGTGTGATACCGCGGTCTTATACGACACTTGGAATCTTTTTCGAATTGTAACGTGCGAAATGTCTCTCACGGATGAAGATCACTTCCTTTAAAGCTTCTGGGTCAATGGACGTCTGTAAATGAAGTCATTTAGCGCCATCTCTCAACACAAGTATCTCTCAACACAGGAAAATACTGACACCTGACGCTTGACATACAAACATCGGTGTTTTGAAACGGACGTACCAGATAGCTTGTGTGTAGGATTCTCTGTGAGAAGCGTAGGCTAGTGTGACTGGAGACGGACTGTTTGCGGAGTGCGTTGAAGTTTTCTTTGGGCGCTAACTCGCTAACATGCGGATGTCTACTGGAGTACAGTCCCGGTGTTGTTGTTGTGGGGTTTTGGGGACTAGTAGGCTCATAGTTAGCAAGTCGAATCATCATTCTCTTCGGCAAGGCAAATGAACAAGAAGCGGCTATGCAAGGGGTGCCAGTATTGGCGAGATTGACGATCTACGAGCGTGGCAGATAGAAGATTCTAGGATCCACTCTTGAAGCTTCCTCGTGCCTGAGTAGTGCAAGAAGAAGCCTTGCATGCCCCAGAGAAGCCAGAGACGCGGCAGCCAGATCATGCTTGCTCATGCTGGCATGATTAACGGCACGGAATGAAATGTGATGATTACTGGCAAACCAGTAAAGAGTATGCAAGCAGCATGAAAAGCAAACAACGTAGTGGGGAATACGTACCGGATGGGATTGCGGCTGCGGATCAACGGTCAACAAGACAGTTGTTGCTCAATTGGGTATGTAGGTATTTCAAGTAGCCGGGCGGGTTATGTGATGCGGTGTTTGTGCGAGAACAGTAAGCCGTGTTGATGGAGATGTCCGTTACACTGGACCCGCCAGGTACCGAGAAGCGGTGTAAGCTGAAGGAACGGGCCTGTGCAGGCCCTTGGAGCGCTGGACCGAACAAGGGCGACAGCGATGGATGGAGCGATGAGGTTGTTGCCCTTGGGTGGGAGGGCAATGAAGAATGTGGAGGAGAGGACGGCGGTGAATGTCACCAGTATGGTGAGGAGTGAAGGAAGAGAGATGATTCGTTGCGGTGTATCAAAGATAATTCGCTTGCGCTCTCGGATGGATCCGCGCTAGGCCCGAATGTACGATGACGCCAAGCGCTCAGGAATGCGTGGGGCTCCGTTCAGGTTTATGCACTTTTGGTACGACAGCGGGATGGATGACCACCGGTTGCGTGGAAAGCTTTGACCCAGTTGCAATATGATAATTTATAGGATCAATACTCTGTTGAAGAGTGAGATGAAAGAAGGTAAGAAGGGATGACGAGGCTAACCTGGATTGCGGAGGACAAGGCTTTGGGTGGGTTGAGCTTTCTTTGAAGGCTTTGCCGTGCGATTGGTGGGGCTGAGGTTGCTCACTGCTCCGATGGATCGAATAGCCTGATTGATATTTTGAGAATGGCGTTTCTCTTTTTCTTTTGGTGGCTATAGACGGGAGCTGATGTAGAATGATGGAAAGCGCACGGCAAGAACTGCAGGGTCGGCGGGAATATATGTCAAACGACAAGATCAAGGGTTAAGGGAGTAGATCAAATGGTATGAAAGCAGCTGCTCATTCGTTGATCATTCATGGTTTCACTTTCTTTACTTGGGATTGAGGACTACGAGAGCAGCGCCACACTACAGAGGATCATGACCATGAGCGTCTGACCAATGTGAGTCAGTGAAGTTTAGGCAAGCATGCAATGTACTTTGATGTATATTGAAGTCATGATAAAGAAAGATGGTCGACCGGTGAAAGTGGTTACGAATAAGCCGACTCTTTTTCCTAGCACAGCATACTCTAGGTAATAACTTTACTTGATTTATTTTTTGACGGGAGAAAAAAAGGTGTGGCGGTTGAGGCGATGATGGTTGCTGGCGCGTTACGCTAGATTGAAAGAAGTTTAGTGTTGAATAAATGAAGCTCAGTACAATTTGATCACTCTATGATTTCTATCCTATCCCAGGCGTCAGTCTATCTCAAAACAGTGCCCGCTCGCCTACTTTTTGTTTTGACTCTCTGATCCTCTTCCTTCCTTGATGCCTTTCCAGCCTTTCATGGTGTGTTCCTTTCCTTTCCCTTTCTCTTTCGTCCTTCCTTTTCCCAACTAAAATAACTAAGAGGGTGTAGTGGATGGGATAAGATCATCACAAAATACCGTTTCGATAGCTTCCCTGCTTTCATCCGACGCCCCCAATCACCTTTCACCGAACAGCCACACACCACTCACACCATTTTGCACACCCTCCTTCATTCTTAGCTTTCAAATCCCCATTCTCATGGAACTCCCTCCCCCTCTTTCCTTGATTCTCGTGTTCCTTCGCAACAAAGAGACACTTCTTTACCCCCCCCCCATACTACCTCCCTCTACCTCCTCTACCTCGACTACTCAAAATTAGGGTCCCCTCGGTCTCTTGTCACAAGCCTGCACAGCACACTAATGTGCCTTGGACCCTCTTAAAACATCTCCCTGCGCGCGCACCCAACTGCGATTGGACCAGCTTACGCCCTCCGCTCACTCGCGTACTCAATCCATACCCAATCCGAACGATTCGGTTTCTTTACCCCACACTCACAGGCAGATCAGCTGCTACTTCTGCACGAAATCTTCCGTTCCCGCTGCGCATTACCTTACCCACGGCCTAACGTGCATTACTTCCCTTTCCCTATCCCTTTTCCTTAGGTACTCTACAGGCGTACAAGTCCGACCTATCATCCTTGCTCTATCTCGTCGATCCTTCCGGCTTTCAGCATCTACACTTCCGAGAAGGAACCACAATAATCCATAATCCTTAGCACTCGAGTCCACTTCGAGTCCAGACTTTAAGGTTGTCTTGGTGCATTTGATATTGCAGGGAAGCTCGGAAAAGGCGGCCAGCCGACACTATCAAGCAGATCATCTAGCTCCATATTCAATGGCGTCTACTTCTTTTCGAGACTCGATGAATTCCATGGGCTGGTCTCGACGAGACCCAGACATTCCAGTCACGACCTCCTCCTCAACCCCGATATTGTCGAAGCTACAATCCATCAATCCTTTCAGCAATGCAGGCTACGTTCGACTACCAACACAAAATGAAGGTCCAGGTGCTCCATTGCCTGCTCCTAACCGGAGAGAAGAGGAAGAAGGCTTCTTCGCTTGTGAGTCTACATGCCTCCTCTTCCAGCCTAGCGCGAAGCGCTTGTGATAAGACCAAAACTCCTCTGCAGCCGTTATCATCACATGCATAGGGTCATGCACTTTGCCGTTCTTTCCTCCTCGACTTTGCCTCAATTTAGCGCAGATCTATACTGACACTTCCTGTCTTGCATTAGTGAGTAGGTGGGATCGCCTACTCGTCTTTGGGGCTTGCAATGTAGCTGCCTTGGCTTGCTTTGTCCTCTGCTTCGCCTTGTTTCCAATTCTGTGGCCAGTGCCCCGAAAGTTCGCAATATTGTTCGTATACCCTGTCCATTGGCTTCACTTTGCTGGGAAAAGACGCGTATCCGCGCCACCCTTTACACACACCCTCTTCTACCGGACCCAAGGCGCATGAGCCTTCACCTCGGGAAAGGCAGCCGATCAAGCATTTGTTTCGACTGCCTACTCGATGTTTCAAACAATGACTCTTCAATGTCTTTGGAATACGAGGTCATGTAGCTAATATTGGCACCATCTACGTAGGTGGTCCTTCGGGTCCGTGCTTTTCTTGGCTTCATGGGCAGTCTTGATGGGCCCAGCGACTTACGCCAAACATCTTATCTCGGGGCCACGACTGCCTTTTACCGCTGCTTACTTTGGCTCCATTGGGTTGACCTTGTTCTTTGCCATCAAAGTACGTCTTCTTCCATCCCTTCATCAATTCGCTGCTCGTCAAGTGCCTGCGACGGTACTTCGCACACGGTCGACTTGATCCCAGCTGTGTGCAGATTGGCCTGCTGACTGTGTGTTCACATGATAGCTTCACAACACAGTCCTTACACTTCTTTCGATTATTGTACAGCTAGTGTCGCTTGTATGGTACCTAGTCAGCTACTTTCCCATGGGGGGCACAGGTCTGCGATTTGCCGCCAGATTCGGCACTAATCGTGTCGCAGCGTGGATGACCGACTAATCATTAGAGCTGCTTGGGTACTCATTTAGAAATCATTGCATCTCTTCCTAAAGGCTGACGTGGAAGCTTTTGAAGAAGTTGGCAGAAACTTACCTCGGCGTCTCAAGACAAATCCAGGCGAAAATAAATCTGCAAAATAAGTGGATGTCGGGCCGAAATAGACGTTGCATATGCAGCAAAGCTTTTTTTCCTGCACCCTTATCAATGCGGCGCGTGCATTGAACACCGATTAAACACCCCATTTAGCACCACTTCGTTGAACTACATACGTCCTCACTCCTCTATACTGTGCTCAAGCGCTATCCAAGTCTCCAATTGGAGGGATGCAGCTATCCGCAGGATGCCGCCTAGTGAGATCTCCGCTGTCCGCACCAGACCAGGACTAATCAGCAGGACCCTACTACCTACATAGATCGCCAGGATACCCTCCTCAGCACCATCAGCTTTTCTATTGACTCGAGCATTCGAACATCGTGCAGCTTATTTGGTGCAGCTTAGTATCTAAACAAACGAATCACAGTCTTTCATCACGCCACGATCTGGAGAAGCAATCGCAAAGTTCGGACCCCTCATCTCGATCTTAAGTCGTGTATAGAGTACCTTTGGGGAGGTGCAGGGTTCGGCATGCGCTCCATACAGCGCCCTCCCACACTGCACGTTTCACAGTCACCCCTCACGTTTCCAAAGTCAACGGGAATAACGGGCATACAACACGACACCTTACCCTCACGACATCTTCTGCTATCAATTCCTATTTTTGTCGTCTTCTCATTAACACTTCCAAATCTAAACTCTCCACTTCGTCCCAGCTATCATCAGCAACCACCATTTCTCATCCCACGCTCAACTTCCAACGACCACCTGACCCTTGCCACCCATCTTCCCCCCACGCTTCTTCACATAGACTCAGCACTTCTCCCCTCCCCGTTGTCGCGGCTCCCCGAATTGCCTTCCATCCTGCCAGCTCTTTCCAGGCCCCAGCTACCTATTCGTAGACTCTCTCAACCATCCGCGCAATGTCTCTACTCCCAGCGTCCACGCTGATACGCGCGCCTCGTTGTCTCTGTGCTTCCTCATTCTACCTCCCTCTTGCCGGGCCACCCCTCCCTTCTTTCCTATTCCATTCCATTCCAATCCATGCCGAGCGCTTCCCTCCCCGCTCTTCCCCAACGCTTTCCCCATCGCTGACCCCTGCTTGCCACTCACAGTTTTTTTTTTCTTTTTTTTCGCTCGCGCTCCTCTTGCCTAAAGCCCGTCACGCGGGCCTGAGACCGGGGCGCAAGAGTGGACGTCGTCTGCGGCTGTCTCTCGGCGCTGGGAAAGGACTGGGGGCGAGTGAGGGTTCTTTATTGAAGAGACAGGCTTGAGTCCATCCATCTGCTGCTTTGGATCGAGGATGATGGAATAGGACAACCGACACAATTCGGAGATCAAGGACGAGCACGGTCGTGGGCGAAGATGTTCGGGAAGTGATGGGTGTTCATTGTCGGCACGGAAGGCAAGGAAGCAGCAAGCGCGGGACGATGGTTCATGTACAGCATCTTTCTTTCTAGGTGGCTAGATAGAGACAGCCGGGCGTGAAAACATCCAAGCTCGACACCTCCCATGCCGTCACAGTTCAATTTGTGCCGATGATGCTGTTCCTAACCCCTTCCCTTCCATGTCCTCGAGCGCCCTTCCGCTCACCCTACCGCTTCGCCTCCTCACAAACCTGCAAGAATTTGTATATCCCCTCCAACCCCTCATACTCCCCACTTTCCGCCCTCGTCCCATGCGTAGTCGCAGCTTTGACCGGTGACGCTGTGTGGAAGTATGGATCCTCAGATGCAAAATCGCTGTCGCCTAGACTCTCGTACCCAGAGATGGGCGAATGAGCGTGTCGGTCCGGCGACTTGAGCGTCCTGTCTTCGGTACTATGGTTATCGTGTAGTGACTCTGCGGTGTATTGCGATTGTTGAGAGGGCGAGAGCATGTTGCGCCAATCTACTTGCTCGGGTTGTCGCTGTCGTTGGGTGGCATTGGTGAAGTAGTATTCTCCGCCCTCGCTGGGGAGGGAGGGGGTGGCGTTTGGCGCAAAGGGGAAGAGGAGCGCCATTTCTACATCTTTCTCCGCTTGCCCTGCTTGTCCGACCGGTGCAGTGTGCCAGCCTTCGTCTTCGACCACCACGCCGCGCCTTACACCTACTTCATCGCAGAGGCGGGATACGAGATCGGCGTCGCAGCCCGGGAAGCGCACGCTCAGGATTGGCCCGGCTGCTGTATGGATAAGGGAAATGGGTAGATCGCCCAAGGCAGAGAGGGCGCGGAGATCGGTGAGGATGAGGCTGAGATCCTGGATTGCGCGGGCGAAGTCGGATGTAAGAGTCGAGAGGAGGTCGATGTCGTTGAGGGATGTCACGTCCAGGTTTGACTTTTCAGACGAGAAAGAGGGGCAGAGAGCAGTGATGGTGGGGCTAAATTTGAATTCGAGGTTCGTTCCTTTCATTGAAGAAGACATAGGTGATTCCCATTGCGAGTAGACAGCATCTTCAGTTTGCGAAACGGAGCGGAAACGTTTCTCGCCCGTGACAGGGTTGACGCCATCGAATCTCGCTTTCCCACCGCCAACAAAGAAGGCTCTGATGCCGGCGGAGACGTTATGAACTACCTGAGCGTGAACACCGGTTGTATGGCTGAAATGCCTGGCTCCTTTCCCGGCTCCACCAAGACTGTAGCCGCCTACGCAGCGGGGTAGAGCTCCACCTGTCAAATTGGGACGAAGTGTCGAGGCAAAGGGTGCGGAGCCGCGCTGGGAAATTGCCTTGCTGACTTTCGATATCGGAAAGGTTGAGCGGTCATATTTAACGCCGGTGCGGGCTTTTGCGGCGGAGGTAGTGAATTGATGGGCGGTGGTTGAGAACCAGCGGTTGCTGTTTTGAGAGCGGGATTGTCTCAGATAGGCGAGAGGGTGGACGGGTTGATTTTGGGCATAAATGCGGATAGGTTGAAGTGAAGCATTGTTTGCAATGCGTGACTGAGGCAATTTTGCCCGGATGATGGACGAAGTCTTGTCGATGGCGAATCTGTAGAGTTGGCCATTAGCGTTGCTTAATGACCTTTACGCAGGTAGTGAGGTTTTACTTGACGATTCGCAAGACCTTCGGAACAAGAAGGTGCCCGCTTGAGGGCGCCATCTTTTGGTGATTCTGTTTTTCGAGGAGTTGTCAGAGGCACAGGGAATAAGTAAGGAAGAGGGAATTGCGAAGAGACAAGTGCTCAGCCACAGGGAACTAGACTTCAGCCGGCAAAACGCCGAGAGTCCCGGCGCACGATGATGATCGATGCCTCGGATGATCAAAGATTGAGCATAACCCGAGAAAGGAGAATCCGGGGATGAAAGGTCCAGAAGATGCTATTACAATGAAGTGAGTGAATTTTAATTATGTTCCAACAACTAGCAAGCACACATGTATTCTACTGATGGGCGACTCGATCGCCAAAGGCCGTAGCCAATGCCATCGGCTGTACATAAGGCATGGTGAAATTAAGCATTCTTTTCCACCACATGATCAAGTGCGAATGAAGAAGATCATGAGCCATGTCGCCAGACGACAGTGGAAGCGAAACCTGATAGGAATCCATTGGGGAGATGTTCGTGAGATCGTCTCCCAGGCCCTAGGCAGCGAGCAAGAGTGCACTCTTTTTGTACACACATGGTAGAATAGAAAAGAGATCCGTCGCAGACATCGCTGCATAAGTGTTTCTTTTGAGCATGCCCGGCTGATGCTCCAAAACGCCCGTGTGCCATGCTAATGCCATCCATGCAACATCGCTAGCAGTCTCCGGGTCCGGTAAAAAGGAATAACGGAATAACTCCCAGAGCCAGGAGTGTCTAAAGGTCGTAGGGCATGGCAGAGCCACCTTGTCAGTCGCCATAGAATCTGCGCCCATATTGATTCGTGGTTGGCGCGCTGGGAAGTGGATATGTACAGATCATTGAACGTCATTGCGTTCAACGATCAAGCTCGGATCTAAGGTCAGGGTCAAGGAACTTGCTGAGCTTGGAGCGGTTCTTCATGTTGTAGGCTCCATTCCTCCACACAGCCCTAAGTTTGCCGAAGGCCGGCCGCTCTTTGCTGTTGGCCTCGAGCCTGACAAGATCAACGAAATCACGGGCAATTTTTTCATCAGAGATGGTCTTCTGACTGAGGATGGATTCATCATAGTATTGTAGCAGATTTCGCAATCCAGTCGTAGATTCGCGCTGGGATGCATCCTCGAGGGCTAATTGACGAAACTCCTCATACATGTGGGCGTTGAAGTTGCGAATAAGGAAGTGCGACCAGAACTGGTAGAGGCTCTGCATGTTATCATGGTGGTGAGCCTTGTCCGCTGCTGGTTGCTCCCGTTGCTTTAATGCATCGCGTCGGAAGTCGTGGTATGATTCCGCTGCACAATCGTTTGGCAAAGTATCGAGGGTTGTGACTGCAGTCTGTCTGTCCTTGATCCAAAGGACTGGTGGCGATTCATTATTGTCAATCTGGCGGCCGGGCGAAACAACAGGGAATGGACTTCTCGATCTCTGAATCCTATGCGAGTTGACGCTTGTCAGTTTCTATCCTCAGAAAAGGGGAGCTTCCACTCAGTCTCACCTGTCGGGTGCATCTCCATTCATGGTTGGGGCTGGCTGACGGTCCGTGAATTTTGACAACTCTTCGTTAATGGATCTTCCGTCTATTGACCCATTGGAAAATGTTCGAGAAGACGATGAGTGGAAATGAGGACGCGTCGGAGTCGTGGCGGTCACTGGTTTTCGAACGACGATGTTGAGATTGTTGACTTGCTCGTCGGTGAAGACGCTGGTTCCTGGGCCTTGAGAATCGGGTTGCGAGAAGCTTCGAGCGTTGGAAGACCGCACCGCGGGCGAAAACTCGGAGACAGCAGCAGAAAGTGGTGCTCGGATTGTAGAACCGTCAGTTCCATTTGAGGCACCAATGGGACCGGCTTGGCCGTACGGAGGAGGTGCAACACTGTCGAGGGACTGGAACTGAAAGTTCTCGACCGAGTTGGCCACGGCGCTTGATCGAGGTGAGATTGCCGAGGCATCGTCGAATGTATAATGTGCGTCATTCATGGAAGGATACTGGTGACGTGGCAGCGGACCGTCATTCTGCGCTGATGGGTCACGATCTTCCATCTTCATGACCCATTGCTGCCACCCATCGCGTTTTCGAACCCGGTCGATTCCATCGACCCGAGGGTCATAGTACTCGATATTCGGTGAATTTACGCAGACCTGTTGTATCGTAGCGTAATTTGTTGTGAGCTGTTTTATGCGATTGAACTTTGCCAACAGAGTCAGGGGTACAAATCCTTGAGAATCCATCTGCTTCCGAAGAAACATATCCTTGCAAAGGTTGTCAACAGAAAAATAATATTCCCTGACAATGTTAGCAAATCTAGCTTGTGCGCGGCAGAACTACTCACATTTGCATAGACACCATGCCGAACACAGGAATCTCCAAATATGGATTGTATGGGATTGCGCTCATGATACCGTTGTTGCCTGGTTGATAGCCATACTCATTTGCTACTTCAGTTTGCAAGCTAGCCAGATGCGTAGCTCCCGAATGATGCCCATTAGAAAATCTAGCATAAGGCGTAGACTGGGGTATTGATTGTGACCGCGAGTTAGAACGATGGTGCTTGCCATAATGCTGAGTTGGTTGGTAGTAAGAGCTTTGAGAATGCGACGGTGAGCTTTCTTGATTGGAGTGCGATTTGGCTGGAGTGGCTGGTGGTGGTTGGTACTGTCCTTGTTGACCATTGGTGAATCCATGGCCATTTGGCAGATTAGAGGTGAAGAAAGCGTGATTGGACCCACCTCGGCCGCGGTATCCTCCACGACCACGCTCTGGACGTCCCTCGCCCCGTTCTCGCACTGGGAGACTTCCTTGAAAGTCTCTCGCAAGGTCAGGTGGTCTAATGGAACCCTCGCTTCTTCGCTCAGGCCCACCTGCTTTAGGGGATGCAGGCGTCTCCGAAGCCAGGCTGAGGTTCTTCTTGTCCTCATCTGTGTTGCTCGGTGCTGAGCTGGTTGAGGTTGTGGCTCCATCCATAGGGACAACGCGAGTTGACCATTCTGGTTGTGGGTCTTTAGCCGCCGCAGGAACAGACGGTCTTCGAGTCTCCTTGACATTATTGCCATTATTGCCATTGCTCTGACCGGCTTTTGCAAAACCGTTCTCGAATTCCTTGCGCTTCTCTGTAGGTGTTGCGTCTCCCAATTTTCGCTGATCTCTTGGGGTGGCAGGTCCCGCGCTGGAAGCTCTCTTTGGCTTCGAAAGGTTGGCGTTAGTCGAAGTCGGGTTCAAAGCACCTCTACCTCGATCCAGACCACTTGCTGGTAATGTTTGGCTGGTGGAGGTACCGATTCCTGGGAGAATTGGCTTCTCTGCACCATTGGTGGCATTCGCGACGTTGCCCGCGCGTGTACCGCCTTCTCTTCCGCCACGAGAGAGCTTGCCTCCTCTCCGTGCGGTAGGAAACGGAGTGTCGAAGACCACAGTGTGAACCAAAGGCATTGGCACCCATTTTTCCTTGTGGGGCTTGGGTGCTTGAGTTGTATCTTTGTCGTCTTTTTCTACCCGGTCCGGAGCCTTCTTTTTCCCCTCGTTAAGGGCGCTCTCTGGCGCCGGCCACGACATTGCGTCCCCAGGTGGAGGCGGTGGAGGCGCAGGTAAGGTAGAAGACTTATCGGCTGCGTCGGCCGACTTACTTCCATTCCTAGCGGCGCCTAGAGCCGGGCGTTCATCCAGTGGGCCTGCACCTGTCTTGCCCTTCTTCTTACCGTCCTGCTTCTTTTGCTCGGTGGTTGCTTCGGTGCCCTTGGCCGGACCGTTAGCGTTTCCAGGGCTGAGATTGGGTATTGCCGGCTTTGGTGGCTGAAGAGGAGTCGACTGCTTGGGCTTCTGAGCCGCAATACGTTGCTGCCAGAAGTTCACTGGTGGTGGTGGCGCTTCCTTGAGCGAGACAGGTGCAGCAGCTTCTTCGTCCCATGGAATTTTTGTGGCTTGTTCCTTTTCAGCATCTGCCTTTTCACCACCTTTGCTCCCATTTTGAGATGTCTGAGACTGTTTGTCCCAAGTAGATTCTGAAGAGCCGTTCACAGTTGAAAACGCGTCGTCTTCTTTGGGTAAAGTTGATGCGGATGGAATGCCATACTCTGGTGATGATGGAGTAGAGACCATTGGTTGTGGCTGCGCAGCAGAGTGGGGCTTTGCTGCAGCGTTGTCGGATTTGGTTACATCATTGACTTCACTGTGCTGAACCCGCTGTTGTTCTTCGCCTGCTGTGACGCCCTCCACCTGTGGCGTCCGAGTTTCGCTGGTTGTGCGCTTCGTTGGAGCTTTGGTGGGATTCGCGGTTGTATCTCTGCTACCAGATGATGAAGATCTCTTCAAACCATTCTCCGCAGTCTCGGAGATAGCTTTGCCGTTAGGTAGCAGCGAAGGAACTGATGGGGACCTGCCCTTTGCAGCTAAAGCATATGTCAAAGCGGGAGTTGTTTGCCCCAGATCTCCGGAGGACTTCTGCGCTGTCGCCGCCATCTTGTCCACTGAAGATCGTTGCTGATGATCGGTTGTCTGATTTTCTGCCGGTATGGCAGCTTCCGATAAGTTAGTGGTAATCCCACGTATGGTGTTGACCGAGCCTTCAAACTCCACCTATCTCAAAAAGGTTGTGGTACTACCGCCTCCCACACCTTTCTCCACCAGGCCCTACCAGCCAGAAGAACGTTTATCACTCAGTTGGTTTGCTGCTTGTCCCGTGGGGCTGTTGAATGCGAGGTTGACAGTGTTGAAGAGAGGTGACCGTTGTATGAGTCGCTTTAATCTTGACTTTTGGTTCTGAAAATGCAATAAATGTCTTCGGTGCGGCTTTTATTGGACACAAGCTTTTTGGTCCCAATGATTACTGGTAGGAGATTCCTTGGCAATATTGAGCAAGTTTTAGAACAGGAAGCAAGAGGACTCGCGGTAGTTTCGTAGGCTCGTCGAGGGAGGAGGCCTTGGAAGAATCTCAGTGCTGTGAAGCAAACCACAGTACGCGAACAACCTTAGTTGCGACCACCAATCAGAGGTATTGGTGTAATGGTTTCACAGAAGCTGAAGCCCGGTAATAGTCTGCCAACATCTAGGGTTGTAGTCTGAATCAGATCCAACAGTGTTGTTTTGAGGGGAATGGTCTAAGTAGAGGCGAAAGTGAAAATGAGTATGAGGACTATTACCACTGTTAGTTCACAATCGCTTGACCCAAAAGAAGATGAGCTTCTTGGAAGGTCCTTGAGTCTTTAGACTTACTTGACAACCTGGCTCCGGAAGTGGGAAGATATTCACGAGGTAAGACTTGCTTGTCACCCGGAAGCACCGCTGTGCGGATCACCTCCAACTTGTTAGTCTTCACGGCGCGAATTGGACCCGGCTGTAGCAGATAGACGAGTCTCTTCTGAACTTCCGTAGAAATGATCACAAGACCCTTGATCGGTAGAAATTAGCAGAACAGTAACAGAGGATTGAAGGGGTAGTACAGGTGCTGAGCGGAGGTGAGGTGGACGGGCTTGAGGATTTTCGAGAGGAAAAAAGGCTAGGCAAAGTTCTGAAGTGCGGGCCAAGAAATCGATGACTACGGACCGGAACCCACATCTTTCTCGCCCGAGCTTCTTATGCAACTACGTAAGGTATGCTCCTAATTACTTTCTTTTGTCTGCAATCTTTGATATCTGTCGCTTCCAATTACTGAGAATCTCACTGGGTCTTCCATATCTATCATGAGATGTTCAGGTGGTTTATCCTACAGACCTGCCTTTCTGTATGCTGCCAATATCATCAAGGCTATCGAAGATTTGTAGACAGAACCGATCGCCGTGCAGAAGACAGCAGTGGTAATCATCACTCCTCGCTATGCTGAATATGAATCAAGCTGCTCGCTGTGCCCGCTTTATCCCACCTGAGTCGTCCGTAGATATTTGGCGAAACTTTGTTCAGAGGAATCTCCTCCTGAGGAAGCTGCCTGAGTGGTAGGTGCCATTGCCTGCTTGTAGCGCTTTGTGAGTCCGTCATCCATGTAGGCCTCATCTTCTGCTCCGTCCTCGTCCACTTCATCCTCGTCTGGCTCAACCATTTGCGCCTCAGACTCGGAATTTGAGTTGTCCTCCAGATCGCTTAGGGTATCAACATGATGTCTTTGGGCAACGCCGGCCTTGTTTGGACCACCCGATGCATTCCTTGACTCCGAAACATTCATATCCTTCATCATCTTCCCAAGATCTTTCTCCCTCTTGCTTGCCTTTTCTTCTTGCCTCTCCTTTCTTCGTTTCTCAAGCTCTGGTTTGTAGTCCCTCTCGAATTCGTCCGCCTTCTCTCCGACTGCCGTAAAGAAATCGTCAATACCTTTCCCCGTCATGGAGCTGACTCCCACAACACTTAGATGTCGATAAAATTCCTCAAGCATCAGACTCATACTGTTCAGTAGCGATCCCATATAACCACTGCCTCCTCCAAATCCTCCACCACCATCCACCCCACCAAAGCTTCCGCCGTCCTCTTCTTGCTTTAGAGCTGCTTGGAAGGCTTCAAAGTCCGTCATCCACTCTTTTGCAAAATCGGCGTCCTTGACATCCGTCTTGTTAAACACTAGAATCATTGGTAACTTCGTTTTGTAAAGTATGCTGCAGGCATAAAGCATGTTACTCATGAATGTGCTTGTCGAGCTTGTCCGGGGGGTATCAATGATGTATGCCACGACTGTAGGAAACGATGACGCAAGCGATTCGAGAAGGATACTTCCAGAAGCACTCCACATAAAGACCTCAATCTGGCCTGGAGTATCCACGATGATGTTCTTGATTGGCTTGGCCTTAGGAGTTTCCGGATTCGGAGCTGTGCGTTTCTCTAGTATATTGATGATTTGGTCTATCTTCGTTGCAAATATATTTAGCGATGTGACGATCCCTCCATTAGGACCCAGATTGTATTCCCGCATCACCTCTTTGTAGTTGAGAGAGTCCCTTATGTCGATATTACTCTCAAATGGGACGTTGCGAACAGCAGGATCTAGGTTGATAACATAAGGCGGTTCACGCTTTGAGTGTAAATGCGAATTGATTCTTTGCATGAACGTTGTCTTGCCTGAGCCTATGCAACCGTGCGTGATCAGCTAGGTTTGTGCGTGGTAGACATTGAAGGTAGACTCACCAGCCATGCCGACACAAACAATGACCACAGGCGGTTTAGCCGTCATGTTGAAAATGTGTGTACTTGTCTTTTCAGTCTGTGGCTCATAACAATTACCATGAGCAGACAGAATCGGATGCTGGCAGGGGGTGCGTATTTGTGAGATTCCACTGTTGTACGAGAGTACTATTCAAGGTGTTGATTTCCATCTCCTGCGGGGACAGCGGAAATAGTTTTAGCGTATACAGAAAATGTTACAATTCTTGGCATCGAGAAAATTGCACACATACCTATCAGCTACCAAAATCGAGGACCAAAAATTGAGGGCTAAATTATAGGGCAGATAAAACTAAGTATCTTGGTTTAGAATAATTATTCTTAAATGCGTATTGATTACTCTGGAAGAGATTCAGAGGGAGTTAATAGATGTGTGTGCGATTTTCTCAGTGCCAAGAATCGTAACATTTCCTGCATACGCTAATTCCGCGTGCATATTTCTTGATCTTCTAAGGGTTCATTATCTCAATATGTTGTCCAAGAATCACAGCCATGTGACTATGACTCTTGAAGACTTTGAAAAGTCACTGGCCGAGGGCAAGAACGAGGAAGAGAAGATCAAGTCTAGTCATGGACACGAGGGAAGCAGAAAACATCACAGGCATCATAGGAAGCACCATGGCGATGGAGAAGATCATCGCAGGCACAAGAGGGCGAAGCGTTCCACCAGCAGAGATGACAACAACAGGGCGCATGGCAATCGCAAGATATCACTAGGATTTAGGGGGGAGCGTACGAACCGTGGGGCCTCACAAGGCGAAGGTGAGACAGAGGACCCAGCTACTTGGGGGCCAGCGAAGAATGACGGTCACATCCCAACCTCAGATTCCATCGGTGAAACAAAGAGAGATTCTTGGATGGAACAACCCTCTGCCTCAGATATTGACTACACACAAAAGGGTGTCAGGGAGCCATTTGAGCCAATCACGTCAAGACCGTCAAAGGCCGACTTTGAGCTCAAAATCCATGAAAACGAGTTGAACAAGCATCATCTACAATATCTGGCTGATGGCAGAGACATCTCGGAAGATTTTATTGAGAAGCCCGCACAACACGAGGTCGACTACGTCTTTGGTGATGCAGGAGCTCATTGGCGGATGAGCAAGCTGAACCGTGTCTACAAACAGGCAGAAGAAACTGGGAAACCCGTAGACGAGATGGCGGAAAAACAATATGGAGATTTAAGAACGTTTGACGATGCTAGAGAAGAGCAGATAGAGCTCGACAGGAGAGACACTTACGGTGAAGGCTATGTGGGGAAGGAAAAGCCAAGTGGTGAGCTGTTTGAGGAGCGAAAGTTAGATACAGGTCTGCGAAACAAGGGTTCCGGGCCGGAGCATGATGAGCCGGATGTGCAAGAACTTTCTCGTGAGATTGATACAGAGAAGCCACTTGCAACGACCGTGCCATTGGACCAGACTGCGCTGAATAGACTCAAGGCACAGATGCTGAAAGCCAAAGTCCGAGGTTCATCCAACGCTGCTATATTGGAAGCTGAGTACAACAATTCTATGGCTGCTTTGGCCAAGAGCAAACAACCTGACATAGTTGTCCTTGGGGCCATGCATAACAGGATGTTGACTGGGTCGCGTGAAGGCGAGGTCAATAGGATCGACAACAAACGGGGTCGGGAGAGGGGCCTAGTAGAAGAGAATGAAGACATGAGCATTGAAGATATGGTCCGGCAAGAGCGGCGATTGCGCAACCAGGCTGGTGGAGATGGACAACGTTTCGCAGAGAGGATAGCTAAGGATGCGAAATTTGACGTACGTATTCCTTTCCAAACAAATGAGAGTTCGCTGACTCTCACTCAGAACGATTTGGACTACATGGACGAGAACGCCAACAAGCTTGCGAAGCGTGTACAACGGTCTGAGATCAATCTCAAGAATACGGCAATATCCGATCTTCAGATGATGAACCGCATTTTGGACAATTGCCCTCTCTGCCATCACGAAAATACAAATACGCCTCCAGTTGCGCCAATTGTATCTCTAGCCACTAGAGTCTACCTCACTCTTCCTACAGAGCCCGAGATCAGTGAGGGCGGAGCATGCATCATACCGGTGCAACATCGAGGCAATCTCTTGGAGTGCGATGACGATGAATGGGAAGAGATCAGAGTACGTCGATGAACCAATTCCTTTGTTGTAAGCGAGTAGTTAATCCTTTGGCAGAATTTCATGAAGAGTCTCACTCGAATGTATCATGACCATGGCAGAGATGTCATTTTCTACGAAAATGCCGCAGTACCACAGCGAAAGAAGCATGCTGGCATGGAAGTCGTGCCACTACCGTACAGCCTTGGGGAGACCGCACCAGCGTTCTTCAAGGAGGCAATTCTTACATCTGACGAGGAGTGGACGCAACACAAGAAGATCATTGACACGCTTTTCAAGGCCAAGCAAGGTCAGGGTAAAACGGCTTTCCGACGGACGCTAGCCAAGGAGATGCCGTACTTTCATGTGTGGTTCGAAATCGATGGTGGAATTGGTCACATTGTGGAAGATGCTAATCGATGGCCAAAAGGTGATCTTTTTGCTAGGGAGATCATAGGTGGTATGCTCGATGTTGCTCCCGACATTGTGAAGAGGCAAGGCCGGTGGAACAGAGGCGGAGATAGGAGGGTCGATGGATTTAGGAAGAGATGGGAGAAGTTTGACTGGACGAGGGTCTTAACAGCTTCATGATCTGACAGCAACTAAACGAGCCTGTGAGATGGACCTCCTACCACCACCACCAACAATAATAACAGCAACACCACTATCAGCTTTACTTAAAATCGAGCCGAGCAACCAAAACGTCTACTGACACTGGGTTGCATTGCTACCTGGCCTAGGGCGAATTCGCGAGGGTTCGCTCGGAGATCGAGGACAGCTAGGCTCTGGCTGATATTGGAAGAGTGAACTAGATGTGGACGAACATTTGAAATCCTTTCGAGAAGATGGATCATCGTGGAGAAATCCATAGTTCCAGCAAGAAGAATGAGCACTCATTCATACCAACACACCCTTTGGATCCACATCGATGACATGGGCACATGTGTACTGCATCATCAGCTGTCATTCAACACAACCCATCTGTTTAGGTTGAGGCTTGCGGGAGAAACGGTCGCTTAGAGGTACCCTTCCTTCGAACGTTCTTCGTCTCTTCTAGCTCCATTCCTCTCTTCCTTTCGGAGGAAGCGAGGTTGAAGACTTGAAGGAGATCGAAGGAGAATCGTCTTCAGACGTGCTTCTTCAGTATCGATAGACGTGACGGCGCTCTGCGCTTCTAATGCTAAACGCTAAACTCGTGCTCACCGATTCAGTAAACATGAAGTATGAACCATATACTGGGGTCCGTCTTTGTCCGAGGTCAAATCGCATTCGGCGCGAACTTATGATTACATACCTCTATACGGGGAAGATACTTCAAGGGGCTACCCAGCTTTGATGCCATTTTTATGAACAGCCGGTTCACAGGTGAGATGTTTTAGCCGTTCCCGAGGCTGACATACATCGAGCCACCTCCGCGCCTGGGGCTTTTGATTCTTGTTATAGACTTATTTAATTAATCGAAAAATGCCCAACTCCGCTTTATATAATTAATGTAATTGTGACTTACCAAAGCGATCGTAGATTGTGAGGAGGTCTCAACGATATTTTTGCGGAATTTTAGATGAAGAACGTGGCCGCCGCTAAATTTCACTTTGGCCGCCGCGGGATGCCATTCCTCGAGGACTTGAACAATTCCTCCCTAGCTGTCCGCCTTGAGGGTACGCCTACGAGTACCTGGACTTCCACGCAACCCCCACACTTCGGCCACACACCCTGGCCACAGGTCATGTCACAGCAGAGTGATACCGCGCAGTCCTATCAACCGAATTCATATCCCAGCTATTCAGCGCCCTCTATGGCTGCTCAATTCAATTATCCTCCACCTGAAGGGCAAGGGCAAGCTAATTCTCCCTCTGGATCGAACATGGCTCATCCTAATATCAGCTTGCCTCCCATTCGATCGATTGATGGCATATCTCAGCCACAACATCAGCAGTCGCAACAAGGCGGACAACCTTCTCCCATGGGCTCCGCAATGCCACCAAACATGGGCCAGTACTACGGACAAGGTCAATATCCACCCCCTACCTCCGACCCAAACGCCCCTGTTCGATACCCCATACCGCCAGACGGCAGGCAAATGTCCGGCGGGCGACACAAGAAGGAGATCAAGCGGAGGACAAAGACTGGGTGTCTGACTTGTCGCAAGCGCCGCATCAAGGTATGTAAATTGCACTTGTAAAATTCGCAGCGCACTCAGGGCAACGACGAGTCAAAATCCCCCTCCCCATGATGCAGATGTAGTTGTCTTCGTTTAACATTTACCGAGTTCCTTGGGGCGATCGGGTAGTAGCGACCGTGTCAAGCGAGCGTGGGCTGCTTCACTCTTTATATTCACGATCTGTGAAGGAGTTGAAATCATAAATCCACACTCAACGACACAGCATATTTGGACTCCGCTGACTTTAGGATCTATCACACACAGTGTGACGAAACCCATCCAGCTTGCAGAAATTGTCAGAAAAGTAAACGCGACTGTTTAGGTTACGACCCGATCTTCAAATCACAACCAGGGCCAACAGCTATCCAGCCTGCCCTTGGTGCTGCGTCCTCTACACAATCTGCAAATTCGTCGCCATACCCACCACCCCCTCAAGGCTACGTGCACGCTGGCTCTCAAGGCTACGGTCCAGCAGGGACAGATTCAGAAACTTCTACCGTCCAACCTTACGACTACGGTGCTGCTATAGACCCAACACTTGAAGGGGGAGCAGCACAAATGCAAGACAGCAAGGAGCCATTAGGGACGGGGACTCCGTATCCATCAGCTGCGTCGGATCAGCAAGGCCATCGAGGTAAGTCTCATCAAGTCAAGTCTGGGCCTCATGCATCTCGCGTTGGCAATATCATCTTAACTAACACACCGTTCTAGCGAAGCGAACAAAGATCGAAGAGCTCCTCTGTATAAGGGGGGTATCCCCTCCTCCGCCTGCACCACCAACTACGATTTCGGCTGCTACACGTGAAGAGATCAAACACATATGGATTACCGTGTACGCACCCGGCATAGACAAGTTCCTGGAAACCAAGTGGTTTGGACTGAGGGGCATGACACATCTTATGCAAAACAGTCGGCTGTGCGACCAATTCCAAACACTCATTCAACGATACGCTATAGATCGGACGCACCCTAGCTACTATCAAAATTGGGGAGTCACACAGAGCCTCGAGGCCACAGTGGTCTGGGCAATGATAGGAATGTGCCGGCAAGTTGCGGGTAAATCACCAGTCGATGAGCAAGATAGCAAAGAAGGGGTTCGTGATGCCGCTAAGAGAATGGAAATTTTCGAAAACTTAGTGACTGGGGAATATCTTGATTCCTCCTCAGCACCTTCACAGGCGTCTGAAGAGAGCAATGGCACAGCTCTAAACGACCAACTGAAAACCCGCGAGCGCGACTTCTGGCGCCTCGTCCACACATTCCTCACCATTCAAGACGACGAGGCTAGCGCTGCCAAACAAATCGACGACACGCTCACAAGCTGCCGCGGCCTCCTGGACAGCCGGGAGAACAGAGACGTCATCTATTCAGTGATGGTTGCTCGACATGTCGGAGCACGCATATCAGAATTTCCGGAAAACTTGCAGCAGCCTGCAAACAACGACGAGGACAGTGCGAGGACAAAGGTGTTCGTGGCGAAGAAGTTCATCGAGGATGAGTCGAACGGGAAGGGGACTAATCAGGTCGTCCAAAGACTCTGCGGCATGGCTCACAGAAGCTCGAGTATCAGGCGCTAGGAGGGTCATACATGAAACGGCAGAAGAAGCAAGAAATCTCGGTTGCATTATGGGGATCGAAGAGAATCAGGCCTTTCATGATGGTGGAGTCTTGCTGGCATCAAAGTCCGGGGAAGTGACTACGGAGGGAACCGCACATGCATACTGATCTTATTGAGAGGCGACTACGGTCACAGCATGTTGTCATCGTTCTTTAGAAAGGATTTACACGACTGGCTTACGGGTGTAAAGCTCAAGCATGTACAATACAGCGATACCATCATGCATCTTTAGCAGCGTGAAGGAAGAACTCTTCATGATAATCAAGGCATTTTCACAGAAGCTCGTTTCCCTTGACGGCGCTATGGCAGGCGCAGGCGCTCTTTGCTCTTCACACACAGAAAGCATAAGGTCACCTCTACTCCCCGCTGAATATCATACACTTTTCGCCCGCCTTTTTGCAGCTATTATCCTGCAGCCTCGTCGAATTTGCTTCTACGACCATGCTTACTTGCCGCTCCTTTCAAATGCTAACAATACCTCTGCAGCACGCCACTCGAGCGCCTCAAGCCTCTTCTCCCATCATACAACATCCAGTGGCCAATTTCGGCGCCCTTGAAAGCCCGCAGCGCTCGCAGTACCCTGCTGCAGCCTGCGTAAGGTGAGTTGGTAAAAAAAAAGCTAAATTTGAGCATGTTGGCATAAATTAGACGACCTACTTGTCCGGATACCTCAGATCAATCAAGATACATTTGCCAGCATCCAAACTGCGGCGAACCCTATCCTGCCGCTGCCCTTTCGGAGTTGCATATTAGCTCGCATTCTGGTTGCCTATGTAACCGATGGTGCTCGAAATGCCACTGACTGGACTAGATTCAGTCCCTACACTCGCAACGGCTTGTACCCTCTGGGATATACCACGACTACCTACAGACATGAGTCACATCTCTACGGAGGTTGCCTAGCCAAGGCTCTTGGAACTCTTTCGGGATTGCACCTGGCCTTCGCCCATTTAGGAGGCTAAGGGCCCGGTATCGCGCCCAACAAGGGCCCTAGAATTCAATTTATGCGCCCCGGATATAGGCCTAGGGTCACCCGTTACAGGGTTGCCTTCCGAGATCAGGGTTAGGGTTGGTACTAGCGCTCTGCAGGACTTCTTGGTACTCTACCGACCTCCGTAAGCGGTAAAGAAGTCCCCTTATCACCGATTTATTAAAGTAAAGCCGGGCGGATATGCCTCCGCGATAAATACCTCGTACGACAGTCTCATCTATCCTTCCCCTTCCTTGCCCTTTCTCTTGTACAGAGATATCTCCTTACCCGTCATTTGAGACAACGTCCTGCATTATGTCGAAGCCCAAGGTCCTATTGCTTGGAGATATTGAACAGTAGGGTCCCATACCTCACCAATCCTCTACCATGTCCCGTTTATTCTGTAGCCCTCTAGAGACCTGCATTGACCGTGAAAATCTTCAGTCCATCCGCCAAAGAATCCTTTGATTCCCTTTCCTCAATCGCACAACTCGTCACACCGAACTCCGACAATCCTTCAGACTTCCTAAAAGAATGCCGCAGCGGCGCTTTCAATGGCGTGAGAGCGGCCTACAGGACATTCAATAGCGTCAAGATCACAGGAAGAATTGAGGGTGAGGTATGCGAAGAGTTGGGAAAGGCGGGCTTAAGATTCTTGGCGCACAATGGTGGGTGAGAGGTTGGTGTTTATCAAAGAGGGTCGTCCAGTTCCACCTGTGCTAATACATTCTTCCTCCACCAGGCGCGGGGTACGACCAGTGCAATATTCCCGACTGCACCAAAGCGGGGATTCACGTGTCTAATGTCCCGACTGCCGTCGACGCAGCAACTGCTGATACTTCCCTCTTCCTCATGCTTGGTGCTCTCCGAATGTTCGCCTCCCCTCTCATAAACCTGCGTAAGGGCGAATTTCGCGGGAAGACTCCACCGCCTCTGGGGCATGATCCAGAGGGCAAATTATTAGGTATTGTAGGTATGGGAGGAATAGGAAGAGATTTCAAGAAGAAGGCGGAAGCACTGGGAATGAATGTGCAATATCACAACAGGAGCAAGCTGAGCGATGAGATGAGCGGAGGGGCGAAGTATGTGGGCTTTGAGGAGCTTTTGGAGAAGAGTGATGTCATAAGTTTGAATGTGCCATTGAATGTAAGTTTCCGCTTTTGCTGAGACAGATTTGTCCTTCTGCCTGTGTTCGGCCACACCTGCCCTGAAACTATCCGTCCTCCTCTCTTGACTAACACCACTCCAGAAATCAACCCATCACATGATATCAACGCCGCAGTTTTCAAAGATGAAAGATGGCGTTGTGATGGTCAACACTGCTCGCGGTGCTGTCATTGACGAGGCCGCTCTTGTCAAGGCTCTTAGTGATGGCAAAGTGTTCTCCGCTGGCTTGGACGTTTACGAGGAAGAGCCAAAGATACATCAAGGACTGGTGGACAATCCACATGTACTGCTACTACCTCACATGGGCACATGGACCGTGAGTGTCACCCCTGGAATCACATATAATATGCTGACGTAATCGAAGTATGAAACGCAAGAAAAGATGGAACACTTTGTTGTTGACAATGTTAGAAGTGCTCTTGAGACGGGGAAATTGAAGAGCCCAGTCCATGAGCAGAAAGACATGCCTCTGAAAGATTAGGTACCAAAATGGGCGTCTTTTTGAGACGCAAAACGGAGCAAGGTGTAGAAAGAGATAAGTGTCCGTAGATGTCTAACACGAATCGGAACATTGGTGTCAATCAATATCAAACGAAGGAGAGCACGGTCTCTGCCATCATGTAGCAGCTAACTCGACTTGGTCAAGGTTTTTATGCTGAGGATCTGTGGATTTCTCCTCAATGTATCACCACTCATTTGGCTACGGCTCCTACTGAGTGTCTTTTTCTCGGAATGCATTCTGTACTGTTGACTTAGACCTGTGTACGGCTAGGAATGCTCGCTTAAGCTTTTGATCCGTGCGGTCTTACGCTAAGGTCACTAACTGATTCATACAATACCATTGAGTCTGAACCGCTGGGCTCCATCGGATTGGTGCGAGGCTTCCCTTTGTCTACTTGCTCATCGATGCTTCCAAATGCTACAGCTACCAAACACATCCCGTTGACCTCATCATGCTGTCGTGCACTCTAAGTATTTCACCGCCGCAGCCACCGTCTTCGCTGCCACCGTTGAATCGGCATTTGCATGACCTATTGCAAGACTCGAAAGGTGATCGTCTCCAGTCGCGGCAGCGACGTATCGCCATGCGCTCAATCGGCCATGAGAAGGGGTCAAACCAGGCAACTCCTCGGCTTAATTTAGTTCTTCCTTACTGGGTCGAGCAAGTTGAGTGATGAAATGCAGAATGATCTCTTCGGTCTCGAACAAGTCACTGACTATTCAGCCAAGCTCACTGAGTTCAGCATTGAATTCACAGGGTAAGAAAGGAAGTATCGTTTTCTCTGAACACCTTTCGTGCTCACAAGAATTTCATCCCACGGCAGATACATATTGAGTTTGGGACGTTTAGTAATTGTACTTCATCGGAGCTTTCCAAAATGCCCAGATTGATTGTGGTGGTCTGTCGCAGAGCCAGACATAAAGGGATCTATGAATTTGTTCATGTCTTCCTCGGTTTACTAGTGGTGAGGTCGGAGGTGAAAAGTCTACGGGGAGTGTGCTGGCTAAGTATTCCGTGAAGCTAGGAGGTCAGTTGATTTCCTGTTCTCTCTTGCTGTCTAACCACTCTAACGTATGCTAAGTAGACGAAACAGAAGCACTGATCGGTTGAGAAACAACGACTGTGTCTCCACAAGTAACTTTTAGAGCAAGCTTCTCAAAACACTCAAGCTGACTTGGTCAACTTGACAACCGGTATCCACGAGCTAAAGCGTCAGCGCCAGAATCTTACGGTTACCATCTCTAGTCTTTCTTCCGTTTGACATGCTTTGGAGCCAAGGCTCAGTCAAAACTTGTTCAACGTCAGTGTTTAGCCCAACTCCGACACAAGGTATTTTCAAGTCTTCATGTCAGTCTGGGCAGGCATTTGGGTTCGAAACCGTAATTTTTTGAAGAATTAGGCTTGACCTGCTGATATTACTTAAGATATCAAGGGGTTGCGCTAGTGTCTTTGGGTCGATTCGAGCTTGATAGCATTTTCTATCCCCTTCCAGCTGCAGGATTACCCACTTTCACTTCTGCTCTCTACCAACGCCAATCATCTGTTACCATGCTGAGATCCAGCGTTCGCTGCACCTTTCACTGTGGTTGGTGTTCTCATCTGCGGTTCAGACTTGGTATTCTCTTCGTTTCGACATTCTCGACTATCTCATCCTCACCATCCGTCCATTCGCTCTCTCTCTCTCTTTCATGTGTCAAGTCCACCATCCATCTGTCCTCCTGTTTTTTTTCACATGCATCTACATATATATATGCAGCGCGCTTTGCTTCCGTTGATAGTTTTCGATTGCATGCTTTGATGAAAAGATTTGTCTTGAATGCAGATCTCAGGCGTTCAGGGTGAGATTCGAGGTCATCATTCAGGCCTCGTTCTTGTTTCGAACCTTTGAGAAAGGCAGGCAAGACATCTCGGCTTACTTTTAGTTCACAGCTCACACTCCTGAGAATCCGCTTACAGTGGCCACAAGCCGTGCAGCCCCCTGAGCAGCCTAGATCTTTCTTCAGGATCCTTGACTGCTATCCACGTATCGTTCACTAGCTTACAGTCTACTGTTGAGTACAAACCGCGTAGGTCTCATCGATCCTTACATTCTGCACACATTACATCATGTCCAAATCCAAACAAACTGGGCTGTCGGTAGTGGAACCATTCTTGATCAGACTTGCACATGAGAACCCTGGACCTTTACGCCATCCTCTCGACTTTCAGGGTAAAAGACAGAGTCATATCAGGATTGCTGCAGAAGACAACTTCTCTGTTTCTTCTGAACACACCAGAGTCCACCGAGATGCAATCAACCGAGGAACGATCAATCCAATCGGATCCCTGGGAAGCGGTGACGATGCCGCGTCGACACAGCCAAAGTAACGAGGATGATGGGAAGGGCAAGAAAGCGAATAAGACGGCGGCCAGTGAGGTCATGAAACGCATCGAGGTCATCGATCCTGATGATATTAAGATCATCAAGCGCTACGACAATCACATTGGTATCGTTCCGATCGAAGTCTTGTCTTGCCAACAACCGTGCGGAAATCACGGCTCATGTTGTGTCATCGCCATCTCAAGGTCAATGGGTCAATGATGTAGCAATCGATGCGCATTTGACGTTGATCTGACATACCTCTAATGGCCTTCTTCGAGACGGTGCCGAGCTTCGCAAGTCGCCCAGACACCATGCATGAAGCTTTCAAATGAGTCGTTCCCTTAGCCGTAGGGTACAATCATTTGACGAGAAACATCTCGGAGAAGGATGGCCCCCTGCGCGCTTTCCATGAAACGACACTGTGGACTCTGGCGACCTTGCGATGGCCACGCACCAGCTCGTCTTGTCTATGTTCGGCACTGTAAACGTCAAAAACACCTCATTGGAAAGCGCTAGCTTTTTGAGTCCTTCATCTCCGCCATCATCAAGATGCTGGAGGATTAGCTGAACTACGGCAACGAATACGTTAGACTCGATCAAAGACAGTCTGGAAGTCACGCGAGCGCTTTGAACTAGGAGGCGGTTGCGGAAAAGTTTCAAAGGAGTCCAGATATTGATGGGGCGAAGTCGTGGATCAATGGAGGGCTTCGTATAGTAGTGAAGCAGATGGCGGAGAAGGATTCGGGGTTTGTGGGTAAGCTATGGAATTGCTAGTTCTTTGGTTTCCATTTCAGGCAAGTTCGGTGATGCTAGGCTCAGAGCTTGATTCTTTGGCTCAAGGCTTGGTTCTTTGCTACAATTCTAACGACTTTATGACATCATGCTGGTTTTCCTTTTGTTTGGAGGAGGAGGGGTCGCTCATATGGCAGACGGTCCTACTTCATCAGCCTTTGTCAATCTCACATGGTAGCTCGCATATCAAAAGGGGGCGCTTGTGGAAGAGGCAATAGCCGAAGTGGCGTTTTGCCAGGCCACACATAGCTAGCTTGGCCAGATACATAGCAATCTCGTAGCAAGCAATACGATCATCTTTACACACCACGAGAACGACTTCCTCAAAGCTAAGCGGCGTCATCGAGATGATGGGAGAGTTCCAAGGATTGATGTAGGCTAGATTAGCTGCAGAAGAGGAAGGAAACCGTTGTGACGTATCTATTAGGCTTCACGCTCCTGGTACTTGCTGTTCTGCTCCCTTGAACTAAGACTATCTTCCAGCATCAAATCCGGTCTCTCAAGACCCGCCTTGTCTCAAAGTGTAGGATGGTGGGCGATTATATTGGAGGGTCAGCCCATGATGTATTTGCGCCCCTAGCGGAGCAAACTTTGATTCAGCAACTATCTCAGGGATAGACCCCGTTGTTTGACGATTTGCGGCTGCCTGTAAACCATATCAAACAAAACACAGACCCTGAGTCTAAACCCAATGCCCTCGTGGTTTGAGACGGTCTACATGACACCGCAGCTGCTATCAGAGTTTGGTGCCGCCTCGCAGGAAGTATGTTCTGACGTTCTTTCTTGAGCAGTACTGCCTCCACTCCGTCTGTCTGCTGATGTAATATCATCTCTTGCACAATCAGGAAAACTGGCAATCTCTCGACCTCCTTGTGTCACATACACATGGAAGTGTGGCGTAAAGTCTGGCGGCCAGTCGAGTAAAATATGATTTACCGTCTGATTTCTTTCGTTTGCGTACCTGATGGCTTGGAGCACCATAGCATCACTGGTCAGTGCTGGCTCAAGTGTACGGTCAGCAAAGCACAAGCACTCACAATATCGACCGTCCGTGCGGCGAAGGACTCCAATCAGCTTGATATGCTCTTTGAATATGCCCGGCAACGGATAATAGTTGTTAAACCTTCTGACCTTCCTGAGGTGCATCAGGTCAGTGTTCGCCTTGTACAAAGCATACAATTCGGTCAGGACAGGATCGATACCGCAAGGCACGATGGATACTTCGCATAAGACCATGTTCCTCAACGGGAAGTATATCCGCGAAAGAGGCAGCCCAATATGGAGTTTTGTGGCCATCATTGAGGTCATCTAGCCGGCGCTAAAACATGTCATCTGTTGGTAATGCCATATTTAGGAAGCATTAGGGGTACTGAACTATTGAGCAGCTTTCCTCAAACGAATCAAGAACGTCCCAGATGTCGATATCCTTAGTCTCGCTTGGAAAGGGTCTGCAGAAACATTAATCCCTGCCGCCGTTGTACTCTCGCACCTAGATATGAAGGCATACCCGACTATCGAGCACACCGTGCGAGCCAACTCCATACTCATTTATGGGACGGATGGTGGAATTATGTTTTGAAAAGAGAATTAGAAAACACCCAGGAGATCAGCCTTTGGCTATGGACTCTTTGCTCAAAAAAATTCATACTGCTGCCACTGACACTTTTCGTCTAATTTCGAGACAGGCAGCTTGACACCCGATACGATAACGACAAGCTATTGAGGAAAGCAATACGCACGAGGACTCTTAGAAGCATTCGGAAGGACTAAAGCTTTCGAAATACCCTTTATCGTGTCCTTGTTTTCGACTCGTCAAACAGAGGTACAGTCTTGGTGACATACCGACCTAGACTGCCAATGAATAATGGTGCAAATCGGGCACACTTGCAAGCTGACAACTACACCCTAATGTACACAGCACCGTTCTATACCATCGTCCATTAACTATACACTCCACTGTCGGTTTTTAAAAGTCAGGCAACCTTGCCGCTGACCCTACCAGACCTCCGTCGCTCAGTCTTCTCGGGTTCCGGTTCACCATGGTTTCCATTTGTATCAGCCTTTGCCTTGCTCGGCTTCTTCGGCTCCATAGCTCCATTGGTGTCGGCTTTGTTATTCGATTTCCGCTTCTTGATCGCCGGCTTGCTCGCTTTCTCATTGGGCTCGTGGCTATTTACAGTAGGCTCTTCGTCTTCTGCCTTGAGAGTACGCTTCTTTCCTTTTGAGCCTTTTTTCGCTGGCTCGACCTCTATCTCGTCTGTCTCCACTTCCTTGGGGTTCAAAACCTTCTTGCTGCCCTTCGGTTTCGCTTTCTTTTCACCATCCGCATCTTCTGTGTCCGCTTCATTCTTGACGTCTCCCGCCACCGGTCCCGTCTTCTTCTGCACGCTCGGGACCACGCAGCTGGTCCTCCCTCCCACTGTTAGGAAGACAAATTTCGAACCGTTGGGCAAGGTTGTCGAGCTGTCTTTCTTTCCTTTACCCCATCGATGTTTGAAGAGCCACTCCTCGGGAAATTTGCTAGAGTCTGCCAGATTGTCCACAGCGAAAGAGCAAACGTAGTGGATGGATTTGTGAAGTTGTTTGATTTGGGCAGGAGTCAGGGTGTTACTGTACTGTTCGGGGTGAATTCTCGAATCGTACATGATTTCGTCCCTGCCGATCAAATTAGCGTCCATAGCAAGACCATAGGAATCTTGATTGGAATTCAAGAAGCACGCACCCAACCCAATTGCCAATACCACTAATATTTGCTTGATCTAACAGAAGTGCCTTGACTGGAACTCGTTTGCTTCCTAGCTTTTCAGCTAGCCACTCCTCTGTCACAATACCCTTATCAATGACGGGATCAGGACCGTTCTCCAGAAGCGGCGAGACATTCCGCATTTGATCAGCAGCACAGTCGATGAGTCGAATTCTTGCAAATCTCCGCAAGTCAACGAATGCAGCTTCACATTTTGGCTCTTCGGCGGTCTCGAGTGCAAATTTCCAGTACTTAGGCGGCCATTCTGGCGATTCTTCGGGCTTTGCAGGCTTGTAGTAGGCTGTTTCTTCATCCCTGATCTTGAGCCAGCCTGCCATTCCGAAGTGCATTAGGGGGTGCGGAGGTGATGACATAACCATCCTGTACAGATCACTTAGAACCAAGTCCATGTGAAACCTAGACTACGGTGCTCAAGCTGAAGAGAGACGATGAGGACGACCTGATGCAACCAGCCTGATTTCGATATATCTTGCACATACAGGACGAATTAACAGAATGAGAGCCCAGACCGTAAAACATTGGTGGATATTCCAGTATGAAAATGAATCATCAGGCGTGATGGCAACTTGACATCTATGTATGAGGCGGCTGGAACTTACCAAAAGTACTTGCCCTGCTGTTTGGCATCTACGACCTTCTTGCCCGTTAAAGCCTTCTCGAATGCTTCAGCTGAACATCCCACCTTGCCGTAGACATTTTCATCGTGCTGGGCTTTCACTTTAGCCAATGTCTTCCCGACAAGATGTTTATGTATGTAGTTGACGACACGAGCGACTTGCCACCATGATGTCAGCATTGATTCGGTCTTCGGAAAATGCAATGGTAATACCTTCGCCAATTTCAGGCATCTTGAAGGTCAAATCCAGGCGAAAAACGTGTAGACTGAGGCGCTTGAATCACGAGACTGCTCGTGGACTGAAACAAATCTTGAGTCTCAAATAGTAAGATTCGCTCTCTTCAAGATGCACGCAACGCGATTTAATTTTGTGTGGCAGGCAGAAGGTGGATTCGAGCGACAACGGTTTCTTAGCTTCCCAGACGTTCAGTGAGACTAGCATCTACGCTGATATCATGCTTACCAAGGAGTTGGAAAGGGTCTGCCCCAATGGGCCAAATGCCAATATTAAGAACGCGTCGTCAATCCCGCTCGAATCTCGCCAAGACCTCGCGTAGCGCATATATCGATCATTCGCAATTTCGCGGTGATTTGAGATTTCGCACCCCCATCTAAGCGTCGCAGGCAGCCCCTGCAGATATTTATTCCTAGCTAGGCCTGCGCCAAAAGTCCGCGCCAAGATGTCGAATGACGCCCTCTCCGCGGCTCGCCTAGTGAGCGCGCTTAATCTAGCTGAATTATTGCCATCTCTTGGCAGCATCATCGCAGGCGTCCAAAAAGACTTCATTTGATGTGATTTTGGTTTCAAGCATATATACCATTCTCCTTTGTTTTTGCACACCATTTTCGAGTGTCAACTACCTCTGCGGATCACCAGCTACGGGCAAGTCCTGCGAAGTCAGCGTGCCCAACATTCCCTCAGTAGCTGGACATTGTTCAAGGTGGCGGGGCTCTTCTGGGTCACAGTGAAGAGTGAAAAGCAGCGCGAAAAGCACACTGCTCCTATTCAAGCGCAAAAGAGGATGTCAGAGCCTCCAAGCCGACCGAATCTCACACCGCAATTCTGCTTCAATCAGACAGCTCTTCAAGGTAGGCTCGAGCAGGCAACAGTTGCAGACTTTGGCTGACAGTCTCCAAGACTTCCTCCGACTATCTAGGGGCATGATTGATGATTCCATAATACAGAACCTCAATGCTTTGATGACACCCTCGAGGAAACCATGGGATCCAGCTACTACGTCAGAACGGCAGATACGGCCTGTTGAGAGACGGCCTACAGATCCACAAGCATGTCAAAGCTTCAAGAATGAGGTGCTCTTCCGAAGTTGGCAGACGAGATCTGATGTTCTCAACTATTGTGCAGGCGTCGCCTTGGATCCAAGTGACCCTGATCTAGCTCTAAAGCAGGTTGAGTCGGCAAAGGAGAGGGAACGGGTGGTAGATGAGCGCCTTGACCCATATTCGGGGCGCTTCTTTCCGAGGGAAGCAAGGACGGAGCTACTGGCGAATCTCATCAGGAATGAAAGGAGCGTAGAGGGCATCATAAGATCACGAACGTGGAGTCTGGTGTCAGAAAGATGCGGTGACCCCGGGACCGGGTGGGAGGAAGCGTTGAACAAGTGGAGACATGACAGAGAAGCTGATCGATAGGGATTATGCTGGTGTAAGTGTATCAGAGGTGGTATAGCATGATGAGAGCATTAGCGACGGCGTCACTGGCTCAATGCCATGCAGTGGCACTTTGATGGTTTATGGACAATCCACTTTGGAGTTTAATTTAGAAGCTTGTGTATAGTAAGATATGTCAAATCAAGTGACATATATAATTCAAGTCTTCGTGAAGCGACAGTAGGAACAAAAATTTCCTTGGCTGCTGCGGGTAAACCCTCGCTTATGCCCGATTCTGCGGAGCTGCGGTGTTGCAAGAACCTTACATCTACATCATTGCCTAATGGTCTAGGCTTGTGGATAGGATTGTCGTTATAGAGTGTTTGCTTCACACGGAAGAAAGGATTCGTCAGAAAGACTAATGGCATGCTCGAGAGACTTTGAATCAGGGCAGTTCAACTTACAGGGCCATCCCGAGCACTGGCCCTGTTCTCCTTACTGAGACAGCTGCTTGAAAAAAGCAGAAAATACCCATATATCATCCCTCACCGAATTCTGCTATTTTACAGCTCTCACCATTAACTCAACATGGCTCCGCCTCCCCCACAGCCATTGGCCTCGAAAGAGCGCTCGCTTTTCACCCAGGTGGTCAAGAACTACGAGAACAAACAGTACAAGAAAGGTAGGCGAGAAGCTGGAAAAGAGGCGTGCTAGGCTGACCGCTTCAAAAGGTCTGAAAGCTGCTGACCAGATCCTACGAAAAAGCCCTGATCATGGCGACACCATCGCCATGAAAGCGCTCATCATCAACTCGCAGGGGAACTCCGAGGAAGCATTTGCATTGGCGAAAGTGGCACTTAAAAACTCCATGAAATCGCATGTCTGTTGGCACGTCTACGGTCTTCTTTACCGATCAGCCAAAAACTTCGAAGAGGCAATCAAAGCATACAAATTTGCGCTGAAGCTGGAGCCGGAATCACAGCAGATACAGAAGGACTTGGCTTTGCTGCAAATACAGATGCGAGACTACCAAGGTTACTTACAGAGCCGACGAGCAATCTTACAACAGCGGACTGGTTGGAGGCAGAATTGGACGGCGCTGGCAGTCGCACAGCATCTAGCAGGGGATCTTGCCAATGCGGAGAGGACCTTGACGACCTACGAAGAGACTCTGAAGTCTCCGCCACCGAAGACCGACACCGAGCACGCCGAGGCTATCTTGTACAAGAATTCTATAATCGCGGAGATGGGCGAGACGGAGCGTGCTTTGGAGCACTTGGACGCAGCAGCAAAGAACAATCCAGACCGGACATCAGTGATGGAGCTACGGGCGCAATACCTACTTAACTTGGGTAGGAAAGAAGAGGCAGCAAAGGCGTATCATCTGTTGCTGAAACGCAACGCAGAGTACCGAGCGTATTTTGAAGGACTTGAAGAGGCCTTGGGGCTCGATAAGTCCAACGTCGAAGAACTTACAAAGCTGTACGGAGACGTTGCAAAAGACAATCCCAGAGGAGATGCTGCGACGAGGATACCCCTGGAGTTTCTGGAGGGTGATGAGTTTCGCGAAGCTGCCGACCAGTACCTGCAACGTATGCTGCATAAGGGCGTCTGGTCGACCTTCAACAATGTGAAAGCTTTATACTCCGACTCTCAAAAGCGGGACACGATACAGGATTTGGTAGAGGGTTACGCAGCTGGCATGCTCAATACCCAAGCTAATGGATCAGCTGAAAGGCAAATCAATGGCGACTCAGACCTGTTCACACCTTCCGTACGATACTTCTTAGCTCAGCATTACAACTATCGTTTGAGTCGGGACTTGCCAAAAGCCATGAAATACATTAATGAGGCCCTAAGCTCGGCACCAGAATCTGTGGAGTACCATATGACGAAAGCTAGGATATGGAAACATTACGGCAACCTCCAGAAAGCTGCAGAGCTGATGGAGGAAGGCAGGACACTGGACGTCAGAGATCGATATATCAATACTAAGGCCGCGAAGTATCAACTACGAAATAATGAGAACAAAGCAGCTATCCAAAACATGGGCAAATTCACAAGGAACGAAGCTTTGGGTGGACCTCTTGGAGATCTCCATGACATGCAGTGTGTTTGGTACATAACAGAAGACGGCGAATCATATATACGTCAAGGCAACCTCGGTCTAGCTCTGAAAAGATTCACGTCCATCTCCACAATTTTTGAGATATGGCAAGAAGATCAATTTGATTTCCATAGCTTTTCGTTGCGAAAGGGTCAAATCCGAGCATACGTTGATATGATGAGGTGGGAGGACCATCTTCGAGAACATCCTTTCTTCACGCGTGCTGCGGTCTCGGCTGCACGGATATACGTAGTGCTCCATGATCAACCCGATCTTGCTCATGCTAAGATGACCAACGGAGTGAACGGAGAGAAGATGGATAGTGCGGAACGTAAGAAAGCGCAGAAAAAGGCGAAGAAGGACCAGGAGAAGCAGGCTAAAGAGGAAGCGGAGAGAAAGGACTCCAAGAAGCCTGGAGCCGTTGATCAGAACGGCGATCCTAAGAAAGAGGATAAAGACCCCAAAGGCGAGAAGCTGTTGCAGACGTCAGAGCCTCTTGTAGAGGCTATGAAGTTCGTCACGCCACTTCTCGAGTTCAGCCCAAAAAACATTAAGGCCCAGCAGGTGGGTTTCGAGGTGTTCCTCCGGCGAAGTAAGTGCACGCCAAGGCCAGTATTGCAAGTTCGATGAAGGACTAATCCGCTTGCAGAGAAATACCTGCTTGCGCTCCGCACTCTCCTAGCATCCAACGCCCTCTCGTCCTCAGACCCAACTACCCACGAACAAGCCATTCGCCTTGGACACACCTTCCGTACACAGACCGAACCACCGGACCGCAAAGTTCAAGAAGTTATCGCTGCCGAATTTGACCCAGTTCTTCCCGCCACTGCCGACCTCTCGAAACACAACGATGACTTCCTGCAAAAACACCATATGAGTGCCCCGCATGTGCAAGCATGCCTAAAGGTGAGGCAACTTCTGGATCCGAGCAGTAGCGACAAGAACCAGCAGGATGTCATCAGGACGCTAGCACTTGAAGGGAGTAGTCTAGAGGATGCTGTACGAGGGTTGGAGCTGCTGAAAGAATGGAAGGCAAAGGATCAGTACCGAGATGACTATCTGGCTGCGGCGCACGAAAGATGGCCTGAAGCTACCGCTCTTAAGAAGAAAGGAGACTGAACGTCCGACCCGGCTGGACAAATTCCGAAGGAAGAAAGAGGATTGCACTGGCGCGAGCGATGGACCGAAGTTGTATTTGGCGTGACTCTCTGCATCTTAATTGATCACATCTGCGATCTCAAGATGATCTTGGTGTACCTCAGATAGAACGGAAAGGAAAGTAAGAGAAAAGGAGGTGGAAGATGAACGTATGAAATGGACTAGTATAGTACCGCTGAAATACCCTAAACTTTACGCCGATGCTATGCAGCCCTGCCCATGCTGCGCTCGTGTTGAGCTGGATACTCAGTGACCCGCTAGAATGCCAGGAGACGAATGCTCCCTCGCTATGCATCTACCCTCATCCCTCGGCATGCCCTGTAGGCCCCTGACTTGTATAATCGACACTGACGAACGCCCTATCTACCTCGCTTAGACCCTCCAAACAATACTGCAACGTCTCCGCTATATCATGCGCCCTACTCAACCTCGTCTCCTCTTTGAGCATAATGTCCATCTCAACCCACACTCCATCACCCGCGTGGTAAGCCGTAATCGTTTTGTAGGCGTCTACGACGGGGGCGAAACGCCAGGCGAGGAACGTGACCTTTTTGAGGACGTTGGGGGAAACGGCGGAGCCGGTGAGGCGGGCGACGTTTTCGAAACAGGTTTCGGCCCAGTCGTAGATTATGAAGAGGGAGAGGAGGGCGGCGCCGACGGGGTCGAGCCACCAGAGGGAAAATTGGTGGCCGAGAAGGGGGAAGAGGAGGGAGAGGGTGTTGAAGACAACGTCGGTTTTGCAGTCTGAAAGGGTCTGTCAGAAGGGGTTTGAAGGGATTATTTTGGGAAAGATTGAGGGGGGGGGGTGGTACCTTGCGCCAATGCTTGAACCTGGGTGGTTTTGACGCGGATGCAACCGAACCAGATGATGCCCTTTATCACCACCGTAGCAACTAAGGCACCGATCGCCACGGGAGGTAGGGTCGCTGCATCCCTCGGCCCTCCGGGCAGCAGTTTTGTGACCGACTCTTGCAATATTTGAAGGAAAGAGACAATCATGATGATGGAGAACACGAGTATACCCAGTGGTTCTAGGCGACGCCGACCGACGGGGAATTTGTGCCGCAGCCGTCGAATCTTCCATTGGACGAGCTTGTTCGTGGTCCAGATGATCAAAGTGCACAGCAGATCAAGAGCGGAATCCACGAGGGAAGCTATGAGCGAGAGGGAGGAGGACGCGAAGGCGGCGATGATTTTGGCAGTGAGGAGGATTATGTTCGCAATTACGTTGATCTGAAGATGATCAGTGGAAAGACTCATAAGGGTAATAGCCGCACGACCGTACATTGATAGCCCACTTAGCCCTCCTCTCCCCAGTCTTCCTCCTTTCTCTCTCATCCTCCGGCAGCAAAGGATCAATATCGCCTTTGGTGGTTTTCAACGCCCCGCCGATCTCCGCAACCCCATCTCCATCAGCATCCTGCGGGTTCATTGAGTCCAGCACGTCATCAGCCATACTCATCACTAAGGTATCGACCTCGAGCCAGTCATTCAATCTCTCATTCTGCTGTTCATAGAAAGCCCGCACTTTCTTGTCCTTGATCTCACTCAGTTCCGAGATAGACTTGCGGTACTTTTCCAGCTCATCGCGATCGACGCCATCTTTCAACTTGCGCTTAAGCTCGCCATGAAAATCGTCATGGACAGCGGCATTTACAATATCTTTGAATCGAGGTTTTCGGCGCGATGCACTGATGGCAGCTTCGAGATCATCAGGCTTGTAGTCTGAAGTTGCATGGCCGTTAGTTAGGGGTTTGTGGACCATGATGATGATTGCTAAGGGGAGGTAAGGACAGGGGAAGGGAAATGAAAAATGCCATTGCCGCGAAAATGAGGAAACTTGTTTACGACATCGAATTTTGGACGGAATTAAGGCGTCGCGTGGGGAATTTAGTGCGCGGCAAGATCGGCGGTGCATTGCCCGTTCCTGAGATTCGTTTTGGCCAATCAGAGCAAAGGTCTAGAAAGACCTGCATGATAATGATAATTGCTATGTTCCATGCCATCGTCCTATTGAAAATATGAGTGAGATGCGAAGAAGTGGAGGATTCGGAGCGAAAAAAGGCTGGTCATTCGAAATTTGGGGAAATTAAGTAGCTGAGAGGGGAATTTCTTTAACCTGTATCCACTCAGCATCCAGGAATCGAAAGACTTGGTAGAATACATAAACTTAGTCCAGAAATGTTGGCGCCGCCGCAATGCAAAAGCTCCTTCAACTGTACAGGTATATCATCACGCGCTTTCATCTCCCTCAAGACCCGTCTCCCACCCAGGCTTCTCTTTTGAACCCAAGCCAGCCCACTTCTTTGCCCTCTCTACATATCCTTCATCCTCTTGTCGTTTTGCCGCATCGAGCTTCGCCGCCTCTTCCTCTTGACCATTTCTCAGTTCGAAACATTTCATCCTACTCCCAATCCTTCCGTCAACAACCATCCTTTCCTGCCACACTCTCTCCCTCATATCTCCCTCCTCATTTGACTTCCAAGCGCTCTTATGCCACTCTGACTCTTCCTCCCTTAATACCACTTCTTGCTCCCACACTTCTTTTATTTGCGTGACAGCACTTTCAGTCTGGTCATTCATGCTGGGCGAGGCATCGTCGTCTGGGTCGGTGGCAGAAGCGAAGTCGGTGGATTGGGTAAATGGGCGTGAATGAGATGCGAGGACTAGAGCTGCAACAGAGGCGCCGGTGGCGTTAGCGAGGTGCCGCCGGGTGAGGAAGCGATGGATGCGTATAGGAAAGTTGAAGAAGCCGAGGAGGTGGGGAAGAGCGACGGGCAGTGATGGGGAGAGGGAAGTAGGGAGCGTGGGAGCCGCTCGCGAAGACGCATATTCGAAAGGCGTAATGTAAGGAGGCGTGATGGGTGGTTTTTCAGGCTTTCCAGTAGGCTTTTCAGACGGAAGTTCGGGCGTTGGTGGGTCGGTTTGGGGTGGAGAAGAGGAGGGTGTTCCTGAAGCTGGCATCTCTGGAAGGGGGGAGTCTGGAGAGTGAGGTGCCAGCGGTTGTAGATCTGTTGTTTCTGGTTCGGGAGGTTGAACTTCGTCTAAGGGTCCTAGCCAGCCCTCGTGAAGACCACGTATGTACTCCTTCCAGGTGTGTCTGCCCAGAACCAGATCGCCCTGCACGCCATCCCAATCCTTGATTCCAGCCATTTTCCGCATTTCCTGGTACAAATCTTCTTGGCTCTCTTCACTAGACTCAGCTTGCGAAGTCTCGCCATTTCGTTTTCGAAGTTTTCTTATCTTCTCCGCAAGTCCTGCCCTTACCTCTCCTTCTCTGCGGCCCTCAACGACATCCCAATCCATAGCTCCAGCCACCAATATAGGCTTAATATACTCATGAAAATGGTCTCGAGATACTCGAAGTCCATCCCCAGGTGGCGCGGTCAGAAAGATGGTGATTCTCCGGGGCATCATGTTGACAGGCAAAGGTTCTTGTGCGAGATGGGAGACCAAGGTGCACCATTTTCGCTGCGCTTTCCTCTTGTGATAGCGGTCATACAGAAGCGTCGAAGTGAAGGAGCCAGTTATCGTCCCAAAGATAAGCCAATTGCGAGAGGGTAGCTTGAATTTGAAATTTGGTAGTCCTGTATGTTTTTGGTTTATCAGCCTACTTCTCTTGATGGTCCTTTTAACGTTGACCCACCCATCATTCGAAGCGCTGGATTGCCCGCCGCCTTGGAAGAGGCGGCGGGGGAGGCATCTTTCGATGGAGGCTTCTCTGTCATGATTGAAGCACTCATCCAGGCCACCTCAAGCTGGGAAGGAAAGTCATCATGCTCCAGCAGAAAAGTTTATTCGGGAGGTCTACCCCGAGATGGTCTAGATGCCGCAATGGCGCCGTCCCGAACCAGCGGAACACATGGCCGTCAATGCAATGTACTGTATGCGTCCTCCTGAATTATTTATTGTCATGGCCTCAAGCAGTCAGTGATCAGTACTCATCGCAAGTGAATATATATCTTTTACTTTGAATTCTTATGTAATTTTAGAAGTATAATTTTAGAAGTATGAAACTTAGCTACAGCTTGCCAATTGCCTCTATTATATCTCTCAATATTCTTGATCTTTCTTTCTGGGGGGCCCCCTGTGTACATGTAGAGTAGAAGTCGCTGTAGTAGTACTTGCCAATTGCTAGTATTTTGGCTTAGAAATTCCACACCGCTGTCTCTGATTGACCGGCAACTTATCCCGCAAAAGTATCACTTCTTCCTTCTTCGCGACCAAAATGCTAGCGCGTCTCCTGTCTCATTCCCGTGACACTTTGTCCGCTGTCCGCTGTCCGCTCACGGTCAACCCCGTACACACCAGAAACAACAACCACCACCGTCACCCATTATGGATCGAAATATCGACCCAAAGAAGCAACTCCACCTCAATTTTGGTGGAATAGGCGGAGGCAGCGGCTATAACAATGATCGGAACTATACACCTACTAACGAGCGTGTCTTTCCAACCACACCTTCCAACTTCCCTCACTCAGTCTTTCCCGGCGGCCAGGCCGCCAATGATTACGTCGGTGCCCAGATTCAGAGCCCTTACGGCGGTCCAAATGGCAGCTACTTCCCCACGGGCGGATACCAGGCTCAGTACAGCCAGCCTCAGACATCGTACCAGCAACCGAACCAGTACCAGTACCAGCCTCAGCCTCAGCCTCAGCCCCAGCCTCAATATCCGCAACCAAATGTCCTAGCTCCTCAGCCATCCTATCAGCAACGTCAGACTGGCTACAATGCCAATGATCCTACTTCCGGCCTCGCACGCCAATTCTCGAACCAGAATCTTGGAACACCTCAGCGTCAAGCAAGTCCATTCGCTCGTCAACAATCTCCGAGTTCGAGATTATACCCAAACGGTCAACAGAATCAGGGCCAGCTGGCTCGTAACCAGCACAACTTTACCTCCAACCAGTCGAATAATTCGGCCACGTTGGCGCCTTCCTTGTCGAATGGCACCCTCTCAGGAGCTTCTCTGTACAGTGCTCCCCCTGAGGAACAGCCACCGGAAAAGAACCCAGAAAAATACTCTTCCAACGTCGTGAAGCGCGGCCAGGGACTGCACGCTCTGGTCGAATCTTTCTTCAAGGAGAACATCTCTCGTGCTCGTGATCGAAATGTTCGGTAAGCTCTTCCTTGTGTTAGACGGTCACGCGCTCATAGCTACGGATCGTTTCCTGACATCGGGTTTTATGTTCAGCGCTCGGGAGCTTGATGAGTTCCTGAAGAGTGATAGGCACTCTGAGCAAGAAAAGATCCGTCAAAATGAGAAGGCTGGCAGTGCTGAAGCGCGATACCTTCGTTTCCTCCGCACCAAAGAAGAACCCGAAAACTTTATAACGGTAAAGAAGATTGGTAAGGGTGCATTTGGAGAGGTGAAGCTCGTCACCCGTATAAAAGACGGCAAGATCTACGCGCTGAAGTCACTAAACAAAGCCGAGATGTTCAGGAAAGACCAGCTTGCACATGTACGTGCAGAGCGCGATATCCTGGCCGAGTCTGACAGTCCATGGGTCGTCAAGCTATACACGACATTCCAGGATACGAGCAAACTCTACATGTTGATGGAGTTCTTGCCAGGAGGGGATCTTATGACTATGCTCATCAAGTATGAGATCTTCTCCGTTCCGATAACGAGATTCTACATTGCCGAGATCATTCTTGCCATTGAAGCTGTACACAAGCATGGCTTTATTCATCGGTACGTGCTTTTTTGAATTGCCTCTGCGTCTAGAACTCCGTCCTCCAGCATGACATCACTTTCCCGTACAACCCCAGCACGCTGCTCCCTGTTTTCAGTGGCGCATGAGTTTGGTCTCATTTGCTAATATCATTTCAGTGACATCAAGCCAGACAACATACTTCTGGATCGTGGTGGACACGTCAAGCTCACGGACTTCGGTCTATCCACTGGCTTCCACAAGGAACACGACAACTCCTACTACCAAAACCTGATTAAGGGAACTTCGAACAAGGCTCGCGACAATCGCAACTCACTCTCGCTAGACCAGCTCAATATCACTATGAGCCGCCAAGCGATCACGACATGGCGCCAATCTCGTCGTCGCATAGCTTACTCCACCGTTGGTACCCCCGACTACATCGCTCCTGAGATCTTCACTGGCCAAGGCTACTCCTTCAGCTGTGACTGGTGGTCCGTCGGAGCTATCATGTTTGAGTGCTTGATCGGCTGGCCTCCATTCTGTGCCGAGGATGCCCATGACACCTACCGAAAGATTGTCAACTGGAAGCAAACACTGTACTTCCCTGAAGATAACCCGATGGCTGACGACCCCGCTAACCGTAATTCGTGGCCTATCGCGGAGGAGTGCATCCGGAGGTACATGGTTCTCTGATCCACCCTTCCTTGTCCCTCAAGCTGACAGTACCCCACAGCATGCTTTGCGACGTCCAAGACCGTCTCGGCTCTCAAGGCGGTCCGGGTGGCAGTATCGAAATCAAAGCACACCCCTTCTTCCACGGTGTTGACTGGAACGGTCTCCGCTCCATCCGCGCTCCCTTCGAACCAAACCTCAAATCCGCCACTGACGTGTCCTATTTCCCAATCGACGATATTAATCAAAATGACGATTCTGCACTAGTCCGTGCCCAAGCCGAGTCTCTAGACGACCAGCAATCTGCTGACATGGCGTTGCCATTCATTGGGTACACGTTCAAGAGGTTCAAGGGCATGAATGAAGCTTGAATTACATACTCGTGCTATCCAGGAGTGAGTTACCTCGCTTAATAGCGCCCGGAGAGTTGATCAATCAAAGTACGATTTTTGCGGATCCTGGACAGCACGAGTAGTGCGATTGGGGGTTTCAAACAATCAGTGTGGGCATCGATTTCGATCTCAAGAATGGCGAATCGAAAATTCCGGCATAGGCGGCGGATCAGGGGTGCAATTTCTCATCATGGTCATCATAGTCCACAGGAGGCAAAAATTTCGGGTTTCGAGAAGCTGCTGAGCAGTTTCTAATCGCATCTCGCATCATCAGGGCTTACACATACGGTGTCTATAGCATCCATGCAAACACTGGAGTATAGTGCAAATCCATCGTCTCATTTACGGTGTCTTCAGTACCCCTCGTGGAGAAAGAGTGCAAAATCACCGTACGATCAGCCAGCTCTCTCTCTGCAGCATTTGGCCTGTAGAGCAGAAGCTCTAAAAATTCTCATAGCATACACTAGCAATCGAATAGAAAGGAATATCCAACACCCAGCCCTTTCTGCGCTGAATTTTATTGAGGGAGATACGCGTAGTCAAAGTCCCTTCCTGTTCAGCGGTCTGACACGGTCTGACACGTGCACCTCCGATATGATGCTTAGTGCTCTCGAACCTTACGCGAGCCATTAGAAAAAGTGGCAGTCACCAGTGACTAGACTTTTTTGAATTTTGACGCCGAAGTCGGGTCGCCAGCCCGATTGGAGAAAAACGTTAAGCAAAAAGAAGCTCTTCAATCGATACGAAATTACCAGCATTTTGGGTCTCGATACCGCTCCGACTACGACCTTTTCCGGCGACTTTACCCTGGCATGTGCACACTGCAGCAACGCAGATATGCGAGAACGCCCTCTGCTGCAAATGCCAGTGCACAGCATCAGGAACGGCCTCAGCGCGACTCAACCCTCACCCTAGCACGCTTCCCCTCGACAAAGAACCCCACCTCCCTCGTCCCATCCACCAGCTCCATCTCCCTCCTCTTCCACATTTCCTTCTCTCTCCTCTTGTCCTTCCTTTCCAACCGGCTTTCCTCGTCGGACTCGTCCTCACTGACACTCCACCCCCCGTCCCCCTCACCCACAGGATCCCACTCCTCCGTCTCCCAAATCAGCTTCACCGACATGGGTCTGATGCTGAAGAGTTGGCCTACGATGCCTTTGAGGCGGTAGACGTCTACGGTGCGGGGGATGAGTTTCGTCTTTTCGACGATGGGAGCATCGTGGCCGGGGTCATTCTTCGCGGTATTCTCGCCTGAATGGCCGTCTATGCTCTGAGCGTGCTTTCGCGCTCTTTGCAGGTCTTGTTTGCTGATTTGGAATACGAATTCCGTCACTCGTGCTGCCAGTGTTCCTGCGTCGGCCGCGTCGGCATCGTTCGTTCTGATGATGGTCGGCTCGCCGTGGATATCGCACAGCTCCTTCCATCGTGGGTGCTCCTCCAGTACCTCGCGCTCCTTGACATTGTCAGTGACGGCAGCGAGCTGCTTCGATACTTGGCTGAGGTAGTAGAGCTCCGCATTCTGTCTTTCCGGGGGGGTGATCTGTGAGTAATTGAGCTCGGTAAGTGTCGCAAGGCGGGCGATTGTATGGAGTGACGCGGAAGGATAGGTGATCAGTGGTGTGTGGTTTGTAAGGAGTGATGTAAGTCCTGGGAATGACACGGGGATTGGATTGAGAGAGGAAAGAGTGGGAAGAACTGTCGATATTAGATCCAGATGCTTGAGCTTTGGGAAGAGGATGCCCATATCTGGTGGTGAAGAGAGCGATGTGAGGGGATTTGCTCGGAGGGAGAGGGTTTGGAGATTGGGAAGTGCTGTTAGTGGGCGGATGTGCTCGAGGGTGGTGAACGCGTTGGAAGAAAGGTCTAATTTCGTGAGAAGTGGGGTCGTAAGGGGCAACGTGATGTCGGTGAGGTTATTGGAGGCGAGAGAAAGGGTCGTCAGCGAGGGGAATACGGCCGTGAACTTTTTGATCTGAGGCATTCGGTTAGCGCCGAGGAGTGGTGGTCCAAGGAGGAATATGGTCTACTCACAAATTCCCATGAGAGGTTGCCAATTTCTCCAGTCGCTGTTTCTGGCAAGAAGCCAAGGTTGTTAAGGCTCAGCTCTTTGAGTTGTCCATAGGACCCATGTGATTCGTCACTATTGAATGGGTCCTGGGGCCGGCTCAATGTATTACCACTGTAGGACTCGAGGTGAGCAGAGATGCTAGAGATATATAGATATGTCGTGGGGACGTACTCGAGTCTAAGGCTTTGCAAACAATGGAGAGAACTGCAGATAGCAGTGACTTCGTACCAACTTTCGAGCAGATTCCTGCTCAGGTCAAGCTCGATGATCTTCAAATTCTGTTTCTCGAGATCGCTGTCAACGGCAGCAATACATGCACCGTCCAACACCACAATACGAAGTTCTTGCACCTTTGCAAGCTGCCGTCGGATCTTTTCGAAGCCGACCTCCTCCACGGTTTTGCCACTGATGTGGATTTCATTTGCCGTTGCCGTGATTTCTTCTGCACTGGCAGAGGCATACTTTTTCTTCAAAGCTTCAAAAAAGCTAGTAGGCTGATCACTGGGTCTAGAAGGGCGAATGAAGGATGCTGCAGTAGGAGAAGCGCTACGACCTGACGCATAGAACAAATGAGTTCATGCAGATAGTCGTGCAATCGCGAGCAAAGACAAGAAGACATTCTTGGACATTACGGATTATGAAAAGCCAATCAAATACAAGAAGTCTTGAATCCATACCTACATTCAAAGTACCTTACACCCTTATGACCTCCACCATGCTTGCCTCTACTTGGCTCGTCCCATTCTACCCCAAGCCAGTCTCCTTTAGTGCCCTCGATGGGGCCAACATAGCGCACCGTACATAGTGCTCCGCTAAAGGAGAGTCTTCGCCCAAAGTAATTTTCGGGTCTGGACATCCTTCATTGCACCATCGCAGAAGGTCCGCGCTAGCTGCTGAATTTGCTTTATAGATCAGGGGGGCAGCCGGCAGGGATGGAAGCTAGATTTTAGGCGCGGCCTCCTGGCGCTTGCGGCTAGCTGGAGATGCTTTCTCCAACGACATGTCAACCTTTTTCTCCGCCCTAGTGGCCCCGAAACCAAATACTTTGCAGCAGTAATATGAACTCCACTCACTGTTCTCTGGGATTCAGCCTTGAGTCCCAAACTCTTGAATTTTTTTTTTTTTGTCGTACGGGTTATTCCAAGACATTTGGTACGCCCAATAAAATGTTCGTGCGCTGGGGCTTTGCGTTAGAAATGGTTCAGCATGCACAAACCAAAAGCTATTTGTCTTTGCTTCTGCGCTCTCCCATGTCTGTGCCATCAGGCTGCGAAACCTCACCACTCAAGCCCTCGGGCAGAGAAGGATCTATGGAAGTGCGTACAATGCGTCTGGACTAGGATGTAACCAAGTAGGGTTTGTGGCTCTCGATACTAAAGCGTAAGGACGAAATGGGATAGATTCCAAGATTCTAAGATTTAATGCGGTGCTCTATCCAGCAATGAAAATTTGAACAATTCGTACACCGGATGCTCCTTACGTTCTTAATGCTCACTTCTCTGAGAATATACGTGACCATCGCACTGCTTGTTTGCTGGCCTGGCGCAGAACGTTCCTAGACCAGATCAAAGATGGCAAGGCTTTTAAGCTTGATTGCATGCTAAATTCTTGAATCTACGGCTTGATCGACCTTGAACCCTGCGGTGCCAGCATGGTGGCGTCGTCACGAAATAGTGATGGCCTTCGGTTAAAATTTGTCAAAAGTTGGGGTGTCCAAAATGCAAAAAGGGCCTCTGTCAGGATCGAACTCAGGACCGAAAAAATAGGGGCTGCTCCTCCTTACAGATCTTCCTTCCCTGGAAGCCTCACCCCGGACAGTGAGACGACATTACACGGGTCTGTTAAAGTATCACTTGATAAATCTCTATCCTCAGACTCACGCAGAGGCCATTTTCACAAAGGAGACAGGCTTGAGGAGACTGGGCAGATACAACAGGGACTCGTAAGCGCAGGAAGCGAATTTGCGTTACCGAAGTGCATTTCGACTTGTTCCCACCGAGCCATAGGAGCAGCTGAAAATAATGCGCTTATTCAATTATTTGTTCTTTCCATCAATCCTTTTGTTCCTACTGGGACATCACATCGATCTACTCGGTCACACCCCACATATTCGACTACGAATCAAGCTCCGATATCACGCGAAGCGTAGCGTTGGAGTGATTAATGATTCTCAAGGCCTACCAATGATGAATAAAATGCCAAATTAAGAGCGACTCGAACGCTGGGCATGATCTTTCAACAGACTGCGGCAGACATAGAGTCTTCGCAATAAGCGAGGACGAGGGCTAATGGGCGACGAAATCGAATCCAAAATACCTCTTCGAGGTATCCGCTGTCATGAGCCTAGCCAATGGCAGGAGCAAAGCGAATCTCTCACGTAACTACCCCGGAGCTAATTAGGTCCAATATGATGTGAAACAGAGAACAACCTCAGAAAATTGAGCTGAGCAGCCAATTACTTGAATTCTCCCTGTCAACAGAACGCAGTTCATTTCCTTCTAGCGCCGCTTCTTGCTCCACAATCTAATGGTCAGTACGCTCAAATTTATATGCCATCCTCCAGCTTCAGCATCGCTTCTCTGATTTTCATAAGGTTCTACGTGACCTCAGTCTGGATACCACTCGAAGGTTGCCATCCAGGACGGTCAATTCGCTATCACTGGTGGCTTTGCAATGCGCGTTTACGGCAGCACCCGTCAGACTTTCGACGTAGATATGTGTGTGAAACCAGAACCTGGATATGCTCCACTCCTCCGAGCAATGCTACAGTCTCCAAGGTATACTAACATCTTGTCCAAGCACCGCGAAGTTTGCTAATAATTTGCTAATGGTCGTAGAATTACTCTACCCTCGTCGAAGTTTATCGGAGCGGTTTTGCGATGCTACGTCGAAACAGGCCCAAGCATTGGCGACAATACCCAAACGGATAGGGCTGTCAAGATGGATATCATGATAAACGGGTTTCTTCTTCCTCGCTTCACGCACCATACCATGAAGCTGACAACCAACGCGCAAAAAATCTGTGTTCTCGACCGCCAGTGCTTGCTCAAAAGTAAGCTCTCTGCGTACAGCAATCGCCCCACACAAAACGACTACTTCAATATCAAAACTTGATCCTCAGATCCCCAGACGGAATTCGAGAATATAAGCATAGGCTCGACCAGGAAGACGTTGAATACTTCATCGACGAAGGCCTAGTGCCTACTGAATCGCAGGCAACAGTCCAGCAGACTAAGCGCATCTTGATGCTCACCGGGCCTCCATCACCGTCTTCCGCTTAGCATCACTAGAGGCTAATGGTTTTGAGAGAAGGGAGACTGTACCACGCAAGCACTCTTCATGAACATAACTTATTGTCGACACAGTAGCATTTGTATTATGTGCAATGTTTTGGTATCTTTTGACACGGCTGCGTGACGGGTGATTCTGGGCTCGCAGAGAAGCCACACGTGCAAATCAAATGAAAACGGTGAGTTAAATGTTGACGGATGTGATTTATCCGAACCCGAAGTCTGGCTTCAGCAAAGAGCATGTTGACACTCAGAGTACCCATGAGATCCCATTAGTCTGCCCACAGCTCATTGGGAAAATAAGGACTCGGAGGATGGACAGCTCTGTTAGTCGAAGGACTAGGAGGCACGCTGAACGCCTGCGTCATGTCTTGGTGTAAGAGGCTATGTAAAGATTGCACAAAATTAGTAGTAAAAGTAATACGAACCTAGAAGTAGATACACGGCCGCTAGCCGGATGCGCTTTACCGCAAGTGGTTACTCGTCTGTACAGACGCGATCATCTGGCGTAGACCCGTACCACCCCACCAAAACCTTACAATTTGCGATTGAAAGATCACACACTCCACGGTCCAAGAAATTGCTGTGTATAAGAACCTTCGACTCTCCCTCTCAACACTCTCAACTTCGCAGGGTTTGAGCAAGGCATCATGGATTACCAGGCACGCATTCCATTTCATAGCCAGTCCTAATCTCCAGAAGAGAGAGCTAACACTCTCCTCTCTCAGAACCGAGCCGGTTCCAAGTTTGGCGGCGGAGGTGTAGCATCTCACTCCGCTACCAACGCCGACCGCCGCGAACGCCTCCGCAAACTCGCCCTCGAAACCATCGATCTCGACAAAGACCCCTACTTCTTCAAGAATCACGTTGGCTCCTTCGAATGTCGGCTCTGCCTCACAGTACATCAGAATGATGGCTCCTATCTCGCTCACACACAAGGTCGCAAGCATCAGACGAACTTGGCTAGGAGAGCAGCGAGGGAGCAAAAGGAGGGGAGAGCGCAAGATGCGAATATGCTAGGTGTGAACATGGGGGTGCAGGTTCGGAGGAATATGGTGAAGATTGGACGACCGGGATATAAGATTACGAAGACTCGAGATCCCTTGACTCGGCAGATGGGTCTCCTCTTCCAGCTTCAGTATCCAGAGATTACGCCGGGGGTGGTGCCTAGGGTCAGGTTCATGTCGGCGTTTGAGCAGAAAGTGGATGACCCACCGGACAAGAATTATCAGTACTTACTTGTGGCAGCCGAGCCGTATGAGACTTGTGGATTTAAGCTGCAGGCAAGAGAGGTGGATAGAAGGGAGGGGAGGTTTTGGAGCTGGTTTGATGAGGATAGCAAGGAGTTCTGGGTGCAGGTGCTATTCAAGACGGAGAGAGAGGAGAGGTATAGTGGGGTGCCTGGTCTTGCACCTACGGCGCCGAGGCGGTAGTATGTAATTACTAGAGCAATGCTAGAGGGTCTGCTATTGCGTGGGTTGTACGATAGATGCCCCCAAAAGAGGAACGGACCGTGGTCAACGAATGCTTCTAATCCATTTTTACCTTGCAGAATTTGTTCTCATGGGTACGCCGATGCTATCTGTGCCTTTCGAATCACAACGCCAAATGCTATGCAGTCAGAGTTCCACGCCGCAGTCCGATATCCGTAGCTCATGCCCCATTTATAGTCATTTTCCATTTCCTTGCCTCCCTTCACTCTCATCGAAAGGGTCACCGAACTCCTCTGCATAAAAAACGGGTAAGCTCCCACTTTCTCCACCATCCCCCGTCGAATACTCACTGAGACTGAAATTCTTGTCTTCAATCTGATTCCAAGCCTTCTGCCACTCCTCCCTCGCCTTCTTATTGTTCCAGCAACTCCCCGGCTCGTGCACCAGTTCCGCACTCTTTGCAAACTCGCTCTTTGGCTCCCAGCCATTGCCGTTGCTCTGACCTACGCCCTGCGCCGCATCCATAAGCTGGTCGGCACCATTCATATCGTGGCTTGCTTCCGCTGTGTCCATCGGGTCGTGTAACTCTTGCGACTGGGGGGGTGATAGGCCAGAAGGCTGGGCCTCAAGGGGGGCGAGATTGTCATGGAAGGTTGAGCCCGGGGGCTCGAGTTCTGAGGGGAACATGGCTTCGTCGTCGGATGAGGATGAGCTCCCAAGCATGTGGCTGTCTTCTGGGTCTGTTTGCGTTAGCTTCGTATTGATGCTGGTCTTGACACTTCAGAGTGGAGAAATTGACATACCCGACATGTTGTGTGAGGGATTGGTGTAATACACAATATGTCGGCAGGTGTTCAGATTCAAGATCTCAATTAATGCAAGCATCAAGTTTAAGGCTCCGGGTACGGTGTTCGATAATGACCAACCGGGTTTTACTTCTTTTTTTTTCTTTTTTTTCGCAACATAAAATCGAAATTCAGTTATAACTACTATAGCTATTATAACTACTATAACTATTATAGCTATTACTATTACTTAATTAAAAAATCTATTATTATAATTTATCTTAATAGTTAAGACTATAATATTATAGCTATTCTCTATAAATCTAATATAATAAACGAGTAAAGGCCTATGAATTAAATTCATAATCATTTTTTTGATCAAGGCTATCGAGTAAATAGGTGAGCGATCTTTGATAAGCGAACTTTGATGAGCGGGCTATCCGGCTGTCGAGCGAACTTTGATGAGCGATATTTGAATTCCTTGCGCTTTAATAATTATAAGACTAAATTTAAAAAAAAAAATTTATCTAAAAGCTAACATTTCGTTTTATAATTTAAAAAAAGAATCTCAAAATTTTAATAGAAAATAAAAAAGTTATTTTATATGTTAATAACGTATATCTAATTTTTAATGAGAAGGCGTAAGAGAGCGAGATTTTAATAGTTGCGGACGCTAATTTATTAACCCGCGATAACTCAGCCGATCTAGTTAAAAAGCGTAGGGGATCCGAATTTATAATTGACTATATATACAAATTTAAGATTTTCTAATTTAGTCTTATCTTATTCTTTTATATATACTAATATCTCTATAAAGAACTTATATATACTTTATTTAATAAGAACGAGTATAGGTCTATAAAATAAATTTATAAAAAGTAATTAATTTTTAAATTTAATTTCGAGATTAGATTTAACTCTCGAAGAGTAAAAATACTTTAATCTAATATTATTTAAAAATTATAAGACTAAATTTTATAACTTTTATATTATTAGATAATATAAATTAGACTCTATAATTTTAAAAAAAATTATAAAATTCTAATAGAAAGTAAAAAAATTATATTAAATTTAAATAGTATATATCTATTTTTTTAATAAGAACTATCTCGAGTAAATTTAATAAGCGATCTTTAATAAGCGATATTTTAATTTCTTATTATTAAAAAATAATAAGATTAAATTCTATAAATTTTCTATTATTAAAAAGCGTAAAATATTAGAATCGATATAGATGTAATATTAATATAGATATATTAAATAAGATAACTAAGATATCGAATTATATAGATAAGAAGAAGATATAATATAATAGAGAATACCTCCGCTAAGGCTCGCTAGCTATAGAATTAAGAGGTATATTAAGAATATACTTATAATACTACTCTTCTTTTTCGTTAAATTATATTTTATAATTAGTAAGTGAAAAGATAGAAAAATGAATATATATATACGCTTAACGCCTGAAAAATAGTAAAAGTAGTAAAGAAATAATCGTATTTGGAAACCTTAGCATTATATCTTTCTTTACGAGTAAAGGCCTATGAATTAAATTCATAATCATTTTTTTTGATCAGCGCTGTCGAGTAAATTTTGGTGAGCGATCTTTGGTGAGCGATATCTGAATTCCTTGCCTTTAGATATCTATAAGACTAAATTTAGTAATTCTTTTTTTATCTGAAAGCCCACATTACGTTCTATAATTTAAATAAAAAATCTCAAAACTTTAACAGAAAATAAAAAAGTTATTCTAAAATTAAATAATGTACACCTATTTTTTAATCAGGGCTGTCGAGCGAACTTTGATAAACGATATTTGAGCTCCTTGCTTTTCAATAATTATAAGATCGACTTTTATAATTCTTTTAGCACTGAATAGCGCAAACTATGCTTCATAACTTGAAAAAGAAATTTCAAAATTTTAATAGAAAATAAAAAAGTTATTTTATTTATGAATAACGTATATCTAATTTTTAATGAGGGAGGCGCGGGAGGGCGAGATTTTGATAATTGCGGACGCTAATTTATTTACCCGCGATGACTCAGCCGGTCTAATTAAAGAGCGTAGCGAACCCGAATTTATAATTGGCTGCATATATAAATTCAAGGTTTCCAAGCTCAGCCCTACCTTATTCTTTTATATATACTGATAAGAGGTATTAAAGACGATAGTAGCTCTTTATATTTACGCTATAGCGATATCGCTAGTTAGAGTATAAGCGTATATAAAGAGTTTAGCTAAGAGAAAATTGATATAATATAGCGAAAACTATATTTATAGACGTAGGGGTAAATAATAATAATTTCCGAATTCGTATTTAAGCGAATGAGATATCGATAAAATAATACGACTTAATTAGTTAAGGGCTCTCGAATCAAATTAAGTCGTAAACGCTAAAAACTATAATTTAATATTAAATAACTTTAATATAGTCTTCTCTATAATATATTATTTAGCTAATATTAATTATATTTCGTAATAGTAATAGCGTAGTTTATATATATACTAATATAGCTTCGAAAGATCTTTAAAGTTATATTAGTAAGAGGGGCTTACGCGAAAGATTATATATAAGATAATTCTCGATTAATATAAGTCTAAGGAATCGATTCTCGAGTTTAGAAAAAATAAGGTTATTATAAAGATATCGAACGGTTTTAATTCGACTAAAAATAGGATATCCTCTATTATTCTATAAGTTAACTCTTTATAAATAAAGCTCTTTAAAATATTATTTATAGAAGTCGTCTATTAGATCTTAATAATTTTCGAATTTATCGCTATTTATATTATACTAGACGAGATTATTATTAAAATCTTCTTACTTAACTTTATACTTAAGATAATTATAAATTAATTTAAAGTTAAGTATTTCTTTAATAATCTATTTAATTTAATTATTAATAATAATATATTTCGATAAAGAGTTTATCTATTTTAGTAATAGATTATTTATTATAAGACTTAAGAGATTAGAATAGAAGACGTCGTAAATTCTTATACTTAGTAAAAGTTTTAGACGATATAAAGTTTTAATAAGATCTATAATCTTAAATAAATTAAGTCTCTTATAATTTAATTTACGAAAAGGGCGATTAAAGATAATATTCTTACTATTTAAAAAGATCGCATCGTCTATTTAAAAAGTAACCTTTTATTAATACTTATTAGCTTACGTAATTATAGCCTTCTAAGCGCGATTCATATTACTTCGAATATACTTAAGAACTTATTTTATATAATTTATAATATTCTCTATCTAAGTAATATTAAGACGCTTATAAATAATCTTATAATTAATAATATTCGAGCTAAAATTCATTCGAGAATAAAATTTCTTATTTACGAGAAAAGATGAGATATTAATAATCGCTAAGATAGTATTATTATTAATAAACTCGATAATAAATAATTATTTTATCTAGTCGTTCTATATATAGTTATAATATATTTAAAGATAACGCTTTATATTCTAATTTACTCGTTTAATCTATTTATTAATTTTAGAATAAAAGACTATTAATAGCTTAACTATAATATCTAATTATTTATAAAAGAATTTCTATATAATAGCTATAAATTAAAAGCCTCGATTTAATATTATTAAGATCGATAGACTATATAAACGAAATACTTCTTTAAGTAATAAGTTAACTATTTTCTTAGCGATAATATCTTTATTAATATCGAAATAGATTATATAATAACGTTTCTTAGTAAGTTAATTAATCGCTATTTAAATAGCGTTATAGTTATTAGATATAGATAAGTCTATAATAAAGTCGATTAATATATCTTATTATTATTTCTATAAGATTAATAAAGACTATAATAAATTATACTCTTAATTATAAGACGCTTTAACTCTCTAATAAATATAATAATTTCTAACGTAATTAACTATAATAATCCTTATATCTTATTAATAATATTCTCTCTTAAATAGTTTATAAATATATACTATCTCGAAATAGCCGTAGAATAATTAATTATATATCTCTCGAATAATATTAATATATATATTATCGAATATTTATAAATAATTCTTATAATAAAATACTTCGTCTTATATAAAGCATTTACTAAGAGTAATCCTCTAAAACTTATTCTTATTTTTAGTGATAGTCTCATAGATTTTCGTATAATATTTATCTTTCTTATTAATTTCTACTACTTTATAGTAAATAAAGTTATTAATTATATATATATCGATATATTCGCTATTCAATTTTAATCGATTAGAGATAAGAATTATTTAATATTATTAGCGTAATTATTTGTTTTTAGAATCGATTAATTTATATCTAGTTATTCGTATAAGTATATTAATCTTAACATTCTAAAGTTTAGATCGATAAATAATCTTTATATTAAATTCTAATAATATATCTAAATATCGAGTCTAGCGTTAACTAAGATTTCTTTTTTTAATAAAATATATTAGTTCTTTATAATCGATAAAGATTCTAATAAGAATATTTATATATTTTAATTTAAGACGCTAATATTCTAGATAGCGAATAATTATAAATAATTTCTTATTATAAATCTAATATTAGCTAAGGTTTCTAAAGGAGACTTAGTTATTGAGCGAAGCCGTAGTATAATTAAGACTCTTAACGTATATAGACTTAGCATAAAAGCTTAAGAAAGCGATACCTCTATTTTCCTTCTTACTTTTATAAGAATTAATCTTATTATAAAATTAATATATATAAATATATATATATTTATTACTAAATCTATATTATTATATAACTCTAGATCTACTTATATTTAATTATATAAGTCTATTTAATAATTTTAATTCTTTTATTCTTTAAAAGATAGTAATCTAGAATTAGTATAATAGTTACTACTCGATTATAGTCGTAATAAAGTAAAAATAATAACGAATCTTTTATATTTTAAATGATATTAGATGAAATATAATCTCGAATTATAAATTTAATAAATCTTAATTATATAAGTAATAACGAAGTTAATTAATTAGAAAATTATAATAGTAATATTATTAATTTTAACGTTAATGAATAAATAGTATAGCGTATTTATCGCCGAGATCTACTACTAAAAAGATATCGCCTTATAACTTTTAATAAAAAAATTAATATTTTTAAATATAGTAAGATATATAATAATCGCATTTTAAGTAATCTCGATATATTATTATTATCGTTATCGCGTAAAAGTAGTTTAGATTTTAATATAGAATTAAAACGTATTTTAAAGAAAACTTCGATTTATATATTAAGATATTCTTATAATATTTATTTAAAAAAATTAGATTTATATTATAATAAGTCTATATATAAATATTAAAAGTAAATCTATAACGCTAAGATAGCGTTTTATATTAACTCTTAAAATTTTAAAATTAAAAAAAATAAAATTCTTTAGATAATATAATTTCTTAGAAAGAATTCTAAAAAGTAATAGTATAATAAGAATAAACGAAATTCTATAATCTTAAATAGCTAAAATTATTTTAAGAAATTTCTTTTTAATAAAATTAAGGATTCTATTAATAGATAATTTAATATTAATTAAAAGTATATAAATACGAGATAAAAATCTAATTAGACTATATATTAATTCGATATTTATTTTATCGAGTTAGAGATCTAATTATCGCTATATAATAAATAATAAAAAATTACTTAATTAATAATAAGACTTTATTTAAAGATCTAGAAGATTATTATTAATATAAATATTATCTTAATAAATAAAAATAAGTTAATCTCGCTAATTACTCGCTTAAAGAATATTAAGCGTAAAATAAATATACGCTTCTTATATAATTATCGTATTAAAAAAACTTTTAATTCTTAAAATTATAAGAAAGATAAATCTTAGAAAGAATATAAAGGCTAATTTTATAAAAATAAGAAAGTGTATACTTTATATAGATGAGATATATTTAAATCTTATAATAAAAAGATCTAAAATAAAAAATATCTTAAGAAGATTAAGTATTATAATTATTATAAGAAAGACTATTATATTAATAAGTATAAGATATTTAAATAGAATAATATTAATAATATTTCTATCAACTCGATTAATAAACTTAATATTTATATTATTAAGATAATAAGAAAAAGTAAACTCTCGTTAAAGACTTTATAACGATAAGAGTAAGTAAAGAAATATTTATTATATTTAGCTTAATTTATAAAAATTAAGTAATTATCGAAGATATAAAATCTAATCTAATATTAACTAATATTTATTTTAATAATAAAATCGAGATTAATATAATTAGTTAATATTTTACTCTCGAGTATAATTTATAGAAATTTAATACGTCGTTATTAAGTTTAAGATAAATAAATAATAATTTAATATACTATTATAATATTTATTATATAATCTATAAATTATAAAATAACTAGAAATATATAAAGAGATATAAATATATCTTCTATTTAATTGCGAAGAAAGATAATTCTTCTCTTATTTTAAATATATCGATTTTATTTAATAAAGATATTAAGCTCGATATCGCTATAAAAATTTAGCGTTTCGATATTAATATAATATTAATAGACTTTCTTCTATTATAGAAATTTACTAATATATTAAAAAAGAAGAGTATTATCTATATTTTAATTATTATTAATATTATTAATATAATTATAATTAAGTCTTTAATTAATATAGCGTAAATGAATATAATTTATATAGATAATAATATTATCGCGCTAAAGTTATCTAAAGAGTTATAAAAATATAAAGATATATTCTTAATTTAGAAAGTAGATTAATTATTATTTTATAAGAATTATAATTACGCTATTAAGACTATAGCGAAGCTATTATTTAACTCGCTATATAATTTATTTAATATTAAATTAGCGAAGCTAAGACGCTATTTAAACGATATCTTAATAAAATATTAAATTTAATATTTTATTAGTCTAATTAAGACCTTTATTCTCTTTATATCGAAGAAGAATAAAGACTTATATTTATACGTTAATTATCGAAATCTAAATAAGATAATAATAAAGAATCGCTATTTTTTACTCTTAATTAATAAAACGTTAAATCGTCTAAATAATATTAAGAGATTTATTAAGTTAAATCTAAAGAATACATATTATTATATTTAAATTAAAAAAGATAATAAATAAAAAATTACGTTTCGTATATATTACGATTACTTTAAGTATCTAATTATATCTTTTAACTTAATTAATATATTTATAATCTTTTAAACTTATATTAATAAGTCTTTAATAAGACTAATTAATAAGTTTTATATAATCTATTTAAATAATATTCTTATTTATTTTAATTTATAATTAGAATATCTAGATTATATTAAGTAGATATTTAAAAGATTTAGACGATTTAGCTTATATATAAATCTAAAAAAATATAAATTCTTTATTATTAAGATCGAATTTCTAGACTTTATTATATTTATTATTAATATTTTAATAGATAAATATAGAGTAGAAATAATTTAAGACTAATTAAAGTTTAAGATCTATTATAAAATATAGATCTTCTTAAAATTTATAAACTTCTATTAAAAATTTATTTACTATTATTTTTAGATTACTAAATTTTTAATGAAATTATTAAAAGAGAGTATTAAGAATATTAAATTAGAATCTTTTAAATAGCTTAATAATACTAAATATACATTTAATTAATTATAAAATATCTTTTTAAATATATTAATACTATAATACTTTAATTTTAAGTTTTTAATTCGAATTAAAATGAATATCTTAGAATTTATCTTAATAAATATTTTAATTTAACTCTAGATAAATAATAAGTAATAATATTTAGTAGTCTTTTATTTTAGAAAGATAATAGCGATAAAGTGAAATTATAAAATTTATAATTAGAAATTCCTCGCTATTATAACGATATTTAAATATTAATATTACTATTTAAAAGAAAGCTTATATTCTATAAAAATATTAATAAATTATAATAATTTAAAATATTTTATAAAACTATTTAATCTAAATAATTATTAGATTAGATAAATAATAAAGTTATTAATATTTAATTTTATTATTATATATAGACTTAATAAGATAAATTTAATTAATACGTCGTCTAGACGCTTTAATTATAAGAGTAAAAATAAGTTATTAAATTAACTCTTATCTATATTATAATAAAAGCTATTAATAATAAAAAGTCTAATAAATTCTATTTTTATTATAATAAGAATAATATATAAGTAAATTAAAAGCTATAAGAATATAAAGCGTACTTCTAGTAAAGAGTATTTATCTATATTATATAGTCTAAATATAAATATATAATATTCTTTAAATATTAATAGAATAGAAAAAGTAATCGCTTAAAGAGTAATATTTATAAATTTAATAATTATAATAATATAAGAGATATATTTAGATATAATATATTCTTTAAGATTTAGAAAATTTTAATTTAAAAATCTAAAGAGTTTAAATAAGATATTTATTTATTATTATTATAACGTAGCTAAAAAGTAGCTTAACTCTATTATTAAAACTATTAATTATAAATAATTTATTCTACGCTTAATTATCTAAATAGCGATAATTAATAAAATAATATATAATTCGAATAGTAAATCTATATTTAAACTTATTAAGACTCTTTAATATAAGAATATCTATATTTAATAGCGACGTAATAATATAATATAAAATAAGTGAAAGAGAAATACTAGAGCTTAGATAATAAATAGCTAAAGATTATTAAAGTATAAAAATATATTATATATCTCTAAAGAGGCTTTTATTCGCGAAGAGCTATTAAGACTTTATTATAATAACCTCTTAATAAAATTATTTTAGATTCGATAAAATAGTTAAATTATTAAATTAAAAATATTATTAGAGTAATATAAAGGTAGATATAAAATTATATATTAATATATATAATATTTATTAGCGAATAAAGATAAAAAGATATCGCCTTTATAATAAGTTAAATACGCTTTCTTAATCTAATAAATCTTAAAAAGAAATTATAATAAATTTTATTATCGATCTATTATTAAGTAAATATAATAAATATATTTATAATACGATATTTATTATAATAGATCGATATATTAAGATAGTAAGATATCTTCTTATAACTAAAAAGATTAATATAATATAATTATTAGATTTATTTTATAAGAAAATTATTCTAAAATATAATTTATTAAATAATATTATATCTAATTATAATTTCGTCTTTACGAGTATATTTTAATTTAAAAGTTTTTTTTAATAAAAGATAAAACGTAGACTAAGTATTATATTTTACTTTTAAACTAATAATTAAATTAAGTAATAGAATTAGATACTAAAGTATTATTTACGAGTTTATTATAATAAAAGATAAAATAATTAAGTAAAACTCTTATTAATTATAGAGTTTATTTATTAGTAAAGTAAATATAAAGATATTAAGATATAATTTATTTTATATAATATATAGCTATAATTTAATCTTAAACTTAATTATTAAGAATAGCGATTTTAAAGAGAAGATATCGATATTAAAAGAATATATAAAGAAGATTTATATATTACGCGAATCGCTAGCAAATAGATAACGTAGGCTTATCGAATCGTAAGCGAAGATTTATAATAAGAAATATTAGTCTTAAGTATTTAAAAAAGAAGACTTAATAATATTATTAATAAAAAATCTTAAATATACTATTCTAGAATTTATTAATAATATCGAAGAATAGAAAGTAGAAAAGATATTAGATAAGTATAAGTGAAAAGATAAAGTAAAATATCTAATTTAATAGATTAGATATCTTATTAAATATAACTAGTAGATTATTAAGAAGGATATAAAATATATAAAGAAGTTATATATAATTTTCTAGAAATTAAAATTATATAAATATAAGCGAAGAGTATAGTAGATATAGATATAAAAAAGGGTTTAAAGATTAATAATTTTAAAAATAATTTAGAGAATTATAAGTAGTAAGATTTAATATATTTAAAGATATAATAATAATAAATATATATAAAAATCTATATATTCGAAGATATAATATAGCTATTAAAATTAAATTAAAAATTATATAAATTAAAGTCTTAATATAAATAGAATATAGTTAAGACTTTATAATTTAATTTAATTATACTATTAAAGTAATAGTAATCGCTATATTCTTTATCTTTTTATTCTTATTCTAATTCTTAAAAAAAGAAATAAGAGAATTATATTTATTAGGCGATTTTCTAAATAAGTAAAACGAAGATAAATTAATAGATATATAGATAGTAGACTCGCGAGAGATAACGTCGTTACTTAAATCGCTATTATTATTATTATTATTAATAGACTTAATTAAGTCTATACTTAGTAATATAGAGAAGTTAAAAGGTAAATAGTTAAGAAAAAATAGGTCGACTTAGATATATAATTAATATATATATTATATTCGCGAAATATATCGTAAGAATATAAGTAATTATCGAGAAATATATAATATTATATATCTCGATTATTATATTTAAAATACCTCGTAGAGTTTTTATTTAATTTAATTAAATTATAATAGAATTAGACTTTTTATACTTTTCGAAGTAATTTAATATATATTAGTATTATGTTAATATTATATCTATAATTATAATAGTATTTTTTAACTATTAAAAAGTAATAAAGAAGAGCTTATTAGATTAAAGCTCGCGAAATATAATATATTAATAACGCGAATAAATACGTAATATAGCGTTTATAACGTCGATAACCTCGAGATAAATAGATATCTTTTAAGAATAAAATTAGTTAGCGTTTTATATTCGCTATAAATTTAAATATATAATATAATTATATCGAGATATAATTACTACGCTAATAGACGTAAACGCTATATTTCTTAAATATATTTCTATACTTATCGAAATAAGCGTTATAAATCTTAAGATTATATTTAAAACCGCGATAAATATAATAATAATAAATATTCTTCTCGAGAGAAGATATAGAATTAGCGAAGTATATAATAATTAATTATTAAGCGGGTTATAAACGCGTTAGAAATATCTTTATAATTTTAGCTATTATATTTATAAGAATAATTATTATTTTAAGATCTAGTAATATATAAGAAAAGCGTAAAGAGATAGTATTATTTATATATTTTAAGTTAATAAAATAGATGATTAATATAATATCTAATAAAGTATTAATAAAAGAAAAACTTTAAATAAAATAAAGAAGTTATATTTAATAATATTTATAAACTCTAATAATCGCGAGCTTTAAATATTAGTAAATATATATTATATAATAATATAATATATCTTAATAATAATAATAATAATTAGTTTTAATAATAATAAATAATAAGTTATTAATAATAGACTTTATATATATAATTACTTTACGATATTCTATAAAAGTATAATAAAAGCGTATATATTATATAGCTTCTATAATTTATAAATTAATATTATAATATTTAAAAGTAATATTTAATATTTTAAAAAGTTATAAATTATACTATATTAGTATATAGCTAATTTAAAAAAAACTCTTTTTCTTATATTCTCTCTAGAATTTAAAGAGTTTTAATAAGCTTTTTTAATATCTATAATTTAGATATAATATAGATTCGAGAATAAATTCTCAAAAAGAGGAGATAATATTAGTTAAAATTTTTAAAGAGAATTTAATTATCGAGCGAAGTTATAATATAATTAAGATTTTTAATATATATAGACTTAATATAGAAGCTTAAAAAAGCGATATTCTTATTTTTCTTCTTACTTCTATAAGAATTAGTCTTACTACAAGATCGATATATATAAATATATATATATCTACTACTAAATTCATATTACTATGTAACTCTAGATCTACTTATATTTAATTATATAAGTTCGTCTAATATCTAATAATTATATTTAGCTAAAATTAGATTTTTACTATAAAAAGCTATCGAGTAAAGTACTTTCTTATTATTATACTAAGAAAGAATATCTTTATTAATATAGTCGAAAGAGTTAGTCTCTAAAATAATCTTCTTTATTTTATTAAAGTAATATAGAATTAAAGCTTTAGTAATAACGACTTTAAGAAAGTAAAAGACCTCTTAATATATTAAGAATTAATTAAATATAATCTTCTTCGCCGTAAGTTTTATTATAAATTTAACTATTTTAGAGAAGTCTCTAATAAATCGTCGGTAAAAATTATAAAATTCGATAAAGGCCTATATCTCTTTAAGATTAATAGATATAATTTACTCGATAATAGTCTAAATTTTAATAGAGTTTATTTATAATCTATCTATAAATACTAATAGATCTAGAAATTTAATTTTCTAGATATGAAATTCGCACTTAAAAATATCTATCTAAAGATCGATATTTCTTAATTTCTAAAGAATTTATTTAACGTGTTAGATATATTTCTTTTTTATCTTATTATAAATAAATATATTATCGAGATAGATCTAATAGAAGTTATTTAGATATTTAAATAGAATATTATTTATATATTATTAATATATAGTTAAACCGTTAGTTAGATCGAAGAAGAGAATTTAATATTTATATACTTTAAGAAAGATAATAAAAGTAATAAAATTCTTACTATTGAGATATATACGTAGTTTATTAAACGCGACTATAATATCTAATCGAGTAAGATATTTATATTTCTAAATTCTTATTAAAATCTTATCTATTAATAAGATTAAGTATTAATTCCTTTTAATAATAGCGTTTAGCTTTCGATAGTCCATATAAAAACGTAATCTTCTATTTAGCTTTTCCGCGAATAGGACGAATAAGGTGAATAGTATATAGCTTAATATTATAAATCCCTTCTTTAGATATTTATTTAGATACTTCTTTATCTATTCTAGTTTATATCTTAATATTAAATAAATCCTACTTTTTAGAAGTTTCGTTTTATTAAAATTATTATTAAATTCTAGCTTATAATTATAAGAACGATATAAGAAAAGTATATTCGCTTTAGTTCTATCGAAAATATCTAGATAGTTATAATACTTCGAAAATAATTTACGTTTTATCTTTTTAGAACTAATCTTATCGATATTATTAATCTAAATAAGACAGTTAGAATTATAATATCTTTTATATTTCTTTTCTAAGTTATAAAAATAGGGTTTATTAATTAAAATATAAGGTTCGCGAGTTATTTATATAGTAAAAGATATATATAATATTAATAAGTTATTATAGATCTTATTTATTATTAATATAAATAGTTTATTATCTTTTTTACGAGTTAGTTAATAGTAAACCGCTATATTAATCTCAGCGATATTAATAAACTTAAACTTCTTACTATTCTCATTCTTATTTAATAAAAAGATATTCGAATTAATTTTATTATCGTAAATAAATAAAAGAGAGCTTTATTATTTTAATATAATAGATAGAGAAGTAAGTAATATAAGTAATCGAAGCTTCGAAGTTAATAGAAAGAAAAGGTTATTTATTATTAATATTTAATTATTATTATAATTACATCGATTAAGTAGAAAGAGTATCTTATCTTATAATATATTAAGAATTATCTTATATTTATTTATTTATAATTTTTTAACTATTATATTATATTTTAATAATATAATTAATATTAAATATATTTCTTTTTAATAATCTTTTACTATTATTATAGAGAGTAAATAGTATATAATTAATCGTTTTATAATCTAATTATTATAATCTCTTAGTAATTTAGATTATAATAGTAAAAGTAATTTTAGATATAAAGCCTTATATATCGCTAAGACTAAGAACTTATTTATAACTATATAAATATCGATATATTTATTATTTATAAGAGAGTTCTAAAGTAAATATTTTTTTTCTTATAAAGATAGTATAATTTATATATAAAAAGAATAACGTACTAGAGCGTTATTAAGAATATCTATTAGATATACTTTATAAGTATCTCTTATTATAACTTTAAAAGAGGTTATTTATTTTCTAAATCTAAAGAAGAATCGTTATTACCCGTAATATCGATATTATTAATTTTAAATTCTTCGTCTATTTTCATTATATAAAGTCGTACTTTCTTAAAAATCTTTTTATTAATTTTAGTTTAAATAATTATTATATAATTCTTTTAATAGTAGTCTTTCTTACTATAGTTATAGTATATTAATTTTCTTAGCTTTAAATTAATTATAATATTTAAAGACGTAATAGTTATATTTAAATTAAATTTAATAATAGATATAAAGCGTATATTAGTCGCGGATATTATCGTTAATATTCGTATTATAGTTAACTTAATAATTATTTTTATATACTTAAAATTCTTATAATTAGCACGTTATAAATTATTTAGCTTTTAAAAATATTCTTTTATAATCTTTAAGATAGTAAAACCTTCTATAATTTATTATAACTTCTTTAATTTCTTTCTTAATTTCTTAAAAAGATAATTCTTTAATATAAGAGTTTTTTTAATATTAAGAATAATATTTAGTTAAATAAGATTTAAATAGAAGTCGATAAAGAGTTAAGTCTTTTACTATAGAGTATATATATCGCGCTATATATTACTATATCGATCTAAGTTCTTATAGATATTAATTAACTTATTTATAATCTTAATAAAAGATTAATATAAGTTAATAAAGTTTTAAAGTCTTCTATATATTATATATTATATAGTTTTATTACTAAATTATAAGATTATATAAATTATCTTAAAGTTCTTAATAAGATAATAATTACTATTAATCTTAAATTTCTATTTTATTCTAAAGAACTAATTATCTTAGATAGAGTTAGTATTATTAATAAATAGAGATAAGTTTAAGATCTTAATTAATTTTTCTTTTAATTATCTAGATATATATTTCTTCTTAATTAAGAATAGTTATAAGTCTTTTATTAACTATATATTAAGATTATTAACTTTTTATTATAGAAAGATTATATTCTTCTAAAAGTTTTAAATTAATTAATTTATCTTTTTAATTATTCTATAGATCTAATATAAATCGTTTATAATTAAATTCTTTTTTATTATAATAGCGCAATATTAAGTAATAATCTCTTAGAAATTATCTCGCTTCTAATGAATTTTATTTAATATAATTATAAATTCGTTAAGTTAATATTTAGTCTAATATTATAATTATAGATTATTAGCGATATTCTAAGATATATCTATTAAATTTATCTTATTAGAGATATTATCTAATAGAACTAATATCTATTAGAACTTAATTTACTCTAATAAAGTCTTAATTTAATCTATTCTTTTAATATTAGACTTTATTATAGAAAAGAAAAAAGAAAGATTTAAAATAAAGTAAAGAGGAGTTTAAATACTTCGAAAGAATAGATATTAAAAATATCAGATATATTAGAGAATAATAAAGCCTCTTTAAGATATATCAAAATTATTCGATATTAAGAATAAATTTTTTTACTATAAAGTTTAAAATAAGATTATTTCTTTATAGAAGTTTAATATACTTATTTCTTAATCGTTTAAGATATTAAGAAGATTATAAGTATTTTAAATAGTAATTTTTCGAGTATATTTACTTCGCTTAAAAAGTTTCTTATCTTATAGAGAAGTTATATATAAAAAAAATTCGAAGAATAAAATTTTTAATTAACTATAACTTAATTATTTCTTATCTAATTAAGATCTTATTAAAATTCTAGATATTATAATATATAAAGTTATAAATAATACTATTAATATATATTTTAAATATAAAAATATAAGATAATATTAACTATTTCTTTCGATTCGCTAGTCATATAAATAATTTAATATCTTCTTTATTTCTCGACTACTATTTATCGAGATTGTTTCGCTATCTCTTTTAAGCTCTTTAAAATCGATTTATCTATTTAATAGACTTATCTAGAAATATAATAACTTAACTTAATTTCTTACTAAAGTCTCTACTAGCGCGTTTCTTTAAATTTATTTACTAATATAAATAAAATAAGTAAATTAATCTTAATTATAGTATTAAAACTAATATAAATATAATATTAATATAGATATATTAAATAAGATAACTAAGATATCGAACTATATAGGTAAAAAGGAGATATAATATAATAGAGAATACCTCCGCTAAGGCTCGCTAGCTATAGGGCTGAGGGGTATATTAAGAATACGCTCGTAATATAAAATACGATTTATAATTTAAAAAAAAATTAATAAATTTTAATAGAAAATAGTAAAATTATTAAAAGATTAAAAGTAGAGAAATAGATTTTAATAATTGCGAATATTAAAATATTTATTCGTGGTATTTAATTAAGAGATAAAGCGAATTCGAATTTATAATTAGCTATATATATAAATTTAAGATTTTTTAACTTAACTCTATCTTATTCTCTTTTATATACTATTAAGATTAATAGATTTTTTTTTAGATAAATATCAATTAAAGATTTATATAATTCTATTAAATAAAGGTAATTTTAAAGGGATGCCACTTTTAGCCTCGAGGGACGCCGCTTTACGCATCCCTTTTCACCACACCATCGCGCTGCCCAAAAGGCCTTGCCACAGCCCCCGCCACGCTAGTCGCACCCGGGTTGCGTTTAATGAGGGAGACTTTTCCGCCTCGTCTCGTGCAAACTGCATTGATCGATCGTCGTGCACCTCGAATCTGCGCAGCAGCTTCGTCTATTCCTCCTCCGTCAAGCTCGTTCCTGCCAGATGCAGTTTGTTCGTATCCTTGTGGGGACCGTGCTTGCCTAGCCCTCGGCACCATCGCTATCTCGACCGTTCATCCCGGGCAAAAATCCTTTTCGCCAGGTCCGCGGACAGGCGGCTGATTGCTCACAGCTACGTCGCGTCGTTGGCCGCCGTCATAGTGCGAGGGTCAAACCAGATGAACGGAAGCTGTACGGAGAAGGGAAGTAATGCGTAAGAAGGATGGGCAGCATGTGGAAGGTCAGCACCGTGCTATACAAGCGCTGGCTCCATTTTTGGGAGCCCACAATTTGACCGCTGCAAGGGCACCAGGCTCACATCTCTTACGTTCATCCATAAATCAGCATCGTTCTCAAAGGCTACTTTACCATGCTCTTGCCTCTTGACTTCCAACTGCCATGGGGCCTCGAAAACCACTCGGCCTGCTCGGGAAGCAGCATCCCAAAGGACACTCCGACAGTTCCGTAGACCCAACCACCCATGTCCCTGAATACGACAGTCAACGGTTCGAGAAGGTCGACCAGCAGCGGAAGCCAACGAAACGATGCGCGAAGGACACCGAAGAGGCATTGCCCGTATGCAAGGCAAATGGAAAGAGTAAGCCTGGTCTACGACGATCCTATTCGATCTGCAAACAATATGCCGCATAGATACTGCAAGTATGTGGAGATACGCCCTAACCAGACTCTTAAAAAATGCTATAATGGGGCGATTCACCAACTTTCTCCATTAGATGTGCGAAAAGTCCACGGTCAAGAAGGTCAGCAGCGCCAAGCAAATTGGCCCAGAACTCTTCGACGTAATCGGGGTAGCGCAGGATTTCCTGCGGGCGGTCAGAGGAGAATGAGAATCGTCAGAGGAGGATTTGCCTCGTCACATCTGATGGCCAGCATTTTGAGCAGCGTACTGATCCTCATACCAACCCAAACCCCAGGTATCTTTAACAAAGCGTCGAACGCTGCGGTCAACAAATCGTTCCGTAGGAGCTGCTTGAGAGGTTTGGCTCCATGCGGAGTCAGCCACGTCCACCATCTCCGCTCGAGGGTGACGCTGCGCTCGAAGTGGTAGCGTCGTATCTTGCGGTAGATTTCGCCGTCTGTTGGTCTCTCTTCGTTGGCATACTCCTCCACCAAGGACGTCCTAAGATCCCGGCTAACATCCGCATTATATAAGCGCGCGTCTAGACTACGTGCTTCAAAGCTCGTGTCTACCTGAAAGCTAAAGGTCAACCGTCCACCATTTTTCAGTAAGAGGCAACACGTCTCTTGCGGCTTGTATCCGGTGACGTCCATGGAGGCTCTCAAGGTGGAAGTCGGCCGGAAATATTAGCTCCGGGCAATCATCTTGTAGCAACGCTTCCGTAGAAACACTCGAATCACGAAGCATAGCTTTGAGGACACGCTGATTGATGTCGGCCGGTACATGATTGAACGGGTCTAGCCGTCGATAGTGACCCTTGAGAAAACAATCTTTTAGCCTTTCTATGTTCTTTGAGTCGAGCTTACGCTCGTCAAATTGCAAGCATACCAACCTGATGCTTGCGGTGCCTTTGTATCGTATGCTCCTCTTCCCAGCGATTCTCTTTTCATTTTTGGAGTGTGCAGGCCAGATGTCTGATGCCTCTGGTTGGATTAGTGCCCCACGGCAGAAGCTCCTCGGAGCGTAGGGTATATGAGACTTATCTTTGGCGCATCCATTTTTGACGCCTGCCCTCCGTTTTGCGCCCCCCTGCTCACCCTTGCATAAGCCCCCTCCTCATTCCCATCTTCTCATTCCCTATCCTTTTTTCCAGTTTGCTTCCACTTAACTACGTGACTGTCGTTTACCACAAGCTTCTCTTGAGTCCACTACCTGAGGGAAGCCCGAAAAAGCAGCTTCAACCTACTCAATCAATATGAACAGTAAACATGTCACACAGTTCGACATGCGCACCCTCGCTGCTGGGCCCCTTCTCTACCGAGCCTTGGGGGCGTGCCTGGTAAAGTCGCTTCTGGAAGCACATCAGAGGAGCCTGCAAGATCGAAACGAAAGAGACCGGATTCCCCGACCAAGCCAGGTGCCTACAGTGTATACCCGGGCTTCGAGTACACAATTAGTCAAGAATGAAGCCGGGATCGCCCTGGGATCGATACAGGAAGATCTTCGAAGTCAAGCTCGAAATATACGTCACCGTTGCCACACGCAAGAACCGCCTTGTTTCGGTGAAGGCATTCGAAGGGTCGGATGGCCACAGCAAGCTACATATGCTGGAAAAGATCCACTACGACAGGTTTGTGACCTTGATATTTTTTAGCATCGAAAACACCGTGTAGGCAGGTTTCGAGTGAATGCGAATATCACTCGATCAGATCGTGGCCAAAATGAAGCAAGGGACTACTTTTCCAAGGGCAGTACACCAAGGGGAGTACACCCAGGGGAATATTACCAAAGATGGAGCACTCTTCGAGGGATCTGGCTGACCCGATACCGGCTCGTCCAATATTGTTACGAATCCACTTCTGGTACGAGTCCCCATGTCCAATGGTGGTATACGGGTCCAGTTCTGGCACAAGAATTTGCATCACATATTCTAATAGCTCGGGCACGTCTTCGCAGCATCCTACGTACTGTGTCCTCAGCCGCTGCCATGCTTTGATATGCTGGTATGCATTGGAGAAGATAGCTAGTGGCGATGTAAAAGTAAATGATATTTCCCAAGAAGCTGGGCCAGATTCAAGTGATTGTCTTAGAGGACTATGTCGTCCTTCGTAAGGCGTCGGAACGTCAGGCCTGATTGGCGAAGCACCTGTAGGATCATTGTCCAGCTGTGAGTTGGCAGATTTCGGCATAAGAGCTCGCTGTGCTCCATGCCTCGAACCTACCTAGCCCTCGAAAGCGGGCTAACCCCTTACAAAGGGCAGCAAGACTAACACTTCACCGTGCCACCTTTGCTTCAACCTCCTCAATCTCCAAATCGAAATCATTTTGCTGCTGATCTGGCAACATCCCTGCCAAGTTCGTCCACGAAATGAAACGGATCATCCATGAAAAAAGACGGACGATCGTCCGAAGCAGCCAAATGCCCCAAGTAGTCTGCGGGTTGAAAATGTATGGTGCATAGCCGCCAAGTGGTATGCTCTGAGCATTGTCCACATATGAGCGCAGTCTCTTCTCATACGTCTCAAATGCCACCGGATTTCGATTTCTTGACAATTCCTGAGCTAGTACCCAAGCACCTATAATCGCCAGCTGATTTCCTTCGCCAGTAAATGGAGTCGGAGCCCAAGCTGCATCACCAAGGAGCACGACCCGGTGCTGAGACCACTTCTGAAGTTTCACCTGCACAAGCTCGTCGGAATAAAAATTCTCGGCTCTCATCATCTGCTCGATGACCCGTGGTGTCTCCCAGCCTAGGCCACTGTACAATTCAGCGAAAGCTTCTTTTTGCTTCAGTCTGTCCCCAGCAGCATTTGCTCGACGTAGGGTGGGAACGTCGTCATGACCGTGAATGAGATGTACAGATGTCATCTTAGAATCCTTTCCTATTGGCCGCATCCATAGAATTCGCCGGTTTGTGAAATGGCATAGTCGGGAGTAGGGCCAGTCTTGATCTTCTTTGGGGATCGAGAAGTATGCAACAAACGCGCCGACAGACTTGAAACACTTGAGCTTCTCAGGCAAACCCATAACGAGTTGTCTCGTGCGGGATTTTACCCCGTCAGCGCCTACCACAAAATCGAATTCCTCTACCTTGATGGTTTTGTTGTTTCTGCTTTCTAGGTCGACGATGACTTTATCTTGTGTTTGTCTTAGGCTCTGAATTGTGGTCTCAAATTGGAAGGTGACATTGGCGGATTCGTCGGCAGTTTTGTAGAGAATTTCAGTCAGGTCACCTCGCATGAGTTCGAGGGTACCTGTAGGACTAATGCCACTAACCTCGAAAATGCCATATGAACGAGCTTGCTGGTCGACGAGATCGAATCCCATCTCACGAGTTTTCTTCTCATTGAGCTTATCCAGGATGCCCATCAACTTCACAACCTTCAATGCTGGTTCTTCAATTTCGAGTCCTTGTCCAGCTTTCTGTTCGGCTTTCGATCGTTCGACGACGACAACTTGGAAGTCATGTTTGGCGAGCCAAAAAGCTAATATCGAACCTGCTACTCCTGCACCACATATAAGAACTCTTTCAGACGGCATTGTGCGTGTTGGCGGCTGCGCTACAGGATTGCGAAACTTGTCCTTCGGTTGTGCGAAATTGTGTTGTGCTAAGTAAGAGGTTCGGATACCAGCTTTATGGGCACGTAGAGAAAACTGGCAAGAGCCATACGTACGTCATGACTAAACCCGGGTTACAGTTCGCCAGGGGTAAAAACAAGTTCGGCAGGGGTGAAGCTTCGATATACAGCATTTTATTTTTGTAGAACCCTTAGCGAGAGCTCCCGACTAGCAGTCTACCCCGTCAAATTTTATCTAAATCATCGTTAAAGATAAATAAAAGATAGAATTATTATATAGATATCGTAATAGCTATTTTATCTTTCTATTTAAATTAGAATTAAAATTATTTAATTAATAATTAGTATATTAGTATATATAACAGAATAAGATAGGGCTGAACTAGAAAACCTTGAATTTGTATATACAGCCAATTATTAATTCGTTAGGTCTACGCTTTTTGATTAGACACCACGGGTAAACAAATTAGCGTTCGCAATTATTATAAAAATAGGTATACATTATTAACATATAGAAAAACTTTTTTATTTTCTATTAACTTTTTAAGATTTTAAATTTTAAATTTTAGAGCGCAGTCTACGCTTTTCGAATTTTTAAGAATTCTAAAATTTGGTCTTATAATTATTAAAGCGTAAGGAATTCAAATATCGCTCACTAGAGTTCGCTCGACAGTCGGACAGCCCTGATTAAAAAAAAATAGGTACACATTATTTGATTTTAGAATAACTTTTTTATTTTCTATTAAAATCTTAAATTTTTTTATTTAAACGATAGAGTATAATATGGGCTTTCAAATAAAAAAAGAATTACTAAATTTAGTCTGATAGATATTTAAAGGTAAGGAATTCAGATATCGCTCACCAAAGATCGCTCACCAAAATTTACTCGACAGCCCCGATCAAAAAAAAAATTATAAATTTAATTCATAGGCCTTTACTCGTATAATAGAATAAGATAAAACTAAGCTTGAAAATTTTAAATTTATATATGCAGCCAATTATAAATTCGAAGTTATTACGTTTTTTAGCTAGACTATTTAAGTTAGCTCGCTAATTCTTTTACGTCTCTCTTATTAAAAAAATAGATATATATTATTTATAAATAAAATAACTTTTTTACTTTCTATTAAATTTTTAAGATTTTTTTTTAAATTATAGAGCGTAACTTACGCTTCTTATTATCGAAAAATTTCAAAATTTAATCTTATAAATATTTAAAGGCAAGGAATTTAAATTTTATCTATTAAAAGTTCGCTAATTAAATTTACTCGATAGTCGATAGCTCTAATTAAAAAATAGATATATATTATTTAATTTTAGAATAACTTTTTATTTTCTATTAAAATCTTAAGATTTTTTTTTTAAATTATAGAACGTAGATTAGACTTTTAAATAAAAAAGAAGTTTTAAATTTAATCTAATAATTATCAAAGCGTAAGAAATTCAAATATCGCTTATTAAAGTTCGCTTATTAAAGATCGCTTACTAAATTTACTCGATAGCTCTAATTAAAAAAAAAATTATGAATTTAATTTATAGATCTTTACTCGTATAATTATTATATTATATAAATAATAAGTAGACTATTACGTTCTTAGTATAGCGTGAGAAATCTAACTAGCGTAACTTGATATATTACTTTCTTTCTTCGATTTCGTTTATAGCTTTAGCTTAATCAATTAATTAATCACAATTAGAACTAAGAAATATCTTTTACTTCTTTATAAAACTTCTTTCTAGAAGTATATATATGCTTTTTATATAGTAACTCTAATAATTAATAATAATATAGACTTTTCTATATTCTTTAAATATTATTCTTATTATTTCCGTATTAGAAATACTATTCTTATATTAAGAAGTTTTTCTTCTATTATTTTCTTAAAGGAAGAATTTTTTTCTAAAAGAAAGGATCGCTATAAGAGCTACTTAATTTTCTTTATCTTTTTAAATAATTTTTCTTCTCTTAAAAAAAACTTATCTCTTATTTTTAACACTTTTCTTTCTTCTTAATAAATCTTTCTTTTTATTTTCTCTTTATATCTTTTTATAATAGAGTATAATTATTTATAATTAATAAAGTTAGAAAATCTATTCTATTAGACTTAACGATTTCACTTATTTTTTAATTTTAAGCTTTTTTAATAAAAAATCCTAAACTTTATAAGTAAATTCTTAATAAAAACTATTATTAGATTATTAAATCGATTATATAGACTTATAATTTATCTATTAACGTTCTATATAGTTAAAATTTATATATCTAACGAAGTTAATTTTAGAGTATTAATTTAATCTCTTTTTCGAAAATTATTTAATCGAAGAAACCTCTTATCTATTCTCTTTTTTAAAATTATAATTTTAAATTTATAAGTACTCTAATAAAAGTAGTTATTATTTTTATATAAGAAGTTTATTATTATATAAATAATAATTATTTTTTTATCTAATAAGCTAGAATAACTCGTCTTAAATCTAAGAATATCTCTATTTTTAAGAATTTAAACTTCGACTTAAGAGATTATATAAATATCTTTCTAAAGTTATTATCTTCTTCTTTTCTTAAAATAACTTAATCTTCTTATTTTAATAATAGAATTCTTTTTTTTAAGTTTAATAAAGATAAAGAAAGAAGATTTATTAGTCTTTTCTTATTATTACTTATAATATTTACGCGAAAAACTCGATCTCTTTATTAATCTTAATCTCTATCTTTCTTTTTATTATTTTTAAATTCTATATTAAAAATAAACTCTATTTTAAGAAAACTAAGTATATTAAATTCTTAAAATCTTTATATAACTATAAACTTAATAAATAGAATTCTCTTTTTATTAGATTAAGCTATATTTAATAAAATATTAAGAAATAATAATAAAGAATATTAAAACTTTATAAGTATAGGATTTTCTAATAATAAATTTAATAAATAAATTTTTAATTAGCTAGAAGCTTTTAATTTAGAAAATATCGCTTTAAAATTTAATTCTAGCGAAAATTAGCTTTTATAAAATTAAGAAAGCTTTTAATAAATATTATTTTTATCTATAAAAGTAAATTTAATAATATAATAGATTATATTATAAGCTATATAAGTAATTATAAGAAATTTATAATTTATATCTAATATTATAGATTTAATAAACTTATAGAGTCTTTTAAAATCTTTTAAATAAGTTACTTCGAAGAGATTTAATAGTAATTTTTATATCTTTAATCTAGAATTCTTTTATTTAAATCTTAAAGAATTATATAATATTAATAATATTATTTTTAATAGTAAAGAAATTATATATTAAGAAGTATATTCTTTTTATTAATATATAAAAGATTACGTTATAATTAAAGAAGAGGATATTATATATATAAATCTTTTAATTTATTTTCGAGAAGCTATCTTATTCTAATAATTAAATACTCTATTCTAAAATAAGAAAAATATAATAATATAACTTTAAATAGAATTAAGAAGAACGCTTATATTAGACCTAATGCTATTATAGGCCTTAACGCTACTTATATTAAGACGTCGATATCGCATATATTATATTAGAGTCCCTTTTAGAATTCAATTTTAATAATATATCTTATATACTTAGAGGCTTAACGAATATAAGTCTATTTTATATACTTTAAAGTTTTAATATTTCTTAAAAATTAGTTCTATTATTAAATATATTATTAAACTTTATAACGACTCTATATCTTTTATAGTCTATATTCGCTAGCTAATTACTAATAGACTACGCTTTTATAATTCTAATCTCTCTATCTTTTAAAGAAAAAGATTTATTATTATTACGATATCGGGTTTATCTTTAGATTATGTAATAAATAACGAAAATAATATTAATAGTCGCTATAATATCGATAATTAGTTTAAAAGTTTTTTATTAATAAAAAAACTTATTATAGAATAACGTTTTACGATTATTAGAGTCGAAAACTATTATTTAAAATAAGAATAAGAGTTAGTTATATTAAAGGCTTATAATCGCGAGCTTTATAACGCTAGCTTATCGTTTATAATTAGCGAGAATCTATTTATATTAATTACTATCGCGTTTTTAGCGAATATATTAATTAAAATAAAAATACTTCGCTTTAAAAAAATATATTTTTATAAAAGTATTAATAAGAGAGAGTATCTACGCTAATTCCGCGAAGTCGAAATTAAATTCCTTATAAGTTTTAAATATTTTATTATCGATTAAGCTAGAATTATTTATTATATATAATTTTTAAAAAGCGACTTTAATATTTAATAATATAAGTACTATTAAACTTATAGTCTAAGAGATATAATCTTTAAATTCTTTAAATAGTTTTTATTTAATTTAATTATAAATCTAATAAATCGCTATCTTCTCGTTTACGAAAAATAAGAGAAGGCTAAATATCGCTTTAATTAGAAGATATCTATTTTTAAGATTTATCTAAAGAAGCTAAAGATCTATTTATCTCTATTTTCTAAGAAATATTAAATTAATTTCTTCTTAATTAAGCTTAGATTAGAGCTTAAAAATAAGATTTTAAGTACTAATAATATATTAAGATAATAAAAAAAAATTCTTATCTAGACTGTTATATAAAAAAAGATTTTAAAATGTATACGCTTTAGCGGCGGTTCTTATTTGAAGTCTTTAAGAGAGTTTATTAAGAATAAGTTTTTAAAAAAATAAATTTTAAAGTCTAAATTAATTTCGAACGGCGATATTAAAGTAATGCGTATTTAAGAGAATAATATAAAATATAAAGTTGAATTTTTTAACTCTAACTATAAGAAGAATAATTATTTCTATTATAATAAATAGAATTATTAAATACTTAAATATTTAAATCTCGATAAATTATCTATTATTAATATCGACGCTATATTAATAAAAAAAGATTAAATCTTATAATCGTCTTAGAAGCGAGATAAGAATAACGATTAATAGAGATAATTTCTTCTATTCTTATAAAGAAGTAAATAAAGCTTTAAGACGAATAGAGATAACTCGTTACTCTACTCGATATTAAAATATATATTAATTTAATTTTATAAAAGTTTATAATTTAATAAGATTTAAAATTTTATAACGCTATTTTATTATAATTAAAAGCGTTAAGCGATTAAAGTATATATTACTATAGCGCGTATTAGCTAAACTACTAATTAGTAAATAGTTAAAATTAAAATAAAAAGTATAATATACTCTTTTATATTATTAATTAAAAAGACTTTAATATTATATTAAGTATATTCGAGTTAAATTAATTATAAGTATTATTAAATTTAGCGACGAAGTAATAATAATTTAAAGTTAATATTAATAAATTATAGATTAAAGAATTAGCTAAATTTATTCGAACTATTAAATAAAAGTTAAATATATTTATAATTATATATATTATGATAGCGTAAAGCGAATCGAAAATAAATATAATTTAAGTAGTATATATATTATATTATTATGTGCGTAAAGCGAATCGAAAAATAAATATAATTTAAAGCTTTTTTAGAAGTTATTAGAGTTTAATAATATTTTTTCTAATAAAAAAGTAGAGATCTTATTTACGCTTAAATAGAGGGATTATATTATTAAGATTAAGAGCGATAAAAAGTCGCTATATAGTCTTTTATATAATTTATCTTAAACGAAATTAGCGAAATTATAACGCTATTTAAAGAATTTTCTTTAGAAAGATTAAATTCGCTATTCGACTTCTTTAGCTAAAATATTAATTCTTTTTATTTCTAAAAAGAATAGAAAGCTCTATTTTTATATTAATTATCGAAGTTTAAATATAATAACTATTAAAAATCGATACTCGCTATTTTTAATTATTAAGACTCTAAATCGCTTATATGAGTTTAAGATCTTTACGAAGCTAAATCTTAAGAATATCTATTATTAAATTCGAATTAAAGAAGATAATAAGTAAAAAATAGCGTTTCGTAGTTACTACGATTACTTTTAATATTTAATTATATCTTTTAGATTTATTAATATATCGATAACTTTTTAAATATATATTAATAGAGTTTTTATAAATCTAGTAAATATAACGTATATAATATATTTAAATAATATTTTAATTTATAATGCTAATCTAGCGAAGTATTAATAATATATTAAATAAGTATTTAAGCGTTTACGCTAGTTCTAATTATACGTTAATCTTAAAAAATATTAATTCTATATCGAATAAGTTAAGTTCTTAAGATTTATTATATTTATCGAAGATATCGCGATAAATTAAAAATATATTACTACTATTAAAAAGTAATTAAAATTAAAAAATTATTAAGATATATAAGTCTTTTTAGGCTTTACTAATTTCTATTAATAATTTATTTATAATTATTCTAGTATAATAGTATTACTTATTAACTTATTTAAAGAAAATAAAAATAGTAAAAAATTTAAATTGCTAGAGTAAATAGATAGCGTTGAGTTAATATTTTAATAGCTCCGAAGTACTTTTATAATCGCGTTATTTCTACATTATTATAATTTAAATTTAAAGTTATATTTTAAGATTAATACTTTTAACTTCGATATAAAGACTATACTTTTATAATTAAATAAGAATAATTACTAGCGATTAATAATATTCTAATTTAAAAAAAAATTCTATAAAGTAAAATTATAAAATCTATAATTAAAAGTTATTTATTATTATAGCGTTTATAAAGTAATAACGTTATTATTTAGAAGATAGTATATTTTATATTAAAATTCTAACGAATTATAATAATTTTAAAGATTTTATAAAGTAGAAGAAATTAAATTCTAGATAAACCCGTTAAGCGTTAAAGTTAGTTACTTATAACTTTAAGATTTTTTATTAAATAGATAAATTAAATTCTATCGATCTATCGTTACGATACTTTAATTATAAGAGAACTTCGCTATTAAATATTAAACTACTATTAATATTATAGAATAAATTTATATTTTAAATTAATAACGAGTAGTTATAAAGAGATAAGAAGATTATAGCGACGATAGCGCTTATATTTTATATTATTAATATTTAGATAATTATTTCTAGAAAAGAGCTTAAGATTATATAAGAGATTATTTATAATATACTCTAAAGATTAATAAAAATATTAATTTAAGATTTATAAGTCTATAATAATTAAATAAACTTTTTTTAAATTAATATTAATAAGTTAGCGATTAAGCGTCGCGTATATAATTAAATATAAATCTTAGACTCTAAGAGATTATTAAGATATAATAATCGTCTTTATATCTCTAAAGATAAAGTCTTAAAAAAAGAGCTTATTAATAAATATTATAATAATTTATTATTTAAATACTTTAGCGCTATAAAGATATATAAATTATTTATTCGTAAATACTATTAAAATAAAAGCTTAAAGTAAATTATCGACTATATTAAGATATATAACGTTTATTAGCAAATTAAGACTTTACATTATCGCCTCTATAGCGAATTAAATTCGTTTTTTATCGCTATTAAGTTATAAAAGGAAATTTCTATAAATTTTATTATCGACTTATTAACGAGTAAATATAAGAGTATTATTTACGATGCTATTCTAATTATAATAAATCGATTTATAAAAATAATAAGATATATTTCTATATTTACTACGATTAATATTACTTAACTAGCGAAAGTATTTTATTTCGAAATAGTATATCGCTATAATATATTAAATAATATTATTAATAATAGAGGCTCTATATTTATTAATAGCTTCTAATCCGCTATTTACTTTTATTTTAAAATTAAGCGATATCTAAATATCGCCTTTTACTTATAAATCGATAAATAAATTAAGCGTTAAAATTAGATACTAAAATACTTCTTATATATATTCGCTAATAATAAGTAAAATATTTAAATAAAATAACTACTAATAGTAGAGTTCGCTTATATAAATAATTAGTATTTCTTTATCGAAATAATATTATTCTTTTTAATATATAAATATTATTCTAAAATTTATTAAGAGATTAAGAATAACTTTATCGAGGAGGAGATATTCGCTATAAATAATAGAATAAAGAAGTTATAAGTATTAAGAAATAAGATAGTAAAGCGTTTTTATAGCGCTATTACGACTTAGTCTAAATACTATAATAAAATATATTAATTTTAAAATTATAAAATAGACGATTTAATAATATTAGCGATTAAAAATTTAAAGTAAAAATATCTAAATAAGAAGTTATCTTATAAATTTATAAAATTATTTTAGATTATAAATAAGATAGAAGCGTAAGCGTACTATCTACTTTTATTCTCGATATATAAAATCTATAATATCTTTTATATATTATTATTTAAATCTTATTATAATCGCGATTATAATAATATAATAAATATCTTTATATAAACTTTTAAGTTTATTAATAATAATAAGCTTTAGAAGATTAAAGAAATTATTAATAAGATTAAATATAAGAAAGGCGTTTAATATAAAGTTAAATAAACTAATTAAGATAAAGAGTATAATTATTAATTATTAGATAATAAATTTATTAATATTAGTAAATTAATTTAAGTTTATAAATAGATAGATAATAAGTATAAGTATTAAGTAATAAATAATAATAAGTCTCTTATTATTAAAGAGCTTATTTAATTATATAAATTAATAATAAGTAAGCGAATATAATGAAATAAGATATAAATATTAATTAGATTAGATATATTTCTAGATAATACTTATACTACGCGCGTATTTCTTTATACTTATTACTATTAAAATATAGATTAATTAAATAATTATATCATTTAACTATCTACTAAACTCTATTATAAAAAAAGTATATCGCATTAGAATATATATTATTAATATAAATATATTTTTATCTAGAGTAGCTATTAAAGAACTATTTAAGGACTCTATACTAGCGCTACTACTAAAAAAAAATCGCTATTTAAATATTCTTTATTATCTTATTATTAGATTCTAAATCGAGTTTATTAATTTATTACTTTAATAAGAAAATAGTTAAAGTATAATTACCGAGTTAATATCTATTAATATTCGCTATATATCGATAAAGGCTCTTAAGCTTCTTCTTTAATAACTTATTTATTTTCTTTAACTTTACTATATGCTTATTTATTATTATAAATTAATCTTAAAAATCTATAATTATAATAGAGGTAACCGAAGCTATCGCTATTGTATACTTCTATAATTTATATTATTAAATAATCTTCTTATCGAGCTTAACTCGTTAATAAGATAGCTTTTAAAATTATTTAGCGTAGCGATAGTATTATATTAATTTTCTTATCTACGCTTAAAGATATAAAAGAATTTTAATATAGCGACTAATATCGCGCCTTTCGATCTTATAATTATTATAAAAAGAAGACTTATCTTAAATATATAATTATTACCTCGATAAAAGTAAGTTTTATATAATAAATTAGATATTAAAATTTATTAGTAGATATATATACGAAGCGATAATAATAAGAATAGTTAAGAGTTAGTAATCGCGTCTATAAGATAACTATATACTTATTATTAAAGTTATTATTATTATTAAAAAAGAATACTATAAAATTATTAGTCTACGTATTAACGCGATTAATAATAATAAGATATTTATAATAAAGAGAAGTAGACTACTAGTATAATAAGATATACTATACTTATATTAATATTAATATTAATATTATAATATTAAAATAAGTACTTATAAGAGAGATATTAGAAGTTATAAAGAATAAAAATAAATAATTCGAAAGGGGTTTTTATATTCTTTATTATAGCGCTATTATTAGCGAGTAATATTTAATAATATAAATAATAGCGATATAATAATATTTCGCTATTATCTATAGAGCCGCGTCGTCTAACTATTATTATTATTTCTACTATTATTATTAATTAATAATTAAGAGCGTTATCGCGAACGCGTCGCTCTATTAATTACTACTTTCGAATTCTTATAATAAAGATTATTATTATATTACTTTACTATAAATATAATACGCTATAAAAATAACATTACTTATTAAGAAACTCTTCTCTCTTCTTTTATCTACTAAATTTTTAAGATTTTATTATAAATTTTTAAATCTAATATTATTCGCTATAGAGGCTATTAACTAGCGCTATAAAAACGCTAATATTAAATATATCGATTTATTATAGATTACTATTAATTAATATTATAAAAGCGATATTATTCTTAAAGGTAGTATTAATATTAGTATATATAAAAGAATAAGGTAGGGCTGAGCTATAAAACCTTGAATTTGTATGTGCAGCCAATTATTAATTTAGGGTTACTACGCTCTTTAGTTAGACCGGCTAAGTTAGCCCGATAGCCCTCCCGCGTCTTCTCATCAAAAATTTGTATATAGAAGTCTTATACTTTGAGGTATTCAGCTTGCGATAGATATAGTTACTTTATAATTTCGTAAATTATAGAGCTTAGTTTGCGCTTTCTAACGATGTAAAAATTATGAAGTTTGGCCTACTTTTGGTGGATTAAATGGATATTCAAATATGGTAGTCATATCAAACGCGTCCGGGATTGGATAATAATCCTTCCACCTGTTTGTGTAACCATTATTCTTCCACCACTCTACTAATTCTATCAATTCTACCAATATGAACACAATCGTTCTCGGTACCCCTCGCGGAAACGTTACTAAACGCTTCAGGCACGTATACCCCTTTTGCCCGCCTCTTAGAGCCCCTACTAACGCCCTCAGCCAGGTTACCCCTCGGCGAATCCGCTACTACTGGTAATCGAGGCCGTAAGCGAGCCCAACAGCTACCTGCTACTGCTTATAAACGCGTTAAAAGGCTAAAAAAGCCCGAACGGATTCACAGCCATCGTCTTCCTCTACGTACTCTCAAGCCAGCGGTACTCGACTAGCCGCTCAGTCAACACTACCTACTCTATCAGCTTAGCAATCCACTCAGTCAAATCGTTAGCCAGTCACTCAGTCATCCACTCAGTTAGCTACTCAGCTAGCCACTCAGTCTAATACTCTATAAGAGGAGGAGTAAGAGGAGGAACTATAACAGGCAAATGCGGAGAACACTGCGGAGAAACCAAGCGGTAACAAGGCCACCATCGTCAAGAACACGGCTTAGCTCTCCAAGATCCCACGTTATATCAGTCATCCACTCAGTCAGCCACTCAGCTAGCCACTCAGTCTGATACTCTACAAGAGGAGGAGCAAGAGGAGAAACTACAACAGGCAAATGCGGAGAACACTGCGGAGAAACCAAGCGGCAACAAGGCCCCCAGCATCAAGAACACGGCTCAGCTCTCCAAGATCCCACGTTATATACTCTCCACGGTTTCACATCAAATTATTACTCAGCAAGCGGAGAACACCACTACAACTTAGCCTATCATCCCCACTACATTAAGGAGTAAGAGGAGGAACTACAATAGGCAAATGCGGAGAATACTGCGGAGAAACTAAGCGGCAACAAGGCCCCCAGCACTAAGAACACGGCTCAGCTCTCCAAGATCCCACGTTATATACTCTCCACGGTTCTATATCAAATTATCACTTAGTAAGCGGAGAATACCACTACAACTTGGCCTGTCATCCCTACTATATTAATATAGTATATCACTATAATAACGTTATAAGAGAAGGATCTACTGCGATGATTATAGTCAATTAGACCTCTATAGAAGAAACATCGAACGATATATATTTAAACGAATTGAAATCGTCTAATGTCTACAACTATTTTATTATTCGAAAAATTTCACTGCGGTAGAAGATATTATAGGATTCACACCACTAATTAATACATTATCTCTATTTCTTTTCGATATTTCGATACTTCTTATTATAAGAATATAGTCTTTCTCTATTTTTTATAAGTAATTATTACGAATTAATTCTTTACACTTGATATACCTTTCTAATTAGACCTTAGCGCGCCTCTCTTCGTATATATATATCTATATATTATATAGATTAAATTAATTTTATAGTAATAAAAGTAGATTAAAAACGTATAGCAAGCGATTAGAGTTCGATTTAACTTAGGGCTAGGGCTAAAATTCGATTTAACTTAGAAAAATTTAACTTTATAAATTTAATTTATAGGCCTTTACTTATTATTATATAATATATTAATAACGCGCCTACGGCGCGTAATAGTTAATTCTATCGCTTTATTAAAATAATATTATAATAGATTAACTCTTTTCTCTTATTTCCCTATTAGGATTTAAAGATTTTTTAATAAATATTCTATTTTTACTTAGACGCCTAGAAATTAAGACCTAGAAGAGAAGATAATTATTAAACTTAATACTATTATAGACCTTAACGCTACTTATACTAAGACGTCGATATCGTATATATTATATTAAAATTCCTTTTAGAGTTCAATTTTAATAATATATCTTATATATTTAGAGGCTTAGCGAATATAGATTTACTTCGTATATCTCGAAGTTTTAGTATTTCTTAGAGATTAATTCTACTATTAAATATACTATTAAATCTCATAATAATTCTACGTCTTTTATAGTCTATATCCGCTAGCTAACCGTTAGTAAACTACGCTCTCATAGCTTATCCGACTATAAAATCGTTTTAAGATATTTATATTTTTAATTTTAAATTAATTTATAAGATAAGTTTATACTCTTAATAATATTAGTAATAAATATAATCTTATAAACTATATATAGAGTATTTTTAAATATATTATATAAATAGAAATCTTTAAAAAGTATACTTAAGCTATTTAAATATAAAATTATTTAAAAGTTAAATTATAAGCTATTATATCTCTTTTAATTTTTTAAATTATACTTTATAAATTTATAAAGAAGCTTAATAATAGAAAAAAATTATAATATTATTTTAATTAGTAAAAGAAATTATAGTATAAAAATATATAAAAGAAAGTTTAAGATTAAGATTAAGAGAGAGACTAGAATTAAGATCGTAAATAACGATTTAATAAAGATTAATCTTTATTTAAAAAATAATAAGATAAATTTTAAAAAGCTTAGAAGCGATTATTTCTTTCTTCTCGCTCTTTTATAATAAATTCGCGAATATATAATACTTATTTTTATTAATTAAGACTGTTATACTTAAACTATAAATATTAATAATAATTAAATTTCTCTATATATCTCTCTTATATTTCTTAAGCTTATATATCTTATTAGTAGAATTAAGATAATTAAGTATTTTTTTATATATAGCCGCTTAAATAGCAATTTCTATAGACTTTATTCTAGACTTAAACTTAGATTTAGACTTTAACTACGACTTTAAGAAATTAAACTTTAAAAAACGTCTTATTAACTCTTAAGTAGTTACTTATAATTATAATTAAAAATATCTAATTAAATTAATTATAGTATTTAAATTAAATGAACTATTAGAATTATAGTAAATATTTATTTTATCTAATTAGATAATATAGCGATAATTAAAAATATAATAATTAAGAATTTACGAGAATATCTATATCTTAATCTTTATAGAAGATATACTTTTATAACCTTAAAAATAAGAGCTTTATTTTTAAGAGCTATTATAAAGACTATAATTTTATATACTTATTATTATAAACCAAGTTATAATATAAAAAGAAGATGAATTCTTACTATCTAGAAATCTACTTTAGTAGAGAATACTCGAAGACGCTAATATATATTTAATCTAGGCTTTTTAAGCCTCTTAGACCTAGTAGAAATAACTCTATTAAAGACTTTTATAGAAGACTTTTATAATATTATATTAGATATTAATAAAGAAAAAATAAATTAACGTTTTTATTAAGATAGTAATAGAAATAAATGCTTTATTAGTATAATAAATATATAAATTAGACGTATAATAAATAGTAAAAGTCTTTCGCTTTAGACTTTAAAAATTTCCTTTATTAATTCGAAAAATGATTTAATATAGATTATTATCTAATTAATAAAGTCTTATATAATCTTTCTTTTTCTCTTTTAAGCGTAGGCTATAGTACTTATATAAACTATAATACTTATATAGTTTTAACACTCTTATTTATCTTTTATCTAATAGATAAGATAAGTATTAACTTATATATATAATTATTTACTAGCTCTATTATATTAGATAAATTCTCGATTATATATTATATATTATATTTATAATCTTAATTCTTTTAATATAATAAGTACTTAAGCTTCTTATATATAATTCGTTTATTTATAATTATTTTAATTTTAAAGTTATCTCCTTTATTATAAATAAATAATAATTCTATATTAATTCTTCTCTTATATAAATTTAAAGCTTTAATTATAATAGTAATAGCTAACTCTAATTAAGCGATTAATATAATTAGATAAATTTATATAACTAATAATAGCTTTAATTAATATATTAAATAATTAATCTTTATTAGAATCTTAAAGAGATCGATACGTTATTATAAGAGTTTTCTATTTAAAAAATCTAAAATCGAGTATTTATAATATAGTTTAAGAAAGATATTATTTTCTTTCTTAAGATTTAATATTAAATACTTCGCATTATACTTTACTTTTATAATAATAAATAAAAATATTATAATATTATCCGCCTCTTTTCTTTTAATTAGATAAAGCTTATAAAAAACTTTTATAGATACTAAGAAATCTATAAGTAATATATCTATAGTATTATTAATCTTAAAATCGTAATATAATTTATTAGATATTAAGTCTATAATATTACTCGAAGAGTTATTAAGAATAGCTTAAATATATAATAAGATTTTATTTTATTTATATAAGGGTGAAAGTACTCGAAGCGAACTAATAAACTCGCTTACGTCGCTTATTAGACTATAAGCTACGCAGCTAGAGCGAGTATTTAATATACTTAATAAAGTCTTAAATATTTACGAGTTTTCTTTTCTCTTCTTTTTTTTTTAGTTATTAATTTATCTAATAATTAATCTATCTATTCTATTAACTATATATCTAGATCTTATAATTATATAATTACTACGTAGTTTTATTAAAAAAGATCTTATTATCTTATAATTCTAATAACTTTATTTATATAAAGCTACTTAGTTTAACTATAATAAGTAATTCGCGAGTTAATTCTATTAATTTATAAAGTAGAAACGTTTTATTATAACTAATTAACGACGTTTTTAATCTAATAAACGATTCTTATTAGAATACGTCTACTATATAACTAAGTAATTATAATACTAATTCTAATATCGATAAGAATTCTAATAATATTATTAACGAAAATAATAATTATCGAAATATTATATTTAATAACCTTCTATTTATAGATAAAGACTCTTATCTTATAAACTTAACTTAAATTTAATACTATTAACTTCTAAAGCTTAATATTAAAAAGTAATTAGTTATCGAAAAATTTAAGCTAATTAAAATATAAAATATATAAAAATATTATTATAAATATAGCGATAACTATTATTATAATTCGAGCTATAAGAAGATAAGCGTTATTAAAATATCTAATATATAATATCTTAATAACTATAGCTCGATAATTATATTTCTTTAAAACTATAACGATTTTATTATCTTAACGCCTTATATCGATTTCTATATAAATAAAGAAAAGACTTACTAATCTTTTATTCTATTAGTAAATATTAAGAAATAGATTTAAAAAAATATTAAAAATACGATATTACGCGATATCGAGAAATCTATCTAAAAGAAATATAAAGAGTAATACTTAAATTAAATTTATAATCTAATTATTAAGTCTTATAATATAAGATATTAATTAATTAAAGCGATTATAAGAGACGCGTAATCGATAATTAGCTTTAATAATTATCTTATTATACTTTAATTATAACGAGATCGCTATATAATTAATCTAGAATATATAAAAGCTTTATAAAATAGAGTAATAGAGAAAATTCCTCTAAAAACTATAAAGAAGACTATTTAATTTATTATCTATATTATACTACTATAATAATATTAGAATATAAAATAAAGATTATAAGTCTTTACTACTACTACTATTAAGAATATAAAGCTTATTATAAATAGTAACTAGTATACTTTTATTATTAATACTTTTACTTATTAAGCGATTTTAAGAATTAATTATAATTAATAATAGCGTCTAGCTCTAAAATATCTCGCTAAAATTTTATATTAAGTTTATTTTAGATAAGTAGTATATAATTCTTTATAACACTTATATTTATATTCTAAGCTACTCTTATAATCGTTTAAATATACTCTTATAGCTTTCGATAATAGACGATATCTTATATCGAATACTTTTCTTATAATAGAATTATTATATCTTAAGAATATAATAACTTTTAACGTGCTAGTAATAGACGATATTATTTATCTATATTATAAATAATTAAGTATTTATTATTCTTAGTTAGCTTAGTAGTAAATTAAGTAAATATAATTTCTCTTAGATAAATCTAGAGATTTTATTATAATAATACGTTACTCTTAGCTTATATTATATTCTTAACTTAATTAATAAAAACGTATATATCTTAAAAGAAGATACTCTTATTAATATATTCTATTACCGAGATAATATTAATAAACTTATTCTTATAGAATAAATTAAAAAAGTTAATATTATCTAAGTTAAATCGATTAACTCTATTACTATTATTATCGCTATTTTCAATTAATTCTAATTTATCTAATAACTCTAAATTTTCTAGAGATTCGAGTAGACTTAATATAATACGAAATTCTATTATTATAGCTCGTAGCTTAACGAGCTATACTTTCGTAAATTCTTATATTATAATAGTAAATAGTTAAAATTCGATTAATTAATTATAGATAGCTTTATCTACTAGTATAATAGCGAACTTTACTCGCGTAATTAACTCGATAAATAAGAAGATAAATTATAATAGTATAGATATATTATCTATTAAGAGAGGCTTATAATATTTAAAGAAGTATTAAATAGCTAGCGTAACTCTAAGATCTATTATATAATCGTTAAAGACTTTAATAAAATATCGAAGTAATAAAAAATCGATATTTTAATATATAGAAAAGAGATCTTCTAATATTTACTTAGATCTTATAATTATTAACTTCGAATATATATAGATAATTATAATATAATAGATAGTAATTACTATCTTATAAGAGATCTCTTAAGCTTAATTAATATCTTTTATAAATATTTAAATTTAATATATAATATATATAAGATTACTAATAGAATAAAGAGTAGTTAAGATATTTTCGAAAGCTAAAGTAGTAGTAACTATAATATCTAAGAAGATAATAGAAGCTAGCTTAACGTTAGCTACTAATAATAATATAATCTAAACTAATCTAAAGAAAGCCTTATTTAGAGAAAGAGATTTAAGTTAATATTAGTATTAGTATTAATATTAATAGAATATTAAATCTACTTATAAGTATAAACTATTAATACTTATAAGTAATTAGAGTATTATTATTATATTATTATAAATTAAGTTATAATATAAAAAGAAGATAAATTCTTACTATCTAGAAATTTGCTTTAGTAGAGAATACTTAAAGACGCTAATATATATTTAATCTAAGCTCTTTAAGTCTCTTAGATCTAATAGAAATAACTCTACTAGAGACTTCTATAGAAGGCTTTCATAATATCATATCACTTATAGAATTATTCGATATATTATATAAGTAATAATAATTATTTTTATAATATATATAAAAATAAGACTTTAGAAGATAAGAAATTCGATTATAAGAATAAGAAAATCGATATTAAATTTATTTTAATTATTTATTATATTATTATAAGTAAGATAAGAGATTTATTAATTTATCGAAAATATTAAAAGAAGTTTTTATTTAATAATTAGTTATATACTTATTTTAAAAAGAAATCTTATTATTAAATAGCCCCTTTAAAGAATATTAGAAAGATTTCTAGAGAGAAGAATTCTATATTTAATTTATTATTAGAAAAGTTAATATAAATCTCTAAGAAAATATTATTAGAAAAGATATTTATTTTTAAGAAACTCGAGTTAATCGAGTTCGTAGTATCCGCGAATCCGAATAATGAAATAATCTTTTAATTATAATATTATCTTATTAAGCTATTTAGTCTTTCTTTAAAAGCTCTATTAAAATTAGAATATTTAAATATTAAATACTTAATAAGTATAGAGAATCGAGTTTTCTTAAAGAGATTAATACTCTCTTTCTCTATTAAAAAGTATATAGTTTTAATTACCTTATATAAAATTAGCTTAAATTAATATTTTATTAATAAATAAATTATTCTTTTTTTTTTATAAAAAGTAAAATTTTAAAAGAAAAGTCTATTATAATTAAGTTTATCTAAAATATATATATTATAAATAATTTTAAAGTAAATTTTTTAATAAAGATAAATATATTTAATTTAGAAGAAGTAATAATTAATCTTTTATAGAAGAAAGTAATTCTTATTAAGTGTAGAAATATCGCTATATTAATATAAATTACTATTAAAAATAATATAAGAATCTAATAAATTATAAGATCGAAATAATATTAAGTTATTTCTTTAAAATCTATTAAATTTATTACTATATCTTTATAAGATAAGAACTTACTTTCTAATTAAGATTTTCTTTTCAAATCGAAAATAAACGAAGTTTATATATATTTTATAGACGTAAATTTTAATTTTATTTCTATTTAAAATAATAGCGTTACTTTACTTATAATATCTCGCTATTATAAAATTAATTTTATAATTGAATATAAAGCTAAAGAAGATTACTTAATTTAAGTAAAGAATTATTCTTTAGTAATTAAGATATTTAAAGATAAGAGATTTATACTCGAGAAATTTATTAATCTTATTATATTAAAGTTAATTATTAAGAAGATAATTATAGATCTTACTTTGAAAACGCGATTATTTAATAAAATTATTATCTATAAGAAATAGAAATATATTAATATAATATAAAGTATCTTAGAAAAAAACTCTTATATCTAAAAAGATTTTAATAATATTATTAATTTTTCTAAAGCGAAGTAATTATAAATATTAATTATTATAAACTAATAATCTTTCTTAATAAAGTTAAAGAATAAAATCTATTCTCTAATTTTAAAAGATTATAAGCTTATTAATAAAAAGTTTAATAAGATATATATATAAAATAAGATAAGCTAATCTAAGAAGTTAACTTTTTTTATTTTCTCTATTTTTATAATTTATAAAATAGTTTATATTAGATTTAAGAAAATATTTAAATAAAAGAAAAGAGTTATTATTAATATTAGAGATTTTAATAAAATTATAATTTTTAATAATTATTCTCTTTCTTTATAGAATAATATAATTATAATAATTTAAGAATATACTTTTATTAATATAATTAATTATAATAAATAGTTTTATCTTTTCTTAATAAAAAAAGATTATTAATAACGATTTATTATAATATCTTATTAAAAATTAGAGTATTTTAACGTAGTAGTAATAAATTTTAAGAACTTAATATCTTATATTTAGAGGAAAATAAATAACTTTCTTTATTTATATTATTATTTTATTAGATATTATATAAATAATATTATTATCTTTTTTTAAAATGTGAAAAATTATTTTAAGCACTTAAGAACGATCTTTTATCTCTTCGCGAAACTTAAGATTACTCTTAAATTTAAAAAATTCTATTTTAAATATTTATTAATTATACTTCTAAAATAGAAGATAAATAAATTTAATCTTATTATTATTAAGAAAAGAATTATAATAATTAAAAAAATATAATTTCTTATTACTTTAAAGATACTCGAAATCTATATAAAAATAACGAATTAATTATAAAGAATTATTAAATACTTTATATAGATTTCTAAGTTACTATAACGTTTAAAAATAAAATTTTTAAAGTAATCTTTAATTTTAGATAATTATCTTTATAGAAATTTCTCGAAAATTATAAAGATTATCTCTATTAAAGAAGAAGTAAAGACTTTTTATATTTTATAATAGATATTAATTATAAAAATTTATCTATATTATTATAATATTAATTATTAACTTTATATTAATCTCGATAAATTTAAAAAATATAATTTTAAAGTTATAATATATTACGTAATAAATAATTTTTAAGAAAATTCTTTTTTTAAGATAAATATTTAATTTATTATATTTTTATTTAAGCTTTTAAATATTATAGAATTATATTATTAGCTAATAAAATTAAAAGTAACTATCTTAATTTAAATTTTAAAGAAATTTTTTTATATACTAAGCTAAAGAATAAAAAAGAAGATTATTATTTTTATTAATTACTTTACTATTATTAATATTACTTATTAAATTATACTTTCTTCTTTATTCTCTAATTAAATAAATTTATAATTTATATATACTTTATAATATATCTTTTAATTTAATTTAGATATTTAGTAGAGACTCGATAAATAAAATATAGTCTTTAACGCTTTATCTAGATTACTTTATAAATAGAAAAAAAAATTCGATATTTAAAATTTAGAAATTCTTAATAAGATTCTTATATATAACTTAATACTTATAAAAATATTTAAGAAATTTTATATAAAATTTATACTTAACTATTAAGAGAATAAGAAATAATTAAAGATTCTCGATACTTTTATTATTTGAAAGATATAGCTTCTTAAAAAATAAGAATTTATAAAATATATTAAATTTTTAAATATATAATTTCTACTTTAAGATAAAATTATTTATTATTAAGATAAATTTAATAAGTAAGAATAATTTTATATTTTAAAGAAGACGAAGTAGAAGATTTTTAAGCTTATTTATAATAATTATAATTATACTAATTTTTATAGATTATATAAGAGAATTATAAAGATTTACTATATAAAATATTTAATTTAATATTTAAAGCGCTATATTATTTATTATTCGAAATATTAGTTAAATTAGATTATAAAATACGTTTTATATAAGAGTTTTAAGCTTATTATAACTTCTTCTTTAATTTTTTATATAATTATTATCGATTTTATTCTAATATTATTACTTTTAGAAAATAAATTTAATATAATAATAATTATTATTAATAAGTTTTCTAAAAGAAATATATCTATATCGAGAAAAGATATATAAAATATTATTAAATAAGTAGAAGTCTTATTTTTTACTTTCGTTAATTAGAAAATTTCTAAAGCTATTATTTTAAATAGAGATTTAAAATTTCTTTTAAATCTTTAAAAAGCTATCTTTAAAACCTTAGAAATAAAGCTTTTTATTTTTATTATTTATTATTTATAAATTAATAATTAATTTAAGCGAACTAATTAGATAATAGAGATTACTTTAAAATTTTATATTTCTTATATTCTTAATAATTCTTAAAATAAATTCTTTATATATCTAAGAGATAATTTTAATAACTCTATAAATATATCGATAGAAAAAACTCTTAATAAGATTATTTATAATATAAAACTTAATAATAAATCTAATATAATAGATATCTTAGTAAAAAATTAGATAGATATTATAAATAATTATATTTAATATTAATAAAAAGCTTTAAATATCTTAATTTTTATAATAGTTAATATAAAATTTAGATATAATTTAAAGTATAAAGCTTTAATTATAAAAAAAGAGAATAAAGCTTTTATTAAGCTTTATAAGAGATATTATTTTCTTAAACTTAAAAATATAAAACTTTCGAATTAGAGAATTAAATCTTTTATTATTTTTAAGCGAGTCGAAAATTTAGTCTATAAACTTAATTTCTTAATTATTTAAAAGATTTATTTCTTTATTTTAATTATAATATTTAAGTCTACGTTTAAAAGAAAAGATTCTTATTATTAATTTTATAAGAAAGAATAAGCTTTTATATTCGATTAGAAGAAGTTAATAATTAAGAATTATTACGAGATTTAGAAATTAACGAATTAATATATTAATTTATTTTTAAATCGAGAAAATAAAGATAAGAAAGATATTATAGAGTATTTAATAAAATAAAAAAATTAGAAAAAAATCTATAATATATAATATAAGATAAAAAATTTAGAGAATATAAAGAATTTAATTTACGATTACGATTTAAAATATAAGAAATACTTATAAAAAAAGTATTAAAAGAGGAAATCTTAGAATTCTACGTAAGTTTATAGCGTGAAAATTATTTTTTATACTATTAATATATTATTAAGCTAAATATTAAATAGAGTATAATTCTTAAACTTTATTAAGTCGCTAAATTATAAATATAATTTACTTTATTAATTTATATTTTCTAATATATTATTATATAGAAGCTTAAATTTAGAAATTTCGAGAATCTTAGAAATTTCGGAAATTTTAAAAGATTTTATAACTTATAATTGCGAAGTAAAGTAACTTAACTAGCCTCTTATTTCTTTTCTTTATTTTATTATATTTTCTTTTAATACTTTATAATTAAATATAACTTTATTTTTTAAAAAAAGATTTTTTATAATTTTAATAATTTAAAAGTTATTATTAAGAAAGTAAAGCGCTAATAATTTTATTCGAGATTTAAAAAAATAGAAATAGCGAATCTTAAGATTTTAAAGTTAACTCTCTAAGATTAAATTAAATATGCGTTTAAATAATTTAAATTCTTTTAATTAAGTATTATAGATTTTAATAAAATAATTAATTATATTTAACTTAAAATAAAAAAAGATTTACTCTTAAAATAATAAGATTATAATACTTTACTATAATATATTTTTAATTATTCTTCTTAAATTTATCTAGATTACTTTTATAAATTTAAAAATTCTTAAATAAATATATTTAATTAGAATTCTTATTATCTTTATATATAGCGAAGTCTTTTAATATATCTATTAAGTTTTTACTATTAAAATTTAAATAATTTTCTTAATTCTATATATTATTATTTAAAAATATTTTTCGTTTTAAGATCTAAGTTAATCTTATATTAAATAAATAAAAATTCTAAAAATAAAGATTATTACTAGAATAAAATTATTTCTATTAAAAAAGTAAGTAAGAATATTAACTCTTCTCTTCGTTATATAAATCTTTTAAATATTTAAATTATTAAGATAATAGAAATATAAAGCTTTATTAAAATTTAGCGATATTAATATTAACTCTAAATCTTCGCGAGTAAATATCTATATTAAAATTATATTATAAAAGATTAATTAGCGAAGATAAATATAAAAGATAATAATAAAATTAAGTAATATTATAAGATTATATTTAAGATTTAATAGTTATATAAAGATAAAAAAAAAGAATATAATTATTTTCGAGATATTAGCGTTTATACTAACGTTATAAAATATAATAATTATAATCTTTATTAAAAATATCTCTATTTTATTTAGAATTTTAAATATAATTTTAAGAAGATAAAGAAAGTTATTATAAAGAAGATAGATTTTTTAAAAAAGATTAAAAACACTTTAATAGAGATTAAGAAATAAATAATATCGCTATTAAATATTAATATAAAACGACTTAAGAAGAATAAAGTCTTAATCTATAAGACGAGATCTAGAATAGAAAATATTATAATTAAAGCTAAATTCTTAAGAAAGATCGTTAAAAAGCTAAAAATTAAGAATTTAAGTAATAAAATAATAATTAAGAAGAAATTAATTTACTAATTATTTATCTTTAAGAATTTAAATTTAGAGTTAAAAGTTAAAGAAGTAGATATTTATAATAATTATATATATATAAAGAAGAAGATTAATTTATTAAAAAATACTCTTTTAAGAATATAAGAAAAGCTAATAACACTTTTAACGGCGATAAAAAGAATTTATAAAATAATTATTTTACTTTTAACTTAGTATAAGAGCGTAATAAAACTTATTAAAGATATTATAAAACTTTTATCTTTTCTAAATTAAGATAATAAATAAATTAAAAATAAAAAGATTAATATTAAGAGTATTAAAAAATATTAAAATATTAATAAGTTATTATTAAATAAGATTCTCGATATCTTAAATAATATATAAGAAATCTTCGCTAAAGAATATCTAGATCTAATAATCTTTATATTCATTTATAATAATAATAGAAAACTTTCTATAGAATTCGAAGAGTAGAAGAAAGAATTTTTTATTTCTAAGGCTATAACTAAGAAGAGCGTTTAAATACGAGATTCGATAATTCGACTAGGCCTTATCGCGATACTTTTACGTCTCTTAAGAAAAGTATATACCTTTCTTTCTAGTTCGGTTTCTTTTACGTCTAAATCTTTATATCTACTCTTTTCTCTTATTTTATAAAGAGTAAAACTCGTATATCTTTTTTTCTATACTTTCACATCTAAATCTTTATAAGATATCTTAATTTCGTTTAAGAAGAAACACCTTCTTTTCTATCTTATATATCTTTATATCTAAATCTTTATAATATAAAAAAAAGCCCGAGAATAATATAGCTTTTTACGAGAAAGGGTAATTATTATATTTTTAGTATAGCGTAAGAAATCTAACTAGCGTGACTTAGCGTATCGCTTTCTTTTTTTAATTTCGTTTATAGCTTTAGCTTAATCAATTAATCAATCACAATTAAAATTAAGAAATATCTTTCGCTTCTTCGTGAAACTCCTTTCTAGAAGTATATATATACTTCTTATATAGTAACCCTAATATAGACTTTATAAATTAAATTCATAATATATTTTTTTTAATTAGAGCTATCGAGTAAGCTTTAAAAAGCGATATTTAAATTCTTTATCTTTAAATATTAATAAGACTAAATTTAAATATTCTTTTTTATTTAAAAGTCTAATTTACGTTCTATAATTAAAAAAAAATCTAAAATTTTAATAGAAAATAAAAAAGTTATTCTAAAATTAAATAATATATATCTATTTTTTACTTAGATCTATCGACTGTCGAGTAAATTTAGCGAGCGAACTTTAATAAGCGATATTTGAATTCTATGCCTTTGAAAAATTATAAGATTAAATTTTATAATTTTTTTATTATTAAAAAGCGTAAGTTACGAACTATAATTTAAAAAAAAGATTTAAAATTTTAATAGCAAATTATAAAGTTATTAAAGAATTAAAAGTAGAGTAAAAGATTTTAATAATTATAAACGCTAATTTATTTATTTATAATAACTTAGTCGATTTAATTAAAAAGCGTAATAACTTTAAATTTATAATTAACTATATATATGAATTTAAGATTTTATAATTTAATTCTATCTTATTCTATTATATATATTAATACTTTAATTCTAAAAAGCTTTTTATAAGAAAGAGATATATAAATCTTCTACTAGCTATTAATAATAAATAATCTTTAATCTCTTAAAATTGATATATATAAAAGAATAAGATAGAGCTAAGCTATAAAATCTTAAATTTATATATATAGTTAATTATAAATTCGTTAGATCTACGCTCTTTAATTAAACGAATTAAATTATCGCGAATAATTAAATTAATATCTATAATTATTAAAAAATCTCTTACTCTACTTTTAATTCCTTAATAACTTTACTATTTTCTATTAAAATCTTTATATTCTTTTTTAAATTATAGCCCGAAGCTTACGCTTTTTAATACTAAAAAAATTATAAAATTTAGTTTTATAATTTTTTAAAGATATAAGATTTAAATATCGCTTATTAAAGTTTACTCGATAGCTTTAATTAAAAAATAGATATATATTAATATATATAATAGAATAAGATAGAGCTAAATTATAAAATCTTAAATTTATATATATAATTAATTATAAATTTAAAGTTACTACGCTCTTTAATTAGATTAACTAAGTTATTATAAATAAATAAATTAGCGTTTATAATTATTAAAATCTCTTATTCTACTTTTAATTATTTAATAACTTTATTATTTTCTATTAAAATTTTAAGATTTTTTTTTAAATTATAAAGCGTAGATTACGCTTTTAAATGCTTTAAAAAATCTAAAATTTAATCTTATAATTATTAAAAGGCAAGGCACTCAAATATCGTTTATCAAAAATCGCTTATTAAAGATCGCTTATTAAAGATCGCTTATTAAATTTACTCGATAGCCCTAATTAAAAAAATGATTATAAATTTAATTTATATATCTTTACTCGCTATTTAATTAATATATATAAAAGAATAAGATAGAGTTAAGCTTAAAAATCTTAAATATATATATATAGCTAATTATAAATTTAAGATTATTACGTCTTTTAACTAGATCGACTAAATTATTATAAGTAAATAAATTAGCGTTCGTAATTATTAAAATCTCTTACTCTATTTTTAACTCTTTAATAATTTTACTATCTTCTATTAAAATTTTAAGATTATTATTTTATATTATAGAGCGAAGATTACGCTTTTTAATAACGTAAAAACTTTAAAATTTAATCTTATAATTATTAAAGAATAAGGATCTTAAATATCGCTTATTAAAGTTCGCTCGATAGCTCTAATTAAAAAATAGATATATATTATTTAATTTTAGAATAATATTTTTATTTTCTATTAGAATTTTTTAATTCTTTTTTTAAATTATAGAATATAATATAGGCTTTTAAATAAAAAAAGAATTATTAAATTTAAATCTATAAATATTTAAAGATAAAGAATTTAAATATCGCTTATTAAAGTTCGTTTATTAAATTTACTCGATAGTCTTAATTAAAAAAAATAGATTATAAATTTAATTTATAAATCTAAACTCGTTTTAGAATAATATTTTTATTTTCTATTAAATATTTTTAACTCTTTTTTTAAATTATAGAATATAATATAAATTTTTAAATAAAAAAAGAATATTTAAGTTTAGTTTTATAAATATTTAAAGATAAAGAATTTAAATATCGCTATTTAAAGTTCGCTCGATAGTCTTAATTAAAAAATAGATATATATTATTTAATTAATATATATAAAAGAATAAGATAGAGCTAAGCTTAAAAATTTTAAAATATATATATATAGTTAATTATAAATTTAAGATTATTACGTCTTTTAACTAGATCGACTAAATTATCGTAAATAAATAAATTAGCGTTTATAACTATTAAAATCTCTTACTCTACTTTTAATCCTTTAATAACTTTAGTCTTTACTATTTTCTATTAATTTTTTTTTTTTTTTAAATTATAGAGCGAAGATTACGCTTTTTAGTAAGATAAAAACTTTAAAATTTAATCTTATAATTATTAAAGGATAAGAATCTCAAATATCGTTTATTAAGGTTCGCTTATTAAAGTTCGCTCGATAGCTCTAATTAAAAAATAGATATATATTATTTAATTTTAGAATAAGTTTTTTATTTTCTATTAAATTTTTTAAATTTTTTATTAAAATTATAGAATATAATATGAGCTTTTAGATAAAAAAATAATTACTAAATTTAGTATTATAGATATTTAAAGATAAGGAATTCAGATATCGCTTACTAAAGATCGCTTACTAAAAATTTACTCAACAGCCCTAATTAAAAAAATTGGTTATGAATTTAATTCATAGACCTTTACTCGTTTTAGAATAATATTTTAATTTTCTATTAGTATTAGTATATATAAAAGAATAAGATAGAGCTAAGCTTAAAAACCTTGAATTTGTATATGCAGCCAATTATTAATTCGAATTCGCTACGCTCTTTGATTAGACCGGCTAACTTATCGCGAGTAAATAAATTAGCGTCCGCAATTATCAAAATCTCGCCCTCCTACGCCTCCCTTATCAAAAAAATAGGTGCATATTATTAACATATAGAATTACTTTTTTGTTTTCTATTAAAATTTTGAGATTTTTTTTTTAAATTTTGATACGTTATTTATGCTTTCCGAATTTTTAAGAACTTTGAAATTTAGTTTTATAATTGTTAAAGCGCAAGGAATTCAAATATTGCTCACCAAAGTTCGCTCGACAGTCAGACAGCCCTAATTAGATACACATTATTTGATTTTAGAATAACTTTTTTATTTTCTATTAAAATTTTAAAATTTCTTTATTTAAATTATAGAACGAAATATGGGCTTTTAGATAAAAAAAGAATTGTTAGATTTAGTTCTATAATTATTAAAGTGTAAGGAATTCAAATATCGCTCACCAAAGTTCGCTCATCAAAGATCGCTTACCTACTTACTCGATAGCCCTAATCAAAAAAAAAATTATGAATTTAATTCATAGGCCTTTACTCGTTAAAATATAATAAAATAGATTTAATATGGCAATAAAAAAAAAAAAGTAAAAAACGGTTGGTCATTATCGAACACCGTACCGGAGCTGTTTTGGCCCCCGTGCCCCCACGGCAGCCTCAACTGCCAAAAACCCCGCTAAATTCAGCCCTGAATATCTGCCCCGCCTGCCAATGAGCATCCCTGGAGAAAGATCTTACTCGTTCCTTCAATTCCTGTTACGCACTGCTATCAATACACATGAAATAAATCTCGTACCTCAGATCGATTACATTGCCTTACATTCTCATCAGATCAGCTAGTTCTAAAGTCCCTGCTCAACACCAGGTAATAACATGCCTGACGCATGGGACGATGACTGGATAGCCAAAGGCGATTCGTCACCTTCTAAGACTGAGCCTGCCCCAATTAGCACAAAGACATCCAAAGCAGAACGACGGGCGAAGCAGGCCGAATTCAACCGTCAGCTATGGGAAGATGCTGAAGACCCGCAAGACAACTTCTTCCTCAAGTCTCGGGACATCGTACCACTCAAATCGGAGTTCAGACCTGCTATGAAGGTGCTGAGCAGGAAGCCGGAGAAGAGCTCAGCAACTAATGTGGAGGGAATTGGTCAGCTGAATATCGATGACGACGATGAGAGCGAAGATGAAAATAAGAAGCATCATTTGACTGCTGAGGAACGGCGGGAGAAAGCTCAAAGGGAGAGGGAAGAGAAGCAGAAGAAGTATGAAGAAGTGAGGCAGAAGCTGTTTGGCAACGATCAGTCCTCGTGTGCCACTGCTGCATCTGGTCCAAGGAATAACACCTCGAAAAACAGCTCCCCCTCCCGGAACCAAAGCAGGAATAAGACTAGCAGAGACAGTCGACCTTCGTCATCTGCGAGCAACCAGACTGGGCGGTTGTATGATCCTAATGATACAGGCAAACCAGGGGTGTCCTCAGTTCTACGGAAAGAGACGAAAGCAGAGCCAAATGAGTTACAGCCTATCAGATCTCCACGAGCCCCTGATAATAGTGGCAGAGGGGGTTTTGGATTCGCTCCTCGAGGCGGCAAGCCTGCTTGAATGGCTTCTATATACGATTGGCATGTTTTGGCCGCCTTTAGATTGCCGCATACCGGCAATCCTAGGATCTACAAACACAATAACAAGGAAAATGGTCCATACGGGGGCTAATTCTTAAGAGCGAGGGAAGAAGAAGCAAGCTTCGGAACAGGTGTGGCCACTGCTGAGTAACTCGAAAATAATACAAAGTGCCTCCCAAGCAGGCCCAATGCTTGGCTCTTGCACAATTCGGTACGATGAAGTCAACCGAGACAGGTGTCACGAATCAATTATGCAAGCCATGTGTGTCAAATTTTTGGCAGGTATGCAATGCTCTTCGGGATGCACGGTCACTCGTTTCGTTCCTAGCGAAGTCATCTCACGTCAAATTAGCTGGAATGGAGGGGGCCATCACAAGCGCGACTGAGAACTTATAAAGAGCCAGATCCAATTCTGTGTGTGACCCACAGGCGAACATTCCATTTTTTCCTTTACTCTCATTGAAGGCTGCACATCGACAGACTGACATTCAGCCTACATACACAAGTGTCACCGCTATATCAATATCAAAAGCCACAATGATGCGTCTATTCACCCTCGTCTCCCTCGCTGCAACTGCTCTCACCGCCTCCGCCAACCCTGCTCTCTTCCCACCACTACTCCCTTCGTTCTTTCCTGCCGGACCTACAGTGGGCTCCATCATCTCCACTGCCCTTGCCGCGGCTCCGATCCCCTCAGCAGTCGCCCCCGTCGTCGCTTCCGCCGTTGCAGCTGTCCCAGCTACCCCCAACAATGCCAGTGCTGACTCGATCCCCGGCCTCGACATCCCGCCCACTGAGCTCTTTGACAACATCTTGGCCGCCATCGCCATCCTCGATGTTGTCTTGACTCTGCTCAACTCGTCCGGATTGGCGGATACCCAAAGTGTAAAGATTCGCGATCTTGACCTTCCGACTTCGGGATTGACGGATTTGTTGGAGGTTCAGGGGAGTCTTGGGTATACCATCACGACTGTGACGGATTTGGCCGTTCCTCTTCTTAGCACTAGCGTTGACTAGGATTGCATCTTTTCACGGAGTGGATCGGGGGAAGCATGTTCTCTGATTTGCGGGGGTCCACTCCATCTTATGGCTTTCAAAAGTTCTCCTTGTTCGCTTCTCCAGACAGAGCATATGATGGATTGCCAGGTCTGGCCGAGTCGAGGGTGGTCCTGGCGGCTGGCCTAAGTTTAGTACTGATTTGGGAGAAGGGGCAAGGGATATGTGTGGCTTATTCCATGTTTTTGTGCTGCTTGTCGACCTGTTGGTAGCCGAAACAATCATACCACTCGTTGAGTCCCACAAGTCTCCGTCTTAGTAGATTCCTTGTAGTCAATTCCTCTTCCAATGTCAGTAATTTCTCTGCAGGAACGATCCTGCAATATGCTGGCTATCTTGCGGACGTGACATCCAACCTGAGCTCCGCGCCGAAGCTACCGATGTAATTGCAGAAATGCCTCCGGAATCAGCACCGTTGTTTGACCAACTTGTAGCTGTACGAGAACAATAGTTGGTGGTAATTCTACGGATTTGGACCCGGATGTGGTGACCCAGCCCATTCACTCTCCGTAAAGACGAGGCCAAACACCGGTAATGCACGCTTGCTGAATCTCAGAGTCCTCGTGTCCAACGGTGTCATCGTCGTGCTACCAGCCTCCTCCAATCTTCCCCGCCAGTTCCACCACTCTCTCATTCTCCGCTCCTCCAACCTTCCCGACGTCACTCTCCACCTTCCGATAGCTTGTCGTAACCAGCTTCCGCAGATCAATACCGGTCGTCTGCGCCCAGTGCTCCAGCACCTCCCTGACACGCGTCGTGTCGATACCATTGATCCTGTTTTTTCCCTCCACTTTCCCCGCTTCTTCGTTGTCGTTGTCGTTGTCGTCAGTATTCATAGCGTCGTCAATCTCATTCTCGGATTCACTCTCAGACATCGAGTAGTATGCTTCGTCGACTCTAGCCAACCACTCCTTCTGGCTCATGGCTGTTTCGGGCTTGATAGGCACATCATCAACTTTGATCTGCCCGCCTCCGTTCGTGCAACCACCTGGACACGCCATCACCTCCACATATGCATAATCCATTCCTGCTCCTCCGGCAGCAGATGCAGCTCTTGCACTAACCCGTCCGCCTGGTAGTCTGCTTTTCTTCTGAGGCTTGAGCTTCCGTACCAGATTTTGTATGTTTCGGAAGCCATAGTAGCGCGCTGCCTTGAAGATGGGCTGTTCTTGATTGGGAGAGGTAATGGCGTACTCGACGACGTCGGCATTACGGCCGCGGGTGGTTTTCAGGGAGCTAGAAGGATTGAGACTGAGTTGGGCTTGGAGGATATGATGGAGATAGCCTCCTGAGGTGCCGGCTTCGGAAGCCTGCTTTCGGTGGTATTTCGGGAAGAGGAAGGACGAGAGCATGGGATCGGGGAAGGCGGGTCGGGAGATGGGGGTGCGAGGTAAAGCAGGGAAACTGATCCCACGAGTATCGGCCAGCATCAAGACTTCGCGAGCCGTAATAACGCAGTCGACGTCGCGGACTGGTTGGGCCAAAGCAGTGGTGGATGGAGGCCGCCAATAGATGTCGGTGAGCTCTTCACGAGAAGCTTCGAGCTTTTTGTCAAAACACGGCATTATTGAGACGTGCCATATCTGGTCGGGGCGTATATTGAGACATTGTGAAAGGACGGTCTTGAGGAGGGTGCCGGTGAGAGCTTGAGGGGATCTTAAACATGATAGGTGTGGGAGGACGTGTGGGTGGGTCTTTTCCGCGTAGCATATCCAGCCTGGACAGGCCGAGCTGAGTATAGGCTTCTTAGGTGTTGCCGTTGAGGCGCTGTCGTCGTTGGAAGCCGCTTGTAGGCCAGGTGTTTGCAGGGACTCCATCACCTCGTCTGCTCCCAAGACCAAACTTGCTTCTCGCATAGCATTCGTGTCAACAATCCAGGTGAAGCCATTGCCATATTTCCCCCCTGCCGCTAGTCCTTGTGGGCCACCCAACAGCTGATCGATCATCCATCCAGCTTCTGCCTCCGAGACACCGTAAGTAGCGGCCACACTCGCTCGCACCTGTGGGCTAACGCTGGCAACAAAGAGTCTCCCTTCCTGTTGATTTGGTCCATATTCACTGCCAGTTGTAGAAAAATCGATGGAGTGTTGTGAATCTAGTGCGTTGAGTACTTCTGAATGAGATTGGAGCGATACCAGCACAGCTTCTGCAGAGGTAACGCATCCCGAGCAGGCTAGACAGTCTGTTAAGGAGATTTGAGCAGGCGGAGCACTTTGCTTTTGGAGCTTGTCTTCCGTTGTTACTTCGTAAGCCTATGACCCACTCATTAACAGGAGACAATGGAAATACTGAAGGTGGGCGGGCATACATTGATCTCTTCAGGTGCTTGTTTCGGTAGTGTCTCAACAGGTTTGATACATGCTACACCTGGTGAGATGAAATCATTAAGATCGTCAGCAGACAGGATTGCAGACATGTTGCTGTCGCTTTGACAGAGAAAGAGACGATGTTAATGCAGACTTTGAGGAGCAAATATATTTGCAATCACGCGCATGATCCACACCGAAGTTCAACCGGGGGGGTGGCAAAAATTTCGTCACAGTTTTACCCGCTGTCAGAAACCCTAAGCCCTTACTCCACACAATCGTACATTCCCAGTTGCTATTCCAAGGGCAACACCCACAAATTCTGTATCTATGCTTGATTTGAAAAGCTGCGAGGTAGAAGATGTTAAGATATAGCTCCCAAAGATGGAGTTGAAAAATCGTCCCCGAGAATGCAATGCAATTTTGCGAACACACCCACCGGTAGCTGGAAATTGGAAAATGACATTACACAACCTCTAATAGCTTTCGAAGCGTGGATACAATGGTCTCCTGAACATCGAGTGAATCGTCGAACTCCTCATCTGCTGAGCTGCTGGGATTGGGCTCTGCATTTAAGCAATCCATCACGAGCTTGCTGTAAACCTTACCCATTTGGAATTCAAGATCAGCCCTAATGCTGCAGCTTCCTCGCTCTTCCAACAGTCTCTGTTTCTCTTTGACCATTGAGTAATACTCCGTGGCATCCTTAGCCGCCAGTATGGCTAAAGAAGACGCCGCAGGTGAGGTAGTGTCTTTCTCATCCGATTGACTTCTTAATTGTTGCAGCAAGATCGTCGGCAAAGGCAACCAGAATGCCAATTCAAGCAGGACGCAGCCAAGGCTGTACAAGTCGAACTTCTTGTTAAAGGAAGCCCTCCCGTGGCCCAGCGATCTAGGATGCCGATACAACTCCGAATGCGGCTGTGACGAGGGGGCCTCCATAGTTTCGAGTGGATTGTCTGCTCTTGCGTACTCGTAGCCGCCAAGATAAGCTGATGACAGGTCGTCCTTACTGTTCCATTGCTCCGTGCCAGATTTAAAGATCAGGATATTGTCTGCTCGTATGCCTTTGTGCAGCCAGCCGGCTGTGTGGAGCTGAAGGACCGTTTCCGCCAACACAATGGCAATGCCTAAGCGGCTGTTGAGGCTCGGACGTTGAGAGGCTAGGTACAGGAGTTCCTTTAACGACCACATGGAAAAGGCGGTACCCAAAGCTTTTGGAGGACTAAACAAATAAGCGTACCGGCCTGACTTGGGTGCTTTGAGGAAGCCAAAACACGTCAGAGAGTGGAAGGCGGGGTTTGTCATTTCTGTTAGAAACGCTGCGACTTTCTTGATGCGATATTTCAGTTTGGACTCGACAGCACTTGCCACATCCTTCCATTCGACGATGACGGTATTCCCATCATATTGTGCAACTTCTCGAGACACTGTCGCGGAGACGTGGCCCTGACAGAGCAGAAGCAGATCGGAGCTATGCTGCAAGTCCTTAGCCCCTTTCAGCAGCGAGCTTCTATGATGTGTGGTGGACATCATCGTTGTCGATCTAGCACGTTGAGAAATACCAGATGGCCCACAGCTCGGCAATCCAATCAACTCCAGTAGGAGTCCTTTGTGTCTTAGTCTGGCAGCCGCAGCAACAGCCCCATCAACCATGTCCAGGGGTCCGCTCATGGCATCCAGCAATGCTCTGTCTGGGCTCTGAGCCACAATCGATCGCAGCACTGTATTTCCATCATTATAATTTGATTCCTGGTCTAATGGGTGGAGCACACTTAGAAGCTGTTCGTTGAAGTAGCGAATGTCCTTCAGGAGTACCCTGAGTCTGTCCGAGTCGATCGCGCCCCACTTGACCTTTTTCCAAGCATTGTTCCGTCTTGCGTACACTTTCGCGGTGTCATTGATGAATTGGGGTTTTGTCTTCTTTAAGAAAAATCCAAAGCGACGGTTCGGAGTTTGTAACTCTCTGATCTCTTCCTCTGTGACGGTGATATCCAGCCCATAGTTCTCCTTGAGTTCCGCTGCGTTGGTCAGGAGCTGTTCAAGATTCGCAAGGGTTTTGTGAACGAGCATGGGATTGGAGACATTCAATTCCGGTGGATCTTTAAATAAACCCACGGTTCTCGCCCATTTGTGGAGGCAGTAGTGCTCCCATTCTAGCTGACATGCAAGCACATCGCCTCTACTTCCAAGCTCCTGAGCAGTAGAAAGTAGCACAAATCCTTTGATGCACCCATCGAACAATTGGAAGCTCAAGGATATGAAGCTGGCGATAGAAGCAGCTTCTCCAATGCCGGCCATATGAGTCCCGGTGTCCTAGCGCCACTAAGATCTTGTTTAGGATTCGCGTATTTCTGTCCTACTCGAGTATCTTCGTAGGCTGTTTATTAGCTTTGCAAACCATCATCAAACCGACTGGAGGTAGTCATACCACTGTATCGGCATGGGGCAGTGGAAGTCGTCAAAAGCAGACCTCGAGTTTTACTCCGCCTTGTTAAGTATCATGAGGCTGTGGGGGTTCTCCGCCCCTCTTTTCGCATGTTAATCAGGCGGCTGTCATCCACTCACATTGCACTAGTATGCAGCCCGCTATGCTCGCACATCCCGGCTCAGAAGGAATACGCGGGTGCGCTAGGCTGACAGTTGCATTTTTTCTCGCTACCCACCTCTTCATGAATTGGTCATCCTCTGCAGCTCTTTCAAAACTTTTCCCATCGTCTCATGGATTCTGCACACGCCTCGCCTATCGAGCGGGCGAAGCGCCATCAAGACCCGCAAATTTTGATTATACGTATCAGCCGAACGAGGCTACAGACGCTTCCGTCAAACCCCTACCGCAGTCAGTTTTCAACGAGATCTCAACGAGATTAGAGGCGGAAGTGCAGAAGAGAGAATGGACCAATCGGCCAAGAACCTGGTTCATTCTGAACCAAATCAAACGCCTTGATGCTATGGAAGCGTTCATCAATCAAGGTCTCAATGATACCTCTCTACCATACAAGGGTCGAAACTCACTGCCGGAAACTCTCAATTTCTTTGAAGCCAATGACTTCTTGAAATGGCAAGATTTAGTAATCAGCGACGTACTGTCTTTGGAACAAGGCAAGCACGTTTGGATTCCGAATGGAGATGTGCTTTTCGAAAGCAGCCGGCCGAGGTTAGGTGTTGGTAGCCAAGGGTGAGAGAACCTTTCCAAGACTGTCCTACTTTTGGGTTGCACCTTCCAGATTTTCATGCTTCTTGCACAGAGTGATCTGGGCAATGCTTTCCGATTTCCTCTGCTGGGTTCGATATTTTCCCTATTTTGTGGACGGCACTAACCACGGCAACAGTTCCTCAGTCGTGGACCAAGTGGTCAGCAAAGCGACCGGAAAAGTGTACGCTCGAAAACGCATCAATCGTGCGAAGCTTTTTGGTCACGACACACAAGCGCAGAAGACATATGAAAATGAAATCAAAGTTCTCTCCAAAGTTGCTGAGAATGATCATCTCATTAAAGTGAGGGGGACATATACCGACAAGAAGTATCTAGTCATGCTCTTGGAGCCTGTGGCCGATGGAAACCTAAAACAGTACATGAATAAAGGACCGTTGACTTCCACGGTAGAGCAGAGCAGGTTCCGGACGTATTTTGGTTGTCTGGCTCACACGATTCTGTTCCTGCATGATTCATCCATCCAAACACTGCACAAAGACATCAAACCGGAGAACATATTGATTAAGGATGGTCATCTCATCTTGACAGACTTTGGGACAGCTTTTGATTGGTCGAAGACAGGTCAAAGTATGACCCGGAGCAATTTGGGGATCACCGAACACCGCGATATCAGAGTCCGGAAGTTGCTACTTCAAGCGAATTTCACCGCTCATCAGACATTTGGTCATTGGGTGTCGTCTTCCTTGAGATGGTTACCGTACTTCGAGGGAAATGCATCCTTGAAATGGATACCTTCCTACAAAACAACGGACATCGGCACACCGAGATTCATCTAAATCTGGAGGCTGCAATGAGTTGGTTTGAACAACTCCAAGCATATGGAAGAGGCTCACTGATCGACAACGAACCTTTGTCATGGACCAAACGTATGCTCAACCGAACACAGTCCAGCAGGCCCACTGCTGCAGCAGTATACCAGGAAATCGCCGCGTTCCATGACGGTATGTACTGCGGACGCTGTTGTTTGGATGACGAGTCAAGTTCAAGTGCGGATGAAGACTCTTATACTGACGTCGACATGCTCTCTGATATTATGGAGCATGATGAACCCGCTTTCAGTCATCCTTGGATGGAAGGACAGGACACACCAGAAAGCCGGAACCTGCCAATGGTCAGGGACACCTCAAGTTCTCAGGCTGCTCAAGGAGATAGCTCAACAATTCCTTCCATTGGAAATGACAATGTTCATCTCATCACTGGCTCAGGAGTAGATGTGGTAGCTCCACTACCTTCCGAGAAAAAGCTTCATTCTCAAGGTAAACCTCGATCTCATTCCACTCGCCTGTTGCCTCGAAGAAAAGGATCAGAAAGCCAAGACGTCACGGGGACTTCCAATTCGACGTTGGGAGTGCCTAGCACCGCAAAGGTCACGGCAAAGACAGGATCGAAACCTTTTTTTGAAAAAGAGACTTTCGTGAGATGGCTGGCTTCGCTACCAGATAAATTTAAAGCTCCTTTGCCAGAGGATCGTCGGGCAAAGCATGCAAACCTATCTAGTCGACCTAAAACACGCCATCCAACCGTGGAATCACAACGAATTGGACATTTTTTGTCGTCTCTGCCACCAGAACTTTCAGGGTACGAAAGTGCTTCTGAAGCACATTCGGAGCGGATTATCGAGAGTTTAGATCGCTCAAAACGAAGCCAAAATTTCCCGACAATTGACCAGCAATACATTAAGCGCTCATACAGCCAAGAAGAGCTTCCCACTCCCTCCCGTCTTCTCGCGGAGGAGACTGACAACGACCAATTCTCAGGTGTCAACAGGTCAAGACTCGTCCATTATGCTAGCGACGGAGCTTTGAACATTGCTCTGGCAATGTCTGAACAAACTTTGGGAGAAGCTACTAAGGATTTGAAGGCATTCGCTGCTACGACTTCAATTCCGAAGTCCAATGGCCCCGCAAAAACCACTCTAAAGAAACCCAAAAAGTGCCCGAAAACGGATTCGAAAGGCTCCGTTGTTGACCTCAAGACCGTGCATGACCTAGGTCCTGAGCACCTCAATCGAAAAGCTGAAGCCCAAGATCTAGTTGTCGTGTCAATTGGGTCCAACTCTTCGAAACCGCCTGAGCCTCCACGTCTCGGGGCTTATCTAAAAAGTGTTCCCAAGAAACGTAGACAACATTGGGAATCTGTGACAGTCAGGATGGAGAGAATACTTGACGACAAGATCTCCGAAGCACCAACCTCGGTCATGTCAGTCAACACTCGTGCCAAAATCTCGCAAGGTCGACCTGTCCTGCGCTGGAACGATAGATACTACGGGTGGCTTCCTTCTCTCGTTGCAACCGGGAAGGTTGGTGCAGTCAAGGAGATGTTGAGCGCTGGCTGTAATCCCGGAACAGCAGAGAAGCCACGCTGGGCACCAATATACAACGCGATTAGAGGAGCAACTGATAGGCATACTAAGTGTCTTCGAGCACTTGTTTCGTACGGCGTCAATGTCAATGCTGTCAGAACAACGAATGGTAGAAGACCCCTCCACTACGCAATCGAAAAAGTGCCGTGGTCAGGCTACTCCTCCGTAATTTACATCCTGCTTGTTGCAAAGGCAGACCCAAATGCGAGGGATAATGCTAATGACGTGCCTCTCCTCATGCTACTTGCAGGCGATGGCCCACTACCACAAGAAAAGCGTGATGCGCTTTATCTCTTGCTGGCGCCAAACTTCGCCACCAATCTGAATGTGTCTATCCCTGGGACTTTAGACAATCCATTGCACTTAGCCATACGCCGCAAAGATGCCTATACCGTGGATGTGATACTAGAGAAGATGAAGCAGGTCCGTGGAGACGCTTTAAGCCTAATGCACAAGCATAACGGTAGTGGTTTCACGCCTCTCCTGTTGGCCTTCACCACCTTCACCTTGCTAGGAGAAGAAGCAGATGAGGAGTTGCAGATAGTCAGATTGCTCTTAGAGCACGGCGCCAACCCCGACGATCGGGATGTTGCTCACGGTGAGACGCCACTACATCTCATTGTCGGTGCCAGCAAGAATTCCATCGCTCTTGAAGTGCTCTGCAAACATTCTGCGAATGCTACACTGCCCAACAATGCCGGTCAGTCGGCGATAGATGTGGCTCGCAAGCTTCGAATGGAGCATCGAAATGATAAATGGTATTTATTTGCGACGCGTCGGATGGGCAACAACCTGAAGGACGAACACTATCGGCCACCAGAACTCGTGGCTTTCCTGGACGAGGAGGCGGGCCTCGATGCAAAAGACAAGGATGACAACCATAGGGTTGATGGTAAAAAGGTCGATGATAGTTTCGGTCCAAAAGGATCATCACCGAAGAGGACAACAGGCAAGAAGGCAGATGAAGTTCCGGCTCAAAAGGAGAGTGGTGCTAGAGATCTGCCAAGTATTCCCCTTCAGGGTAGATAATGGGGCGGTCTCTCGACAGAGTCCGCGTCAAGCGATAGAACGATCAAGTCCTCTTTGAATATAAGATGCCCTTAGGATCGTTTGACTTGTACTGTTGAGCCGCTGCTTGTTGGTTCTTTTCTGCTCCTCTGCGTTCATTGTATTTACCGTCCTGGCCAGACTCCCAATAGTCCGCCCCCAATTTCCGGACTACTAGTTGAACTAGTTCAGGCCTAAACCGTCTGATATTTAGACGGACTATTAAGGGACTGGTCCAGATATCTAGACGGACTAGTTCAACTATTAATCTAATTTACTTTTTTGAAGTAAAACTTTTTCTCTCTAGGCCGACGGTCTCGCGTAATTATACTTTTATATTAAAAAAATTAGATTATATCGAGTATTACGTTATACGTATACGTCGCGATATAATCGCGATATAGTTAAGTTATAATAAATCTATTCTACTATTAATAAATATTATAAAAGAATAAAATATCTATATAAAATAGAAGAGAATTTTATTAATATAAGTTAAATAATAGTATTAATAATTACCTTCGTTTTTTATATTAATAAAAATTTAAAATATAATATAAAGAAAAGAGTTATTTACGTAGCGCGAAAAAAATAAATCTTTTTTATCTATAAAAGAAATTCGCTTTTTATACTTTACGAGTAAAGGCCTATAAATTAAATTTATAATTATTTTTTTAATTAAGGCTATCGAGTAAATAGATAAGCGATCTTTAGTAAGCGAACTTTAATAAGCGATATTTGAATTCCTTACGCTTTAATGATTATAAGACTAAATTTAAGAATTCTTTTTTTATCTAAAAGCCTATATTTTATTCTATAATTTAAAAAAGAAAACTCAAAATTTTAATAGAAAATAAAAAAGTTATTCTAAAATCAAATAATGTATACCTGTGAGCGAACTTTAATAAGCGATATTTTGAATTCCTTACGCTTTAATAATTATAAGACTTAATATAAGAATTCTTTTTTTTTCTAAAAGCCCACATTTCGTTCTATAATTTAAAAAAAAATCTTAAAATTTTAATAGAAAATAAAAAAGTTATTCTGAAATTAAATAATATGTATCTATTTTTTAATTAGGGCTATTCGGCTATTCTATTTTTTTAATAATTGCGAACGCTAATTTATTTATTCGCGATAATTTAATTAGTTTAATTAAAGAGCGTAGTAACTCTAAATTTATAATTAACTATATATATAAATTTAAGATTTTTAAGCTTAGCTCTATCTTATTCTTTTATATATATTAATATAGAAAATAAAAGTTATTTATTAAGATTATCGATTTAAATCTAAGAAGAAATTATTCTTACTTAATAAATTTAGATATAAAAATATTTAAAGAATCTTCTTAATTATAGATCTATTATAAGCGTATTCTTAATATATTACTTAGCTCTATAATCTAGTATCTTAACGAAGATATCTTATATAATATTATATTTTCTTTCTATATATATAATTCGATAGTCTTATTATTCTTATTCTATCTTACTTATATTAATATTATATCTATACTAGTTTTAATATTATAATAAAACTTCTTTATATACTCGACGAAGAGAAATATAATTAAATATACTTTATTCGAATTAGCGAACGAATTTAAAGAAATACGTTAATATAGACTTTATTAAGACGTCTTAAATAGATAAGATATCGTATCTCTAGATAAGCTTATTATACGAGTAACTCGATTTTAAAGAGCTTAATAAGATAGCGAAATAATCTCGCTAAAATAGTAGATAAGAAATAAATAAGATATTAAGATTATTTATACGACTAGCGAATTAATAGTAGAAAGAAATCGTTATAAATCTTATATATTATAATAAGTCTACTATAATAGCGACGAAAATAGATTTAATAATACGATTACGATTTAATCTCTTTATTAAATATATCGATAATATATATAATAAGTTTACTATAATAATAGTAAACGTATAATCTCTTTATTAAGTATATCGATAATATATATAAAATAGTTAAAGTAGTTTTTAAATATCGAATAAGATATATAAATTTAACTTAGAGATTTCTTATAAAGATATTTTAAAATCGTAATATTAATATATTTTACTTCTTTTACTTTAATATCTTAATAGAGATCTTACTTAATAGTATATATATTCTTTTTTTATTCGAGTCTTATACTTTTTAATAGCTATCTTTAACGTATTATTTTTCTTTAAAATTAATTTAAGCTTTAATTCTTTAAATATAATAATCTCGAAGATTAGATTAGCTTTTACTAGATCGAATTAATTATATAAACTAATTATTTTATAATTTATCTATCGCTCGAAAATTAAACTCTTCTTTATCTAAGTATAAATAAAGAATTTATCTATAAGAGACTTTTTTATATAGTTATACTTCTTCTACTTATACTATAGTAACTATCGCTATAATTATAGCTCTTTATAAGCTCGACGAAGTATTAAATCTAATTAAGCGAGGTTTTTTTTAAGTTAAGTAACCTAAACGATTAATTGCTATATCGTGCGATCATCACTTTATAGCCTTCTATTAAGATGCTGATGCTGATCCTATAGATAGCTAATACCGCGCACTAGTGCCGACAAGGACTGTCTCTCCTGCTCAAACAAGCTTGACTGTCTGCGGCGTCAATTGCTCAAGCTGACTATCGTCAAACTCCCAACAATGGTCATAAAGCGGCCCTTCACCCCTGCGCTTCCTCACACTTGGGTTGTTGTGTTCAGATTGGCCGTCCATCTCGTCAGCGAGCCCGTGATCCCATCCCTGCTCATCAGATTGTGGTCCCAGAGCGTCCTTAAAAGATTTCCATACTTCTTGCTGGTTCGAGACATCCGGTTTGACCTTGTACCTCAAAGCAATCGCAGCATATCCCGAGACGGAGATGGTTCCCTTTCGTCGGAACGTGTTGGGCTCAGTGCTTCGCTTTTCTAGTAGTAAGCCGTCGATTTCTGCCCGCTTCTCTCCATGATAAGCGCCAATGAATAAGATGTAACCGTCTATGGTCTCACAAATTTCTCCCGTGTCGAGATCGCTTTCAACGTCAGCAGCCTCGTGCTCGTATTGCTGGTTACCGTCGTGTAAGAATAGGTTCGTTTTTTTGTCATTCATCATGGGTATCAACTTGTTTTTGTTCCAATATTTCAGCATCTTGAGGGTGCCAGAGATGACAAGCGTTATTCTTCTGAGGAAGCCGGAGATGACGAGCTCGTTGGTCTGTTTACCATCGAGTAGTTCCCCAGAGAGGGGACCATTTTGTATGTTGATGACTCCACGATAATATTGATGTCGTTCCAAGTTTGATGGTGGAGAACTTGAGCTCTCTGGAAAAACCCTTGTATTTAGTTTGACCTCGCCGTCAATCGAGGCCCAGGACCATGAAGGGGCCTCTAAGAGCTCTTCCTGAATAGGACGACCTCGGGATTTCCAGCGAAGACACAGAGGGAAAGTAGACCACCACATGCCTGAAAAGTAGATGTCATCAGGTAGGAGCTTTTGGAACTCCTTTGCTAGTCCTGAAATAGCTACCAACTTATCAGTCGGGTTGCTTAGCTTCTTTTCCGAGTACATTTCGCAAAGGTCACCCCAAAGTTCATGTATTTCGATTGCCGGTCGCAGTGGTGTGATCGTGGAATCCTTTAACAGCATGTTACGCTTGTTATAGAAGCGTGGTGCGCCATTTGGGAATGTTTCACTTGCAAAGTATGGTGCTTTGGAGCAGCACTCCCAAAACATCTCCCGCTCGGTAAAGTGAAAAATCCGTCGTGCGAGATGTCTTTCTTGGAACACCCAAGCTCTCTGGGATAAGGGGGCAGTGTTGACCCAGTCAAACATATCACGCTCATCAACGGTCAATTGGATAGTCTGTCCTATCTCCGGCAATTCTATTGTTAGAGGCTGAACCCTCATCGGGGAGCGGGGGTTGAAGAGTCCATCCCGAGCATCAGCATTCCAGTCTGCGGAAATGTTGAAGTACCCTTGCTTATAGACTCGATCCATCAGCGAAGCCTCGCGTCGCCAATCGGCATCGCTGTCCTGGATGATACACAGAGAGTCTATCCAAAGCCATCGAACTACATGAAAGCATGAATGAGTTTGAAGACTGCTTGGGTATTGGGAAGTTACCTTGAAACCATTGGGCGACTGTGATAGCATCTCGGAATGTCTGCGGTATTTTCTCGATACTGATGCCTATCTCATGTCTATCCCGCTCGTTCGCAGATGTCAGGACGGGCATCTCTTTTGAGCCCCACTTCCCCCAACAATGACTCAGTGTAATATACCTCTTTTCCTTGGGCAAAGCATCGGAAACCTCCCTTGATGATCCCAGCCGCAATACTGAGGTCTTTGATGCATGTCTAACATCTAGGAGCCGAGTTGGAAGCCATGTGCCCTCTGACGAATCGCAATCCACATGTTGTCCATCTTCATTCTTCTGACAGCGATCAAGCCATTCTTTTGCCAGTCTTTGGGATGAAATAGACCCTGTACTATCTTCTTCTGGAATGGCCGAAATACTTTCATCGCTGTCACTATCGCGTGAACATGGACGGGGACGATATCGACCATTATTTTCAAGGATATCAGCTGAGCTACTTCGACTCAGCGGACCTCCGTGACGTTTCGTGGATGGCGCGGACTCATCACTACCGCTGTCTGTGCCTCCCGAAATCAGAGACCGGGGCAAAGCGTCTTCCACGATGTCTATTATCTGATCATAATCGCTAAAGTTGCTGCTTGAGCTATGTGACCTGGCTTGAGAAACATCTAAATCTGAGGCTGCGTCAGAAAGGTGGGCAAAGTCCTCGGTGGGCCAAATTTGCAATCTGAGAAAATTCCAGTAGTTATCTTCGTTTCTGTCCCGCTTTGGATTGGTCGTTGAGAAGTGAAGACGACAGTATTTCAGAGTCTCATGCCCTGTGAAGTCGACATGAAAAGACATTTCGACCTGGGTGTCCCGCGCAACATGTCTCCACATCCCAGCTTCACCCTCCGGGCCTCTCATATACGAGGCAAGAAATATACAAAGATGACAAGAGTAGGAAAAGGCCTCATCGAACAGTGAGTACAGCTCACGATGATGGGAGACAACTTCAGAGAGTTCGAGATCTTTGGCGGAAGTCCGCCACGCTTTACATGCTCCCACAACGTACGCAAAGTATTCCAACGCGCTTCTGCATACGTCGCAAAGAGGGGAGTGTGTGCGAATGGGCCTGCGTTCGGCCTTGGGACGGGTCGGTGGAGGAACCTCAGAGTGGTATGACCAGTCATTGCTACGATATCTGCTTTCCTCGAATAGTTGCTTGAATGGTAGTTCGGCGTAAACGGCAACCTTGTCCCAGGAACTCATACTTCAGCGGCGTGATAGTGTGTTGACTATATTCCTACTTTCTTCCAAGTTGTGGCGGTGAGACAAGATATTATTCGTGCAAACACAAAGGATTTGAATAAGTTGCTGACTAAGAAGTTTAAGCCAATCACCAGCGAGTGCATTAATTCGTGAAGGCGGGGTTTGCTTCGAGGGGTCAAACCCCGCCCCGAACCCCACCCCGTTACGCAGCGTATTCGTAACGATTAACATTTAGTCGAATACTATAAAATTTATTTATTTAATACTATTTACTATTATTACTATTATTACTATTATTCTCCAACTAGGCAATCTACTACGTGAAAAACGTGGCAAGTGCTACGACGATACAGCATCCCAAGGTGTTAACGAACGGCGTCAATGATGCTTCCCAGCAATTCGTGACCGGAATCTTTCCCATCATAGGTCGTGGCATGAAAGATGGATTCTCATTCGGCGGAACGGACCTCCTGCTCCTGTGAATCGAATGCCCAGCCCTAGTACGAGCAAGAGATAAGGTTCCGGCTCGTCCTTGAATTTCCCCCAAGCAAATGATCCTGATGCACATCCTGGAGCGATGGTGCGGATGGCTTCGAGATATTCGAATTCACCTTTGATTACGAGTCGACCAGTCTCGCCGAGCGAGGTATTAGTAAAGGTACAAGTCAGAGGCTAATACTTCGGATGGCAAGGGCTGAATGAAGCAGAGACACGTTGAGAAAGAAGTTCTTGGATTGTTCAGCGAGCAAGCGGGTAAGAAGCTTTGCAGTCCTGTCTCACCCAAGAAATAAGGTACCCCAGACTGAGAGCGGCAGTGACCGTAGTTCCCGAATGGGGAAAAGCTAGAGAAGTATGAAGCCTGAAGACCTAGATTAATTCCCACTACCTCTTGGACCGTGACTGCGTGCCTCCCTCTCTTTCAAGACGTTTTCTACCTCTTTATTCCAACCATTCACCTCGGCCAGCATGCAGAGAGGTATGGAGGTGGCACGGACATCAATGGCAAAAGGGTGCGGCAGAAGTCTGACCACCTTCGCCATTCAGAATCTCACCCAACACAGTTCTAACAATAATGATAAGCTACAGTTGATGCACGCGGCCTTCTGACATTCGAGAATCTCAAGCCCCACCACTTCACAGGTTTCACCATGCGGAGAGACTTAGGGGTAAGGTAGATCCTACAGAGTACTACATATGAAAAGTGGTGGTCCATCAATTACTTCACACACCATTGGTCGAAATCCCTGATAAGTCGAAACTGCTTTCCGATGCATGTAAGATTTCCGCTACCCATTGCCTGCCGAAAAAAAAAAAAAAAAAAGAACCCCCCCGGAAAACTGGGCCACTTATCCTGATGAGGAAACCCTTGCGCAATGCGGCGGAGCGGCCTGGAATAGTATCGAGAGTCGAATCGCGAAAGATTTCTCGATCGTGTGCCGCTCTCAAAGGACCAAGCACTCGTTCCTGCTGCGCCAATACCTACTTGCCCATCGTTCCAATCAAATGTTTTAGACCGTCATTGCAAGTACCCTCTACACGGAAACTACGCTTAAAACGCACACCACCCATTGGTCTTTGCGTGCTCGGAACGCGAACAACCACCACCATGATGAAATTCGATAGGCAGGGGAAGCGACTTTTTTGGCAGGGCCTGCATTGCATGTGTTTGGGGCTGGATGTTACTTAGTATAGCACCAGCTGCTTCTCTTTGGTCCATCCATGATAAAAACCCAGCCTGCTGAGGCCTCTTCTTCCGCGGTCCTCGTTTCTCTATCTTCTCTGCTCGACTCTACTGCTCATTACGGCTTTGACGTTCCGAACGTCCAAGCAGCTATCGGACAGCATACGTGCTGCCGTCAAAAGGCGCTGACTGGCGGCCAACAATGTCGAGGCATCAGAACGGCGTGGGTGCCGGTTACCCAGTCGTGCCGACTTCTTACGAAGTCGCTCACGTCGTCACTCTTTTGGTGTTCACATTTCTTGCAACCGTTGCAGTCGCCCTCAGGTTTTGGGCTCGACGTATACAGAAGCAAGCTCTCGCACTCAATGATTATTTGATAGTTCTGGGTCTGGTGAGCAGCCGGCAACGAAAGCCAAGTCCATTCCACCGTTTGACTGTCGCAGATCTTTGCGTTTGGTGAGACTGGCGTCAATGCCTACGGTGACTCTCCTTTGCCACTATGAAATATGTCTTGAGGAAGTATCCTTGCTTACATTTGCTAGGCTGTTGCTTTCCTCCTCAATGGAAGAGTTCCACTCAATCTGCAGACAGAACACTGGCTCTTCAGGTATGAAATACTTGCTTCCAAGGAGAGTCAGTCTAAAAGCAGCGTGCCCAGCTCATATTCTTATCGCCGATTATCTGGGTGGTCGCTGTCACAATCATTCGTGCTTCGATAATTTTCCTATACATTCATGTCTTCCCAACCCGCCCCTTTCGCATCGCTTGCTATGGGGCATTACTTCTCAACATGACTTTCCTGACGGCCACGGTTCTTGCGGACTGCTTAATCTGTCGACCTATAAGGTACAGGTGGGATTTCGCTATCAAGGGAGCCTCATGCGGAGACGAAACAAAGCTCGGTCTCTTCATCGCGATTGTCAACTTCCTACAAGACGTCATTGTCGTGGTATTGCCTATGCCTATACTTTGGAACCTGCAAATGGCCGTGAGCAGGAAAGCGGCGCTGACCGGCATGTTCGGGATGGGTATTCTGTAGGGCTCCCGGCTCCCGTGGTTGCCACTGCTTGCTTCGCAGAGACATGTAACTTACTTGCTGATACCTATGCGATGCAGAATCTGTGCTGTGACTGTCTACCGCATCCAGGTAACCGCCACCAATGACAATCCGAGCAACCCAGCTTCGCAAGAGAAATACGCTCTCATCGCGCTCCTGACCTCTCTCGAGACGCTCCTGGGTATCATAAGTGCCTGCTTGCCAATCCTGAAACCGATAACCAAGAGACTTCGGGTCTCACTCCCCAAGCGCGGGTCAGACACAAACAAACCCTCCACATCTGGCAGCATCCCTATCATTATGCGTATAAGTCACATGTTTACAGCATCGTCCCAGAAGTATTCGTCAGGAGAGCATATTCCATCGCCGGATCGGTCATGGTATGAGATGCAGGTGGGTAAGGATGGGACAACGCACGTTTCGGTGAGACCGAAAGCAGACCAAAGGACGGAGGACGAGCTAGCGGGGAAACCCGCCGGAAGGGATGAAGATATGGAGAGCATGTACAACGCTATGTGAACGCCGGTTGGGCCGAGTCAGCAATCGCTTCATGGAAGATCGATACTTTGGAACGTGGTATAATGGTATAGATCATGTTGGGCTAGCACAAAGAACCTGGCCGAGGGGGGTTTTTTGCCCACAGGTCTATAATAACATCAACGTTCCCTGTCCTTTATTCAGACCATCACAATCACCAGTCCCTCCCCCCCCCGCTCTCTCTCAGCAGGAGCAGGAAGCACCTCCTCCACCTCACCAAAGACCCAACAAGAATCTACACATACGCGCACCTTCCCCACCGCTCCTTCCACCCCAACACACACCCTCGCACGCTACGATTTAAGAAGCTCAAAGCCGCATCTTCCCACACGGAAGCGAGGTTCGAGAAAGCTCCCGCGGCGCTTTGGGGCCGGGGCCGCTGTTTCGCTGGCGGCAGGTAAATAGGTTGAGTGAATTTTGCGAATGTGGACGATGGAGTGTGAAGACTGAATGGGGGATGGGACGGTGGCGTACGGGCCGATTTGCCGGGCTGGTGTGATTGTTGCGGCCGTGAGGGAGGGAGTTGGTTGGGAAGATGACGGGGACAGATGACTCGAGTGGAGCATATCGATTGGGCCGATTGGAAGGTTATGAGTGCATTGCGTGACGTCTACAACTCCAAAAGATAGTCCGAGGTGCTTCACACTTCGTACATGTACGTGTCCCATTCCTTCACCTTCTCTTTACGCATGAGCCCAGCCTTGATAACGCCGATCACGCACCTCTCGATCAGCACCGTTGACAGATCGTCTGGATGCGTGTGCGCGCGAGGAGGTTGGTACGTTGACCGAACCAACGTGGATCGTTACGACGGAGAGGCTCGTGCCGTACAGCTACAAGCCAAACTGGGCTGAGGAACCTGGCGTGACCGTCGTCGAAGCCCTGGCCGAGTTGCGGAAAGCATGGGTATCAGAGTCGATGTATTGTGTTATTAGAAAAGGGAAGATTAATACATAGGTTGCAAAAACACGGTTACACACCCCGGGAAGAAGGTAGTCACAATCTAAGCCTCACCCCGACCCAGCGTCATCCGCCCCCTCCTTCCTCAACCCCTCACACAGCTTCGACCGCGCCACGATCATCTCCGCCAACCCCTTGATGCTCGAGCTAGTCATCAACTCCAACGTGCTCATCGTCGCCTCCATCTCCCGGGTGATCCAGCTCCTCACCTCGATCGCGATCAGCGAGTCCAGCCCCAAGGCGACGACGGGTTTCTGGGTGCTGATCTCGTCGGCGGGGATGATGAGCACGCCGGAGAGCTTGCCGATCAGGCCGTCCGAGGCGGCGCGCGTGGCGTCTTCCAGGCTGCGGGCCTGCTTCAAAGCCTTCCTCGGCGTCATGCCGGATCCCTCGCCGTCCGATCCCCCGGCGGTACCGGCCGCGCGGCGAAGGTGCGAGAAGCGGGCGTCGGTGGCCCAGAAGAACGCGGCGTGCTTCGGGTTGTAGTTGTCAAAGTCGAGGCCGATCGTGCATTGGTGGTCGGCATGTTTGTCGATCTGACCGGTCACGGCCAACTTGATCAGTGCAAGGACGTCCGCCTCGTTGAGGGTGGCGTCGCCGCTGAGAGATTCGAGGCCGGCTTGGAGCTCGGGCCTCTCGGCCACGAAGCCGATTTCTTTGACCACGCCCAGATCGATGGCTGTAGCTGGGAGGCCTTGGGACACCCTGTAGTGGGCGAACTCGTCGAGGAAACTGTTGGCGGCCGCGTACGCTGCTTGGCCGCGGTTACCAATAACACCACTGATGGAGGAGAGCATGATGAAGAAGTCGAGTTTGTGGTCGAGCAGCGTTTCGTGGAGGTTCCTGGCGCCGTCGACTTTCGGCCGGACCACGTCGGTCCAGTCGCTGAATACTGCTTGTTCGAAAAGGACATCCTATATAATCCGATCAGTATCTTGACCTAATGTTCCAAAAGCCTTCGTGAAAACAGACCTTGTTGACATATGCGCCATGGATAACACCCCCAATGGGTGGCATTATCTTTGCGCATTCTGAGATGAGAAGACGCATGTCGGCCTCGATACTGGCATCACACTTGCAAATTTCGACTTTGATGCCGATCGAGCTTAGTTCGTCCACCAAATTCTGTGCCACGGTTTGAGTCTTGCCGCTTCGAGAAGCTAGGATGATGTTCTTCGCTCCACGTTGCGCCATCCACCGGCATATGGCACGTCCTATTCCGCCGGTGCCGCCAGTGATCAAATACGAGACATCAGCGCGAAGTATATCTGGTTCTAATAAAGACCGGGTTGCCTAGAATGTTTGTCAGCTTTGACTTTTACTCAGCGATCTGGGTAAAACCACTGGGGCGCAAAATGTCACATGGTATCAGGACGATATCTGCTCTCAATGTATCGACTTACCATCACTGTGTCATTTGCCTTGGGCACTATGACCAATTTTCCCATCAGCTTGCCGCTTTGCAACGACCGAAAGGCCGTCTCGGCCTCCGACACGGCAAACTCGTGAATTGGACTGACAGGCGCGACGATGTCTTGACGGAACAAGTCCATGACCTCTTTGAAGACCTCTTGCAGCACTCTAGGCTTGTACTGCACCAATGCCGTCAAATCCACAGCTGTGAAGCTGACGTTCTGTTCGAATCGGGCCATCTCCAAGTTCGTATTGCCGGTGATGTCTCGCTTGCCAATTTCAACGAATCTTCCGAACGGAGCCATACACTCCCACGTAGCGCTTAATTGCTCCCCGGCAAGAGAGTTCAGAGCGACATCGACGCCCCTACCGCACGTAGCCTCCATGACTCCTTTCGCAAAGGAAGTGTTGCGACTGTAGAAAATGCATTCCTCAGGGACATTGTATTTTTGCATCAAGAATTCTTTCTTCTCTGGGCTCCCAACAGTCGCAAGGACTCGAGCCTTTGTCGCTTGAGCTAGCATTATGGCGGCTTGACCGACACCGCCCGCGGCTGCATGGATTAGAACAGTCTCATTGGGGCGAAGACGAGCCACGTGGGCTAGGCAGTACTGGGCGGTACAATAAATGATTGGAATCGAAGCCCCTTGCGGATACGATATAGAATCTGGTAGCAACACGGCACAATCGGCTTTACATCGGGCGAGATTGGCAATAGTACTTCCTGATACGGCACAGACTCGATCACCTCGTCTGATTGCACGAACGTCGAGTCCGACTCTAGTGACCACGCCAGAGCATTCTTGTCCGAGATGATTGCCGGCCAGTTGTCCGAGAGCCAGAATGACATCTTTGAAGTTCAAGCCCGCAGATTTGACGTCGATCTCGATCTCGTCGTCGAGCAGAGGTTTCGTTGCCTGCTTGTCTTCCACAAAGCATAGAGTATCGAGAAATCCAGGACTGGCAACGGTCAGTTTCAGTGGTCGCCCTTCTTGTACAAAAGGCTGAAGGTCCCTGAAGCCTTTATGAGTCTCTCGGTTCAGGTGTTGGTCCAGGGCATTGTCATGAACGAGTCGAGGAATGTAAACAACACCATCTCTCACAGCAAGTTCGGTGTCGTACTCAGTCTGCGCGAAGGAGCAGAAGAATGAGCGCTCAAAGATTTGACCAACGAGGTCAACAATATTGCTGGACGGGAACCCCCAGTCGTCGATCGCCAGGGTCACGAGGTTGGTGATCTGTGATTCTGAGCGGAGGGTCCTCGTCAATCCTCTCACAGTTCCGGCATCCGGAGACGTCACGCCGCCTGTAATCCAAAGGACCCCAGCCGCTTGAGACAAGGCCTTCAATCCTCTAAAAGAGTCAGCAGTCATAGTGGTCAAGTGCGGGCATCTTGGGTCATCAATGACAATACAATGCTTTCCACTGAGGTTTGTAACCGCCAGTTCAGCAAATTGCACCCATACCACAGTCCTTGGACCCCAGACGTTCAGAACGTTCTCAAAGTCAGCTTTAGAAGCCCCTTCGGGGAGCCCTTGTGCGACGACGATTAAATCAACTACAGTCTCATCAGGCGTAGTGCCTATCGGAGCGGCGGTAGCGAGTGCGACACTGACAGCATGTTGTGCATCCTCGGAGTAGTGTTGCGGAATAAAATCAAGCCCAGAGAACCCGTTTGCTTCGAAAAGAGCTTTTGTTCGGGCTTGACTGATCGTGGTGCAGTCTTTGTGGGGTGTGTTGCCTGTTTTGCGATTGTCAATTAGCCACGACCTCACCATGTGAGGGAGGGAAAAGGTCTGCGCATACCATTCACATAATGATTGTTACCATTCACACGATGATTGTTACCATTCACACGATGACTGTTACCATTCAGAAGATGATTACCACCGTTCATAAGATGGCTATCAGTGCTTTGTTGGCCGTCGAGCGACCAGCTCGGGGACGAGCTTAAAGGTTTCTCGAGGTTCGTGTCCTCGACAATGATTAATGTGCCTCCAGGTTGCAGCAGGGAACGGATGTGTGTTATTGCTTTTTGCGTAAAGGCCGTATCGAGAAGATGGTTGGATGCAGTAACAACAACAGCATCGTAAGACTCGGATTCAAAACCTTGGTCCTGAGGTAGAAGCTCAATGTCTAACGTTTTGCAGTTGACAAGCTTCCCCCAAGGAGCCAGCTTTGCCCTTACAGTCTCCAGGGTGTCCGGAGACGTATCTGTGAAGTCGTACTGCACAAACCTGGCGGGCTCCTCAGCAGCACCTCCCAGTAATTCTAGTATTGGGACTGTCGCACTGGTGGTGCCTGCGGAAATCTCTAGAATCCGAAGTCCTGGGTTCTGATGAGCCAACTTTCCAACGAGCTTCGCCGCAAACCCATAGCATTGCTGGTAGTTGTTACCATCAATTGACCCAAGCGCGCTCACGGGGAGACCTTTGCTGCCCTGTGATTGCGGCAGGTAAGTCATGCAAGGTTCCCATTGCGTTCGCAGACATCGAGCTCTTCCGACATCTTGGTTGGTCTGGGACTGTTGCACCGGAACTTCAGTAAAACCTCTGATCGAAACCCCGCATCCATACGATGGATTCCGCACGTCCTTGACATCCATATCGAATATCTGTCTCCTAGAGAATGTGTCAGGCTCTTGGGTCCGCGTATAAACTTCGAACACCGCTCCAGGCTGCCTTGACAACTCAAGTGACACTGTCATCTCTCGAATTGCAACGGGCATGTAGGGCGCCTTGGAGAATAGACCGCTTTTTACCAACAACGCTGCAGCTCCGTGGAAGATAACGTCCAGGGTTATTGGGTGTATTGTGTAGTCTGACTCGTAGTTGACCGGCATGCAAGCAGGAGTGTCCGGGACGATGGCGTTGTGCATCGCACACGATGGCCCGCTCATTACCTGCTCCATCTGCCGAAACATGGGCCCATAATCGAAGCCTGCGTCGGCTACCGCCTGATAAACCCCTTTAGCCTCGACTGGGCGAGTGCAGAGGCTTGTTCCTCGCGAAAGGTCTTCTGCGTAGCTCTGGAGACGGCTTCGTATTGCCACTTCGTTCTCGATTGGATTCGTCGCGTCCGCACTTCTAGGCTCTACAAGGCCACGGCAGTGCTCCAACCAGCCTCTCTCCAAACTCCAGGAAAATACTCTGAATTGGCTCCAACGATCTGAGGATGACCGAGGGCCTTCATGGAACGGCGTCAGAGACAGCCTGAGCTCAACGGACGTCGAGTCTGGAATGGCTAGAGCTTGATGGACGGAGACCTCCCGAAACCCAATAGAATTGAACTTGATCCCCTTCCAGCTTGCTTTTTGCCGGCAAGCTTCCATCGCCATGCAGAGATATGCTGCAAGAGGAAAGACAGTAAGGCCTTGGACCTTGTGGTCACGGAGCCAGGGAACGTCATCTGCCATGATTACGTTTCTCCATTGCGGCTCTAAAACACTGCAATCTGGCACACGGTTCCCCAAGAGGTCATGCCGTTGCGAAGAATATGTCTGCATTTCTTGGCTGGTTCTGCTCACGTGCCAGTACTCTTTCCCATGGTTCCACTGGTAAGGGGGTAGATCTGTCAAGATTTCCGGTAACTCCCCTTTGGGAAAGTTTATATTTCCCAGCTGCATCCGACACCCACTCATGAAAAGACGGGCCGACAATAGCAGCATAGCTGAGACACTGTCTTCGTTACGAATAAGAGAGGGCATGTATTGGATTTTACGGAAGCTGCCTTCGACTGATTGCAAGATCTGGCGCACGGGACCTTGCAATGCCGAGTGAGGGCCGATCTCCACGAGGATATCGACATTCCTTTCAGTCAAGTCCCCGCTTATCCCACACAGGCTTCGAGTTGCCTGTGAGAAAAGCACCGGCGAAGTGAGGTTTTCCACCCAATAAGTAGCTGTCAGCGTTGATGGCGCAACTCGGGCTCCCTTCAGTGATGAATGGAATTCGACCGTGGTTTGAGAACTGGGTTCCACCTTTCCTAGAAGTGATTTGTACTTGTCGGCAACGTATCTCATGTGATGAGAGTGGTATGCGACGTCGACTCTCAGTCTTCTGTTCCAGATCGATCGCGTATCAGCCAATCTTCCTGTCTGTGATATCTGGTCGGCGTCACCAGACACTGTCATACTATTGGGGCTGTTGACGCAGGCGATGATCGCTTGACCGTGCGCGCTATCATCTATCAGAGCCTGAGTATCCTTTTCACTGGCTCCGACAGCCAACATGCCTCCGGAGATATCCTTGAAGTCCTCCGTCAGCGTTCTCGCGACAAGTCCCCTGTAGTAAGCGATCGCCATACATGCTTCGAGGCGAAGTATACCTGCAGCATATGCTGCAGCAATCTCTCCGCTAGAGTGCCCAGTGACACTATGGGGAACAACAGCCCAAGACGAAAGCAAATCCACCAAGGCGATCTGCAGGGCTGTACATGCAGGCTGGCTGATGTGAGCGCTGTTGATAATTGAGGTTTCTTGAGGCTTCTCCAACTCGTCAATGAGGGACCATGAAGCTCCGAGTTCGGTCAAAATTCGATCAGCCTCGCGCACTGTGAGCGCGTAAGCAGGATATGTATGGTACAGGGATTTCCCCATTGTAGGCCATTGCGAGCCTTGACCAGTGAAGATGAACCCAATATTGGGATGCTCTCCTGACCTGACGGGAGCGAGTGCTGTATCTTTTAGGTCGTAAACCAATTGGTCAGGATTTGGAGCCAGGACGGCGAACTTCCACGCAAGGATTGATCTTCTCTGGCCGAGTGTGAAAGCTAAGGACCTCATAAGCTCCGGGTACATGGTGACCGGGCGTTCTTTCGCGTACTCCGCGACCAGAGAGATCTGACGCTCAAGCGATTCTCGGTCATTGGCAGAGAAGACGTAAAGGTGTTGTTTCGTACTCGATTTGGTGGAGGGATCCCGATCATTAGATCTATTCCGAGTGTCTAGCGGGGTAGCAACGTAAGATTTTGTCTTGCCCGGGAAGGAGGATTCTTCCAACACAGCGTGCTATTTCATCAAAAGTCAATGCGGTTTCTGCTTCTCAGATCGGTTCATGCCTACCGCGTTCGCACCTCCGAAGCCAAAATTGTTTACAGATACCCGCCGAATACTTGAACTATCCCATGGTACGTACTTGTTAGAGACCTGCAAAGACTATCAGTGAACCTAACCCAACCACCCATTGACCTACGAACGCGATACGCTAATATCCCCTGCGTTCAATGAATGGAATTCTCAGGGAGTTTGCTTACCTTCATGTTGCTTTTCTCGAAAGGTATCTTGCGATTTGGCGTCTGCAGATCGCAATTGGGCAGCAGAAACTTGCGTTCCAGCATCAGAGCAGCCTTGATTACCGAGCAGATCCCACTAGCCCCTTCCAAGTGACCAATGTTCGACTTCAGTGAACCAATAAGAACTTTGCGCGACTCGGATGCACGTCCGAAAACTTCCGAAAGTGCCGCGGCTTCGATAGGATCACCGGCGGCGGTGCCGGTCCCATGGGCTTCAATAAAGTCTGTCTCCAGGGGATCCAAACCTGCTGAGCTGTACACCTCTCGAATGAGCGCCGTCTGCGCTTTGTTGTTGGGCAATGTGATACCAGCTGTTCTGCCGTCTTGATTCGTTCCTATGTTTCGAACGATTGCTCGTATTGAGTCACCGGCCTTTAATGCAGCTTTCAAAGGCTTGAGGATGATGCACCCCGTACCCTCGCCACGTCCATATCCACTGATGGCCCGATCATCAAAAGCATAGCATCTTCCATCAGAAGAGAGTAGCCTTTTCATGTTAGCTTTGGCTTTCGTACTTGATAAGCGCTCTACCTTGTAGTCGATAACGACACCGACGATTCTGCCAGAACATTCAGGTGCGAACCGCCAACGATGGCCGCGGATGATTCCCCGGCCTGCAGACTCTTAAATGCGGCATTTAAGGCAACAAGGCTCGAGGAACAAGCTGTATCAATAGTCATACTCGGACCCCGAAGGTCAAATCCGTAGGAGATCCGATTGGACAAGAGCGATTCCGCATTGCCGGTCACCTCAAACATTGGGAGATTGTCGAGGTCTTTCCACATGTGAGTGCGATATTCAGAATAGGAACTGCCGATGAATACCCCCATGTTAGTGCCTGCGACACTGGACAGTGTGATGCCGGCATTTTCGAGCGCTTCATAGCTGACTTCCAGCAAATGACGCTGTTGAGGATCCATTACCTGTTGCAAGTGCTCGGTCAGCTGACACTATACCCTCAAAAGCGGACCATAAAGCCATGAAAACTCACCGTTGCCTCGGCTGGTGTCAAACTGAAGAATTGCGCGTCGAATCGAGCAATGTTTTCCTCTACATAGTGTCCTCCCTTGGTATTGTAGCATCCTCTCTTGTCGGGATTAGGGTGATAGTGGAAGTTGGGCGTGTGTCGATTTTCTGGATGAAGAGTCCAACCACTTTGGCCACTTGCAAGCGAGTTCCAGAGGTTCTCTACATTGGTCGCTCCAGCAGGAAGTCGACACGCCATACCAATTATCGCCACTGGTTCGTGTTCTCCATATAACTTCGAGAACAACGCTTCCTGGCTGTCCGGGCCCAGTGTGGGCTCCATATCGGTAGCGTTGAAGTCAGAGAAGAACAGCTGTAGACTCCAGGGCAAACGTGAAAAAATAACCTAGAATTTCCCATAAAGAACCCCGAGAGTCTGTCCAAAATATATGCTGATGCGATGCCTGAAAATAAAGAGATCCTTCTGTTTTAGCATGTGCATGATATATTCCTTTGAGTCTGGCCAAGCGGTAGAGCTTCCACACCTTCCGTGAAGCCGAGAAGACCGCACTTCTTGCCAAGGTTTTTTATGCAAAATCTTCGTCGTCAGCGAACAAAGCAATGTTGCCAAGACAGTTGGTGAATAATGCATATCATAGTGGCGTTCGCGTATCATAGCGGAGTCGGACCGATGATGGCCACCGAATTGGACGCGTGGTACTGGCATAGGTTGATAAGACGGACTTGTACTGCATCTGGCAACCAGCATATAGATGCAGCCAATCAGTTAGTGTCCGAGAGAAGGCGTCGCAGCTCTCTCAACCGGGCTTTATTACCTAGGCTTTGTAGTCGTGATATCATGGCTATAATTAGGACAGACTGCAGGATATCAAGCACGAGAGACGCTAGTCGACTGTAATGGACATTTACCGTATCGGGTATCGTTGCTGTCCGTCGCTCCATTGTCCAGAAAAACGCTTCCTAATCACTTGACCTACTTCCAGTTTCTCATTAATTGTTCATTCCTCTTAACTACACAAGACTACAGAGACGGGTGAAACGGTGGAAAGGATGAGATTTTTATGTCTAGCAGGCGCTGGCACGAACGCAGAGGTGAGACACGGGAATGCTCTGTGACACCTCGTCCGACTGGCGCTGACACGATGAACAGACCTTTCGAGTGCAGATCTGTACGTACAACCTTATCTCTCATCGGTACCCTGCTGACAGGACACAGTGCCAATCGTCCAAGACCTGGAGCAGGACGGCACCGCGTCTTTCCACTTCATTCATGGCGACATCGAATCACCTCCTCCCAACGAATTCAAGGAGTTTTACGGCTCACCTCCTCACCGTCGCTTCCTCAAACAATACTGTAGCGGTAGAGCAGATTATGAGTTTTTTAATGCACTCTGGAGTGCGCCGCATCGGTTGACGCCAGAGCAAAAGTACCGTGAAATGGTGCAGTCTCTACGTCCCGAGAGTACCAACGACGTTCAAACGATCCTCGACCGCCTCTATCGCGTTCTCGACCACGACGGGCCTTTCGACGGAATCATCGGAAACTCGGAAGGCGCATCCGTGGCTGCTATATTCGTTGTCAACTACTTGACAAGGTGTGCACGGAAGGAAATTCAGCACTCATTGAAATGTGCGGTGTTCATGAGTGGCGGTCCACCCTCTTTCCCGGATGGCACGGGGGTTTTCCTCGCTGACGAGCACGGTCAAATCATTACCATGCCGACATGCCATATCATTGCGTACAACGATTCGTTGATAGATAGTGCAGTTGCTCTCTACCATCTTTGCGATCAAGCGTCTGCAACTATTGTAGACCACGGTAAAGGGCACTTGGTGCCCCGGGATCCGAAGTCTTCTAAACTCATGGTCAAGGGAATCCGCGACTTGATCGTACGGGCAACAACCTCTTCTCCAGGTTGACTGCTATACCATGGCGTTCGCTGTGGGCCTGGACTTGGCCTTCGCACCGCATCACAAGGCTAACGTGGGGGTCATTGAGATCGAGTTCGCCAATGTTTTTGAAGTGTACGTAGTCCGAGACCATCATACTAGTATCGAGTCGTATTGATCTTGTGGGTCAAAGGGCTCGGGTTCCAGAATAGAACAATCTAATGAATGAAGTCAAAGCGAAGCTCGGACACATGGCCAAACAGAACAGCCAATGGGTTTCCCTCAGGCATGGGTGTATTACAACAGAAGTGAAGCGGTATCCACATCTAGCAAGAGTAGACTAGAACTTTGCGCCTCGCTGGGGGACCTGAGGAGGTGACGTTACGTAGAGGTAAACACATGCTACAGGCGACTCGCCACTATCAGAGGCTGTCATTGTCACAACTCTAGGCCAGGCGAAAACGGGTCTTACGGTTTGCCAACATCAGGAAAGGTGGTGTGTTAGAAGCAAGGACGAACGATGATGGCGGGAAGGGGTTGATGTGCGAATTCAAATTTGCACCGCTTAGCTCGATCAGGAAGGAAGGCTCGGCGCGCTCGACCGAAGATACGGTAGCCGCCATAGATGCAGGGCTGAGAAGACGAAAAGTTACATTATGCGGCTAAAGTATATGAGCAACTAGTTCGACCAGGGTCAGCCCGTCGGGCCTTCGGCTCTTCGAGCGCGCCTGATTTATTTACCGGAAAGTTTTGACGATCTATTGTCTGCTCTCGTGTCGTTACGGTATCTTTACGACGGTATATGAATTTCTTAATAATTCGATGATGATGTGGATTTCATCGGTATCCAAGGTGGCTTGCAATGATAGTGAACTGAGCCGCGGCTATTACTTTTCTCAATCATCTTGCCTCGTCATCGACGGGGCCCCCCTACCCGTGCAATGCTCTTTTTGCAAAGACCATGCGGGATACCACTGGCAGCGAAGAAGACAAACTGAGTCCTTGCCGTTTGGACTTGTCCTCAGTCCTTGTCTTTCTCCAATCTCTCGCTCATCGCTGGCCACCTCACTGGACTGCACAAGTCAACATGGCTTCATCATCGCCAGAGTCTGCCCCTTTCTGTTTGACTCCCCTCGATAACGTCATCGGTGCCCCCTACGTTCACAAGGCTATGTTCTTTCCCGATTCCGGCTCAGATGTCTCGTTACTGGTGCAGAATATGACATCTGCCCTCGCTCAGACGTTCAACGCGATCCCACTTCTGGCGGGCACGGTCACGCGTCTTCCAGATGCTCCACAGAGAGGGAGACTGGCAGTCACAGCTCCCTGGAGGACCGCTGAAGATGCACTCATAGTGAAAGACCTGAGAAGGACGGACTATCCTAGTTATGAGGCCTTGCGCTCCAAACAATTCCCTATGGTCGACATCAACTACAGTATACTGGTGCCAACACGACAACAGATGCTTATACCGAAGGTCGAACGGCTGGAGGTAGGCGAGAGACCGGTCCTGCTAGCACAGATAAATTTGATCAAAGGTGGCATGGTCTTGGGATTCATCCTCGACCACGCTTTCACCGACGGCGCCGGGTCCTTTACTGTCGCCAGAGTGTGGGCTGCTTACTGTCGGGGTGAAGATGGATCGCAGCTTGTCAGCCCTGATTGCGTTGATAGAACCCGGCTCATAGAGGGTGATGAGAGCGCAAGACTCGAAGACATCAGAGAATATAAATACCACCCTGAACCAAAAAGTCCGGCTCGGACGCAAGGCTTTCTCTCTCGAATGTTCAAAAATCTGCGCTTGTGGATCGTTCTTTTTTCTCGTTCACTTCTCGACTTCAGATTGAATGCAATGGACAATTTACGAGCGGTCCTTCGTGTCGGACCAGCGAACGAGACGTCACGGTCTGAGTCCAACCCATTGGCAGGAGAAATGTTCTTTTTCTCCAAAGCAAAGCTTCGAGAATTGAAGGAAATGGCATCAAGACTAGAAGGTGACGAGACGAGTTGGATCTCTACCAATGATGCCCTCGCTTCTTTGATGTGGTGTTGTGTCACCGCCGCCCACAAGACCAAGATTCAAAATCATTCCGAATCGATCAAAGACGAAACCGGGCTCTGCTTCGTCATCGATGCAAGACGGTTCGCAAGACCGCCCTTGCCTGCACGCTTCATCGGCAATGTTCTCATCTGGGGAAACATCATCAAACCCTTCAGCACTGTCATTCCTACGGCCAAAGGCGTGACCGAGTGCGCTCACACTCTGCGGCGTAAGATCAACCAATACGACGACACCTATCTCCCACACTTGATTGGAGCCATTAAATCTGTCCCTGACGTCAGCAGAGTGAGACTCGACAGTATGGGATTTGAGGGGCGATACCTTGTGGTCAATTCCTGGGCGACTCAGGAGTTGTACGATCTTGACTGGGGCACACTGGTGGGTGGAAGGTGCGAGCGAGTCAGGATACATAAGCCACAGTTTGAGGATTTCTGTCTCGTACTGCCTGAACTGAAGGGTTGCAAAGGAAACGAGGAAGCTGCTGGTTTGGAGGTCATTATCAGCATTAGAAGCAACTACATGAAGATGCTGAGGGAGAATGAGCTTTTCAATCGCTTCGCGGAGTGGAGATGCAGTTGAGAGAGAGCATCGCACGCTTGGGACAGCCCAAGATCTATTATGGCGATACTAGACTTCGCCAGCGGTATTTTTCTTGCATAGTCCTTCGGACTATAGAAGTCTTATTGCTAGCAGTCCTCTCGAACCCATCAGGCTGGCTCCTTTCACAGCAACGTGGCAATTCGAAGCAGTAAAGATAGAAAGAACTACTGCAACATCAACCACTGACCTTTCTCACACGAAAAACAAGTAACAGACATATGCATCCTCAGGTGACACAACAATGACGGATCTTCTCAACATTCTCACACCATGCATTACCTGCGGGCACAATGCCACCGTCCAGGATCCAATGCTACCAGTAACATGTGTCAATCCTGGACCCTTCGAAAAAATCGCCACATTTGCGACCTCCGTCGGCTACGCAATTCTTGCAATCAGCCTCCCTCTTCACATTCGTACCCAACCCGGATCCCCCTCCCCCCAAAGAAAATCTCCTCCGATCATCGCGCAGTAGTCTGCTACAACCGTGCATCTGTCGACATGCAGTGTGAGCAAGCTGCGATCTGGGCCCTAATTTCAAGTGGGCCCATTGATTGCCTTTCCGCAGCTTGGGATTTCCCATGCAGACCATCTTTCCATATGGATCTTCACAATATTGGCGGCTTTAAGCCCAATTCTTCCTCAAGGGCTTCTCGCTAAGGCGGCTGAGTAGATAGGGACTCCTCCGCCCCTATTGTGGGATGATAAATACACTTGCGACACCATGGAAATCTTCTGGCCTGGCCATCAAAGCACATTAATGATGCACTCTTTATCGTACATGTAACCAGGTATGTGATTGGCGGTTGCCCGTGAAGGTGCATTAAAGCTTAAAATGAGGCTTCAGAGAACGAGACTCCTTAGCCAGTAAAGCAAATTGACCATCCGCGCTTTGACGTAAGATACGCGTCTTTTTGTTTTGCCCGTCTCGCTAAAAGCCTAAAAGTTTGGAAATGGATTAAACACGATATTGCCGGCGTGCCGGTGATATGTTTCTCGGCAATGACGGCACACCCCGTCCGACTAGGGTAGCCAACATTTGCCGCGCTGAAGAATATATACTTTACTCCAGTGATCGTAAAAGCTTCTATGATCTTCTGACGGGTCTCTTGATCCTCCGGCTTCTGGTCTTTGACGGAGCAGTACCGAGCTCTTCAACTGCCGGCATGGTGTCAGGCTTCCTTTAGAGAAGAGTTCCCGTACGTTCTCTGGCAGATCTCCTACGCTTTGATCCACTCGTGCAGACACAGGATCAGTGCATGCATGAAAGACTGATGACCCACTTTTACATTAATCAATCTCCACAGGGAGATGTGGTCGTCAGCATCCATGCAGGGTCCCATCTAAGTAAGCCGACATGCTCGCCCAGGTGAACTTAGCTACTGTACCATGGCTTGATATCGATGATCAGGCACTACAAAATCAAGCTTTACATTTAGAATGTCATCTCGGGCGCTAACAGAGACCGAAAAAGCTTAAATATAAGCCTCCAAATCCAATGTCGGGAGAGTCTTACGGAGGTCGGCACCAAAAGTCCTGGGCAAACGTCGTACTTCCTCGAAGTATTGGGATGGTCGCCAGGGAGGTGATGTACATCCGACTCGACTGAGCGGGCCAATGAGTATGTTCGTAGCTACATGAAGAATCATCATTAGGAATTTTGCAATATTTGCCGAGAGTGCCAGGAGGCAGGACTTCCCTACGGAGGTCGACAACCAAAAGTCCTGGACAACACTAGGCCAGCCCTAACCCTATCTTCGGAAGGCAGCCCCGTAGCGAGAGATCCCAGGAAAGATACTTTACCTTGGAGCGCACACTTTACTTTAGCCTCAGGCCAGGTATAGGTACATTTCCGAAGCATCTTTTAAGCGCACAGCAGTGTCTGGGCAACCCTTTCAGGCCGAGCGGTATCCGTCCGAGATCTTGGCACAGAAAACCTCGGCGCCCAGGGCTCTCGGTGTCAACCTCCGTACAGAGGTCTGCACCGAAAGTCCTGCACCCGCACTAGTGCAGCCCTAACCCTACTTTCGGAAAGCGGCCCTGTAGAGGGGAAGCCTAAAAATATCTTCTCACAGCGCATGATGGGACTTAAGGTACCTACTTCTTTTAGCCTTGATAGAGGCAGTAAGCCCCGAAACCTGGCTAGGGCTAGGTGCGATTCCGAAGAACTCCAGACGCATTGTCCAGGTAACCCTTTAGGTGGGGCGTTATCCGAAGTCTGAGCGCAAGAGTCTTGGCGGGTGCAGGACTTTCGGTGCAGACCTCTGTAGCCTCGTCCAACACCAAGGCACGTCTGCAACAGCCCCGGACGGAACGCAAAGTACGTCTCGACCAACCCTACGCGATGTTAGCTGCGCAGCAGAAGGGTAGGTTTCCCGACTTTCTATCCACCCAGTAAGCCATCCGGCCGCGAACATTTTTCGCTGGTCAGGGGACAGGAAAGCGGCGCGAAAGCGTCACTTGCTGCGGTCGAAGCGACATGGAAAGAGATACGGAAGGACGTCTTCGTGCACAGTCGTTTTTCTTTTCATTACTCATATACCCTGACGGTTCTGCGCTGCTGTGCGTTCAAGAAGAGAATGATGCAGCAGATGACAGGAACGATCGGCGCCGTGGGAGCACCGTATCTGTTGATTCTCACTCGCCTCCCGTTTGCGAACCCTCTCGAGTTCTTGTGCCTCTTGCTCCCCATGTTGCATTTGCCTCTGTTGACTGTGATTGACATTCTTCCTTGTGAGACGCCGTTCCGTGCGATTCCGTAAGGGCTATGATGCCTTACTTCCCGGCGTTGGGCGGCGGCTGACGGATCTTGCGTCCTTGAACATGTCTACGATCGCCTGGAAATCTCTCTTCTTTTCAGTGGAATTGGCGAATCCTGAGACTGTACGACTCATCTTCCGTGCAGGAAATGGCCGTTTGCAGAGCTACTGCTGACTGTAGCCTTCGCGCTCTTCGATTGGACTGTAGCTTTTGAAAAGTGGATCTTTTTGCTGACCACTATCTATCTCCCTGCTATTTGATTGAAACTCCCGGACATCTGTATCTTTCATAACGTCTTCAATCCATTTCCCAACAATGACCCTCTTGGCAGACCATCTGAACCACCATCACATTTACCACGTCGAGTTGTTCCCTGAGGCGGAGTGTAGTTCTCGTAGTAAGCCGTACATTCCGTCGCCCACTTATTTGACTTATCCGAGTTCCTGCACATTCGGTCTCGGCCCACCAAATCAAATAGCAGAGAACTAGAGTCTACATACAAGGCAACGTGTTGTTTGGTAAGCTTCGACGGCGTAGATGATTTTTCTGGAGAGACGAGCGACTCGATTATCCTTCGCTACTGTGATGAGACTAGGACGCTGGAAGTCGCCTTGGGCATCACAATTATTACTGATGGGATGGTCCTTATCGTCGCTCTACCAACATTTAACAAGTTCCATATGTCCGCTTCACAGGAAGCGGCTTTATCCGGTTTCTTTCTCCTTGACTGATTGTAGGAACCTTAGACTTCTTAATACAATCTCTAGCCGCTATCCTAGTAAATCTTGGCCGCGTTTCATTTCTCAGTCTTGCCAGACGAACGAAATTCAGAAGGTACCGACACATCCTCTAGGTCCTTGGCGGCCGGCATTACGAGAATGGTAAACGTTGTGACCCACATGTATGGTAAGTCGTCACCGTACTGGATCTATCCACAAGAGCAGGCACTGCCGATATCTAGACTAGACACGACAACCGGCTACCGCAACGTGAAAGGTACATGTTCGCCTTTTGTTCTGGCGCATGCCGTGCTAACGATGAAAAGCCTCCTCAACAAATGTCGCCGTCTGGAGTCAGGTAGAAGCAAGTGCATTTGTGGCGGCCTATTTACCCACCATATGATCATTGTATGCATATTGACTCGATTCAACCGTCTGTTGAAACACACGTCACTGGAGCATGTGTGAGTTAACAAGGGTGGAGACTCATGCTCGGGAGGAGATATGGTAGATTCATCACTAGACCTGTGAAGAAGGTCAGGTTCAGCTAGCGATGGGATCAGGATTCCGAGACTACATGTCAGCATGATGGGCTCCAGCATAAGAATACCCTCTTCACTTCCCCCCCACATTCCTCCTTGTGAGACTTCAGTCATCGTCCCAAAGCCCATCTTAAGCACTGGTTCTACAAAAGGCTCCAATCTCTGTTATATCATCGGACTCTAATCAGGAAGAGATCTCAGAACCGAATTGGTCAACACCGTAACAAGGCAGCCAAGATGTGGCCTGGTGTGATCATGACATAGGTCCTAAGGTCACTAGTGACGTGAGTCCGCTGTGCCGTTGACGTCTTTTTTATAGTCTTTGAATAATAGCTCATGGCCATGTAGATTTCGGGACTTGCTCGAGAAGTAAAGCAAGGTAGATCACAACAATGTCTTGCAACACGCGAGAACCACAATACGTCCTTCGCAGAGTTGAGATATTCCCAGGTGCCACCAATAACCAAGACTAGCGTGATAAAGCCTGGGCTATCCCCTTTTACCGGTGCACCGGCCTAGGCTTTTTCCAGAATCCTATGATAACGAAGGTCCAGCTTACGAAAGCATGATCTGACAACTTCAACATGGCGAGTCTTTTCTCGACGTAGGGTACCCTTTAGGACAAGGCCTTTGGCGGATAGTGGTAGACAGATCTAGGGTAGGAGATGTTCCGCGACCGCGACAGGGTTTCAGCACATTTTATGGAGACTGACATAATTCGTCCCAATGCAGCACTACAGGCTCTAGAGGGCACTATTGATGTCATCCCCGTCATGGGGTTCTTCATCAGTGGGATCGGGACACGCAGGTGAGTGCAATGTAGCAGCTAATCAAGCTATCGAGGCCGGGCGCCGGCGCCATGATTGTTAGGTTTTAGCTCGGGATTGCAGGAGGTAGAGAGAGACCTCCAACAGATCTGTGAAAACCGCCACAATACTGGCATAGCCCGAGGTCGTACAACAAGATTTGGAATCAAGTTGGCAAGGGGACCGGGACAGAGTGGTCGAGCAAGGCGCAGCTGAAGGCTTGCGAGGAGGTAACGCGGAGTCCAAAGGATACTGCATTTTTGGAAGATGATGCAAAGGTCGTCCAATGAGTAGTCCGTCGAATCGATTGATATTGGAGGAACCGAATATTGGATCTCGTGCTTTAACTCACGGTACTGCTTCATGATCATGGTCGCTTCAAATGGCGCGTTCAGGTTCAGAGCAAAACAAAAAACTTTTCAGAAAATCTCAATGTTCTTTCTTACTTTCTGCTCACCTTTGCTTCATGGGAGATAATTAGGGCCAATCGATGGCGAGGAGGAAAAGCCGGCCTATCACACTGCCATGAGCCTGAGAGGTATCTGGTACTAGACTCCTGCGTGGAAAAGCCTTGTCCGGTCCGGTCTTGGCCTCCACGCTCCGAGACTCCCCGATTTTCGCTCCTTCAGAGGCATCAGTCGAAGATCCCGAAGGGAGCTGTGAACACAATGCGTAACTTCCTCCAGCATCCCTCACTTCTAATCTGGCTGTTGGCTAGAGGCTCCGTTGGTCAAGGCTCCCGAGGATAAATCTGGGTTGTGATAGGTTGATCCTCCTCCGCCCATGCGTTAGAACACATAGTATCCGCAAAGTAGGGCGTAGGAGCTGGAAGCATGCATGAGTGTGTAAAATTTGCACTATTCAAGCACAAAAACTCTTTCGCAAGGTCGATGGCTATGGAGGGCGCTGTACTGATGATGTGAGGATCGGAACTGCGCTGCGAAATGATTGATGAATTAGCCGAGAACGCAGCAGACCGTATCTGCACCATGCAGGTGGGAAGGTGATAGGTTTCCAGCGGCCAGACTTAGGGTTTGGTCTTGTCGTCACCAGACATATCACTATTCAGAAAGGAGTCCGTGGTTTCTGTAAATGTATATAACTTGTCATCCTGGTGGTCAGGAATGAATACAAATGGTGGGTGTTGATTGCCTGAGGTATTTGAAAGCGTATTTGGGTGAAAGGCAGCCTTTCGCGCCTCTTTACTTTCATACGTGTATAAAAGTGCAACAGTCTTGCATAAAAGATTCATCTCATCAGTTGATGTTCTCGGAGGGGGCTGTGCCTATTGATGCCTTTCGTTGCGAACTGGGGATAGTCGCGTGTAGCTGGAAGGAAGGGATCGATGCCATCCAACCATAAAAACTTTATTACCCTTGTTTTAGCTACGGCCCGAGACGCCCGTTGCATCTGCATAATGATTGGTCTGATAGGTTCATGATCGAAGATGGCCCTAGGGTACGAGTTGGCATCCCGAAGACAAGATAGGTCTGCTGAGAAAGCGATCCGGAAACCCCTATGCGTAGTCGACTTGGAGACGCCAAGTCCCGCAGAGCAAGCACAGAGCAAGCAAATGATGGACACATGCTAGAAGCGGCTAAAATCGATATGGTAGAGGTTTCGTCACAGACACGAGCAAGACCAGAATTCTCCGACGTTTTCGGAAAATCAAAGCAGAATGTAGACGTCTAGGCTAAGTATCACGTTTCGAACTGGGCATTTGGGGCACCAGGGGTCCTGCGCCGCTGGTAAGAATGAAAATATAAGAATGCCCAAATACTCAAGGGAAACGGCCGCCGAAGAAGAGTTGAAAGAGTATTATCATTACAAGATCAGTAAAGGAATCCCAAGAGGCCTCAGATCGTAAGATTTAGTGCATGGTGTTAACCACCTCTCCTCTTCCTTCGAGCGGTCTCTTCGGCGCTGGCGAACTTAGCGAATGCCTCCATGTGTATTGCTGAGAAGATGGAGGGCGTAAGAGCCTTCTCTAAGCCTAGCTGCCTAGACCAAACCCGCTTGATGATATCGAATCTCCGAGAAGTCCAGCGAACTACATCTTCTGGACAGGAAGCAAGGTGCCTACATCGTGCGCAAGTCCGCTGTTCAGTTCCTACAGACCAGAGACGCCACAGGGCCTTGTTGGTGGCGAATTTGCAAGAAGAGATGATATCCTCTGCATTGCTGAGGCTTTCTGATGGGCCCTAATTCTGCGCTTTCTGCGCCTTCAGGCTCTGCACCGACGCCCAAGCCTGCACAATCCCCGCCACCGACTGCACTACGCCAAAGAAGACGGTCATAATGAAGACCAACACGGCAACCCAAAAGGTGAACCACTGCGTCTTCTTCCGATCATCCCACCACAGCTGCGAAATGTTCCTAGGCTCCGCGTCATCAAACGTCCGCTTCAGCAGTACTAGACGCTCTCTCCAATACACAAACTTCTCGATCTGCCGCTCAGAGCTATTGAGTCGATGACACACGCCAGCTTGTGCATCGATCAGCCATTTCTTCCGCTGCTGCTGGAACCATGGGTTTGGTTTCCCCAGTACTGGTGGTATGAGAAGGGATATGGACCGGATTGTCTCGTCCACAAGAACCTTGGGCAAGAGAGTGGTTGGAGACTTCTTGTGAAGTTGCAAAATAGAGACTTGATGGAATAGCATAAGCTTAGTATCGTCGTCCTTGAGTAGAAGGTGGTCTGCGAGATTGCTTGTCCATTCCACTTTGATCCCACCAATTTGTTCCAAATGGGCGGCGGTGAAAGCCTGCGGTAATTTGACCAGATCAGTCGAATTGTAGCGATAAGAGAAGTTTTTGTTGATCAATCCTTCGTTCAGCTCGTGTTGTTCCTCCCCTAGTTTCTCGTTGTCCCCCCAAATTATTGGCTCGTCATACGAGATATCGCCTGGATACTTGCTAATCAAAAGCATCAGCCATAGACCAGCAGCTAAGTCGACCAAAGTCCTAGCTAGACTCTCGGAATGTGCAATGACTGGGTTCTGCATGACGGCGATTTCCTCTCGGGTCGAGCCGTGGTCCTTCAACAGCGCGATGATTTCAACCAAGTGCCAGTGCGTCACCCTCTCAATCTCCCTGTCCTTGTTGGCAGCTAGTTTGCACAGATAAGCATATCGAGTAAAGAAAGACTCATATGCATTATCTGTAGCTTGAATGGTCGACATGTGAAGTTCAAAAGGCTGGAGGTCAAACACATTGGAGAGAAAGTAGTACCGCGAGGACAGCGACTGAAGAGGTTGGGACAACAGACAGCATTGCAGAGCTGACTTGGCTTCGTCATATGCTTCCTTCTCTATGGTGTCTGCCATCACACGTTCGAGGAAACACTTGGTACTGTTCTTGAAGCCCTACCCCCTCGATGATTCAGTATTCTTCACGGCTGAGACGCATAATACAATCTGCCCTGTTAGGCTAGCTCATCTATCGCAGCTAAACGATGTGAGGGAGTCCTATTAGGAGTTGGTGAGACAGACTTTATTGCTGGGATTGACTAATAATAATTGCGGCGCGGAGCAAAACACAGCCCTGACCCCTCGGACAACCTCAGCGCACCACCCCAACTTAGAAACACCTCCCGTCGACGAGCTTGTACATAAGGTAGTGGAGATGTGAGCATCGTCCTATCCACATCCTCCTTAACCACCCCATCACCATGAAGCTCTTCATCTTCCTCCTCCTCCTCCTCGAGGCCCTCCCACTCGCGACAACCGCCCGTCCCGTCTTCCCTCCACAGAACCAACAAGCCGTCGCAATCTCACCGCCCCTGACCCCCCCATCCTCAGTAAACAGCTTCGACTCATCCAGCGACCTCGGATCCGGATCCGGATCCGACCGCGGCTCCAACAAGTTCTCCCTCTCCAACGCGCTCAAGAAAATAAGGCCGTCGTCGTCGTCCTCCTCCTCCTCCTCCGAATTCCGCTGCCACCGCTACCCGCAGAACAGCATCCTCGCCGAGCTCGCCGCCTACGTTACGGATCTCCTGCGCAGCTACCGCGAGAAGGTGGCTGGAGGAAAAGGGGACCACGAGCGTCCGCTGTTCGAGACGTGCTATGCGGGATACGAGAGTTCGGATGTGTCTCCTTCGATATACTTTGGGAATATGAAGGCGAAGCAGATGGGGGTGGTGGAGAAGTTGTTCAACAGTCAGCTCAAGTTGAAGTTTCCGGAGGTGAGGATAGTGAAGACGTCGAATGCCATTGCTGTTGTGATGGAGGATGGGCAGAAGATTAAGCGGAGGAATACTGTGTGAGCAGTGTTTGGTTGGGATATGTATGACGGTGATAACGGCGGCGGGCTTTGACTATTACAAAAACGCCTTCGGGGTTTCTTCTCCAGGAGATGGCTTCGGTCTACTTGTGTCGGACTCGTTCTTTGGACGAGATAGAGTGGTGAGCGTGCGTGAACTTTGATAGATGAGGCCTATACGCTGGGGAAAAGGGTTTTCGGAGCATCACTAAGCTCCATGTTTGTATATATTCGAGCTTCAAGCCGAATCATCTGCCGGTAGACAGGGGAGCTATAATACTGACAGAAAATAATATCCTTCAAAAGCTTTCCCTTCAAAGCTCATCATGACCATGCTCCTGCCTTACGGGTTGCCCTTTGGCTTCGAATCTGGCATTCATGCCCACGATGCACCTCACAATATCCCAATTTCCATCCTGTCCAACCCAGTCGCATACTACAATGCCAGTACTTCCATCTCCAACAGGCTTCTCCCCCGAGCCGTCCGATACATTGTGTTTCGTACACAGATAATCGACAATCGCAGGATTCAACTTTGCCGCAATCCTATCAGGCCAGCAGCCGACTTTCCAGAAATTACTTGCTGTGAGAAAGTTGATGTAAAACGGCAGCTTAGCGTCTGAGCCTGGTGAAGGGCAGACGCATTCTGATGCCCTTATCAGATGGTCAATGGAGTATTGAATCTTCTTTCCGATGTTCTCGCTCTCCAGAACCTCATAGAAATCTTGAATGCAGAGATCGCCACTGGGGCAGAGGGAATTCGGAGTGTTGTCTGCCCATGTATCGCCGTTGATGCACCAGCCAGCCCCACCCCATTCATTCTTCAGCCTCTCTTCGAGCGTGAATCGGCGAATCAGCACGATCTTGCCTCTTGCTTCGCCCAGAGTGGGAACGCGAGGAGCCGTGAACCAGCGGTTGACGTCTCCTGCGTAGTGGTCTCGCAAGATACGACTGAGCTGAGAATCGGTGGCGTTACCAGGACCTTCACGCTTGACGGACATTATGACCGTCTCGCTCGGATTTTGGGCTAAGAAAGCAAGGACTTCGTTCAACATAGTCCGAAAGTGCTTTGGGCCACTCAAGGAGATGGGGAAAACGCCATGAACCAGGTTGAGTTTATCATTGCTTGGGTCAAGAGGACCTTCAGGCTGAACGCGGATATCAAGAAAGCGCACTCCTTGTTGTAACTGTTCGCGGACTGGCGCTACTTGGCAGCGAACAGATGGCAGAGCGCGATGGTACGTAGGAGAGTTATGGGTGCCTGGGATAGAAAGAGCGGAAAGCGGCGTTTCACTCTCAAGGGTCTTCATCCAAGTGGGAAGATTGCTGCGATAAAAAATCGCGAGGTGATGATATTCGGGATGGTAGACAGTGGTATGGCTGAAGTGCGGATTGGTAGTTATTGGCATCAAGAGCTGGGAATGACATGTCGGATGGATTATGTTGGTCTGGTACATTTCTCCTTCGATCTCGAAAAACAAGCACAAGGTTTCATGAGGGATATTAGCAGGTCTGATATCCGCTTTGCGTAATGTGGAAGGCTCGAGGAGCAATGAGACATCCTGCAAATTGGTGACCGGTTGCTTAGCATTTACAGGTGTGCTCCACACGCTGGTGATCTTTGAAATGTACCCTCCACCGCCTAGCGTGTGTTTCAAGTCCTGTATCTCGTAGTGCTTGAGATTTATCGGGGTTGACGTGAGATTGCGAACCGTTAGGAGCGGGGATGCCATAGTTGAGAAGTATAGACGGAGACTTTGTAGGGCGATTTTTCAATTCAAAAATAGAGAGTCAATCCTGTCTTCTAAATTCTGGCTCTTCTTAATCACAAGGAAACACACGCAATCAAGGTAAGAGAACCGCGTTGAATAGACTGCTATTGAGAAAAAATTCTGCTGGAAATCGCCATAACAGATGCCGTGTGGTCAGAGTAGCTGGCAGAAACGAGACTTAATGATTTCGCTTCTCAAAGTATTGACGATACTGTTATTACAACTTTATGAGACAGACCAGAGCATGAACTCCTCAGGGGTAAGTATTTATTCATACCAAGCATTGCGTTAAGGACTAATCTAGCGCCAAACGGAAAGATTCCGCACCGACTTCGACTTGGACCACTCTTTCTCCAGCTCCATCCCCAGCGCCCACCTCTGGAAAAACTATTCGCAAACCTTTGAGCAAGACCCAGTACCCCAAACAATCCGTCACCATGTCTCGCGAAGCCTACGCTCCTCCTACCCTCCAGCCCGCAAGCTCCAACTTCAATACCACCAGCACAGACATCTTAGGATCCTCAACACAGTACCTCTGCGGCGAGTGCAACGCCAAAGTGCAGCTGAAGAAAGGAGACGCGATACGATGCAAGGAATGTGGACACAGGGTGCTGTACAAGGAGAGGACGAAAAGGTACGTTTGGCTCCTGCTCTGTTGATGGGCATGGAGCTTATGGTGGGCTGACGGGCTACGGTTTTCAGGATGGTGCAATTTGAGGCAAGGTGACACAGGGTCGCGAGGTAGGGAATGAGACACGACTTTGCTCGGCCAAGGGTTGAGGGATTCTTCACGGAATGCGGAATGATCTGGGGGATTGTCAAGACTGGGGCTCCTGACACGGCTCAGCGGAAAGAGCAAGGTGCTATTCGAGATATCAGATGGTGACATGATACCCTTCATATGCGTTCTGTCGAACAAGTTCCAGGATCGCTACATCAATACTGTCGGAAAAGAGACAGTTGAATGAATCTTCTTCCTGCCCACCTCGTGGGACTGGGAGCATTTCGCAGACTATCCACACTGAAGCCCGAAGAAGCCAAACTCGCTCACAAAATCCACTACCTGTTTTTTTCATTCTTCATGTCTACCTTACACTCAATAGAGCGCAGGTGCCCCCTTCACTAACTTATGCCTCGGCTCCCCTGTTCAGAACGACGATTGGATTAAAAAATGCGTCAGCAAAACAGAAGTCAAACCGAAGATATTCCCGTCCTTTTTATGATCAATCTCTGCTCTTCAAGTGCATTTTAATCCCGTCCACTAACACCACAGACACAAGTCCCATTTTCTGGGCTTGTGTTTCCATCCGGTTTCACGCAGCAAGGCTCATAAAACCAGCTGCTTGAGCAGCTAAATTTACGAGCATTGATATGTTATCAATGCAACAGAAAAGCGGCAAGAGAGGGCTTGTCAAGCTGTTTCTCAAGTTCTGGACGCGGTGGACGTACTAAACGCAGGTGTCGCAAAGATTGCTTGTAGAAACACCATTGCGTGAAGCTTCTAACATTCAAGAACCCGCTTTCGCTGCTGCCTTCCTTATCAGTGTCACCAATATCACCTTTCCCTGCCATTTCTGCCCTCACCTCCGCCTTGATCCTCATCTCCACCTTTTTCTCCACCTTCCTCTCCACCTTTCTCTCCGCCTTCAACCCCGTCTCCATCCCCATCTTCATCCCAATCTCCATCCACACCGTCATCTTCACCGTCATCATCTGCGCCTCCTCCACAGCGGCTTCCGATCTCTGCAGAGAAAATCGAGTCTAAAGAGCGTTTGAATTCCTTGCAAGCTAGATCCTCGTCACCGCGGTCTGGACTCCAAGCCAAGACTCCTTCCAAATTACGAGTCCGAACTACCCGCTTGGGTGTCAGTCTCGCGGGACCATTAGCATTGACACGTGCAGGTGCCGGTACGGATGCCAGTCGCGGTGTAATAGGAGCCGGTATTGGAGTGACGCGAGGCGCAGGAGTTGATGTTGGAGGTGTATCTGGAAGAGACGTGCAGAGGCCAAGATTTGGCATTGGGACAATTCCATCTGCGTTTAGATGCAGTCTTGTCGTAGGGAGTTGGAAGCAATTTGGGTACCGTCAGCATCTCCGTCATCGTTGTCATTGCCGCTGGTGCCGTCATCGCCGCCATCTCCGCTGCCTTCTTCGTCAGCTCCATTCTCCTCTTCACCCTCGCCATCTCCGCCGTAACGGCGGTAGAGAACTTCGTCGAAGATAGATGCAGCACCGAGGGCCCTTTTGCAGTGTCCGATAGCCACTACGTCATTCGGGGACCATGCAGAGATGCGTTCAAGATCATGTTGATTCGGATGCGTGATGATCTCAAAGTCAATCGATCCTGGTCCGAACTCAGCTTCTTGCGATTCGAAAGACACGTGTAGGTGAATGAAATTGAGGCTTGACTTACCAGCAATCGGTAGTGCAACGATGCTCACGATATGGAGTATGATGCCGACGGTATAAGACAAAATTTTCAACTGCATTCCGAGTTCATTCATTCAAAGGTTGTCAAATCTGGTTGAATGTCAAACTCGAGATACATGCTGCGAAGGTGGAAGCGTCTTTCATATGTCTTTTGTACCTGAAGTCTAGAATATTCCATTATCACTGTGCATGAGCACTCGTTCGAGAAATGCGTGCGAGGTCCTAATGTCACCGTCGGCAAGTCATGGCGCTGCGCGAGAGTCACATCGGATCGAGGAGAAGCCGCATTTGCTTCGACGGCGTATCTAGGAATAACCTCTCATCTACTGGAGCAATGTGGCGCCTCTGGGCAGATCTTTAGAGAAAGGTTCTGGTTAAGACGTGATCTTTGGTGTATTTCTGAGTTGTGCCCTTCCAGGGTTTAATGCTTTAAATTCACCATTGAATTCGCAGACTTGATGGCGATAGTCCTGACGTCGACGTTCCAGAATGTCGGACTTACAGGGTCTCAAAGCATTCAAGGAGAGTTCTGGACGGTGTAAAGGCGTAAGGAATTGGATCCTTACTTTTCACAGCTTACAGATATGGGATGTGCTTGACCAGGCCATTCTCCGACGCCACGCCAAGCATTCTTTCTGATGTACGAGAAGCATCACGTTCGTAGCTAAGTCTCGAACGGAGATGACCGAGGACGTAAGCGCAGCTTGAAATCGCACATGAGGAAAGCTTGATATGGCTAACTCGAGAAGAGTAACTGAGACTGAGCGTAGCTGAGATATTCTGTTCCGCATCTCTCACACACTTCGATATGAGAAGGGATACTCGCATATGAGGTGTGCTTCCTCGTGCACTCGTTGCTCATGAATCTCTGGCCACAAGAGTAAGATGAAGGCGGTCCACATAGCCTATGGCTCTAGGTCTCAAGCAGGACCAAAAATTTGAATCAATGATAAAATCTGTTCTATCGTGATCGAAACGTACTCCTCGTCACCAATCGAAAGAATGCCACTGAAGCATCGAAGGAACTGTTTTTGTACATTAGCTATTATGCGAAAGACAATCGTAAATTACTTGGCTTGTCTCCAACCCAGCTTGTTCGTGGCGTAGGTCCAGTTTCTGGGCGTTATCGGCGTTCTCCTGGCTCCGGAGAAGAGACATGTAAGATGATTCCTCTTCCTATCCACGTCGCGGAACCGGCAACATCTCGCAAAATCCGTCAGTGTTGAAACCCTAAGAAGCTAAACCCGCTCACGAAATCCACTGTCCAATTGACTGCCTCCACTCCATAGAACGCAGATCACCTCTGCACTACTCTGTTGCTCAACTCCCCAAACCTTCCTGCGGTGCCCATATATCATGCGAAAAGCAGCCTTCCTGGCCTCCTTGTCCTTTCTTTCTTCCTGCCTCTTGATCTCTTTGCCTTTGAATGTTCTGCAACGAGCTTTCTCCTCTAGGATCAAGCAGCTCAGACCGCAGCTTATCTGCGACCTGTAGCGTTTTGATGACAGTCCATCTCCCTGTAACAGATCCATCGTGGTAGTAATCAACGTATGGGCATCTGCATGGGTGACAAGGGCTCCATAGCATGATGTGTAGAACTGGCCTCTTTGAATTCCAGCATGTGGTATGATAGCAGATGGACAGTGACATGGGATGCCCGCACTCAAAATAGCATTGCAATCACCTTTGGACGCACACGTGGACAACATTTCTTGCGCAAAACTGATGGTAACGACATGGCTTCGCATGAGATCGATGTCTACCGTATTGCAGAATGATTGGCCATTTTTGTCATCTTTCCGTTGGCATGTTTGGCAAGATTAGTGCCAAAAGCGGTGTTCAGTTGTTTAGAATGCGAACGTTCATGAGCCAAGTCCCTGATTACACATCGGTAAGGACGTCCAATGAACCATAGTGGCCTGTCAAATGATGAGGCTTTAAAAGGACCTGCGAAGCGCCCTTTGATTAAATATTTCGTAAGGCTGAGACATCAGACTAAATTCCCCAGAGTACACCAAAAGCTCTTCATGCGTGATGCGATTCCCATTAAAGGCACAATACTTGACATTTTTCCCGCCAGGTCAGTCTCCATGGATCTCCGATGACTTAAAGCTTACGCTCAATAAAGGCCACAACCAAACCCGTCCACAATGCCCCCCCGACTCCGCATCTGCCCCCAGTGTTACCACCTCCTCAAACACCAACCCACATCATACAGATATCTCGCCACCGCCTCCGCCATAACCCCCGCAGCGCCACCTTTCCAAACAATCTCCTCCCCTCCACCAATCGCCCGCTTCCCCCGGACCCAACCACCGTCTCACAAGCCGCCCGAATTCCGCAAATCGCAACTCCACCGGCAATACACCTCCCTGCTACGCTCCACGCCCTTGCTCCTTTTGTTCCAACACAACAACCTCAAGGCTACAGAATGGATGTCCATACGCCGAGAGCTGCAATTTGCCCTCGAAAAAGTTGACAATGACCTCTCCACGAATCTCGCGCCCGCTATAAAAATCCAAACGATTCAAGTGGGTATTTTCGAATCAGCGTTGCTGGTTGCCGAGTATTTCGACCCAAAACAGCACCGTACCGCCTCGAAACCGCACCCAACGGACCCCTCGACCCAATCGTCCGTCAGCTTGGCGAATCATACACCGACTCCAGCAGACCCGACTTTTAGGCACTACCTCTCCCGCACCGCCCACGCCGCCGCCTCCCCCTACAAAGAATCCCACCCCCTCCGCCCTCTCCTCTCCGGTCCTCTCGCGGCCATGTCCTTCCCTACCGTAACGCCACAACACATGCGCGCGGCCCTCAGCATCCTTGCTCCAAAAGCGCCAACCTTCCCAGCACCCACACGGCGGGCGAATCCGGGCTATCATGACGCTACCGTGCAGCAAGGTCTGCAGAAGTTGATGCTGCTGGGGGCGAGGGTGGAGGGGAAGGTGTTTGATAATGAGGGGGCGAGGTGGGTGGGGGGGATTCAAGGGGGGATGGAGGGGTTGAGGGGGCAGTTGGTGAGGATATTGGGGGAGGTAGGGGCTGGGGTGACAGGTGCGTTGGAGGGGATGGGCAGGAGTTTGTGGGTGACTGTCGAGGCGAGGAGAAGCATGTTGGAGGAGGAGGAGAAGGGAACCTCAGGGGGGAGTAATGAGGGGTGAGTCTCAGAACATTCCCTACCATCTACTTATGTATAGCATCAGCATTGTATAAAATATCGCAGTTCACATGAGCAGAGAAGGAATTCGGAGAGTACGTTCCATTGCTCTAGTCTAGCGAACAAGGGAAAGGAGCATAGCATTGGGCTGTGGTCTGTCATTTGGGGTCGCAATCCAAACCGGTAGTCTACAGAGACATTCTGATCTCCCGAAGCGAAGGGAACACTGTCTGAGATATTGTCGGTCGTTCCACTCCTCATTCCTGTTCTTGCACAATCTGTGCCAAATCGTCCTTCAAAAGCTGCCGTACCATTCGCCCCGCAAGAAGCAGGAGAGCTACAACTGCCGTGTCTTGTGTTTGGACGAGATAGGAGAGGGTGATGGTGTTGGCGACGTTTATGAGATTTGTCATCTGTGGTTGGTGGTGCTCACTTTCGATTAGATCAGCGATGTCTCTCTCCTGATACCTTGACTCCCATCTCTAGACACTTGATGAGACGGACATGGACTGATCGAATGAGGACTATGACTTGCAATATGATTTGTCAGCAGCAAGAAGCACCTGAAAGTTGGATCAATTACGGCCCTGTCATCTAGATATATTGGGCTGGGAATATTTTGAGGAGTACGTATATACAAAGACAAGCCATGTAGTTACATACAGATGCAATCATGTTCTTGTAAGATCTCTTGTCCGAGACTCCGAGGCTCTTTTCTCAAGTCGCAGCGACCTCCTATTCGAGTCAATCCATTAGCTCGAAAACATGAAACTGCAACGCCTAACAATGCAATGCCTCCAACTCGGAAGGCGAGAGACCTTGACCCTGCTTTCAATCGTACGGTAATGGCCACATCCAGGACAAACTCCAGCGAACCCATAAATCGACATTTGGGTATCCTTCGTTCAAAATAAGTCCACCTAGTTCATACGTAAACCACACTAGGCATCCACCAACAAAGCTAAGCAAGTCCGAGTCCCATCAAAAATGTAGTAGCTGAGCCATTCCGGACGGTACGCTTCCCGTGGGTGAGATTCTCTCCTCGCTCATTCGCTTGAGTTTACGAGGGTCCTGGATCTCGTCGACCGTGGGAGGTATCTCGAGCTTTATCGGTATTTCGACTTTCTCAAGCTTGACGCTCTCAAGCGGTGAATCAGAAGGGCTCACAGGACCGTTATTGCGCGCTGATTGGGGTGATATGGGCATCATTGGAATCGCCGAATCATCGAAGGGCTCGTTGATGCTGGCAAGCAATCTTCTCGCTTTTTCTTGGTTCGTAGGTGATGGGCGAGGTTTCATTAACTTCGTCGTTTTCTCCTTACTAGGCGAACGAGGGGCATTTGAAGGCGGGGCTGGCTTTGCTGAATCGGCAAGAGGTTTGTGGGGTTTGGTGACTTTGAAGTTGATTTTCAAATTATCCGATGTCTTTGAGATCTTTGAGCTCGTGGTCTTGCCTATCGACGTGTTCTTGACACCGTTCTTCTTTCCTGCTCCTTTCGGACGACTCTCTGACTTTGAATTCTCTTTCGTATCCGAAAGCTTTAACGGGGGAATGGTGAAGGCTTTTGGAAGCTTTGTCGCTTTGGACATAGGACTTTCTCCTGGGGTCATCATGGCAGGTGTGGCCCCATCTTTGGGCGACACATCCCTCTTTGGAGTAACACTCCTCCTCTTTGCTGGTTTGACGAGCACTTTAATACCAGGATCCTTCTCCTTTGCCCTTTCTGCCTCGGATTCGGTACAGTCCTTGTAGTCGTTGCCTTCATCGTTCCACCGCCGCATGTTCACCCGTTGGGCAACCTTGTCGCAATCTCCCGCGACCACGAGATCCCAACAATCCTCAAACTCCTTGCCTATCGGTGGTGGACCGCGATTGATCCATATTGCAACTCCGTCTCTTCTATCCCTTACTATCCCACACATCTCCCGAACCATTCTCTTGACACCTGGAATCTCCATACTTGTGCCCACTACAATGACTGCATCAGGCCGCTTCAGAAGATCCGCCTTCACTACTGCTCCAATCGCCTCGTCGTCCGGGTTTGACTCATTGTATAAGACCATCCTCGGACGAAGTCTGCCAATGCCATGACTTCGTTTCCCGGCAACATCGGTGCGGATCTGATCGTTTTCTACACACTGAGTGCACAGTGGTGGTACTGGACCGCTGAATAAGGCGGCTTCGAAAGGGGAGAGCTTGTTGCATTTGGTGCACACCATCTTCTCCAAGCTTCCGTGCAACTGGATTGTCTGGGGCCATGGTCCTTTGTTTTCCAATGGAACCTTTGTGATCAGGGGTGGGAGCGAAGTGTCTATGCCATCGACGTTCTGCGTGTACAGGCGCATGAGCCGGCCTTCGCTTGCGAGGGTTGCGAGCATCTCATGAAATATGGTAGGCTTTGCGTCGCTGACGAGTTGCGACAGTGTGCGAACCATGTCATGGAAAGAGGATGTGGAGTCGTCCGTTTGATAGACTGAAGCGTCGAACAGATGCTTGCCGGAAGCTTTTAGCTTATTATCGCTCCTGAGAGTGTTGAAGAGGCCATTTGACGATCGAAAGTCGGGGACTGTAGTTTCGTTAGCAACCCGACATGCAGCTAGGAGTGGAGCGCAACACTCACCTCCAGCAGCAGTAGAAATTCCAGCCCCAGCAATCACGACGATTTTTCTCCTCTTCCGCAAAACCTTCAGTAATAGACCCAATTGAGAGCTCTGATCAGCCGCAGGTGATGGCGATTTCAGATCTAGATGAACGGTGGTCCTTGGCTTCGCCTCCACTGACTTTCTCTTCTTCGCCGGAGGTAGATTGTCTGATTCTCGAGGGCGCTTTCGCAATTCATCCTGACCACTGGAGATATTTTCGCCATTCTCTTGAGTTGACTGTGGAGATGGGTAATCGAGAGGTGGAGGCGACACAGATCTGACGGAGCTGAGCTCTGAGGACAGGTCGCTCAAGCCGCTGTCGCTGTCCATGATGTGAGATTGCGGTCGGTTGGTCGTTGCGATCAGGGTCTTTTCGTTTGGAACATGATCGAAAGAAAATGATAGGTTAGAAGGTGGGCTAAGGAAGAAGACGTATAATGTCCTAGGAACCGTCTGGAAGTATCTGCGCAGGGAAGTCAAGAAGAATCAGAGCGATGTTGTGAATGGTGTGAAGGATCCCCAGCGATGATCGCGCCGCTTACTCAATTTTAGCCGCAAATGCCCCTCCCACAATAGCCTTTTGTTTACACCTTTGTTTACCTCAATCATTCACCCTCAAAAAAGATTGTCATCTTTAAAAGAAGTCTCACAGGAGACAATGATAGACGATTTAGCTTCAATAATTCCTCAATGAAGAATAGTTGGGGCACATATTGGACTTCAACGAATACCCTCTGCCCGCATGCTTTTATCTGTCCTATTCATAATTCATATAGCAGGCGCAGTCAATAGGCTGGATACACGGTGAATCCGTGCGCAATCTCCAAGTTCTACCACGGCGCGGTCAACAGGTAACTGGGTTAGTCCTAAATAATCTTTCCTTGCTGGCGGGGATTGCGGCAATTTTGATCCATCAATGGAGCTTGTACTACGCTTTTCATCCAAGTCATCCAATCCAATTGTACCTTGGACTTTGATGATCACGTCTCAGCAATTTGGTTATGGAGGATGATCTTGATGATCTCTTTGGAGACGTTGGAGATGTGGGAGATGTGGGAGATGTGGGAGACGTGGGAGATGGTCACTCATTGCACCTTCCTGAACCTCTCCCCAAGAGCTTGCTTCAGCGAGTGGATGAATTAGCTCTCAGCGGATGCTGCCAGTACGTCGCGAACCTCCAGCGCTTTGCTTCAACATCTCTAAAAATTAGCTAGAAAATTGGTTTGGTCTAGAAATGGCTGCATTGCATACATCACTCACGACGGGTGCAATGTGGTTGTTCGTAACCTGATGTGTGATTCTTCTGATGGCCAATGGAGGATGAGCAAAGAACATCTGGTAGACGGTGTCGCTACTGCACACCAACTAGTCCATCTGTCCTGGAGTCATCATGGTAACGAGTTAGCAATTGTTGACGCTTTCGGCCAGATATCGATCTACAGCGTGTTCATTGCTATCAATCGCCTTAGTCTCTGGAGGCGCAGTGTCCTCGACCCAGAAGACCATCTAAGTGCTGTGGTTGGATTGACATGGCTACACCTAGACAGACCAGTATGCTTGCCGTCTGATTGCAATGTTAATGCTATGAGCCCGGTTGACAGCGGTGCAGTCATATTTCCCTAAGCCCATGCTCAAAGCCAAAGACCAGTGGAACTTCACGGTATCTCAACAAAGATTGCTGGGACCCCGGAACCCTTACCAACAAACTAATAGCCCACAGAAGGCTGCTTTGCTCGCAGTCACAAGGGGTGGATTGATCAGAGTGTTGTATCAAGGTCAGGATAATCGATGGCAAGACTTCAAAGGCGAGTCAGAGAACATTGCTAGTCCATCCGAGCTTCTGACCCACGCCACAATGTGTCCGGAAAAGATTGCAGATAACAAGAGCCCAGATAAAGGTGACGGTTGCCTCCCAAGCTGTGAGACAGTCGCTGACCGACATAACAAGAAAGTCCCCTGCTTCTGGCAACGTACAATAGCGAAAAGGAACTCCGGTTATATCGACTCAGCCTGGATTTTGAGCACCAAAGCATAGGCCTACAGCATCTCAAAGTCTTGAACCACTGTGCTCCACTTGATGAGAATCTGGACGGTGCCTCAGCACAGTATGATGGTGTGCAATCACGCAGTCAACTGTCGCTCCTTGAATTTCTACCTCCGGGGCCGAGATCTGCCAGTAAAGAACCAACGCATCCGGTCCTCCTGGCTTCGTTTTCTTACGTCTCTGATCATTTCCAACACACTCGAACTCATGCGGTACAGGCTACAATACTTTGCAAGTGGGAGTTGCAAATTGCAACGCCAAAGTTACATACCAGCTTCAATTCATTGTCTTCGAAGAAGACCAGCGCGTCATCGGTTGCGGAGCTTCCTGTAAGTCGTATCGCTCAAGGCTTGGTTTTGGACTGTACCTAATGAGTCAATTCAAGTCTGAGATACTCATGAAGAGATCGAATGACATCTTACTCCCTAGAGCCCTACTCTCCATCCAGCATATGACGTTGAGGCCCGTTCTGGCCATGATGTATTGTGAGGGTTTAGTCGAATATCGAGAGACTACAAACATGAACGTGATCCCTCGAGATGGAAAAGACCAAATCTCGAGTATGGCCCAGATTGGTCTCTATTTGCCAGGGAGTAGATTCTGTAAGTTGCGCATTGAAACAATTCACACCCCGGACGCTGGGTGACCCAATCATGGGGACGACTTCTCATGATATATAGGCTTGCACACTGCCTTATCTCCTAACGCTTGTGCTGCTATTTCTCTCGACGAGCTGCACTTGGCATCTTTGAGCTCTATGCAGTTCGAGGACGAGCATACAAGCGACCAAATAGATGAAGGTTTGTATGCACCGCAACGACCTCTTGTGCCTGCTGACATACACAGCGCGACTCGAATTGATCGTCGAAGCCTTCGTAATGCAGTCATCGGTTGCTTCTCTCAATAACTTGAACAACGAGGACATTGTCGCGGCACTGCAAGCTTTTTCGAACCAATACTTGCACGACCAGGCACAAGCACAGGCAGGGCATCCTCCGACACTATTCAATCCCAATACATTCAAGTTGCACTTCTTGAGCGAGCTATATCGGACGATCGGTGTCCAGGTCGACTATTCCATCGATCCGCAGATGCAACAATTGCTCCAGTCAAATCAAGGCTTAACCCTTCAGCGATGTCTGAGTGTCCAAGCGGCACTTGGTTATGCTGGAGGGAGTCATCGGCCATCACCCTCGGCCATTTTGGCTTGGACATTTTTGAATATAAGATCCGTTGTTATGGTGTTCATGGGGACCATTAGTAGAAAGCAGGGTGTAGAGAACGAACTTGGCAAGCCAGGTACGCCGAAGAATCCCAAAGAAATTGCAGAGAGAAGACTAACTCCGGATCAGAGACTGTCCATGTACTGATCGGCTTAGTATCATGGTCAATGACCCTGATCAGCTACATCGTCGACGATATCTTCGTACTCGGAGACTTCCTTGAAGACCACAACGATGGAGCAGAAAACATGAGTCTTGATGTCCTCAACGCAAGGAGTGAGCTACCCCCAAAAGCATCAGTATGTTCAAGACCCAACTGAATACCGTCTAGTCCGTGAAACCAACAGCCCAGCCCTGCTGCTCCTCCTTGTCTCCTCATGCCGCAGCTTCCTCAAATACAACTGCAACCCCTTGAAAGCCTTCATGCAAGCCTGCAAAACGCAGCAATCGCAGACACCCTTGAGACTAGCCTATCAGGAGCTCGGAACCGTATTCCAGAGATCTCTGGTGTCGGTATCGCAATTCGAGCGTATTCTATCACAATTAGAAAATAGCATCAGGAGTGCCTATCAGGCATCCGGGATGAACGAGAATGAACGGAGTAACATCGAGAAGAACATGCTTATCAAAGCTGAAGTCCCCGAAGTACTACTGGGACCTGTGAAAGATCTTCTAACCAACACAGCAGCTTCACTGAAAGAGGAAGTGAACGTCGCGGAACTCTACTTCGCCAACGTCGCCTCTTTGGGGCTCACGAACGACAACACAAGTAAGAGATGGAGGAAGGAGCATCCGCTGGATGCTTTGCGTAAGATTGAGTTGAGGAATGTGAGCACGAGAAGATGCACTAGGTGTGCTGCTGTAATGGAAGATTTGCTGCCGACCAGGACGGCGAGTGTGATGGTCTCGCAAATGAAGCATTGCTATTGCGGGAGCTGGTGGATGGTTGGGGGAGAGGAGGAGGGGAATGGGGAGGGATACTGAGAGTGGCTGGGAGGGGTTTGTGGTGCTTTGACGTTCAGGTGGGTTTGGGTTCACGGGTTTGAGGATGTTTGGGGATACAGTCTGGATTTTTTGCACTGCTCGCTTTGGATATCTTGCGTTTTGTGTCATTCTCTGCCTGAAGGCCCCTATCGTTGTTGGATCTATCCAGATATCTGGCCCATAATGTTACATTTCATTCAATTACGGAAGCTTTGCAAAGACTTGAGTGAAGAGCGAAGACCACAATGTAGCAGGGATATCAATGGCCTGAGTCCAAGGAAACGTGCATGGTCGAGATACTTTATACATTTGAACCTCCGATTTCTACGTCATGTGCCCTTCTTGATTCTCTCCACTGTGTCACTGCCTATCTCTATGCCCAGTTGACAAAAATCACCTGTATCCCTCCCCTCATTCATCAAAACTGTACCTCATCCACTCCCCCACAGCCCTCAAACTCTCCCACCGAACAGTCTCGTCCTTGTCCGTCATCAATTCCATCACCCGGCCCTTGATGCCCAACTTCTCCAACCCCTGCCTCTTTTCCGGGGCTTCTTTTACCAGCCAGCCCACATCGTTGCACGCAATAGCCAGAACCTGCTTCTCATCGTCCCAACTCTTCCCCATGATCTCCGCTAGCACCTTCGGCAGCGCGCCTCCATCATCGTCCAAGATCTTTCTCGCATTCTCATGCCAGAAATTGGCGTCTCGATGGGGTGGGCTCCAGCGTAGTTTCCTTGTAGATAGTTCCGCGGCGTATTCGTCGAAGGTGGTTTGAGAACTTGTGTATTCCTCCAGCATTTCTGTGAGGGCTTTCAGGTCGTCGAGGAGGTCAGGGTCGGTCAGATGGCGACCTTTGAGGTTGGAGAGGAGGGCAGGAAGGCGGGCGGTTGTGGCGATGGGAAGGAGGGTGGACTTATTGGTGGGAGCGGAGAATAGGTTGAACAGGGTGGAGAGGAGGATGCGTGTGGTTTTCTCTTTGGGTGAGAGGCGGAGGAGTTGGGTGTAGAGGGGTATAAGCTCTTGTTCCTTTTCGAGGCCTTTACCTACTAAGGAGGCTTCGAAGCTTAGCTGCCAGATTGTGAGGAGGATGTGGTAGAGGAGTTGGAGGCCGACGCCACTACTGATACCGGCTTCCGTGGCACTGCGGATGCTGCTGCCTCCGCTGAGTAGTGTGGAGTCACTGTCTTTGCTTGCGCCAGCTGCTGCTCGCAAGATGTCGAGGAGAGGGGTGACGGTCTCTTCACGTTGACTCCAGAATATCTCGCGTGCTTTCTTCGATCTTAGGAGAGAGGAGTATTCCTGTACGGCAATGTCTTGTAAGCCACTGTCCTGGCTTATCGTCAAGGTGGAAAGGTATTTGTAAAGCTTTGTGAGCGCTTCGTCTGTCTTCGGATTGGACTTTGGCAATTGTGTCTGAGCTGTCGAGAGAATACTGGTCAGGACAGATGAAGCTAGTAATGGAATTGGGTCTTCTGGATTGGTGGAGTGAGAGAGATAAGGCACAATGGGTTTGTATGGTTCTGGGTGCTCGAGGAGCTTGGAGGCAAGACTGGGGGCATCTGAAGGTCAACTGTCAGCACCCAGGAACAGATTTCGTATATGTGGATCTAGAAGCCATACCATTAATGAGATCCCCTGTCAATACTAACATATACTGGATAACATCTGCTCGTTTTGAGGCAGATTCCAGTACACTTGTGCCTTTGTCTCCACCCAGTATGAGAGATTGGTAGGAATCCATATCATTCTCGACCGTCTGTTTTCTCTGCTCCTTGCGCACCTTGTCTACAGCTTTGATTATCTTGAGGTCATTGTCGGTAATGGTGCCTGCTCGTACGGCTCCCTCCCATGGTATTGGTCTTGCACGGATGTTGTTTTGTAAGGAGCTTAAATAAGTCGGGGGATCGAGTGACATGGTGCGCCAAGCTTCCGTAGATGGTACCAGAGATGGTGGTTAGACGAATAAAAAAATTTAATCAACTGACGAGTGACTTCAGCTTGGAGAGGTGTTATTGATCCCAGGCACAAGTGCACGGTGGCACCTTATCAATAATCCCTGCACTCTAGGGTTCTAGGGCTGGCTTGCAGCTTCTTCGGCGGCGCTTGCCTTTTCTGTCCGCCGCGGAAACTCCAGCACCATCAACATCTGAGAATTAGCCATGCAAGAGAGACTGGAAGACTTTATGACTTGAATGACAGTGGCCATTCGAGAGACTGTTTAGAGAAATCTTGTGCACGATTCTAGAAGGTAAACATATCAGAAAGTCGAATCGCAGCTATGACGAGTCTCAAACGGTCACTGGCTGATCCATATGCCTCGAACATCTCAAGCAAAGTATTTGTGAGATCAACTAAGAGTGGAAAGGTGCAGAAGATAGTCAGAGAGTTGTATCTCAGACGAGACATTCCATGTTCGTCGAGACTCTGCTCGGCGTGCTTGGCAAATGCCCCAGCGGACGCAAATGGAGTCGGTATGTCGAATGCATAGGGCACGCCTTTCAATAAATTGAGTCGTTTACTGACATTACAACAGTTGCCCCGTTTGTTCTGTCGGAGAAGCCAGCAGGTACAAAGAATTTTTCCGCTGGTCACTACCTAGTACCGGATACAAATGCATTACTCAATGGCATGGACTTGTTCGAAGAGACTTCCGGTTTTCACGATGTCATCATCCTTCAGACAGTGCTGGAGGAGCTGAGAAATCGCTCTCTCCCACTGTACAACCGTATCATTGGCTTGACTAAAAGTGAAGATAAACATTTCTACGTCTTTTTCAACGACTTCCGGCAGGAGACCTATGTTGTCAGAGAGCAGGGTGAGACCATCAATGACCGTAATGACAGGGCTGTCCGACGAGCAGTCAGTTGGTATGGACAACATTTGCATCAGTCTGTCAGATCCAGCAAGCGGCCCATCCAGTGCCCAGCTATCGTTATGCTCAGTGATGATAAAGAGAATATTCGAAAGGCTAAAGCAGAGAAGCTTAGCGCCTGCTCTTTGGCCGAGTACGTATCTGGTCTTGACGATGCTGAACGTCTTCTTGACATGATGAATGCTTCTCGCCAAGGCCAAGAGTCAAGAAGCACAGCAGCTGAACAGCTTTATCCTGACTACTTCTCGTTATCTAAAATGATGACTGGTGTCCGAGCCAGCACATTGCATCAGGGCATCTTCAATGTCTCTCCATACAATTATCTCGAGGGTTCTGTACACGTCCCGGCCTTTGACAAGTCTCTGCTTATACTAGGTCGAGAAAACAGCAACAGAGCTGTGTCAGGGGATGTTGTTGTGGTAGAGGTTTTGCCAAAGTCCCAATGGAAAGCACCATCCACCAAGATCATCGAGGAAGACACTTTAAACAAGAACGAAAATGCGGATGTCGATGAAGCTGAAGGAGAGGCTGTTGTGACTGAGCAAGAACGCAAGGCGTTGCAAGAAGAAGTCAAAAAGACACAGGGAAAGAGCATCGAAGGTCGACCACAGCCTACAGCTAGAGTGGTTGGCGTGATCAAACGAAATTGGCGCCAATATGTGGGACATGTTGACAGCAGCTCAAGTTCGGCCGCAAAGCAAGGCCGAAAGCAGCAGACCGTGTTCTTGATACCGATGGACAAACGGATACCTAAGATTAGACTACGTACCCGTCAAGCAGACGAACTGTTAGGCAAGCGAGTTCTAGTGACTATCGATGCATGGGACCAGAGCTCACGATATCCTGAGGGCCATTTTGTAAGGTCACTTGGTGACCTTGAAACCAAAGGAGCAGAGACCGAGGCATTGTTGCTAGAGTATGACGTGCAATACAGGCCTTTTCCGAAAGGAGTCTTAGATTGTTTACCTTCCGAAGGTCACGAATGGAAGGTGCCGGCAAGCACGGAGGATCCAGGTTGGCAGGGCAGAAAAGATCTACGTGATCTTTTGGTTTGCAGTATCGACCCCGTGGGTTGTCAAGATATCGATGATGCGCTCCACGCGAGGCCGCTGCCGAATGGCAATTACGAAGTTGGAGTTCATATCGCAGATGTGTCGCATTTTGTCAAGCCAAACAACGCAATGGATGCAGAGGCCAGCATACGAGGAACAACAGTGTATCTAGTTGACAAACGCATTGACATGTTACCCATGCTCCTAGGTACCGATCTGTGCTCCCTGAAACCATACATCGAGCGTTATGCGTTCTCCGTTATCTGGGAAATCACAAAGAATGCAGAGATCGTCAGCTCTTCCTTCACCAAATCCGTCATTAGGTCCAGGGAGGCTTTCAGCTACGAGCAAGCGCAAATGCGAATCGACGACAAGGCGCAGAAAGATGAACTAACCCAGGGTATGAGGACCCTTCTCAAGCTTTCGAAGAAGCTACGTCAGAAGCGCATGGATGCAGGAGCCTTGAATCTTGCGAGTCCAGAAGTGCGTGTGCAAACGGAATCTGAGACATCGGATCCGGTAGATGTGAAGACTAAGGAGTTGCTAGACACGACTTCGCTCGTGGAAGAGTTCATGCTCCTCGCTAACATCAGCGTGGCCGGGAAGATATACGAAGCATTCCCACAAACTGCCTTGCTTCGAAGGCATGCTGCTCCGCCCAAAAGCAACTTTGAGGAGCTCGCGAACCAGCTGAAAGTCAAGCGTGGATTCAACCTTCGCACAGAAAGCTCCAAAGCAGTTGCGGATTCATTGGACTCCTGCGTCGACGCGAAGGAGCCTTTCTTCAACACGCTAGTTCGCATCCTGGCCACACGGTGCATGATGTCTGCGGAATACTTCTGCTCAGGGAGCCAGTCGTACCTCGACTTCCGCCATTACGGCTTAGCAAGCGAGATCTATACTCACTTCACCAGTCCCATCAGACGATACGCTGATCTCGAAGCCCACAGGCAATTGGCTGCGGCTATCGAATACGAGACCCTGGACATCAGCCTGCACAGCAAACCAAAGCTGGAAGAAGTGTGCAAAAACATTAACGTGAGAAATCGAAACGCCCAGATGGCCGGCAGAGCGAGCATAGAGTACTACGTCGGGCAGGCGCTCAAGGGACGAGTGGTGGAAGAAGAGGGATTTGTAATGAAGGTATTCTCGAATGGATTCGTGGTATTTGTGCCGCGATTCGGCATTGAAGGTCTGATACGGCTGCGAGACCTAGCCACGCCAGAGCCTGAAGGCGTATTCGATGAGGAAGAGTATATCCTTCGGGTTACTGGAACGGGGGTACATTTGCAGGTGGAGCTATTCCAGAAGGTTGTTGTGAGAATCAGTGACGTGAAGGAAGAATCGACGGGGAAAAGGAAGATCAGACTTGAGTTGATGAAGGCTAGCTGAAGGTAAAAATGCCGTTGAAAGATGATATCTGGAAAGGTAAAGAGTACGAGCGGATGCATCTATTCACCGCCTCGTTGATGAGATTACACAAGTCATTAGTTCATATTATTATGATCCTCGGACACGTCTCAACTGTCCGCTTCATGTTTTCTCGGAGATTGAGATTTTTCGCTTTGACTCTTCTGCATGGAACCATACGAGTAGAGCTTAAGCGATAATGCTGCGTACAGCGTAAGACGAGTAGCCTTTTTACCCACCGGTGCGTAGATGATCAATGCGCTTCTAGGCCTCAAGTCACCAAATTCCAACCCTCTTACTGCTGGTGCTGGTGCTGGTGCTGGTGCTGTTACTTTCCCCCTGACCCCTATCGCACAAAGGCTGTTGGCGACGATCCCTCTTCACTCCGGGGCGGGACCTTGCATCATTTGCATGGTGCGGTTGGACTTTTGGAGGGGTTGCTCGCTAAGCACTCGGATGACAGCCGCGATGCAACCTCCAAATTTCCTTCCCTTGGATTTGATTACTACTGAGTCTACTGTACTCTACTCGTACTCTACTCGTACTCTACTCGTACTCTACACTACCTTACTTTACTTAATTCATTCTCCTGTCTCTAATCACTCCTCTATCTATCTTTCCAGTTTCACCACATTTTTTTGTACATACATCCATTTATTTCATACATACATAGTACATACATTTATTTTCATCATAAGAGCTCTGTCACTTCATTGTCGGTCATTGTCGGACATATGATTTTCGTCGCTCTTACCCTCGACCTTGCCTAAAGTGGCCGTGCCCTTCCCCCTTGGTGCCCTCAATCTCAAATTACGGAGGCACCAGAGGGGTGGACATCTCCAAAGAGTCTCCTTTCTGATCCCAGCCGAGTCGGGAGAGAGGATTGCGCAAGTTTTGGCTTACATCTCTGCCTATCTGGGCTTCCAAATCCTTCACTCAAATAACGACAATGGAGCCTCAACCTAAACCTTGACGTATAATGCAACATGATGGACCGCGGTCGTCCCAGACTCGACACCTCTCCCTCCCATCCCTCCACATCTAACTCCCCATCATCCCGCCAACAGGTCGTTGCTTCCAAGATTGAGCCAGTCAAACGGAAACCTGTCCCCTCTTCTGCCTTGCCGCTCATAGGCAGAGTCCAATCCCTTTCCTCCGGAGGCGTCGTCGTTGCTGTGGGCGAAGACGACGCTGGCGGCTACAATCCTGGTGATCCTAATCGACAATCATTTCTCCAAGACCCACCATCGCTGCCTCCTCCTAACATCATTGCTCCGCCGCTCCAAGTCCGTGATCTTGACCAGTGAGCTCATACATTCCTCGCAGCCTCACCAATGTTGATCCGTGTTTATCCTAGGTTTCCCCGAGGCTATTCTCCACGTGGCCCTCAACCTCCACAAAGCGAATACTTCCCTCCTGTCAATACGGAAAATCGACAACCCTCTCCCCGGCCACAACGGGCGCGACAAGCTAGCGAATCCAGACTCCATGAAGCTCTCCGGACCAAACCGGTCCCCAACAACCTGGGATTGCAACGAGCAATGTCCTTGCACCCTTCCAATCGACCCACGAATAACGATTACGAATCCTCTGATCCTATGATAATAACAAAAACTCCGAGATCACCAGGGCCCAACAAGCTCACATCTTTCTTCGGGTGGAAGACCTCGTCCCCCATTGCCGAAGTCTCACCCACGACATACTCAGATGGTAGCCATTCCCCAGCTCTTCCTTCGCCACTGTCCCCGTCACCTCACAGTATCACTTCATCCAACAAGTCGACATCTCGTATGACAGACATCCCCAAAGCAAACGGAAACATGGGCACCCAATACTTTGCCGGCACGGGGTTCCCAGTGCCGCCAGGCGCAGATGGAACAGGGCAATTCAATGACCTGGATGAAGAATTGCGTGAAGTCAGCACAGAGCTAGCCGGATCGATACGAAGAGAATTGGAATTGGAAGATCTGGTGGACCAACTACGACTGGAAGCATCGCAAGGACCGGAATTAGGACGGCGGACTAGTGACTATTTCTCGGACTCCGGCAGTGGCTCATACAGATATCCCTTGAGCGACGCTGGTGCAGGCAAGGGGGACGATCTGGCCAAACTGAGAAGGATATCAGAGCAGGAAAAGGCACAGTTCAAGCTCAACCTGACGCAGAAGCTTCAAGATGAGCGAGACAAACGGAAGGGGCTTGAAAATTACGTTCAACAGCTTGGCAAGCAGCTGGCAAACGTAAGTACGATGCGCGTAACAGTATGCTCCATCTCGCTGATCACTTGACAGATGGATGAAGAGCGTGCCTTATACTCTGCCGGAATCACTCAAGTTCATGAGCTCGAGAGCTCCTTAGAAGACCATCGACGGCGGCTCCAAGAAGAAAGACAAGCTAAAACAAATTTCGAGGACTTGCTGACCGCGCTTCGAAGTGAGATTTCACAACATCGAGACGAACGAGACAACCTTCGGGACGAGGTGGTGCCCCAGCTGGAGTCGCGTCTGGAAGGTCTAAAGGGGGGAGGTGCAGAATACCAAAAGTTGACCTACGACAACGCACGGATGCAGCAAGAGCTCCAATCCCTCAAAAATGAGAATTCTACGTTGATGAATGCTAGAAGGCTACAGCTGGAGATGCAAAATCATGGTTCACAGTTTGATTCTATTGCTGAAGAGAACGGACACCCGGAAACGCAAGGATCCGGAACGGGCCTGACTAGATCGAGTTCCGTCGCCGGGCAAAGGGGTGGATTGTCAAGAGCTGGTACTTTGAAGAGGTCAAATTCCGTATCAAACAAGGAACGAGAATCCAGGGATTCCCTTGCGGATAGGGTCAAAGATATTGAAATGCAGCGTGACGCTCTACACCGGGCTTTAAAAAGCTTGCTTGATCGACAGAGTTACCAAAAAAATGAACATGAAAAGGGAATCCGAAACCTGGAGATCGAGAGGGATCGAGCTCTGCAGAACCAATCTCCTCGAAGGGTAGGTTATGAGAAAGAAGTCGCAGGCTTACGAATTGAGATCAATCAGCTTCGGCGGCGAGCCGAGGATGCGTCCATGCAAAAGTACCATATTGAGAAAGGACTTGGTGGACTGAAGAAAGATCTTGATAGAGCTGAGCAGGAGACGGGCTCTCTAAGAAAGGTCCTGCAAGAGCATGACATCCTAATCCCCGAGATCTCTGGTCAATCATCATCAGAGACCGCAACTGGAGCGCATGCCACGTCTGCCTCGCTTGAGAGGGCCTATAGAGATCTACAAGTCACGCAAGCTATGTCCATCACCAAACTTCGGGAGCTGCATGGAGGCGCACCTTCAAGTGTTGAAGATGCTGACACGGCTGCTACAATGGATAAGCTACTGAAAAGCATGAACGATGCTGAGGCCGAGCGAGACTATGCGAAGAAGCAAGCAGCAACATTTCGAGCACAAGCAGAATCCCTTATGGAAGCAGAGTCCTTTCACACCGGAGAGAATGCAGGCTTGGTAGACCAGCTCCGCGCATCGGCAGACCGTGTGGAGGCCTTATCTTCCCAAGTGCGCCTCCAACTAGAATCGAATGCCAGTTTACGGCAAAGGCTCGCCGAAGCCGTTGGTAGAGGCGAAGAAGCACAGAAGAACTCGACGACGCGGATCAACAGCATGCAAGGCAAACTCAAGAATTTGGAGGACAAGCTCATGAACGCCCAGCAACACTCCGAGGAAGCCTTTGCGCAGCACGAAGAGGAAGTTCGTGAGATCAGGGAAAGCCACAATCAGCAACTGCAGCGGCTCAAGACTGGTCTTAAGACGCCCACGGTGTTTTCTCCCGTCGCAAATTCTCCTTTGTCCCCCAGAACAATGTTCGGCGGTCGCTCCCCGAAGCTGGACAGGACGACGACCGGGTTGGGTATGTCGCTTGATGAGGCTCTCAAGACTGAATCCTTAGAGAAGAGGGTTGCAGAATTGGAGAGGGCGCTGGGTGAAGCGGATCTGGAGATGGAGGAGGTAGTCGGGAGGATGAACCAGGCGCAGATCGAGGTCATGGAGTTGCAGTCTGCTCGGTACGTTTAGAAGAGTCTTTGAGAATGCATGGTGATGACAACTGACCATTTCCCTAGGGACGAGGCAATGCGCCAGACCCGGAAATTGCAAGCTGCCATCAACGCCGAGAGGGAGACGGTCGACAAGCTGATGAAGTGACCTCGACTAGACCCCACCGGATTTGACCGACTCGCTAGGATTTTTTGGATTCGAACGGCGTTTGCCTTTTTTTTTTGCACTTCGCCAAGTCACAGATCATTGCGCCGGCGTTCTGGGAACCAAAAACCAACTCTTGCGCTTTTGCTCTTACATGCGAGCTGGCATTTCTTGGATGCATGGATCGGCGCTGGGTGGCGTTCAGATACCCTCACTTTTGTGCCTGAAGCACCTAGATTCCATGTATGTACACGGAGGTATCCGTATATGTGTGTAAGATGATTACGAATCTATTTTTGGAAAGGCCGTGCACGCATCAGACAGGGTGGAGATGTCGATTGACGAGTGTATTGTTTTCGCTTGAGTGCGCGACGGAGACCTGAATGAAGAGCGAAGAGTAATTGAGTTTTTGATCACCCACAAAGCATGCTGTCGTGAGAGATGGAATGGGTCCTGATTTGCGACACTGCGAGTGCTGCATGAATTCAACGGTCCCTATAGAAATTACCCACCCTTGCCCTGTCCGCAACGTCAAAGTCGGACGGCCCCGGGGGTCAAGGAACTAAGCATTCGAGCCTCACAAACTGCCCTTACACCCTCAAAGCCTCCAGTTTCAACTCTGCTCGGTTGCAACTTCGGCTGGCAGCTTGACCCGTGAAGAAAGAGAAAAAAAACGGAAGAACTGAACGAACGGCTTGGGGTCGCGAATCCGCCCCACCTTCAACTTCTTTCTAGCGCGCCAAAAAAGCAACCTGCATACCCTTTCATGCAGCCCTCGAGCAAGGAAAAAAAACGACCCGCAACACGGCTTTAATTCAGAATGACATCTGGCAGGATGACACCAAGACAGAAGCTTCGACCATGATCATGGTAGATGGAGATGGAGGATCAGATACTCTGCGTACTGCCATCTGGCTGCGAGAAAACACGGAGCTGAAAAAGATAATCCAGGATGAGGCTGTAAAATCCCCCAAATCCCAAATCCCAAGTTTTGCAAAATCGTGCAGAAAGCCGCATGCCTCGTAATCAAACCACAGCAAATGAATTTGCAGTATAGTCACCTGCATCACGAGGCCGCGAATGAGGAAGCCGCGCTCCCCGACGTTGCCACACCCACAGCCATGCAAGATGCTGCAGAAGCGAAATCTAGAAGTCTTTGACAGAGAGCTCCGTGCCACATCCCCCAGCATTCAGGTAAGTCAATCACCTGCATGCATACCCACCCTGTACATGCAGCTCTGACAGCCTACCAAAACCAATGCACTCCCACGACATCCCTAATTCGCCGAAAATGTTCCATCCACACAAAGGTGCCACAACAGGCTGCAAGATGAAGCAGAAGCGCCCGAATCTTGCAGGAAGTCAACAAGGTACAACGCTCGCACACACGGATAGAGTAGCCTGTCAGCAGCCGCATAATCATCAATCCCGTGCAGGCAAAGACAGGAAAAAGATGGAGAAAATAAAAAAAAGAACCAATGGCAGGGGTTGATGGAATCCCCATACCAACTGTGCCAAGTTTTGACGGATTCCCCGATCATTCTCCTCCCTTACCAAAAGTCCACAGACGAAAAAAACGCTGGGGCCCTCAACTCGCCATCACCATCGGCATCGGCTCATAGCCTCAAACAGAAATCCAATTGCGTGCATCGTGCATTGTGCATGCAGCTGTCGCCGGGGGGGGCAAAGGGAGGGAACAAAGAAATTCCCCTCCCACAAATAAAGCCATCCAACTTCTTTTCGGCGGATGGTCTTTGGTGGTGAGGTCTCGAATGGGATGTCGTAAGCGATTAAATCTGCATGTAGCTGGTTAAGGTGCTCTGGATTAGGCTCATGCAGGAAGGGCTGGCTTGGGGGAAGGGGGGCGTTTTTGCTTTGGGTTGGGCGTGGGCGTGGGGTGGCCGTTGCCAACTTTTTTTTTTTTTCCCTTCTTCTCTCGTTCTCAATGCTAAGTCTGGAAGAAGGAAAGAAAGAGAAGCCGAGGGAGGGGATGGTGATGATGGATTGTATTTTATTTTAGTGGCAACAGTAGTAGAAGTAGTAGCTCCGGTACTTGAGCCAGAGGTAGGGGTAAGGGTAGGAGTATGAGTAGTAGGGGTATTTATTCAAGTTCTGGTTGTTGATGGTGATGGTGATGGTGATGGTGATGGCGATGGTGATGGTGATGGTGATGGTGCTGGTGATGCTCATGATGATGATGATGATGATGATGATGATATGGTGATGATGATGATGATGATGGAGAGGGTGTGGGGATGATGATGATGGTGAGGGTGATGGGGATGGATCATCATTCATCATATGATGGTGGGGAAAGAGAAGGGAGGGAGACGTTGCCAATCGCCAATCGGAGGGAAACCCGGATATTTGGTTCGGTAGACTTTCATCTACGATGTACCTGAATGCGGAAAGAGGCGACCACTGTGGGCAAAGTTTGTTAAGTGGATAGTGGGTTAGTGTGTATGTTCTGTGTGCGTGTGTGTGTGTGTGTGTTTGTGTAGGTATATGTGTGCATCTTTAAAGTATCCTGAGAATTTGGAGAAGTCGGAGAAGTTGGAGAAAATCATACAGCGGATGATTGGCGTCTAAGCCGGATCAGCATCGGTCTCAGGGTCCAATGGAAGTCTAATGAAGAGGGAAAGAGGGATAAAGAGAAAAAGGAAAAAAAGGGAAAGAGAACCATAACGCGTATTCTACTGCTATCAAATACAAGGCGAAAAAAAAAGGGTCCATACGCCTGGCAAATCACATGTGCTATGTATGGCATGGCTACCCGGGGGTTAGAATGTGTCTCATGGATTTGTAACGAATGAGCAGCTCTCTTGATGATAGAATTTGGTTTGGAATTTTGGCCTTGGCCCATTGCGAGATGTCCATGATCCCCAGCGTGTATTCCACCTATCGCGTCTCGTATGTTCCTCCTTCATTGCCACCATCAAACAGACAAAGTTCCGCCCGACATTTCCAAGCAACAAAGAACGCTCAACACGCCTGCTATCTCATACAATCACATGCGCCAAATGCAAATGCTCCTGTTCGCCCGATTTAGGGGTATCCCCCTCCCATTCGCTCCCCGTGGCCCCGCAAGCGTGTCATGTTCCAGTCATGGAGAAATGGCAGGATATAGCAGAACAATCACTCTTGTTGCCCGTGCATAGAAATCTATATGCTTGACCATCGACAAATTCGTTATGTAGATGCGCCTCGAATATCAACGCCGAATTAGTATTAGTATATTAAGCTGTATGTGTCTGTCCAGACCGCTATCCCACGCAGGCTTGCGAAACTGAACCTTCCTCTACACTCAACGATTGACCCTCGTGAGGCGGACCGTAAAAGAAGCGTGATACTCGTACATCGTTGCTCGACAATCTTCGGTGACCGCTGCCCGCTCGACGCCTGCTTCCTCACTCCAGAGGCTGACAGTCCAAGTCGAGGGGCCCTAGTAATGACAGTTTCCGCGGTCCATTCTACCGCCATGACTCGCTGATGGCTACTTCTTTCCATTGCCAGGCGAAAAGTCTTTGGGCGTGCTGTGATTAAAAGTATACGTTTTGACCTCTTGCCCATGTTGAGATGGAACAGGCGGACCGATATCAATTTTGATGTCGAGCTCCTTGGGCGCAGGAGGCGTGCTCTGAAAAGGTGCTTGGTAAGGCTGGAAAGGTCCCATACTAGGGTGGGAGCTCGGGAAGCTTTGTGGTGTACCTGCAAAGAAATTCATTGGTCCGCTGTGACTATGATGGAGCGTGTGATTTGGTCGCATGGGCAAAGGCATCTGTGGACCGTGTCGATAAGGCTCCGGTGGTGTGACTGACGGAGTAGGCCAGCCCGCATTGAACCCGTCAGCTGGCATTGAAGGCGAGGCGTCAAAGAAGCTTGTTAGATGCGGAGGGGCGGACTGCGGAGGGCAGTGAAACGCAAATGGCTGCTGGTGATGCGCCTGTTCAAACGGTATTTGAGAGGCTGGGTTTTGGTAGACCGGAGGTGATGGAGGCAAGTTGTAGCCGTGTTGAGCAGCGTAGGCAGGAGCGCTGCTGTCATGGACGCTTTGCTCCCAGCTCGGAGCCAATGGACTGCAACTGGAGGCATAACTTGGCCAAGTTCCATGGGCCTGTGGTGCGAAGGTGGCAGAAGATGGCGTGAGAAGGCTCTGTTCAGCACGTGGTGTTTGAGAGATGTGTGCGTTGATAGACGCGTTCGGCTGAGATTCCGACAATGAAGCCAGTTGGAAGCAGGATTCGAAGTTCCGAGGGGACATTTGAGCAGATACCGTGCCAGGTTTTGTTACTCTTCCAGTCATGACATTCATATTGTTTCCCGTCGATCTGATACGGCGAACTGGTGATTGTTTGCGTGAACCTGGGGGAGACGCTCGCAGGTGCGAAGACGATGTTACAGGTCCTGTATATGATATGCTTCGGCTCGAATCGTTCTGAAGGGCCAACGGTCGTGGACGCCTCTTCCTCGCAGCGAGTTCCGAAGAGCCCGCCGCAAAGGGCGACTTGGAGACGATTGCATCAGGACTGACTTGAGGCGTTGCAAGACCAGTAGTGGAGACAAGTGCGGTTGCAGACGCAGGATTGGATGTCCCACGTAGTCCGCCGAGTCCAGCCCGTGATTGCTGGATGTTTATGGTGTCAAAATTTGCTGCCAAATCAGACGAATCCGATCCTCGATGCGGGAAAATTGACTGGTTGAGACTCCGCATCGGAGAAGTCCCTTGTGGTGGAGTCATGAATTCCTGAGGCTCACCTCCCTCGGAAGAAGTCGTGACAAAGCTCTGGGTTGAGGGATTTCCAACAGGGCTCCCGTCAATAGCAGTGTGGTACATTGGTTGAGATTGAGCGTCGGTGTGGCCAGGGATGAATCTTTGGCCCTGCATTTGGGCAGATGCGTCAGCGAAAGAATCTGGAGACCATCCAAATAGGTCTCGTTCCACGACCGTTTGAGACGGCATCTTCAAGATATCGTAAGAGTCGGTCGACCACATAGGATCGGCTACTGCAGTATTGGAAAAATCGGGTTGCAAAGTTGTATTGCTGTCGAAATTCGGAAGGCCGCTCATATTAGCGTTGTACTGTCGATTCATCTCCTCCAAGTTGGGGAAGTCAAAGGCGGTAGCAAAATCTGTTGACAGGACAGGGCCCTGTCCTGGGGAAGAGAAATTTTCCGAGGGAAAAGATTGAGGCATTCCTTCGTACTCCGTTGAGGAGAATGCGGTTGCTGGACCTTGACGGGTCTCCTGCTCCGGTGAAACATCATATCTCCGCTCTTGTGGATTCTGATGTTTGGCTTTAGCTCGGCGATTCTGAAACCAATTCTGCGACCAAGGTCAATACGAAATATGACACACGCAGGGTGGCCACTTACGTTGACTTTTTGAAATTCAACACCCATCTTTTCGGCTAGAGACTTCTTGTATTCTGTATTCGGCTTGTATCTCTCGGCAAATTCGGCTTCCAGTGTAGCTAGCTGCTCTTGCGTGAGACGGGAACGTGTTCCTAAGTCACCGTCGTCGGTGTTTGAAATGTTTTGAGCCGGATAGGATTGTCGTTCGTTGTATGGTTTGTAATTGACTTGGAAAGGCGTATCCTCAGCGGTGTGGTAATCATGCGACTCATTCTTTGGCATTGAGCCCGGGAATTGGTAGGCGGAGTCTGCAGCGGGGAACATAGACTCTGGTTGAGAATATTCGTAATGATTGTGTGCCATTGCGGGAATCAATTGACCATGTTTCGCATGTGGTGTTGGGAGGAAGAATGGCCGTGAGTCGCAGGGCTTTCGAGAGCAAGCAAGTCAATATACTCGGTAATATATTTGAACTTTCGGGAGACCCAGCACGTTTTGGGACAAGGAGTCGCCGAAGAGCTTCAGCTGCTATGGACAAGCCCAGGAACAGTACTTGGGATCGTGACAATGTGATCTGGTGATGGGAAGTGTATGTTCTGGAGGGTGGTTTCGAGCGGTTCCGGGTGTTAGTGGGCAGCTACGATTGGTAGAAGGAGGGGGGGGGGGGGAAACGGATCCAATGGATTTGCAAGAGAAGAGGAAAAAGCGAATGTAATGGGTCGATAAAGCAGACCAAGTTGGGTGAGCGAGTGTGAGGGTTTCTTCAAAAGGGTACACAGAAGGAAGATCGAGGGGATCAGGTAGTATTACTGAAGAAAACAACGAGTGGACTAACGTTTAATCTGTTTGGAAAAGAATTGAGACAGACAGAGAGAGAGAGAGAGAGAGAGAGCGAGAGCGAGAGAGAGGGCGAAAAAGATACCGACGAACGGCGCGAAAGCTCCGGGAGGGCCCCGCGGCTAGGGGCACCGCTAAAGGACTGGTCAAGTCTTGGGCTGGCGGACGCCGGACGGTACTTTAGTGTGTAAGGTAAAGTAGTGTGTACATTACCCCTGTTCCTTGCCCCATCTTTAGCGGCTACCTAACTTACCTTAGCCTCCCTTTCATTAGTCCATAAATCCATTAGCCTTGTTCACAGCCAAGACTTCGGGTACCAAGACTTCCCTGCCGTGCAAATCAGGCTTTGGGTTTTGCTTGCTGCAATCGTGTATGCTCGATTGCAACTTGGAGGGTGGTCCAGGCTTTCCTTTGGTTCAACTGCCGTCATCAATCCATCCACTCAATTCACCGCGCGCCTCAAGTCAACTTTCTCCACATATGCCGCATGCACAAGAGTCGAAGCGAGAAGAATTATAGCGTTCGGATTTCTGCTACTTGAGGCACGAGGTACTTCGACTTCCCCCTTGCGTGATCATCAATTTCCACATCATCCAAAGCATAACTGGATCGTATACGAGTCTTCACATGACTACTGTCGTCACTGCCAGAGGCCAGAGAGAGTGGGAAAAGCGTGTCTAAAGCGATACTCCGCGATAGTTCGCTAAGATCTGCCACGAGGCCTACCGCTACTTTATTCCCAGATACCCCTGGCCGCAATTACGGTCCTTCCCACGACTGACTATGCTATTTTTGATCCTGATCCTTTTTACTCCTGCCATCTCATCTGTCCATGGTTTGAACTCGATTTATCCTCCGGTCCACCGTCTGACTAAACTCATTCCTATCATTGTAATTTCCACCCCCAATCATACATCTAGGTCAACACCAGGTCAGTGTGGCGAGGCAAACAGACGTTGTCGGCACGATCGCGCTGGTGACGCAGGGACCTATTTCTGGATACATGGATACACGCTGACTGCATTAGTACCATTTAGTATCTGGTGGGTAAGCAACATGTGGCAGTGGGGGATTGCCGTTAGGCGGTATCGAAGATGGAACAATAGAATCAGTAGGGTAGGAGTCAGTACTTTAGACTCTTTAGACTCTCAGCGCTCAAGAGCAATCAACTGCCGTGATGGAAAGAGTCGTCCACTGAAATGCGCGTGGCCCCAGACCATAAGGTCAAGGATACATAGGTGCAGCTGTGCGCAGGTCTCGGTAAATGGTTGGATCAAAGTATAGTCGTTGCAAGTCGGAAAGTCGGGAAGCGCGCTTTGTCGGGATGATCATGACGACGTTGAAGTGGGAGTGTTGAGGCTCCCAAAGCACTTTCCGGATGATTTTATCTCCCTTGCAGATCATCGAGATCGTCGGAATTCCTACATAGCTTCGAATGCCCCTCCCGCCCCTCTTACCGGCAGACTGGGGCAACTTCAGACTTTCATTTCTCATACAAGTAGTACCTAGTAGGTAGTGTGGAGAGTGAGACAGCTGTCAAGTTGCCTAGGTTCACGGCACTGCGAGTGCAACAGTGTTCGGTAGTCATCCTGTCGGAAGCCGTACCTGCAAGCCTCCAGAACACATGAGACCTGAACGACTCGAAGAAGACACTTCTCACCACCTGTTGAATCCGAAAAGGAATCTCACACGCCTGAGGTAATTAATTAATTAATTGCACGATTGGAACTGAGCACACTTGGCTCAGATACCTCGTATTTGCTTCATGACTACCTTACCTCCGTACTAATAAGGCGTCGCATCGAATGATCAATTCCAAGTACCAAACTCTTGGCGCTGCGCTGTCAAACCGGCTTCTCCTCTTCCCTACTAGGCTATCACTCCGTTCTAACCGACATCGCACATATCCAAGCCAACGGCGGCGCTTTTCTGGTAGGTGTGCTTTCAGAAAGACTTCAGCTGTTCTAATGGACGCCACAAGCCCCAGGGGCAGCCCCTGTCAAGATTGTAGAACAAAACGGGGAAGGAAACGCTCAGCTGCGACGGTGCAGTCTGCACTCCGCGACGCAAGGTGCAAGGGCCGACTGGCCGTTTGAACCTTAGTACTGCCACACCGCCCATGTCTCATCATCATTCGTCGCATATCTCTTTTTCGGCACAAAATGGCGAATTGCCCCAAAGCGCAAAGATCGTCAACGTCAATCCTCCCGCTTCGTCACTTGGACGATCTTTTGCCCCTTTTTCTACTGATCGGCGGAATTCTAACCGAAAAGCAAAGAAAAAGACGTCCGTATCCGGTAATTCCTACACTCGGTGGCAACGGAAGTACAATGAGCTAGAGCAAGTTGGGGAATGAAGTCGACAAGGGTCATTACAAGCTTTCGACCTTCCTTTTCGCGCTTCCCGGCGATGATCCAACAGCACCAACGTCTGCTATTCAAGATGCCTTGAGGCTTCAAATCTAGATCTCTACCAGACCACTCAAACCCAAACCCCCCCCCTCTTCTCCCCACTCCCTCCCCATCCCTCGACCTGGGTACCAAGTACTTATGTTGTACCGCTCGCAAAGATGCCTGAAGAAGATCATTGCGCTTCTACTCTAGCGAGTGCAAAATCTCTATGGCAACCTCCCCTGTATCCGCGTTTCTATTGACAAACCGAACACTCTGAAGATCCTTGACGATCCAATCGGGGCCATTTTCTCGCAGTTGCGCGATATCGTGCGTTGTCGCCAGCCCAACCACATTGCACGACGCAGCCTTTCCAGCACGGATGCCGGCCGGAGAGTCCTCGACCACGAGAACCCTGGTGTCGGCGCTTAGGCCGAGCTTTTCTCGCCCGAGACGATAGCATTCGGGATCTAATCTCGTCAGTGTCTATCGATGCCATCTCTCAACCACTCATCAGGACTTGACCGACCTGGCTTTCCCTCTTTCACATCTTCCGCAACGACCAAGTTCCGAGGATGAGCAAGCTTCATTACGTCAAGCCATCCAGTTACAAGAGGTCGTGTACCACTTGTTACGATTGCCCATGGCGCCTTGGCTGCCTCGAGCGATGCGAGCAAGTCTTCATGTTTCCGGAGTCAGCATGCCTTCTTTGAGATGAAGATCGGGTCATGACCCACTTCTGGCCCCAGGCACCTCAACAGCGTCGAGCCCAAATTGTCTAGGGATCAAGCCTTCAACGTGACGGACATCTAGCCTTTCGTTAGCCCGACGCATGTCAGTCATGCAAACACGGGGCAAAGCTGGACCACTGACACTCCCAATTGGCCTTGCTTGGATCGTACAGCTGAAACGTATCTATCGATCTCCTCCCGTGCGAAGACTGCAGTATCATGGCAGGATCCACTCCTAGTTCTTTGCCTATTCTACAGACAGTAAGCTGAAATGCGCCTCACACACGACGCGCGGCCGAGAAGATTGCACTTGTGCCAATGTTTGACGATAGCGTCTGTTGAGTCGACTATGGTTCCGTCCATATCAAAGAGGATTCCGGCAAATTTGTGGGTTTCTGGCCGGCCTGTAAACGCTGGGTTCTCCTCTAGCAATGGCATCTTGATGTTATTTCGGACGTCTTTGCTTTAATCGACTGATGGGGGAATGTCGGACGTGAGAAAGTGAATCTAGGAGGAAAAGTCTATCGTGCCAAAAAGAATCTGATCGGCTTAGCATCTGTAGCATTGGTCATTCAGAACGAATCTTGAAACCAAACATCATGTGAGTTACGAAAATTCTGACCTACCTTCTCTTGGGCGCCTTCAATAAAATATGCTGTTGAAATAAGCACTTCAAGCCGTGGGACTCCCGAGAGAAAAGTAGAAGACGGGTGGTTTTCCCTCAGCTTTCCAGAACCAATAAGTGTGAGTGCCTACAATCGCTCAAGGCTTAAGAGTAGGGAGCACCAGCTTTATGTAAGAAAGCCTTCCAACAGCTGTAGAGTATCTATAGATGTATCCAAATCTATATTTACCATCACGAGTAAAGCGGCACAGACCCTTGCAGCGAATAGGCTACTCCGTAGCATGCGAAATCTTGGCATAGAGTACCTCGGCACGAACTTTTTTTCACCATTTGAAACCGCAACTGCAGCAGGACCAGGCTTGAACAAGGCACACAAAATTCATAATGGCTAATAAACCTGGGAGTGGGATACCTACTCATGGCTTCATCTATAATATAAAGTACTAATCACGTTACAGAGCCCAAGTCGAAACGCACACCGGTGCGATTACGGCATAAGATCGAGAAAGCTAGTGCTGCGAAGCAACGAAAACAAAAGAAGCTTGCAAAAAACGTCTGGCCTGTTTCCACACCTCAGCACCTGACCTAGCTCATCAATATTTTAGAATCCAGAATGGCGGTCACGATTAAAGAAGGATCCGGGCATCCCCAATCTCTTCCCCTACAAAGACCGCATCCTCCACGAGATCGAAGAGAAGAAGCGCTTGAAGGAGGAGGAATTTCAGAGGAAGAGAGAAGAAGCAAAAGTGACAAAAGCTGCCGCATCAGCAGACCAGAATGTCCCAGTGGCATCAAATGTGGACGGCGAGGACACACTCTCAGACCTCCTCGATGATGAAGACATGGACGAAGATACGCCCGATGACTCCGCAAACCCCATGAGCGCCCTGCTAGCCTCTGCCAAAGCTCGAGCAGCGGAGTATGAGAATGGGCCAGACGAATACGAGGACGAAATGGACCAAGACGATGAAACAGAAGGCGGCGCTGTCCTCACAACCGCCAGCTCCCTCCCAAGCTCCGGTCCCCAAACACTCGAATCCTCCCGCCGCGCCTTCGACAAAGTCTTCAAATCCGTTCTTTCAACCTCAGACATCCTCCTCTACGTCCTCGATGCCCGCGATCCCAACGGCACTCGCTCCCGAGAAATAGAACGCGAAATCACCGCCGCAGACGCCGGGTCAAAACGGCTGATCCTCGTCCTCAACAAGATTGACCTTGTACCTCCACCGGTGGTAAAAGCCTGGCTCGTCTACCTCCGCCGATACTTTCCCACGCTTCCCCTTCGAGCGAATACATCCGCGCCCAACGCCCGCACATTCGATCACAAAGCTCTTACAGTCAAAGGCACAAGCGAAACACTACTCCGCGCCCTGAAATCTTACGCCTCCTCCCAACAACTAAAACGCAGCACCACGGTCGGCATAGTCGGCTACCCCAACGTGGGCAAATCCTCTGTCATCAACGCTCTGACCTCCCGCCTTTCCCGCTCATCTTCAACTGCATGCCCCGTAGGCGCAGAAGCTGGCGTCACAACCGCTTTGCGAGAAGTGAAGCTCGACAACAAACTAAAACTGCTCGACTCTCCGGGTATTGTCTTCCCCTCATCCTCCGGCCAAGGCGCGAACGGCGAGACACATCCCCATCTCTCTTCGAAACAAATCCATCAAGCAAACCTGACCCTCCTCTCCGCCCTCCCGCCCTCCGCAATCACCGACCCCATCCCCGCCATCACTTTGCTCCTCCACCGTCTCTCACGCTCCGAAGCCACGTTGCAGCCACTGCTAGACCAGTACAGTCTCCCACCCTCAACGCTCGTGTCGGCGGGTGCAAATGGAGACGTCACGACGGATTTCCTGATCCAGGTCGCGAGGAAAAGGGGCAGGTTGGGGAAGGGGGGTGTGCCGAATCTGCAGAGCGCGGCCATGGGCGTGCTGATGGATTGGCGGGATGGCAGGATCAGAGGGTGGGTTGACGCGCCCAAGGAGGTTGAGGCAGGGGAAGGTGGTGCGGGTAGCAAGGAGATTGTAAAGGAGTGGGCGGCGGAGTTTAAATTGGAGGGGTTGTGGGGCGATGATGGAGCTACGGTGGCAGAGGGGGAGACTATGAAGGAATGAAATGAAATGCATGGCACCCGATCTCTTCAAGATAGCCAGACTTGTGGAGCCGCTAGATGCAGCGAGATGGGTGGATCGATGCAGCAGTGTCCACACGGGATGGAGACTAGGCCCACATGACTGCCCCAGCTTTCCAAATCTTAGCCAGGTAGACATTCGCTATGCAAATGATAACCACATACCGAGTCCATCCGGCCCGGTCGGTCAGGGAAGCCACACAAGAGGCAACCGCGTAGATGTCTTGATCCCATCTGAATCAAGCAAGCGTCTCCTTTTCCGATCGAGGATGCCCGACCCACAAACGCCGTTGTCAGCTCTTCCTGTTCTCCCGAGGTCCTCATTCACGAGCCTCCCTCAATCACTGCCCTCGTCCTCACTCAAGACCTCATCCGCCGAACTCCCAGGCGTGACCGCATCATCCCCCGGGGTATCAAAACTCCCATTCGCCTCTCTCTCCACCGAACTAAGCCGTCTCCCCTCATCCGGATATTCGTCCTCATCTTCGTCCTCATCCTCATCCTCCTCCTCCTCCTCCTCTTCTTCGTCTCGCGAAGCTCTTGGCCGGGGTTCGAGATTAGACGCATCATTCCCCCCCTCCTCACCCGTCTGCCCTTCGGCGTCAAAGTCGTCGTCGTCGTCGTCGTCGGGGTCTTCGGGGTCTTCGGGCTCGTACTCCCTATACCCCGTCTGCAGCTGCGCGCTCGGATCCCCCGTCCCGCTCTCCCTCCTCTCCCTCCCCTCATGCCCCTCATGCCCCTCCTCCCTCCTGACCCTCTTCTTCGCCCTCCCCTCCTCATCCTCCCCCTCCTCACCACCATCCTCCCCCTTCGCACCACTCATCTTGCCCTCTTTGACCTTCCTCCTATACTCATTCCGCTTCCCCGTCTGCACCTCGTTGAACTTCTTCAACTCGGCCTCCACCCTCGGCCCGAAGTCCTGAAACTCGAGCTCCGCAAGGGCTTCAATGACTGCGTTGGGCGGTATGGTGCGTTTGCCGGTGGAGAGGGAGGCGGTGTTGGCGGCGTGGGCGAGGTAGTTGATGAAGACCGTGGCGCCTTTGCTCATGGCGAGGATGGCGTCCTTGTGTAAGGAGGTGTTGGGGGGGAGGACGCCTTTGGCGAGACGTTGGACCATTGTACGGGGAAGGGAGAGGTCCTGATAGCCGTGGCAGATTATTAGCCATCGTGTTCTGTGTAGCAGAGAAGAGGAGCCAAGAAAGAGGAGAGTGAAGTGCGAAGAGAGTTCTGCGATCGGGCCATTGAGGGTGATTTGAGGACAGGAACTCATCAGGTTGGAGAGAAGAAGAAGGGTGTAAGGGTATTCAGACCTACCTCAATATTAATACCCTCGCGCTCTTTGACCGGAGTGCCTTCGTCGCCCGCAGCGCTGATTTGCGAGATGTTGCTTTTGCGAGGAGGCATTCTGTCAGAAGGTGCCAAAGGAGAGTGGACTGCGGGGCTTGGAAGGAGGGATTTGAAAGCAGAAGTAATGAGCTTCAATCAATGCGTTGTGCGGTTCGAATTTGTAAAGCGATAAAGTGAATGTGCGAGACGTGGAGGACGTGTTCGCGTTTTCTACTTTGTGACGTTTTAGGACTAGCGTTATATCAAATCTACCTTCGTTATTTGCCAGACTAACTGACTGTCATTCTATAGAGAAAAAAGACAGTGACAGTCTTGCGTATTGATTTGGTTTCGCTTCTTTTGCATTGTTTGTGTGAATGCAGACCAAATTGTTTCAGCGCCGGTATTTCGGGATAGCACCACTGCAACTGCCACCCCTCTGACAGCACGCCCAGAGCTTGAGACCTCTAGCCACGTCAACTTCCCTCCCAGAGTCACGAATATCGGGGTCGGAGCTACTATCTTACGTCTCGTGCTATCATTAGACCTGTGTTTGACTCCTTCGCTAATGCAAGCAGCTCCGAAACGCCTTAGAACTCATTGCCCCTTGCAATAAACACCGTCGCTGGATGATGCAGGAGAAAGACTTCAAATTTATAACAGTTCGTCAACATCATCATCCCATCCCAAAGCCGCGTAGATAGATTCCTCCTTTCCCTGCGATGATGGCGACAAGACAGCTTTTGGCGAGTTGTCCGCAGCTTCGTTCGCAAGGGGCGGAGCTTTGACTGGCGTTGCACTGATGCTAGCATCTTCAGATCGTTCAACTTGATGCGAACAACGAAACTTCGATGGCGTCTCATGAACCTGCAAAGGCAATTGAGGAGAAGTAAATATGCCATTGGAAGCTTTAGGTGGATTCAATGCTGCTGATAGAGGCGGTGGGTGAGACAGATCAGCAACAGACTCTATCGCCGCTGTAGAGATCGGAGGACGGCCCCAAAGCTTGGATGGACCTCTCGTTGGTGTTTCAACGACAGCCAAAGCCAAAGCGCTGCTGTCGGTCTTTCTTGTGCTATCTGGGGCTAAGAATGGCGACCGTCTTGGCTTCCTTGAAGATGAAGGCACACAAGAAATGCTTGACGGTGGGACTTCTTCTAGCTCAGGTAGTGACGCTATACTTTGCCGTGGAAAACGTGTCAGACCGCCGTAAACGTCCTTGTGTCTATTGTTGCTTGGCGTAGCCATAACTTGAGCGCCTTGGGCGAAAGGATTACGAACAGGGTTCTTAGGCTCTGCAGACATTTAGCATCGAAAATGTAGACTTCGGCTGAGCATGTTATACTTCTCGAGTGTGACGTTGCCGCTCTTCTCTCTGCATACTCGACTAGGTCCTTGACCGCCATGCGAGGATTGGGCCTCTTCAGCGCGGCGATTGCACCTCGAAGCTCCTGCTCTACTCTCGCTTTCTTCTTGAGCTTAGCCTCGGCAGCCTGTGATGTTGCGTGTAAATCTATTTCTCGCTGGCCATAGCGCTTGTGCATTGCGACTCTGTTGAGCGGAATTGACGACAAAGATGTGTCACTGACTTCGCGTTTCACTTGGGGCAAGACAGGGTCAGTGGCAGATCGTGGCAAGGACGGCGGTGGCTTTTGGGAGGCAGTTCGCTCGTCGGTCAGCACACGTTCCAAAGTACGTTGAGGTCTTCGGATTTGCTGTCTTTGCACCGATGCACCAGGCTTTAGTGATCCGTAGGATGATGCAGATTTCGCCAATGGTGGCCGCCTCGGCGAAGGTTGCTTAGACCCTCCGAGCTTTTGGCAAAGCAAAGTCGTCAACTCTGGCAGGCGTGCTCCATAGCTATAATGTTATAATGTTCAGCGACTAGCAATCGCATAGCGAGCAGGAAAGAAACTTACAAAGGCAGCACAACATCTACACAGAATTGCCGCAGATGGTCTCTGCCTGCTGCTTTCACGGCTGAGTTTGCTCCATGTGGAGATACAGGCCTGTCCTCTCCATTTGAGGTCTTCATCTCATCTACACTCATTGACTGCCAAATGCACAGGCGGTCGACAAGTAGATCCAACAACATGCTGAGGTCCTGGGGCCTCTTGGGTTTCTTCTTTTTTCTATTCTTTGAGCCATCGTCTCCTTCTATGAAATCTGTTGGTGGTGAATTCTCCACTGGCTGGTTTGTCGCTAACGATTCTAGTGCAAGAGTCTCAAGAGAGAGAATGATTTGCATTTGAATTTCTCTAGCCCTCTGCTCAAGCACAGCTGACCTGGTCGCGTCTTCTCTTGCATCTGCAGAATCACAAGCAACAGAAGATAGATTTCTGCTAAGCCACCATCGAGCAATGTTGGCTTCTTCTCCTGGATATAAGCCATTTTTGCCAACACTGATTTTCTTGGACTTGCGAATTTTCTTGCTAATCGTTTCAATTACGGTAGTACATTCGTCGTCCGAATGCGATTCGAAGGGGAATCCTTTGACTAATTCCGGCAATGCTTCCCGGTACTTGGTGTCCATAGTAGCAAGTGGCAGGATGCAAGATCTCAAGAATGAAGTCAGATGCGAGTGGTTATTGGCAGAGCCATCGGGGATGGAAAATGCAGCCCGTGCTCGAGACAATGGCCCTTTTGCAAAATATGCCAACGACGACTTGACAAGCAATCAGTAATAAGGCCAAAACTCGTGCATGAAAAACGCTTTACCTTAGACGCATATAAAGCCTCCTGGTACTGAGCCCTGACCGCTTTGAGCACCTCCTCTGGGTCTTGCGCTGCTTCCTCCACCATGTCCGTCAATACGTTTCCGGTCTGATCCTGCAAAACGGGTTGAGATATTTCTTGGGTAATTTGGGCCGGTGTAGTTGGTTCCCGTTGGGCCGGTTGCAGGCACAATCGCACTCCGCGAGACTTTTCGCCACTCGACTTCTTACCCAGGTCACATATGGTTTCGGACCTGAAGGCAATTGCGGCAGTGCTCCACCATTTGTCTCCCGGAAGTCCTGGCTGCCCTTGATGTTGTCTTTTTCGCGGGCGTACAATATCTATAGGCACGGTTTGCAGTCGTGCAAGTGTATCCACACTCACCCAATTACCCAGTCTACATATTGCGTAGATTCCTTCTTGTACACGCTCGATAGCAAAGAGCCCGTCATCAATAGCTGACTGTGCGATCAAGACCGTCGGTTGATTTGACCGTGGGTCCTGATGCACAATTTCTTCGAGGACTTCGATGTATGCTGAGAACAAGTTGGAGCCGGGAAGGGCTTCCTGGCCTCCAAGCGGGTCGAGGTAGGCCAGAGGCAGACATGATCGTGGTAGTTGTAACCTTGGTATCAACTTCCGTGTTTGGGCGGATGGAAGCGATGGGTGTGACTTGATTAAGCCTGTTAACAGATACTCTTTACGTTTTCCTATGACCATACCTTTATGGTGAACCCTTCTCTGATGTCATCATCGTGTTCAACGTTAGTGAGCTTGCGTTTCCGATATTCTTGGTTAAGTATTGTCCCAACTGCATTCGATATAGGAGGCAAGAAGATGTCTCGAGCTTGCCCGAAATCCGACAATGATTGGTGAGATTCATGATCTCCTGTATCAAACATCGCAGGCGGTCATTGCCATGTAGCTCCTTCCCATCCTTAACGGCAACTTCTCGACGCGTGAAGTTAACAAAGCGCGCGGCGAGATCTCTCGGAAAGCGCCGAGGTTCTGCCAGAGGGACATTTTCGACACCCGCTTGAACGCTCACTCTAGGCTCGGCCTTGGAGACCAAGATTATGACCATTGGTCTATCACATCCGCAGGCCTTCATCAGAATCTGGATCCTTCTCCTCCTGGCCGCATTGTGAGCAGCCTTCTCACCATAGGCTCCAAATGCTCGATAATCGAGAAGTCTTGGAGACGCAAAGACTGATCGCATACGGCTTTGATGGCCTAATGATAAGGTCGAATATCAGCCTCAAGCCTCGAAGTTGAGCCGGAGTCATAGAATCTGCTCCGTTGGAGCTGCGGCGATAGGAGCTCTACCTTTCTGGCGACCGAATATCCCAGGACCTATCGTGTAAGGTGGGCACGCCTGGTTACCTGCTGCAATTTCATATGAGATGCTCGCTGACTTCGAATTCCAGGATCTATGGAGTGAGCTGCCATCATCTACTTGCAAAGGGAGTCGTGTTGCATCACTGCTAGGTATCTATTACTTTCCAGGACTACCAGTCTATATGGCTACCTTCATGTCCTTGCCCACTGAACTACGACTCCAAATATATCGAGAGCTCTTCATCTCAAAGCCGCGAGTATCACGCTTGGGCCGACATGTCAGAGGTCCTGTAACTTTCTACAACGATCGTACATTCTATACGGCGGTACTTGAGGTCAGCAAACAGGTTCATGTAGAAGCTATCTCCGTTCTTTATGGAGAAACCGCCTGGACGCTTCACGTCTACCTCATCTTCAGGGGAAATAAGATCCATGGGTCCAATGTGGATGGTGCCCTCCATTCCTTGGCACGCACAAAACAATTTCCTTACATCCGTACCTGCATCTTGGATATTCGACTGTTTCAAGGGGAAGTAAAGGAAACAAATACCACCTTCTCTGGCATTGAAGCACTTCGTGCTAATGTCAAGATCGTCCGCCAAGTTTTGTCGCGAGCTCAAGGCCTGAAAAATATCGAGATCTCATGGCGAAATTACTTCAATCTTGACTTGACCGAGCCAAGATGTAAATCGTTGGAGCCTTTGAATCAATTACCCATCACGTACAATCTATTCATTGGCAAAGTGGAGAGTACTACAGAGGGCTCAAATAACGATTTGACCAACTGGCCTGACATGCTGAAAGCATACAGAGTCATGTTATTCAGGGGAGGTTATGGGGATGATGGTTGTATTGAGTGGAGGGCAGCGAAGAGGCCAAGAGGATAATCATGGACATTGAACCACTCGACGGGAACCCGACACGGGAGTAATCTCCACTCAACAGCTTTGGCAACTGACTGCAGAAACATATACGATATGGACGAAGGATGTACGATATGCCCTAACGACTGCAACAAGAACAGCATCATATCTCAAAGAGCTATGACTGACCTAGACTTCTTATCCATACCAGCTTTGCTGTCCCTACTCTCAAACCCCACAGAGCTTTTTGCTTATGACGCTTTTACTGGCTCCTATCCATCGTACTAACATGGCTCGACTCTTCGCGGTTTCATGAAATTTGACCTGATCTTGTATGGTCTCTGCGGATAAGATCTCGCTTTTATTCTGCCATCTGTCAGAAATGGGTCCTACCGATTCATAATCCCACCGGAAGGCGTTCCAGACGAACTTGATCAAAGGATCGATGGGTCTTCCTGTAAATGTCAAGAATGTTCGTGTCGCAGATTTCGCGCCCACTATGTTGGTGGGCCAACCTGATTGGTGTTGACCCCACACCCATTTTTAGACTACTATCGAAAACAGAAAACATACTCATATCGCTATCTTGCTTCGCGCATCATTCCTCCACAGCATTGTCTTCAACAATTTTTTTCTACACTCGTTGAACTCTCTCTCATCCTAGCAGCGCACAGAGTGGTGTTCCATAAGCATTATTCTCACCAAATCTAAGCGCCTTGGTCCTGGACACCGTTGAAAGGTGACAATGAGCTTACTGCATAGGTCGGGCCACCGAGATGAGTATGGTAATTTTGGAGGCATAGATGTTTCCACAGCACCCCTAGATGAGCTCGCCAACCAACCAAGCGCTCCTAAAGCCCCAAGAAGGCGATCCTCGGGATTGAAGTTTTTCGCTTCGTCATCGAGCTCGAATCCTCCACCAGCCCCTAGCTCACACAAGAAATGGGAGGCAGACTATCTAAAAGACCTTCGTGTCAACCGGCCTGCGCGACCTGGTGGCTCACGACCATTCCCCGGCCGAGCGGCCACGTCCACGGCAGAGCCCTTCGCCAGAGCATCCTCTGCTCTATCATTCCGACCCTCAAGCTCAACGCAACAAGCCGACCCAATCATGGCCCCGAAACATGAGAGATCTGCGAGTGCACTGTCACATAGACGAGCGCAATCGGACATGCCAGTTGCAGACGCAGCCTTAGGACAGCTCAGGGCGTCTGTGGCTTCACGAGACTTTTCAGCTTCCACAATATCTAGAGCGCCTCCGATGACCCCGAGTGGAGCATACAGAGAGAGTGGAATGCGGTGGATGGAGAAGCAGGAAGCTCGGTCATTGAGGGAAGCGCTAGAGGATATGGATTTGCGGGACGAGGCAAAGATTCACGCCGCTGCTCAAGATGAAGCATCGGAGCTCGTCTGGAAACACAGAAATCAAGTGTCGCCACAGAAGAATCCAGATCGGTTACACAGCTACAAATATCATCTTGAGAAAGGGGCACATGCTCGAAGTCAGAGCGTTGGATGGCATGCAGAGCAGGGCGCAGTAAAAGGCGATTCCGCTACGAGCCATCGATCAGCCTCCGACACGTCAAACTCTAGTAAGGGCGACAGCAATCTATCACAAACAACTCGCAATACAGTTATCACGTTCGCAGAACCCGAAAAGCCCACCGAGGAGACGCAACCTTACCAACAGACCGCCCATGCGATGTGGGACTCACCACAGAAGAAAGCCTATATGAGTTTAGAGCCTGGAAAGTTGCCCAGGATTTCAGGGTACCGTCGATCCAGCGGACCCAGAGCACGAGATGTGAGTGGTGGGCTATTCAGAAACCCTAAGGACAAGATCTATGAAGAGCCGGATGCCGACAGAAAGACGTCTGAGCCCGCTGGGTCAGACCAGAGCAGGATACCTGCACCACTCGTTACAAAGAACCGCAATCCAGTGTCCAAAGACCGTACTGGAAGTAAATCGTTCTTCCGTTCAAGAACTGCTTCTGCCGAAGACAACATGAGAGTCTCTCGGTCCGAAATCCATAGGAACCCCCCTTCTCAATCTCACAACCCTTCTTACCTAAAAAATCCACCAGCCTCAGTAAAACCGGGCCAAGTCATTGCTAATCACGCAGAGAGTCACTCAGATATACCAATGGTCAAAGACGGCAAGGAAATACGTAGTGACGATATCAGAGCTGCTACAAGTATGCGGATGAAGGAAAGAAGCCCGAAGTTACCTTCTCCAACTGTCGTCAGCAACAGGCCAGGAAGGCCAATCGTTAGTTTCGAGCAAGACTGGAAGCCAAAAGATACTACTAAGAAGGAAGACTCTTCCTTAGATGGGCTATCCGCAAGTCCTGCGAGACTACGCTTCAAGCCGCACATGCCAGCATCAACGGCCTCGGCGCCCATAGTACCAACAATCAACGTCCCGGTTCCGCCCTCTATTCAAGTCGATGAAGTTCCGCCTAGCGACTCACACTCCACGCCCTCGATCTCTGTTTCCGAGGCTGGAATCCCCACCTTCTCGCCACCTGAGAACCCACCTACCAAGCGACCCCTACCAACACCTTCAAGCAGATCTCGCCACTCGCCGGCCAACCGTCCGCTCCCCCAACACTCATCTACCACTCCAGTCCACTCTTCCAAGCTCCACTGGACCCCATCTTCCCGCCGTGCTACTGCCCAATGTGCAGCCTGCGCTCTCCCTATCGAAGGCCGCATTGTCAGCGCCGCCTCTCAACGCTTTCATCCCCACTGCTTCACCTGTCACCACTGCGCAGAACCCCTAGAATGCGTTGCGTTCTACCCAGAGCCCGACTCTGCCCGCACAGCTCGCGTTGAACGCATTGAAGCTCGTCTAGCTTGCCAAACCCACGCTTTGCCGGACGAAAAAGAAGGCGAAACAGCAGCCGATGACGGTGACTCATCTCTACGCTTCTACTGCCATCTCGACTACCATGAGCTGTATTCTCCACGCTGCCGCAGCTGCAAAACGCCTATTGAGAGTGAGGTTGTTCTTGCCTGTGGTGGATCCTGGCACGTAGGCCATTTCTTCTGCGCAGAGTGCGGTGATCCGTTTGATGCGAAGACGCCCTTCGTGGAGAAGAATGGGTATGCATGGTGTGTGGGATGTCATGCTGCAAAATTCAGCGGGAAGTGCAAGGGATGTAGGAAGCCGGTCGTCGAGGGTGGCTTAAGCGCGCTAGGTGCTGAGTGGCATGCTGAATGCTTTTGTTGTGTGGTAAGTCTTTGCACAAAGCGGGCTGCATGTCTGGTGGACGTGTTCTAATGCGTGTATCTACAGGAGTGTGGAGGCCATTTCGAGGATGGAAGGTTCTTCACCCGGGAGAATGAAGAGAAGCCGGTGTGTGTGGCGTGTGAGGAGAGGAGGTTGAAGGCTTGACTGACCGTGGAGGGAGAAAGATGACAATAGTTAGTACAAGCATTTGAAGGCGAATTAGAAATCAAAGAAAGTGAGATCTTTTAGCGTGCATCTTTCGTCCTGTGTATGCATTCCGAGCATCACCTTGTAAGCTCAATTATCCCAAGCTATCACATGGATGATCTACGGTTCTTTTGACTGGCGACATTTGCATGATTCATCACAGGTGAAATCAATAAACGTGCCTCTGCAGAAAATCAAAGGACTACACGATAGTGTAAAGGTCGAGGATTCAAAGACACTAACAGAAACGGACCGTCTCGCAAATGAGTCAATGGATGGGAGGTTAGATCGTTTATTAAGTTCAGCGACATCTGCACTCAAGAAGTAGACGATCATGAAACAATGTATACAATGAACAGAACATTGTCCATGATAACCTAGCATACCAAATACTCTACAGCATGCATATTACCACGCTCCAGCCTCCTATTTAGATAAATCCCTTCCACCCTTCCACCCTTCCACTCACAAACACAGAAACCCCCAAAGCTCGAGAAATTATCCAAGTCACCGACCTTCATCCTCCAGATCTACGACCTTGGTCACCAAAATGTCAGCACAAATATTTGACTCTTCTCCTCCTCGTCACATCGCTCAGAAGTTCTCCTTCAAGCACACACGTCTCATCTTCACAGGGACAAACACGGGCCGAAAGACCACATGCCCACCGTCGATCAAAGCGAACTCGTCAGCAGCCTGAGTAACCTCTTTGACTCTTCAAAGTACTTGGACCTCACAATCCATTGCGGATCAGACGTCTACACGGTCCATCGCGCTGTCATCTGTCAACGCTCCGATTTCTTTGCTGCAGCATGTGATTCGGTATTTAAGGTGCGTACACACCTAGCAAGCCATGAGTCAAGAAGCGGCTACAGATGTGTTCGTAGGAGGCAATGACTGCAACAATCACTGTAGACGATGACGACCAGTCCACGGTTCGACGCGTGCTGACCTACCTCTACACCCTCGATCATGACGACGCAGATGATCCCTGAGTCGTGGCTGTAGCACCATCACAAGATACAGATGGCCATGTTGCAGAAACAAGCTCGAAGCCAGAAACGGTCGATAATGCAATGATCTCGCATCGTAAGCGCATGAACAACGTCCGTGAATGCATTTCTCGCAGCAACATCCCTCAATCTATACTATATATAAGCCCCCAGCCATGTCTCGGGAGCATGTTGATTATCATGCTCCTCAAACTTGTTTAGAACCCGATTTCTTTGCCTCAAAGAAACCATACTCATTCCGAAATGGGCAGGTGTGAATGCTCTTGCGGGAAAGTACAACATACCTGTGCTGAAAGAGTTTAAGTTCAAAATAGGCAAATCCGCTTGTGATTTCTTTCACTCTCGAGAGATCATCAACGCAATCTTCGAGAATACTCCTGACTCGGATTTGGGGCTACGGAATACTGTCGTCTCTAGGTGTGCAAATGCACGCAATCTGGAGAAGTGTCTCAATGAGGAAGGGCTAGCTACAGTAATAAGAAAGCACGGCAACTTTGGTCTAGGGATGCTGCAGGAGGTCGTCATGAAGCACAACTCAGAGCTGGAGAAGCAGAAGCAAGGCGTGAAAACCAGAGCAATCGAATTGAGACTAGCAGTGGGCAGCTTGCTTGACGATGCAACGCACCTTCACATCCCAGGCAAAGAGGACTCGCAGAAGGACTTTGAGCGTGCTTATGAAGCTTTGGAAAGACTTGAACAGAAGCTTTGGGAATGTCTGGACGTCTTGATATGATTCCGTTACAAACGGTCATCTTGGAAAGTCATTGTAGCGTGAGACGGACATCAAGATGAAGTGCCATTGAAAGCTGGTAGAGAGCGGATGTGGATGTCTGATTGAGAGCGACAGTGACAGATTCTAGGGTTTTCTTTAGTACCTAGAATTGAAGACCATCTACCTGTATGTAAGGGTGCACCTTTACCGAGACTGAGCTCTACGTCTAGCGGCCGAGCCGGGTATAGACCGGGTGTACGGCAATCCCCTTTTGCGCATTGTGATGGCATGGTGGCATGACATGCTCTAATTTTCTTTAGCAAAATATTAATACCAGGAGTCAAGCTAGCAGCGCAATCATGCTATTCCAAACTTTCTACCCTCGATATTCTGCAGTCGTGATCCCATATTCCCCTCGATCCTTCGTAGCCTTCAGAGCTTCCCATGGCCGGCGTCTACCACCATGAACGGGAAAAAGTCGCCTCATCCTGCTGCCAAAGCAAGTGCCAATGGGCACAATAGTCCCCCTGTTGGTCCAGAAACAACTATCGCTGGACCGGGTGCAGACCAGCCACAGGCTGAGGAAAAGAGAGTGGTGGACGAGCCACCAGATGGAGGCTATGGTTGGGTCTGCGTGGTGTGCACTTTCTTCATAAACGCACATACATGGGGCATCAATTCTTCCTACGGTGTCTTTCTTGCATACTACTTGGCCAACGATTACTACCCCGGAGCGTCAGCACTAGAGTTCGCTTTTATCGGAGGTCTCTCGATATCCCAGGTACGTGTATGTCCGAGCTATTCCTTCCTATATGGTATTGAGATTGAGTTGCAAGACATGTTTGGGGAGCAAGAGGACCTTTCTACACCAGAGACCTGCCTTGCAAGTCCCTTACCTACCTTGAGTAAGCAATGCTGACTCCGAAACCTGCGTAAGGCTCTGTTAATATCGCCACTCGCAACGTACATTACACGAGTGTATGGAACAAGAACTACATTATTACTCGGCGTTGCTCTTGAGACTCTTGCGTTAATCAGCGCATCTTTCACACATGAGATATGGCAGCTGTTTCTCAGTCAGGGTGTTTGCTTCGGGTTTGGCATGGGGTTTCTCTTCGTGGGCTCTGTCGGTATCGTACCACAATGGTTCACAAGGAAGAGAAGTCTTGCCAATGGTATCGGCACTGCGGGTAGTGGCCTTGGGGGCTTGATGTACAGTTTAGCTACAAACGCGATGATTGATCGACTTGGTGTAGAATGGGCTTTCAGGATTCTGGGGATACTGGCCTGTGCGGTCAATTGCACTTGCGCCATGCTAATAAGGGACCGTAACAAGGCTATTGGATCGATTCAGCTGGCCTTCGACTATACGCTGTTCAAAAGACCTGCGTTCTTGCTCTTACTAGGATGGGGCTTCTTCAGCATGATGGGTTATATCGTCTTACTCTTTTCACTGCCGAATTATGCCACCAGCATTGGCTTAAGCGCGCAGCAAGGATCCATTATCGGGGCAGTACTTAATCTTGGGCAGGCGCTTGGTCGTCCTCTTGTGGGGATCTTCTCAGACAAGGCTGGCCGCATCAATCTGGCAGGGCTTTGCACGTTCATTGGTGGTCTATTCTGCTTCGTCATTTGGATATTCGCCAAGAGCTATGGTGTCTTGGTCTTCTTCGCCATCATCGTTGGTACCGTCGCAGGTACGTTCTGGACCACGATTGCACCTGTCGGAGCGGAAGTCGTGGACTTGAAAGAGCTACCCTCTGCTTTGTCTATTGTCTGGATAGTCCTAGTCCTTCCTACAACGTGTAAGTTACATCACTGCACCTGCAGTAATCATTCCTTAGTGCTTGGTTAATCGTGATCTAGTCGCTGAGCCCGTAGCACTCGAGTTAAGGCAAAAAAGTGGAAATATTTACCTCCACGCCCAGATCTTCACAGGCTTCATGTACGTAGCGGCAGCAGTGTGCATGTGGTTCTTGCGAGTTTGGAAGATTGGGCAGATTGAGCAGATCGCCGCAGAGCAAGAAAAGAAGCCCGATGATATAGATGCCGCATCTGCTGAGCCGGTGGATGACCGGGCTGTCTCTTTCGCGGCGAAGAAACCTAAAAGCACTGTGTTGAAACGCCTCTTCATACGGAAGAAGGTATGAGGTCTCATATATATGTAATGGGATGATGCGATTATCTAGCATAGCAATATGATCATGATTTATATAATGACTTCGGTAGAACCAACATGATTTTTCCGCTACAGCTCCTGGAATTTCTTACGGTCAACGGCCTTTGGGGTGCGTACTCGATTCGAGCGCTCCACGATTGAACTCCATGATTGAAACCTGGAGACCAGAAGTTAGTAGTGGTGGCGAATCGGGTTTCCTCTCAGTGTTTACGCCAAGCCCGCGAAGCGCTTCGCGCTTGCAGTCCCACAACACGGCTCTTCTCTCTCCAACTCACTTCTCCTAAACCACTACTCCACCACACTCATATCTCTCTCGAGCACTTGACTTGCTCTCTTCTACTCAATAAAAACTCTGGTTAAGTCTCCAATCTTACTCCAAGGTCAAGATGCGTGAAATTGTACGTCGCCCCACACAACAATTTTCCAAACGCGTCCCTGGCCATTTACCCTCTCCTCCGCTGGTTGAAGACCACATAGCTGACCTTTGCCCTTCCTGATGTATAGGTGCATCTCCAAACCGGTCAATGCGTAAGTCTGTGCATTTCCGACAACGCGGATTAGAGCTGACACGGCTAGGGTAACCAAATTGGTGCTGCTTTCTGGTGCGTTCATCCTCGAGTCCTTCTACGCGATATAATTGGCATACTCATGGTGATTGGCGATACACAGGCAGACTATTTCTGGCGAGCATGGACTCGATGGCTCTGGCCAGTAAGCAAATGCAAAAGACGACGCAACATTTGGACACCCCTGACCCTGTTTAGATACAATGGAACATCTGACCTCCAGCTGGAGCGTATGAACGTCTACTTCAATGAGGTACTATGAGGACATCTTTCTTTGCCATGATATGCAGCTCACCGCTTTCAAGGCATCAAACAACAAATATGTCCCTCGTGCTGTCCTCGTCGATCTTGAGCCTGGTACCATGGACGCCGTCCGCGCTGGTCCTTTCGGCCAACTTTTCCGACCCGATAATTTCGTCTTTGGTCAATCTGGTGCTGGTAACAACTGGGCCAAGGGTCATTACACCGAGGGTGCGGAATTGGTGGACCAGGTCCTTGATGTTGTGCGTCGTGAGGCTGAAGGATGCGATTGCCTCCAGGGGTTCCAGATCACGCACTCTCTCGGTGGTGGAACTGGTGCTGGTATGGGTACGCTTTTGATCTCGAAAATTCGCGAGGAGTTCCCAGACCGTATGATGGCTACATTCTCCGTGGTCCCTTCACCAAAGGTATCCGACACCGTCGTGGAGCCATATAACGCTACTCTATCCGTGCATCAGTTGGTCGAGAACTCGGATGAAACCTTCTGTATCGATAACGAGGTTGGTCAAATGCGTACCTTCCACAAAGACTTAAGGACTGACATGTCAATCTAGGCGCTCTACGACATTTGCATGCGTACCCTCAAGCTCTCCAACCCATCTTATGGAGATCTTAACCATCTTGTCTCCGCAGTCATGTCAGGTGTCACCACCTGTCTCCGTTTTCCCGGTCAACTCAACTCGGATCTCCGCAAGTTGGCCGTCAACATGGTACCATTCCCCCGTCTACATTTCTTCATGGTTGGCTTCGCACCTCTCACTAGCCGTGGTTCTTCCTCATTCCGCGCGGTCACTGTACCAGAATTGACTCAACAAATGTACGACCCCAAGAACATGATGGCCGCGTCCGACTTTAGAAACGGCCGCTACCTGACCTGCGCTGCGATCTTCCGTGGTAAGGTCTCCATGAAGGAAGTGGAGGACCAGATGCGCAACGTTCAGAACAAGAACGCCTCATACTTCGTCGAGTGGATCCCCAATAACGTTCAGACCGCTCTCTGCTCCATTCCTCCGCGTGGCTTGAAGATGTCTTCGACCTTCATCGGCAATTCGACCTCCATTCAGGAGCTGTTCAAGCGTGTTGGTGACCAATTCACTGCTATGTTCCGTCGTAAGGCTTTCTTGCATTGGTATACTGGTGAGGGAATGGACGAGATGGAGTTCACTGAGGCTGAGAGCAACATGAACGACTTGGTATCCGAATACCAGCAATACCAGGAGGCTTCAGTCTCGGAGGGCGAGGAAGAGTAGTAAGTCTTGTCCACTGACTACTGCTTCGAATCATTGCTAACTTCTCTACAGCGAGGAGGAGGCTCCTGCCGAAGGCGAGGAATAGATTGTGCGAGTGCTCGTCTGCTCTTAGGTTTCTCTTGAGTGAGACCAACAGGGCGTTAGCAATAGCGATGCAACATTCGCACGACTGATGTTGTTTACGTGGTCCAGACTGATTGTGTTTCTAGCCAAAAGATAGTGAAGCGTGCGAGGCGATTAGCAAGGAATGCAAAGCGATTGACATTGACATAGCAGTGCCGACAATAGCATAAAGCTCGCTCTTCTCCAACCTCTACCCCTCATCTAAATATTGCTCCTACAACTTGCTTCGCCTCCGATCCTGCATCCTTCATCCAGTGCGAACGGCTGCCCCCCTCCCCCCTTCCAAACCCCATCCCCACCGCCCCCTCTCTCTCTCTCCTCCACCCCATCAAACCCAAAATAATATGTCCCTCCCCCAGTCCCACCAAAAACCGCTTCAATCCCCACCCCCCCCAACCCTCGCCCGCCATTCCGGGCCTCGAACGCAATACCCCCTCCATCCCACCATCGCTGTCGCCGTCGTCTGACCACACGTACTAAACGCACGCACTCCTCAGGCTGATTCGCAGCGTCCGCGTGCATGGCTTTGGCATCTGCGATGGCGCTGTTGACCCGGGGGGGGGGTAGCTGTAGGGTAGAGTCTTGAGCGGATGGGTCGGGGGGCAGTGAGGGGATGGGGTAGGGGAGGAAGGGGACGTTCTTGATGGAGGGAGGGGGCGGCTGCGGTGGTGAAGGGGGAAGGTGGTGATGTGGGAGAGCAGGGTGGGGTTGTGGTTGGAGAGGCTGGGGGATGGGAGGGGAAGGGAAGGGAGGGGAAGGGAAGGGAAGGGAAGGGATGGGAAGGGAAGGGAAGGGAGGGGAGGGGATGTCGGTGTGGGTGAGGGTGGGTTGCTGTGAGGTTTGAAGGGCTGGTATGCATGGTTGGAGTGGAAATCAATCAATCAATCGTGGTGTGAGCGGTGAGGAACTTTTGAATCCACCGAGGTGGGAGAACGATTGTTGCTTCGAGGATCATTGGCTTCTTCTTCTTCTTCTTCTTCTTAGGTAAATCGTAATCGGTTCCGGTCTCGTCGGTTCTGGTTGTTCCTCTTGAGGTGCGGCTCTCTGTGAACGCATTTGGATGTTCAGCTTTGCAGAGGCTGGAATGGAGAGGATAGTGGATGAATGGTTCCCATGGCGTTTTCACAAGGTGAGGGACATCGTCGACGGCGAGAGAACAACCACGCCCATACATAATGAACACAAGTGTCAAATGGGTACCTCCACTGTGGCCGACCTTCCTCAAGATCCTTACCAATGCCCCGGAGCCTGGCTACAACCCTCCGAACTCCCTCGCAATTATTTCACTTTTTCGCAGCACCGGCCTCTTCCTCGAGCCAAGTCCCAAACTGATCCAATCGCTTGCCCTCTTCTTCACCCTCTTCTTCTTCTTCAACTACAGCTGCTTTCTTCTCGCTCGACTTCTTGAATTTTTCATTCCCGTCCGCGATGTAGGCTTCGACGACCATTCCGGAGAAGTGGCGGCCGTTCATGACCTGCATTCGAGGAACAGTGTCATTAAAACCACGTGCTTTGCTCGGACTTTGCAAACAGTATTCCCAGTCATGCGTTGGTAAGATTAAGACGAAGACGGGCAACATACCTTCACGCACTCATTCGCAGCCACAGCATTACCATACCGCACGCTTGCTACGCCATCGATTTCTTTGTCGAAGAGAACAACGTTAGTGACTTCGCCCATCTTGGCGCATTCTTCTCGGATGTCTTCTTTGATGTCAAGGATGGCTGCTGGGTCTTCCTATAGGTGGAGATGTCAGGAGAAGGTGGAGATTAGAGTAAGGGGAGAATCAGACGCGCCTCGAGCTCCTTGAGAGTGAACAGGTGTTTCAGTATAACCACTTTATCCCACCGTGAACTGGTATCCTGAATAGCCTGTGGATCATCGTCATCCCAATCTGCGAGTTTACTGCACATGGTCAGCAACGCCTCTGTTCAACTAGCAAGGACCCAGCGCCCTACTTATTTAATTTCTGCGTCTTCTTAATAATCTTCTTTTTATCTTTCATATTACTCTTCGCCGGCGCGTCTTTTTGAGCCTTATAACTAAAGTCCGCGGCGGCCACCTTCATTTTTTGCCCATCACCCAATCTAAAATCCGTATCATCCAGTAGCTGTATCGCCAAATCCACGCTCTCGGCTCGAAAATAGAGGATGAGGGCGTCTCCTTTGAAGCTCCCGTCGTCGTTGGTGTACAGCTTGATGCGAGGCTTACCACGGTCGATTTCTTCGGCAATGACACCGCAGCGTGAGAAGACGTCGTGCACTTCTTGGACAGTGGTATCAAGTGGGAGCGAGGTTACGTAGACAGCAGTGTTTTTGCGTTCCCGGGGTTCTGGGGCGGGCTTTGCTTTCTTGGTATTTGCTCGACCACCTGTTTCCTATTTCATAAGATCCCACATCAGCTCTCTGTAGCAAGAATGCTTTTACAGGAAGATGAGTTGAGTAAACGTTGATCCTTACATCTTCCCCATTGACATAAGTCTGCTTCTTCCTCTTCTTCCCCGCCTGCGCCGGCTCCGACTCATCCACGCCTTGAACAGCATAAGCGGCTCTTTGCTGCTCCATCAAAGCATTGTCCAACTGTAGATCCAACCACGACCGGGCATGCAATTAGAATCCGCCATCCTGACCATAGCTTGCATGGGCACCCTCATATATACGTAGGGGACGAGGGCGTACCACTGGAACCCATCTCTTCAGCGCATCATCGAATTCGAACTCCTCACCATTGTCTGCTTCAAGAATGAACTTGTTGGCGAGCTTCGAGAAGGAAACGCGTGGGTCCGCGTCGAATTCTTCGGGATTTTGGGGGAAGTTGGAGAGAGGTGGGGTGGGTGAATGGTTTGGGGAATCGATGCTGGCCATGATTGCAAGAAGTCGCACGCTTCAACGATGCTTGAAGGCAAGCCTTTAAAACATGTTGAGACGAGTGAGGATCGCAACTTGAGTAGATCCAAGCGGACCTCGGCTAAACTTGTCGCTTCTGCACCAAAGACCAACGCTCAAGGGGGCTCGGGGAAAACTCCGTGGTTGCTGAAGCGCTGAAGCTGGTGAAACTGAAAAGCGGTGGTGCTGGATGCGTCATGTTATGGTCTTAGTGTGAGCTGAAAGAATAGACATAATATTAGATTTGGCGGAAGCTACAAGATCAAAAGAATGGTACAAGTAAGAGTCTAGGCTGTGAAGTATGATACACAACTACAAGACCTATCCAAGCGTACTTTGAAGACCCTACGCTTCGTATCGCCGCATACCAACACGCCTATGTCAAACGAAGACATTACGCCCCCTGCCCGGCTAGAATCCCTAGACGGTCTTTTGGACCCCTCCAAGCGAAGAAAGAGGACTCCAAGGTCGTGGTACATATTGCGAAGTGAAAGCTAGCCGTTACTACCCATTGACTTGAGGAATTTGAGTTGCTCACGGCCGCTGGCGTATCTTCATGGGGATCTCATCAGAAGAGGTAGAAAAGTTCTTCTCATGACCACGACCCATTGGGGAATCTTGATCGCCAGAATACTTTGACTCGCTTTCGTCAATCAATGCATCGCCGTTGAGGACGTCTCGCGTAAGCTCAACGTAATCGTAGGCAAACTCGCCAATCTCGGCATCGTCCATACCGAGGACCTCAGCTTCTTCACTTGCACGTAGTCGTAGGCCTGGGATGAGGTTCATAAGGAATAGGATGATACATGAACCGCCGAACGAGTAGGCGAAACCGGAGACAGAGTCAGCGAGTTGGTAGGCGAGCTGGATCCAGTGGTGATTGAGCCATCCCCCAGGAATCACGGTGAAGCCGTCCAGATGTGCTATGTAATCACTAGAATCTTGTCAATGCGCGGACAGTGTATTGCAAGAGGATGGTACATACGCTGCAAAGAAGCCTGTGCAGAGGTTGCCGACGAGCCCACCAATGGCATGCACAGCGAAGATATCCAAAGCATCGTCAATGCCTAGGAGAAACTTGATCTTCGTACCGTAATTACACGCGGATCCTGCAAGAATCCCGTATATCACAGCGGACCAAGCAGGCACGTATCCGGATCCTGGAGTGATCGCAACCAGGCCTGCAACGACTCCAGAACAGAATCCGACAGCCGACCATTTCCTTTCGAGTCTGTAATCCAGCAGGCACCACGTCACTCCTCCAACGGAAGCGGCGAGATTGGTAACAACAGCGGCCATGACAGCACGCATGCTTGCACTCAAGGCCGAACCGGCGTTGAAGCCGAACCATCCAACCCATAGAAAGACCGTTCCGATGATGACTTGAGTCACGTTGTGGGGTCGGAAGTTCAACTCATGTGTCCCATGTCCCCTTCTCTTTCCAAGCATAAGCGAATATGCTAGAGCAGCGGATCCGGATGAGATATGCACAGGGGTGCCACCAGCAAAGTCGAGACCACCCATAGACGCTACCCACCCATGAGGATTCCACGTCCAGCAAGCAATCGGGTCATAGATGAGAGTGGCCCAGACCAGCATGAAAATAACGCAGGGAAGCATACGGCCTCTCTCGGCAACAGCACCTACGGCGAGAGCTACGCTATACATGAAAAGTCAACAAGCTTGATCATACGCTACTCGAAGAGGATCATCATACGTAATAGCGGCAAACATGCCCTGGTACACGGCGAACATAAGATCCGGGATCCTGTGGCTGCCAACGGACGGTGCTGCCAACGTATTCCTAAAGCCAATGTTTTCGAGGTCTCCAATGAACTTTCCAGCCGAGTGTGAGAAAGTGAGAGAGTAGCCCCAGAAGAACCACTGGAATGAGGTGACAGCAGTAGCCATCATCGAGAGCCATATCAGGGAGAGCGCGGATTTCCTTCGCGCGAGTCCAGAGTAGAAGAAGCTTATACCGATGTCAGTCTTGATTGAAATACAGCCGAGTGGTTGAGTGGTCTGAGGACATACCCAACGCCCGGAATCATGAGTAAGACGAGAGCGGTGGACGTGAGCATCCAAGCGATATCGCCGGCCTAGGATTGTCAAGTCAGTCAGTGGGCGCGATGAAGCAGGCTGATGATATGATGCATACATCATAGTGAACATTAAGATCCTGAGTGAGGGAGTTTCCGCCGGTGGGTATGGATTCATTGTATGGGACGAGGGAGGTGTAATTGAGAGTGTTCAAGTCAACCCCTTCCACCACAGGACCCGACATCTTTATTGATGTTCAGAATGGCAAGCACAGGTCAAGGGCTTGGTGTAATGCAACGAGCTGACGGAGGATGATGTTTGCTCGTAGCGTCGTATGCAGCTTAGCCTGGAATACCTGCTCTAATTTCAAGTATACAGGTGGGAAGAGTGGGGAGGACAACCGAGTATAGTTGGAGCGGGTCAGTCTTGTTTTGCCCTCAATCGCTTAATAAGACGACGCCCCCTGTGCAGATCACGGGGAGATGAGGCACGGGTGTGGGAGGTTTCGAGATGCACCACTGAAAGTCGGAATCTCGGAATCTCACATGATTGATCAATTGGTCAAGCTTTCTTTTTTCACCTCGGTGGCTTGATAGAACAAATCACGTCTTGCAAACGTACAAGACTCCTGTCAATCAACAACCCTTTCCGACATGGCAATTGAGCGTTGATGATGCCAGGGGCGCGCTGAGGCGGACTTTGATGGCGCTCAATCGGAAGCTTGGGAAAATGCCAAGAGTGTCTATTTCTGCAGGCACAACCGTGATTTGATCCTCGCTTGGCGTGGGGCAATAACTTCTTCTACCACTACTTTACGTTTCAGGAAGCCGGGAAACCAATCAAACGAGACAGCCGACGATGGTTGTTTTTTGTAGCATTGCGCTGAGATGTCTCCAGGTATGGTGACATGAGTAGTAGTACGCTGACATTGAACCATAGTATTAGACACTGGAGTGTGAGAATAGGTGGCACGTTCCATAATGCTTCTTCGCTCAAGCTCCATGATTGTGATGCTTCTGATGCGTAGCATCAGTCAATGTCGACAGAGTCTACGGACACCTTTAAGACTCTTCAAAGAAATGACGAAGCTCGCAAGAAATTGCCCCATTGCCAAGTCCATCCCGCCATCGCCTATCTAATGTCCCCTTCTCTATCCTCTTCGTCAAGCCCATCAGTTTGCCGACTGTAAGGGCGGTGCAGCCTGGGGAATGCTTGCATCTGCTGATGCGGACGACATATCTCGCTTGGAGCTCTGAAGAGGGTGACCATGATCGCTGCAGCAGAAATGGCCATTCGAGAGAAAGCTTATTGTCCCACTGCGATCTTGCTGTCCATCGGGTTTGAGTCAAGCGATGCTGCCTGGACTTATTGCCATATTTGTTTGGCCATACTATAGGTGTGCCGGGTCGTTCAACCAAAGGACGTCTTGAACCACGTGGTGGGGCCAAATGTCGGGTCACAAGCTAATGAGTACGAATCCATCAGTACATGTATCTTCGTCATCGCAGAGAAGAGCAGAGCAAATCATATCCGAGCTAGTCTGCCATGTTTGTCATGTTGATTGTGACTTGGTTGTGGAGTTGGACTAAACGCCCACGAGATTGACGCGGAAAGTTTGTAGTAAGGTGGAGCTTATTGACAGATGAAACCAAAACATCCCCGAAACCTCAACAGAGACTTACACTCCCAGCATACTTGATACCGCAGCTATGCCAATTAATTCACATTCAATGAGACGGAGACCCCCAATGCAGGGTTTAATCTTCATGTGTTGGGGGGAATGTAGAGAGTCACCACCGAATTCGTGTTGCTGCAAGTCGAAAAGACCTAAGAATAGCAATTTAATGGCTCGTCTATTCACCCAAAGGCTTCAGATCGCGCAACCTACGCAGAGATAAAGCAGTGAAGGTCGTACAACGCTTTAGTTCCGTAAACATAGCTTAACATCAAGGCTTGAAGGGCATTGTCTAGCGTGTTGTTCGGGCAAGAGGCCATTACAGTTGCAATCAATTCGCAGACTTTCCAGCGCAGAGAGCAGATTGCTAAACAGTCGACTCTACTGTCCTAGTTCAATCTTATACCTGGCTGAAGTCAGATGCTGATTGATAGGTCTGTGATGAAGTCTTCATCGCAACATGAGTGATATTTGTCATGCTTGAGATGGGAAAGAATGGAAGTAATGGTAATGTCCGAAAACTTGGCCATGACAGCACCAAACCGGCACTTTATAAGTGCCGCAGGCTTATGATTTCATACTCGTAGAGACTTCTGGACTTTGTCGCACTGATATTTTGGCTATTACTCTACTCGTCATTGTATAATCTTCTTTCCGATTGCTACCGCTTAGTCCAACGTGTTGCTTTTAGCTGGACGACCTCAAAGAAGGATTCGCTGTTGACTTTTCCCACCGGGTCCCTCGGTCAGATCTAAGATCTCGCAAAGTGGCTAAAAAAGCTTTGTCGCCGTAGCTGTGGCTCAGTTTGCTTGGCGACAATGGGTGCCACTACCGAGGGCGCGTATGGGGATGTTTCTCCAAAATCAGTTATAACGCCAGAGAAAGCGCGATTCGATGCTCACCGCCTACCACAGGTGATGGAGGAACGGCCAGATACTGTTCGGCATGACTCGGGGGAATCGAGCTCATCGGATGACTTTTCCGCTTCGACCCACCAAGGAAATGAGCTCGGTTTCGACGGCATCAGCGATACCGATAGCCACACCCAGTTCACCCCGGGCTCGACTGGGGAAGACCTCACACCTTTGACTGGCTACTCTTCAGTTCAACCCTCATGGAATTCTCAAAAGCAACACAGGACAAGGGAAGAGAGTCTGGGAGAGATACGGGAGGTCCCACCCCTCCCCTCAGTAACAAACGCGAGGCCTCAAAGACCTTCAGCACCCGCACGAACTCCATCCAGTACCTATAATCCACCACGAAAACCTCCTCACTTGCTATCATACAACTCGGGCCGGCATCGTTCGTTCTCTGGCACACGGGTCCGGCGAGACCCAAACGCCCAGTATCGAGCGCAAGAGAAGGCATACATACAGCAACTACGGCAGGATCGATACAACGATTATCTTGACGAAGAGCCGTACACACCCTCTTTGGGATATAGTACTGACTCCGAGCCTGATGAAGAATCTCCCTCGTCCGATGTCCACCTAGACGCCGACGGGAATTACGACCAAGACACCCAGCTCTTCTATAACAACGATGCTATCCAACCATCTTCAGAAGAGCTTCAAGTGCCCGAAAACCGTGAAAGGCTTGAGTGGCATAGCATGTTGGCATCTGTGTTGAAAGGCGATGTCGTTAAGCAGGAGAAGGCACGGCTGATAGGCAACACAGAGCAGAAAGGAGAGGAGGTGCTCAAAAACGAGCTATGGTTGGGTGTCCGGGCGAAGGTGTGTGGGCGGACTATACCTGCACAGCGGCGAATGATAGACGAAGGTCGAGGGGGCATCATACCCATCATCGAGGCAATCATCGCATTCCAGGTCAAGGGTGAAACTGAAGTGGGAATGCCAGCGGCAAAACAGGTTCTGGATGTCGTACACAAGATCGAACAATGCGAAAGGTTGTTTCCTACGCGAAAAGCTCTCGGGATCGCCATTGAGCGTGCTGCCTCGACTGCATTCATCGAGAGCTCTGAAGCTGTCATCTCTTGGCACAATACGACGGAAATGATCAACACAGAGCTTGCCGTCTTGCGAGGCTGGGTTGGGAATGAGGAGCTGGACTTTGCAAAGTCGACGACCCAAGCTCCCGATGGATCTGGACTGGCCGACGACTCGACGTTCCTCGAAAGGCTCCATAAAGATGAAGGTCTTACGTCTTTGCAGGGCGACGATGAGGGCAAACACAGCATGCTAGCTCCAGTAGCAGAGGTCATCAAGAAAGCCAAGACGATGCTCATCATGAACGCCACTCAATTCGCTAAACGCCATCTGCCTCCTTACATCGAAGAGTTGTTGACTCTCATCAATTTTCCCTCACGGCTCATCCAAGAGATCATCCGGATGCGACTGCGATTTGCTACCAAGATGAAGGATCCAGCCACACTGACACCAATGATGCAGACCTCGATGATCTCCCAATTTCAAATATTGCTGAAATTAGCTGTGCGAATTAAGCAAGACTATACCGTCCTATCTCAGCCAGAAGCCGGCTGGGAGCTGCCTCCCTGCATTGACGATAACTTCGACCTCGTGGTCCTGGACGCCTTGAAGTTCTACTTCAAAATGTTGAATGCAAAGCTCGTGGGAAATAGGAACACCTTCAAGGAAGCCGAGATTCTCGAACAAGAATGGGATTTTTGCAACGACATAGGACGATTTCTTGAGGGAGGCGATGTCGAGGTCGCCGAACAATTCAGCGGACTGACAGCCAAGGCCTTGCAACGTCTCACCACGCACTTCGAGCGAGAACTGACAAGGAGGCCTGAAGAGAACGCTCTAGATATGGACAAGCGGTATAAACAAATACTGGATTCTGTCCGCGTTCGTCAAAGAAAGTTGTTCCGTTTCTCGAGGCATTTGGGGATTCGCTTCGAGAATGCCACCGAGTTCAATATTTCCTTCGGAAGGCAGCAACTGCAAAGCTTCTACGATGCTCTTATCGATTCAGATCATTTCCTCATCTCCAGTCCCGCCTTTCAACACGATGGCATCTTTCTCATAGCATCGCCGTCCTTGTACGATCGGCCCCGGGATATACAGTCACTACTCGGAACGTCTTCTCATGGGGATGCAAAAGACTTGGAGGATATTTCGGAAATGTATGTCTTGATCATCCGGCCGGATGAGCCTTTGTATTGGGATGGCAAAAAGGTAGAGATCACTATGCGCGCACCCTCAATGGATATCAGACCTGGGCGCTTGCGTCTTGTAGCAGACGGGTCCTTACCACGGCTACAAATCGCACGAACTGCTTTCCTCCAAGCCATAGGCATGAAGCTCGATATCTTGACGGATCTGCGAGCCAATTTGCCAAGAGTCAACATGGAGCTCGGTAAGATCAAAAAGACTGCTTACAAGCTTTCGAACACTATCATGGAGAGCGTTGAAATAATCAGAAAGCAGACCGAAGGTCTTGAGAACCAGGAACTTATACAGACCTGCTTTGCATTCGCCACTGAATTTGGGAAACGATCTGTGGCCTATATGGACGTCAACCGACGTTTGATGAACAACTTGAAGCTCACTAGGCTTGCATTGGACTGGGTGAGCTTCATCTGCGATGATTGTGTACCATCAGACCGAAAGACGTTCAAATGGGCCGTAGTTGCTCTCGAATTCGCTATGGTCATGACGACTGGACCGAACATCCTCTCAATTACCGACGGCGAGTTCAAGCGATTACGGACTAAGGTAGCTGGATGTATGTCGCTGTTGATATCACACTTCGATATAATGGGAGCCAAGTCGACGTTAGCCGCTCAGGCAGAAAAGCAAAGGGTCGAAGCAGTGGCAGGGCAGTTCCGAAAAATGGACATTAGCAGGATGAAGAACGATGCAGAAGCTTCAGAGTTTGTCCGCGAACAATGGCTTGCTCAGTTGAGCGAGATTGATGAGGCCAGGAGACAGAAGAACGCAGAACGACAGGCATTGGGCCGCGTTATGGAAGAGTCAAACGACGCCGACCGCTCGTTGACTTACCTTTCATCCTCGGCTACCAACGTCAGTATGCGATGGCAACAAGGCCAGTTTGTTGGCGGTGGAACTTTTGGATCGGTATACGCAGCCATCAACCTTGACACAGGATACCTGATGGCTGTCAAAGAGATTCGATTGCAAGATCCACAGCTCATCCCAACCGTGGCTGGCCAAATCCGTGATGAGCAGGCCGTTCTCGAGGTCCTCGACCACCCCAACATTGTATCCTACTTCGGCATAGAGGTCCACCGAGACAAAGTCTATATCTTCATGGAATATTGCTCTGGCGGTTCCTTGGCCAATCTCCTTGAGCACGGGCGTATCGAGGACGAGACAGTGGTCCAGGTTTACGCACTGCAGATGTTGGAGGGTTTGGCATACCTCCACCAATCTGGCATCGCTCATCGCGACATTAAGCCTGAGAGTAAGTTCCATGTTCATCAAGTTCTTTGCAACTATCACTAACCACTTGACCACATAGACATTCTGCTTGATCACAACGGCATCATCAAATACGTCGACTTCGGCGCCGCCAAAGTCATTGCCCGCCAAAACAAAACCCTCCAGCCCACCAACGAAACACCACTCGCCGCCGCAGGCGCTCCCGGCCTCCCCAAAGTTCCGGCAAAACAAAAGTCCATGACCGGCACTCCAATGTACATGTCCCCCGAAGTCATCAAAGGCTCCAACGAAGGCCGTCTCGGTTCGATAGACGTCTGGTCCCTCGGCTGCGTGATCCTCGAGATGAGCACCGGGCGGCGTCCCTGGGCGAGCCTCGACAATGAGTGGGCCATCATGTACAATATCGCCCAGGGCAACCCGCCACAGCTGCCTAGTAGAGAGCAATTGAGTGAGCAGGGCATAGAGTTCCTGAAGAGATGCTTCGAGCGCGATCCGAAGAGGAGGGCCAGTGCGGCGGAGCTGTTGCAGTGCGAATGGATTAGCACCATCAGGGAACAAGTCGTGCCGAAGGAAAACGGGGGGTCCGATGGTAGTGGCTCGAGCAGTGCGCACAGCTCGAGGCACAACTCAAGTCACTGGCAATCAAGCGAAGAAGAGGCCTAAGGATCTGACTATCATCGGCGGGTCCACGAAGCCCTTACCCCGCCGACAGCGTAGCCGAGCTGGACGTGCGCGAAGAGATTGCTAAACCCTCGGTGCTCGGTGCAAAAGACCGCTGTCTCTCGTATGACCGTTGACCCGCCGCAAACGGTTCGGCAGACCGCCACTATTGGCCTAGGCGGACTCCTCATTCCAGCACCTGCGATGCCCGGGCCACTTGCGACGCGCTCACGATCTTCACCCACCACCATCTGTGAAACGACGAAGCCGGCGGGCTCACCGAAACTTTACTTCTAAGCATCAATCTTTAAGTGCAGATACCGAGCGTTGGCGTTGCATTAGTCTGATCGTTTTCTTTCCAGATCGTCTCGCGATTGCGAGACTGCACTTTTCCCGTCCGTGCTTCTCTTCGGGCACAGATTGCGAGGAACATTTTAGCCGACGACGGATTTGACGATCGTGGAGGGTCAAGGTAGATAGCGAGTACAGATAAGGAGAAGCGCGGCGAGCGGTTGAGGTTGTGACGCTGAGGAGTGAATGGAGGGGCTCGCGAAGTACTCGTACATGCAGCGACGGGGAGGCAACTAAGGCTGGCATACATGATGCACAATGCGAGATTCATTCGACGAGACAACGTCTCAATGCACGCTCCAGCATTTCCTGTGCCCCAATGGTACCATTGTGAGTGTCAGTAGGCCCATCGGCCTCGACTGCATGCTGGCTGTACGTAGAGCATTACATTAGTCCACAACCATTCACGCGCAAGTGATTTGCGACTGACGTGGTTGTGCGAAACATTGCATGATTTTGATCGAGTCGCTATCCGGTATCCCCCAAGCTAAATGGAACCCAAGCCCTCATGAGAGAATACACCAATGCCAGCTATCGATGGCCATCCAGTATGCTTCTGCTCCCTTCCAAATGTGTAATTACAAAACGATTGTAGGTATGCCTGTGTCCAGAAACGAAGTTGACAACAAATGACATGACACGGTCAATGCAATAGGTCCACCCGGTTCCCTTTTCCCTAGGTGTGTACAAGAAGTTTAACGCTGGTTGTTTTGTGATGTGGTGATTTCCTATTCGCACGGTGCTGTGATCCAGTGCGAAGAAGATGATGAAATTGGTACTGTGCCGTCGTCAGTGCGACAAAGATGATAGAATATGATGTTTGATGGGTGCTGGTGTAAGGGGTATCCATTTCGTGCTCAACTTGACGCTGTGCCGAATATGCTTGATCTCCGTCGAATGCTTGCGTAAGAAACAATAGTGTAAGAGGCCAAAAAAGCAAACACAAGCAAAGTGCGAAATGCAGTCATACAATTCCATCACCATGACCCATAACGCATCACATCATCCTTCGTCTCGAAGATTTGTAGTCTTTTCAGTATCCAGTGCTAGCGGGATACCCCTGCCCTCCTGGCTGATGTCCCCACTGTTGTTGCTGCTGAGGTGGCGGTGCCCAGCCCTGCATCCCCGCTTGCTGCGCGGCCGTCGTCTGTTGATGCAGGTACTGCTGCTGACTTGGACTGGCGCTCTGCGGCGGGTACATCGCTCTTACTCCCGCCATTGCTGCAGCTTGCGAGTACCCTCCAGGCGGGCCGGGCATGCCGGGCATGGTCTGGTAGCTTACGCCGCCGTGCATGGAACCACTGCTCTGGCTGTGATGGAGCTGTGGTTGTGGATGTCCTTGTTGTGGGTGAGGTGATTGGGAAGGGTGGTGGTGTTGCTGTGGCTGTGGCTGTTGCGGCTGCGGCGGTGGCTGCTGCTGCTGTTGCTGTTGCTGTTGCTGTTGCTGTTGCTGTTGCTGTTGCTGTTGCTGCTGCTGCTGCTGCTGTTGTTGTTGTTGGAGTTGCGGCGGTTGTTGGTGATGGGAGGAGGGACTATAGTGAGGCAGATTGGGGTGGTGGGACGAGAGGGGGGATTGTTGAGGTTGGGGGTGTGGGGGTGGATGGCCCCACATCTGAGATTGGGGAGGATAACCGTATGGGGACGTTTGTTGACCATGGCCGGAATAGGAAGAAGAGAGAGACGAGCGGGGTTGTTGCAGTTCAGGGCGCATGGATGGTGGCATGCCGCTGCGGACGGGAGATTGGGCGTGAGGGTTTTGGTGGTGGTGTTGTTGCTGATGTGAGTAAGCTTGCTGTGGGCTCATCATCTGGGAGGCTTGATGTTGAAGCATAGATTGCTGGTTGTTTCGCATTGTGCTTGACGGCAAGTGTGGTGACTGAGCGGCCATTGGGCTTTGATCCAATCCCTGGGGCGATGAAACTGGCGTCTCACGCTCCCGGTTCCAGAGGTCCGTCATAATCTTGCCTCGATTCGCTCGCTGATGAGTGAAGTTCTTGTTGTTCTCTGCTGCATTGGAGGATTGATGCAGCACGTCTGTAATAGGACTGGTTTGCGTTTTATCTTGATAGGATGGACCCCCCATCTCCTGCCTCGGTCGCTGGATGGTGCCATAAGCTCGCAGCCGGGAATCCTCGGGCATGGGAGGGAGTCCTCCTAAGTAACCGTGAGGAAGATTTGGGCTCCCTATATTAGGGTCTGCGTAAATGATTTCTTGATGCTGGCCAGGTCCTCCAGTGTCAACAGGATTGTTGTTTTCAAGAGCGGAAGCCGCCTCCCTTGCTTTCCCAGCTCCTGGTCGCTTGTCGCCGGCCATGTCTTCCTCGGTAAAACCCTGCTTTATAGCCTTCGCTTCCCAATAATCGTCTCGGACCCTCCTTCCGTTATCAATCACCCTAGCACCAAATTGGCGGAACATGGACTTTGCAGTGACGATGGCGATCTGCCGTGATCTGTACGAATAAGGAAGAATCTCTTGGTGAATCAATTCGTCCTTCTCTTTTTGCGAAGCAATGATCTTGAACAAAGATCTGTTTTTGTTGAAAAGTAGATAGGAGTCCCTGTAGCCTAGGACGCGAGCGCACTCTGTTGCCAGCATGAATCGCTTCTCTTCTCTGTCCGCTACGTAGAATGTCCGAATCTTGAATTGACGACCTCCTTGAGGAAAACCTTGTGCGTTGACCTTTTCCTCTCCTGCATTGTCGTATTCCCTTGGTATATATTCATCCCCCTCGTGGTTCAATTGATCTGTGGTATGATCTCTGACTGTCGGCAATGCCTTGATCACTGTTTTGGTGGGCGTCGACTTCGGTGGAGACTTCTGGGTCGGAACGCCACTCACGTCCTGGGGAAGACCATGCGACTGAAGTTGCGGAGTCCGTAGCTGGTCTGGGTTATTGTGTGTTACCTGTTGCGAAGATGGAGAAGCTGGACCCTCTACGGAGAGCTTGGACTTCGGAGGCCTTCCGCGCTTTTTCGGCTTCTGATCGTCTGTGAAACCCGACAAGAGTCAGCAAGCTCTTAGGATCCTTCGCAGACGCAAGGCCGGCCATCTCCTTTGCAGAACGGTAGCCCGCATTGTTTGCTTGTGACACATACCATCTTCGGCTCCACCGCCGAACTGATCGCCACTGTGTTCTGGTGATCGGCTTCTCTTCTGACCGCGAGAATTTATGTGCGCGTTGATCGAGGACGGATTCGGTAAGACCGCGACTACACAAGAGTGGCGAGCGTCAGCTCATGCGCTCAGAGGTCAAGCAACTGCGACGCAACTTGACGTGGGTTGAGGTTGAGCAAACGATAGTCAATGCCCTTTGCGGCTGTCGCTAAGAGAAGGGCAAGCGGTCTCCAAGCGGCGTTCATTGACTGGAGGGAAAATTACCGGGCGTGTTCAATGCTGCTGGGTTGATAGTACCCGATCCATCGATCATGCTGCCTCCCATACCATTCATTGACGATGATACTGGGAGCGGCGCCGAGTACATGGTGGCCAGATTGACGTAGCCTTGTTGGTCGCCACTCTTGTCGCACCGACGGGGCCGGTGCGCCAGAGGGCCCGTTGGGTGGATGGCGGCGAGGTGGTTACACAGCAACGTGATGATTGTTGGTGACGAGCTCTGGCGCGGGTTCGTCGCATGCAGGGAGTGGTCGCGCGCAAAGAAAGCTTAGGACCCCTCTTCCCGGGCACTACCTCAACTTTACCTTTTCAGCCTGCGAAGGTGGAGTGGAGGCGGACGGGTAGGTAAGCTGGCTGCAAGGTGACAGATAGCCGTCGCGGTAATTGGATGTAGAGATATTTGGTGTGTATAGTGGTGAGTGCGACCATGCAAAACGCATTGGTGTATATTGACTGGATGCAAGGTCGCGGGGATGGGGGGTGTTGATGGAAAGTCGCCCCAATGATGATAATAATAGGCAATAATAATACTTAGTAGTCAGTCAAGTCGCATTCGATTTTCCTTCGGAGGAGGGCGGTGGATGGCTCGGGCGATGGGTAGTCTAAGTAGTTTCGGGCAGTCGATGGGCAGTGTGGCACATAATCTCACCGGTGACTTTAGGGGAGTTTGGACATTCCTATATGAAAGGGTCACCTTGGTGTTTCTTGTTCGACTTTCAGCATCCAATGGCCGATCTCGTCTGCATCTTCGAGGTTAGCTTCGAGGATCCGAGGACTGCCCGTGAATGTGGGGGGGGAATGGCGAGTGGAGGGTTCGAGGATTGCTGTGCGAAGCCGGGCTCGAATCTTGGACGCAAGCCGTTGATTGAAGGGATGGAAGGGAGACTACTCTGGATCACGACAGGTGTCAAGTCTGAATGACGGACTACAACAAAGCCCACAGGTCAAGATTGCTCTGAAACGGTGATCCTCGCGCTTTCGCAGCTATTGCCTCTTGGGGGGTTTGTACGACCCTCGGACACTGGAGTAAAGAAGAAGACTGACTGACTGACGGGATAGGTTGTACAAGGCTTGCAGGATCTACCATGGCTTGAAGAGTCATCACGAAACATGAACGTGAATGGACATCGGAGCCGGACAGGCTGGCGCAGTTTTTGAAAAGGGATCTTCAAGGCTCAGGAGGATCTAATGCTGCAAATGCAATGCACGATGCCGCTCCACTGGAAAAAGGCGGAGTGACACGCCGTGCAGGCAGCAGGAGCCAGAACGTGCAGTTCATAGCCTTGGGCCCGAGAGACTCGGCCTTAGCCTCGAGCTCCACACACCCACGACACCCACACCCCCTCCCCCCCGGTCCCCTTACATGACCAAAAAGGGGTCCTCGTGCGATGTGCAGGTGACTGTCTATAATCGCAGTAGCCGCCGTTCATGGGGTCCAGGCAGATCATCCAATACGAACCAAGCACCCTTTGACTTTCATACAGGGCATTCGCCCCGTCGACTTCCATGATGACGATTATTTACAGCTATCTCGGACTCTAGCAGGATAGTGTGTGAAGAAGGTAGTGATGAGCCGGCCTAAGATCTACAAGTTCCATGGCTCCGGGGCGGGGACGGGAATATGACGCGATGGCAAAAGGCGAGGAGCGGCATGGGATCTATGGGCAAGGATAAGTCTACGTATCCAAAGTGTAAGAACTAAGAAAAGAAGCTGATTGCAGGCGTGATTGGACGGGCACGCCACATAACCGCAGCTCCTTCCCGAGGACTCATCCACTCGCAAGATTGCAAGGAAAAGTCGAAACTTGGGTGGCTTAGGACTCGGGCGAACATAACGCATGAGAAACGCGGGTACGTCGATCGTCTGCGGAAGGGAAGGAGCCTATTGCTATTATCAGGGCAGTCATGATCATGCAAGTAGTACAGCCGCGGTCAAATTTGGAGGGGGGAGAGGGGGAGGTGGAGGGAGGAAGGGAAAAAGGCGAGGTGGCGGTAAGCTTGGGTAGGACTCGGGGATACGAGACACAGTGACAAATCCTTTTTGGTGATACGTGATGATACGTGATACGGGCGATACACGAGTGAACACGAATAATGTCTGGGTGCAAGCAAGCGAAAAGGCTAGAATCTGCGTGGGGTAATTGAAGTAGCTGGAATTCCATCGTCGACCGTAATCCGTCAATTAATTGGCTCATTTTCCGCCAATCATTCAAAGCATTGGTCAACGATCGTCAAGGCAAAAGCGAGGCGGCGTTGCCTCCTGCTGCGCCCTTTTTTTTCCTACTTTTGATTTTTGAAGACGAAGCCTCGCGTTTTCTTTGTCAGGTCAAGGAGATACTTTTCCTTCTTTAATGGTTAATAATGTTAAGTACTTTAAAAGTAATGATTGAGCAAATCATTTCGAGGGTCAGCCTTTCTTCGGGAAGTGGTGAGCTCATTCTGAAGATTGCCGCGGGCTGAAGGGTGCGCCTCTTCGGGAAAATTAGTACATAAGCATCATCAAGTCCGATAAGCCGTATGGAATTGAATTGCCTGATTTGCTCGTGCCACTTTGCATTGGGATTGCCTTGCAAAGTTGCGAACCCTCGGCGAACCATGCTCATTGGTATCTGGGATCCGGTATGGTATGTAGAGGCTAAATTAGAATAATCCACAGCGGCAGAGAGATCCAGACCGTCTTCAATCTGGTCACCTTGTGCGAGAAAGGAGAAAGGTATCTCGTTGTCATTGGCGAATTGACGCCCGGTTGCTCTAGAATCGCAGTGAATTCTGCCACCGGTCTCCAGAGGACCTATGAGATCAGAGAGATGACCGCAATGAATTTGGGGAAAGAACGTGACAAATGTTCCTAGTTGATGACGCGGGCGGAGAATTACCGGAGAAAGAGCCACTGGATTGCTTTACCTATGTTATAATAGCAGACAGCTGCTCGTTTCACAATCTGCGAGCAGGACCGTTAGCAGATTTGCAATGACATTTGATATGAACCCTTTGCTCTTCATTGAAGTAAGCCGTGGCCTCATCTCGAGGCTACAAGGCTACCAAGGTAGCGTGTCTCTTGACGGCGTTGACGCAGACAAGGATACCGTAGGACAACAATCCTGATGCTGACAACCTCGCTGACTAGCTAGATCAGCCAAGCTACTAAGCCGCTGCCTTGAGAATGCAGAGCCGCAGATCAAGAAACAAATGACCAGTGAGCAGCGACAGACTTCGCTCAGCTCGGACAGATGACTTAAATCAGCTGACACCACACCCTCATGCACTGGACAGTCTCGCTAAGGTAGCGCACAGGCCATTGAGAACCAAGGCCCGTCCCGAAGATGCATATGCAAGTCAATGCGCAACATACCCTGGATGCTCCTTGCATCAGCAGACGAGAGAGACAAGAGAGAATGTTAGATAGTACATACTCTACAGACAGAACACAAAGAAAGTTGGAGGTCATCTGATACATCGGATGAATGCTAGCTGGAGCTGTAGGCAATAGGCCATCAAGCTCCAGCGCTATCTATCTACACTCCCAGCAAAACGGCCTTCACAGGAAGAATCTTGTTGAAGATTCTCGTCGAACGCCATGTTGCGTCATATATGCTGCCCTCTATGTAGATCCCTTGATCTGTGTTGAATGTGGTGAACTTTTCCTGCGGCCTGCGCTTTGAGTTGTTGAAAACAAAGTGCCGAGAGGGTATAATCGTAATTTTCGTGACATGAGGAAATGCATGTTGAATCGTACAATTGCCGTGACAAAAAGAAAATGCATGTTGAATCTTACAGCGCGTCGAATATGTAGGTCTAGAACTTCAGGGTCTTGGGCTTTTCCCAATTGAAGTCCTGGTTGGTGAAATGGCCGTTCTTTGCCGTCTGGCAGTAGATCGGCTTGGTAAGGTCAAGCTCCTTCACGATGACGCCTGGCCTCATGTCGAAGTTCGCCCGGATGATGTCCACCAGTTCCTCCGAAGACCGATCTGAAGTGCCGTAGGTGTCGACAAACATGGACAATGGCTCGGCGACACCAATTGCGTATGACAACTGGACCAACGCGCGTCGTGCTAATTTGGCATGGACAAGCGATTTTGCAATCCATCGGGCGAGATAGGCCGCAGATCGGTCCACCTTAGAGTAATCCTTCCCAGAGAATGCCCCACCTCCGTGAGCACCCCAACCTCCATACGTGTCCACAATGATCTTGCGGCCCGTCAAACCGGCGTCTCCTTGCGGTCCGCCAATAATGAACAGTCCAGATGGTTGCATCTATAATCTGTAAGCGAAAGCTCGAGTAGACATCAGTGAGGTTGATTACATGGTAGACCGTTTGGTCATCGAGATACTTGGCGGGGATGACCTTCTGTACGATCTTCTCCTTGATCTCTTTCCGGAGCATCTCGGTCGAGATATCTGGGCTGTGTTGGGCACTGACTACTACTGTATCCACTCTCTTCGGGATAACAGCACCGCCGTCACGTTCGTACTCGATTGTGACTTGAGTCTTTGTGTCAGGCCTTAACCAAGGCAGAGTACCATCATTCCGGGCCTTCGTCATCTCTTTGTTCAGTGCATGTGCAAATAGAACAGTCAAAGGTAGATACTCGGGCGTCTCGTCAGTCGCATAGCCGAACATTATGCCTTGGTCTCCGGCACCTAGCTTTTCCAAAGCCTCATCGAGCTGCAGACCTTGGGCAATATCGGGGGATTGCTCCTCTATTGCTACCAGGACGTTGCAGGTCTTGTAATCGAATCCCTTGTCCGAGCTATCATATCCAATGTCTTTGATGGCGGTGCGAATTATCTTTTGGTAATCAAGCTTTGCTTTGGTAGTGATCTCGCCAAAGACCATAATCATGCCTGCGGTAAGTGTTAGCGACGTCAATAGGTATCATACAGGCTCTCGGCCAATTCACTACTGCTTACCAGTCTTTGTGGCTGTCTCGCAAGCCACTTTCGAGAGGGGGTCAACAGCCAGGCAAGCATCTAAGACTGCGTCTGACACCTGGTCTGCCATCTTATCCGGGTGCCCTTCCCCAACGGATTCCGAGGTGAAGAGGAAAGTGGGCTTTTTAACGCCATTGGTATGGGGTTGGGTGACCATGTTGCTCGTTTCTCTGTTTGCGATTACTGTTAGAGAGGATGGATGTTAAAAGTTGCTCACAACGTAGAGAATACACAGGATGGAGAGAATTTCAAGGGCGGTCTGGCGTGATAACGAAGAACAGATTTGCTGCGGTTGCGGCGGATTCACCCCATCAGCTCCGGGGACTAGCGCTTATAATTACCCCTCCAACGACTCGCTCAACCTCGGACTCGGACATACAGTAGTATTAGTGTGCTGTATTGAACACGATTTGGTCGATCCATTTCCATTCACATCTTACCAGCCATGAGCAAGTTCGGCGTCGTAGTGATGGGCCCGGCTGGCGCCGGCAAGGTGTGCGCATTGACCGCCGTCTGCATAATATGTACTGAACACAACTCCAGACCACATTTTGCTCCGCCTTGATACAACACCTTCGTCTCAATAAACGATCCTGCTTCTATGTCAATCTTGACCCTGCCGCCGAGGACTTCTCCTATGCACCAGACCTCGACATCAAGGAGCTGATCTCCCTCGAGGATGCCATGGAAGAGATGGGCTTGGGACCTAATGGGGGACTAATCTACTGCTTTGAGTGAGACACAATGCGTCCGGTGCTGGTGTTGAATGTTGGCTAATATATATTAGATTTTTGCTAGATAATCTCGATTTCCTCACCGAGGCCATAGATCCCCTCACGGACGAATATTTGATCATAATCGATATGCCCGGCCAAATCGAACTCTACACCCACATCCCGATTGTTCCGACTTTGATCAAACATCTTACTCGTGGCGGTGCTCTGAACGTCAATCTCTGCGCTGCATATCTCCTCGAATCCACCTTCGTGATTGATCGAGCAAAATTCTTCGCAGGTACACTGTCAGCTATGAGCGCAATGATTATGCTTGAGCTTCCCCACGTCAACGTTCTCAGCAAGATGGATTTGGTCAAAGACTCCGTGTCACGGAAAGAGCTCAAGCGGTTCATCGACCCTGATAACTCCCTGTTGGATGACGACCCAACAGACAGCAAGGCGGCGCTGATATCGTCCCAAAATAAGTCAGCCGATCCGTCTTCCGCGGATTCAGTCATGGCAGGAGGTAGCTTTAAGCGCCTGAATAGAGCAGTTGCTCAGCTCATCGACGATTTCAGCATGGTGTCGTTCCTACAGCTAGACGTGCAGAATGAGGATAGCGTTGGTGCCATCTTGAGCTATATCGATGATGCTATTCAATTCCATGAGGCACAGGAGCCTAGAGAGCCGAATGATGAGGTTGAGTATGATTACCAGGACGCAGAAATGGAGTAAGGCCGGTCCTGATAGGGACCAGCTTCTGTTTTCTTCCATTTACCGATGATACCCTGATCTGCAACACAGCATGCCGTGTTCTGAGCGATGAGGCCTACTGGCGAAGCATAGCGTCGGCGTTTTGAACATTGCATAGCTGATGGTTTATTCGACGGGCGATATCAAGAGAGTTAGAGTAACTATTTCGGTCCGCACCTCGTGAGGTGTACCAATTTTAGTGAGTATCGATGAGAATAGTTGCGTGGAAAATAGGGACCCAGCACGTCTGTGATTGCCAAGCTTTATGTCAGATTCGCAAGCACTTTGTGAATTATCCTGATTGGTACCCATACTCACCCAATTTCGCTATTCCCGTCATCTATCATCATCCTTCCTCATCACCAGCCCGCTCCCCTGGTCCTTCCTCTCTTGCCCGCACCTGCCATTCTCCTTGCATCCATCTCCCTGCCTCTTGCTTTCTGTCCTCCAATCCTCTCGCCCTCGTTCCCTAACCCGTGCAGGAAGCCCCAAACGTAGCCAAAGTCCTCCACACTTTGGTTAAAACCTCTCTGCCATACATACACCCCCAACCCTCCAACAGCCAACCACAATCCCATCTTGATAGCTAGGCCAACCCAATACATGATAGTTCTTCGCATGTAATCGAGAACTCGGAGAGATATGATGAGGGCGATGGCGAGGATAGCAAGAGTGAGAATGTCGGGGGCATCCGTTGAGAGTGAATGAAGCGCATTATTGGAGAGGACGTAGATGGGATAGAGGGTGGGATAGATCCGGCGATAGAAGAACAACTGGGAGCTGAGAAGGATGCGGTAGAGGGGGCCGAGATAGGGTTGGAAAGGGTAGTAGTAGTCATTGTAGAATCGGGCGGCTTGGGGAAAGAGATCTAGGCGAGATATTAGCAGCGCATGTAGCTGGAGAGAGACACGGGGAAACAAACTTACCCTGTAGGTAGTCCATAGTGAAGAGCCGATCCGTGGAGGATGCCTATTGGATGGACGATCGAGGAGACTTATAGAGCGATTGATATTTAGAGTCAAGAGGGGGTTGAATATGAGAGATGTGTGTCAATTCTCTATGAGTATCAGAGACATCTCCACTGCTTTGTCTTCATGCGGCTCCTAGCAGGCGCTCCCGCATTCGGGAAAACCTCGGTATACATGGAAAGCCCCACTCTACGGCTAGGAACGGTACGAAAGCTCTGTTCTAAAAGGTTCAAAAAGAGAGAATTTTCCCTGATGCTTCTCAGTTTTTGGGTTAATGGCGACGAATAGCATTCAATTGCTTGGAAGACTATCATACAGACCAATTGCTTACAGATCAATCCCCTCCTTTACCCGCACACCGAACGGCTTCAGTCCCTCCAACATGGCCACAATAGCTACTTATAAAGTCCCGAAAGTGGAGAACGAGAACAATGTAAGCGCGAATCAAGCCATTGAAGCTATACCCTAACCACCGGAACACTAGAAACACTACTCAAAAGGTTCACCAGACCGAAAAGCCCTGGAGGAAGCACTTCGCGGAGCCCAGAAGCAAACACTCGAGGTGCCGGCTGTGGTCAATGGCAAAGAGGTGAGAACCTGCAGACGGCACTGGCTGTCCAGAAGTCCTGCCCTTCTTTCTGGTGCCGATTGATAGCAGCAATCCCACGGAACGGCAGGATTCAGTTGCTGATACATTGTGCAGCTGTTGAAAACACCGGCCTTAACCCAACCAAATCCTGCTGCACACGGGGAAGTAGTTGCCAATTACACCAATGTTGGCTCCTCTGACGTTTCAAATGCCATCGAATCTGCCCTTGCAGCCAAGCCAGCCTGGGAATCGATGCCTTTCGCCGACAGAGCTGCTATCTTTCTCAAGGCAGCGGACCTAATTGGTGGAAAGTATCGATATGAGATAATGGCTGCGACAATGCTTGGTCAAGGTAAAAATGCCTGGCAGGCTGAGATCGATGCGGCTGCAGAGCTCTGCGATTTCCTGAGATTCAATGTGCAGTATGCTCAAGAACTTTATGCACAGCAGCCAGTCCACAACTCCCCCGGCGTCTGGAACCGCGTTGAGTATCGACCTCTGGAGGGCTTCGTCTATGCAATTTCCCCTTTCAATTTCACAGCCATTGGTGGAAACCTTCCCTGTGCTCCAGCTTTGATGGGGAACGTCGTTGTCTGGAAACCATCTCCTTCAGCCATTGCTTCCAACTACATAATTTACAGGATCCTCCTCGAAGCTGGCCTACCCCCGAATGTAATCCAATTTATTCCTGGTGACGCTGTCGAGGTGACCTCCGTTGTTCTGGCCCACAAAGACTTTTCCAGCCTACACTATACGGGCAGCACCACCGTCTTCCGCAGCCTGTACGGCAAGATCGCCAACTGCGTGGCGGAAGGGAAGTATCGAGGCTACCCACGCATCGTTGGTGAGACCGGAGGCAAGAACTACCATCTCGTCCACGCCAGCGCCGACCCCCACAACGCCGTCATCAACACTGTTCGTGGGGCATTCGAGTACCAGGGCCAAAAATGCAGCGCTACCTCTCGCGCCTACATGCCATCGTCATTATGGCCAACCATAAAACCAGTCCTAGAAGCACAGACCAAAGCCCTGAAAGTTGGACCTCCAATCGAGTTCGGCAATTTCATCGGGCCCGTCATTCACCAAGCATCCTTCGACAAGCTAAAGAAAGTTATCGACGACGCCAAAGATGACCCAGAGCTTGAACTACTGACAGGCGGCAAATATGATTCCTCGACCGGCTACTACATTCACCCTACCATCTACGTGACCAAGAACCCCCACCATCACCTCCTCAGTACCGAGCTCTTCGGTCCCATACTCACCGTTTATGTTTACGACTCCGCACCTTCCAGCGCGTTCGGAGACATTTGCAAGCTCATAGACAGCACATCCGACTACGCCTTGACTGGCGCCGTGTTTGCGAAAGACAGAGAAGCCATTCGCTTTGCAGAAGACATGCTAAGGAACAGCGCTGGTAATTTTTACATCAATGTTAAGTGTACCGGAGCGGTTGTGGGCCAGCAGCCGTTCGGTGGCGCGAGGGCGAGCGGGACGAACGATAAGGCTGGGTCATCAAACTTGTTGAGTCGATTCGTGAGTATGAGAAGTATCAAGGAGGATTTTGTTGGTAGTGGTGAGGTCGAGTACCCGAGTAATGAGGTTTAGATGGGTAAAATTGTATAAATATGGTGGCTGGAAGCCGAAAGTCTCTTTTGGGCACCAAGATGTGTCTCGTGTAAATGGTCACCTATATGACAGTGTGGTAATACTTCTTTCTACAGATGCGGAATTCAGGTCAGAAGAAAAGTGTAAGGTCTTCAGCGACAAAAGCCCGGTACATATTGTCTTACAGATTTTAGGCCATTCACACCCAAATCTTGAAACCCTTGAAATACCAGTTTCCTTCCTCGGCACTTGGATCATACGCAGTGCGATTGAAAGTCTCAGGTCTCCGAAGGGTTGGGCAGCGTTCGATCGTCTGAGAAAAAGGATAGAGAGATCCGAAACCTTAACTCGAATATCTAAACCCCCTCTACCGAACATACCAGTGACGGTCACGACAAGCGAGACAACAACTGGATTGAATGAACCTCAATCTCATTCTGCACTGAAATGCTTATTCGTTATCGGATGTATCCGCAGCCCCGAGGACAACGGCTTCCCTTCTCTCCGAACGGTTCGCAAAATCCGTGAAACCCACTTGCTAAGAAATCCGAGGAATACTCGACGCCCCAAAGAACGTAAAAACCCTCCAGTACCGTTGATGGATAGTCTGAGTAACCCCCGGGGGCAGGATGCTCCTCCTTTGGTCATCAACAGCCTCGTCCTCGAGGGATCCGTCTTCGGATGCACAGGAAGAGGAAGCAGCGTCGTCGTCGAGCGCTTTCGCAGCGTCGTCGAAATAACGGGCGTCAAATGAATTAACGCTACGCCCAGCCCCGCAACCGATCTCAATTCTTACATGGTGAAACCGATTGCGTGCCTGGAACGCGCAGCTTCTAGGCCAGCCTTGGCCGGACCCTAGTGTTGAGGAGTCACCACTGTCCCCAGGGCTTCCATGTTGTTCGTTTTGCTAGGAAAGAGGACCGTGAGTATTGGAGTGGGGAAAGGGTGTAAATCTGGCAAGGTTCTGGATTGGACATTTGGCTTTTAGTGTTAGTGGTGCGTAGTACCGGATCACGAGGTTGCTGTCACTGCTTAGGAGGATAGGAGAGGGACGAGTGAACTAGGGAAACAAGGGAAAGAAAACGTGATGGCTTGGATAATATGTCGCGCGCTCTGCAGTGGTCGAGAATCGGACATTAAGAAAACTGTATTACTACGTCTTTGTGTATACAAAAGTGGCTTCGTGAACGAAGGTAGCAAGATGGAACATGGCAAGTCGCAGGATACGAGAAGGAGGCCATGGAAAACGAGGGGCAAGCGAAGTCAGCCAAAAATCAAAATGCCAGTAGCCCAGTGAAGAAACGCTGATGATAACGATCAAATGGCTGCCCCTGTGCAAGAAAGCCCAAGAAAAGGGGTAAGTTCGACGCAAAATAATTTTCCCTTACCCGATCCCAAATCCAACTACCTACTGTTTTCCTTTGCCTTCCCCCTTCATTACCCCGACAACCGTTGGCACCAAAATCGCCGTTAGGAACATTGCAACAACAGCGACACCAACGACAATCTTGGACGTTCTACCACCGCGCCACAAGCGCTTTTTGGAAGGAGTTCTGGCTTCGAGATCGAAGTTTTTCCACCCGGGGCCTTGACCAATAACAGTAGCTTCGGCGCAGTGCGGTTCGAGGTCGATATTGACCCAACCCGGTTCATGAGTACTGAACGCGGACGCGTCCTTTCCTTTGTTGTTGTTGTCAAACATTTCGAAGGGAAAGCTATGAGTATGAATCGAGAGATTGGCTAAAAGTGGATTAGTTTTCTGGAGGTTTGAATTGGATCGTGGGAGGGCTGAAACTGTGGATGAGAAGGAGAGAAAGATAGGAGGTTGGGGTGATATATAAACGGCTGAATGAGTAACAGCCATGAACGGACTTTGTGTCTTGAACCCTATAATGTCAGGCTTGCGGCGCACAAAGAAACGACGAACAATGCATTGTGAATACGTTGTCTTTTGATTGTGCCCTGCGACTGTCGACGAGAGAGCACAAAGAGCAATAAAAGATCTGAGTCGTCGTCCATGTTGTGCGTGGGGGCCTATTACCGCCACAAAAGAAGGCTCCTGTCCTTTAGCGATGTCGACTTTGTTCCAATACCGTTTTGATCGTCGTTGACCGAGTGTTGGTGGCAGACGATATAGCACCAACTTAATTCAACCAACCCCCGGCTGCGACGGGCGCAGGCCATGTTCTGAACTCCTTATTAACCTGTAAGAAATGGAAAAAAACACGGTTGGACGTGTTCTGTTTCGATAGCAGCATAATTCGTTGTTTGACTTTGAATACAGTGTGTTCTGCAAGGCTGAGTGCAAGTGAACGCTGTGGAGGTGGAGGGTGGCAACTGCCTCTAGGCCGTAGGCCTTTGGGCTAGGCCTAACACAACTAGCTACTTGGTAATATAGATTTTTCAGTAGCGAATATTCGTTCATCCGCCCACACCACGGACTACCTTATGAATTCTTCAACGCAGGGTTGTCATTATGCGAGGCGCTGGAAATGGGTGGCTTAGTCCTAGACCAAGCAGCTGGAGTCCTTCATGCCCTTCCGTTCCTACTTTAGAGCGTACCCAGGTACACAGTGACCCATCAATCTACACAAGCCAGTTTCGATACGTGTCGCTATCCCAACTTTCCAGAGAAGGATTATTGGGAAGAGAGCAAATTGAGAGCAGAGCTTGAGAGATGATTCTCGATAATTGTACTTTGGTATAGCAGTTTCTGCAATTTGTTTATAATCTCGACTGTATCATCTCTTACAACGTCGTCTGGTCCTTCTCTCCATGCATGACTTTTGGCCGTTGCTTGTACCCGCAATCGAGCGAGCATCCCCGAGAATCAACGAATGGCCTTTGCCAACACCCCCCCCTTCCCCCCAAAGTACATTTTCTGGGAGGTTTGAAGGTTCGCCCCGCGATGAGGCTGACCGCAGAAACCCGTGACCGCCAGCAATTCAAGTCACTGTATGACGTCGTCGGCCTAGTCAAGATAACCCCTCTTCAACAATTCAAACGAGTGCACTGTACAATCACGACAATCATCACAACGCTATCTCCCTTTAGCTTGAGAGCCTGCCAAACCCACAACGATCATTCATCCCAGTGTCCAGATCAAAAAGAAGAAAATGGCCACGGGAGCAGTCCAGTTTCCCCCATCCAACATCGTCTTACCGGGCTCACGACTCCTTCCCACCGCACCCTTTCCTGACACCCACAGCACTCCATCCTCGTTTCCCCCACCCAGCGCTTCTCCAAGATCAATCACAGATGATTGGGTTTCTCTCTTCAACAATCTCCTCAGTGGAGAGCACGCTTCCATAACAAAGCTTTTCTTCAAAGAATCTTGCTGGCGAGATTTGCTCTGTATGACTTGGGACTTTCACACACTTCAAGGACCCGAGCAGATCCTTAGATTCATTCAAAGCTCTCCCCAAGGTGGCCAATTGACCAGCGTCAGCTTGGACGATTCTTCAGCACATAAATTCCCACAAGCCTCAGGTTTTGGGAGCTTGAAGGCAGTCCAGACATTTCTCAAGATTGAGACTAGCACTGGAAGGGGAGACGGTCTGGTCAGACTAGTATCGGACACCAATGATGGTGGCAGATGGAAAGCTTTGACTCTATTTACCACCCTGAAAGAACTTAAAGGATACGAGGAAAATATTCGCAGTCGAAGACCACGAGGAACAGAAAGCAGCCTTGAGGATAGAGGTCGAAATTGGAAAGATCGGCTTGTTACTCAACAAAATTTCGAGGGTGGCCGCCAGCCTATCGTGTTGATTCTGGGTATGCTATGAAGGACCAAGATGGCCAAAACGATATCAGCTAATCATTTCTCCCTCTCCAGGTGCTGGCCAAGGTGGACTCACTGTGGCTGCTAGGCTCAAGCAACTTGGCCTAGAGACCTTGATAATCGACCGGAACCCTCGCATAGGAGATAATTGGCGAAACAGATACCATCAACTGGTCTTGCATGACTCGGTCTGGTGGGTTATAACGATGGGCATGAATTTCCTCAACTAATATGCATTGCAGGTACGATCACATGCCTTACTTGAACTTCCCGCCGAATTGGCCTGTGGGTTCCTCCGCAGAATCTTGAGATAAGAGGAGCTCAATATGTCTAGGTCTTTACCCCAAAGGACAAACTCGCAGATTGGTTCGAATACTATGCAGGTGTCTTGGAACTTAATGTGTGGACTAATACTACCTTGGAAACGTCAGAATGGTCTGAAAGTACGCGGCAGTGGACGGTGACTCTTGCGCGCGAAAAGGATGGCAAGAAAGAGAATCGTAATTCATTCTTCCTAAACCGAATCCAACTCAATAACAAGAGCATAGGGACTCTACATCCTCGGCATGTCATCCTGGCGACAGGTCACTCTGGGGAGCCTTACTTCCCCTCTCGCATCGCTGGAATTGACGATTTCAGAGGGGACCTTCTCATCCACTCATCGCAGTTCACCACGCCTAGAGGGAAAAGCAAGGGAAAGAAGGCAGTGGTAGTTGGCTGTTGTAACTCCGGCCACGACATCGCTAGAGATTATTATGATCACGGCTACGATGTCACAATGGTGCAACGCAGTAGTACCCTCGTTCTCACAAGCGATACTCTAAGTGAAGTGACCATGAAAGGCCTTTACGCCGAAGATGGGGTAAACAGTCCCTGCTTCCATTGGAATTAGCACGCTAATTCTTTTATCCTTGTCAGCCCCCTGTTGAAGACGCGGACATAGTCAACATGTCTATTCCCAACCCCATTGCTAAACGCCTTCATATACAAGCCACCAGTGAAATGATGCGGCGTGACAGCACTCTTCTCCACGGGCTCACGGCTGCCGGATTTGCCGTCGACAGTGGTCCTGACGGCGCCGGCCTTTACATGAAATACCTCAGCCGAGGCGGCGGTTACTACATTGATGTAGGCGCCTCGCAACTCATCGTAGATAAAAAGATCAAGATCAAGCAAGGGCACGACGTCAAGTCTATAAAAGCCCGTAGTCTTGTTCTGGCAGATGGTTCGGAGCTGGAAGCAGATGAGATCGTTTTTGCGACAGGGTATCAAAATATGAGAGAGACGGCGAGGAAGGTCTTTGGGGACGAGTTGGCGGAAAGTGTCCACGATGTTTGGGGGTTCGATGACGAGGGAGAGACAAGGGGCATGTGGCGACGAAGTGGACATCCAGGGTTTTGGTTCTTCGGAGGAAATCTTGCCCTTTGTCGCTTTTACTCGAGATTATTGGCCTTACAGATCAAGGCTATCGAGGTTGGACTTACGAAAGGCTGACAGGTCTTGAGTTCGTCGGGTATGACTGATCTGCACGAACCTTTTCATCTCGTCTCCTTGACGTGTAAGTATGGATTTACTTTAATATTTCTGTGCCATTTCATAGGTACATATGCTGACTTTGTTCTGTCTTTCTCCCGTTCTGCAGACATATACAAAGTCCCGCACGTTTACCCTCCAAACGCCGACTGGAACAGTACGGGTTGGAATCAATGGGAATTCAACGAAGAACTGCAATATATTTCCCACGGCTACATGGCCGCCGCGTATTTAGGCCTCGCAGCTGGAAGCCACGCCCGAGACAATGCGCACAATTTTGCCGTCTTCGCCTTTTGCATATACCACATTGAATTACAATGTCTGGGCACTTTTCAGTCAGATGTCAAGAGGCGGCGTGATTTGCCGTTCGAATCGGCGTTGTCACCAAAGGCGGTAGAGAGAATCAGGCAGGGGAAATCTGATCCGAGGAGGGATTTAACGAAGAATACAGATCGAGGGATAAGGTCTCTGAGCCAGGTCTTCTGGCTGAGGACAACTTGGAAGGTGGAGGAGAGCGTGTTACGCGCTTTAGAGATGTTGATGCTCCTGGAGCTCTGTTCTGGTAGATAGACAACCTGTAGATAGATAATCTTATTGTGTATAGAAATCAGAATGAACCTTCTATAATACAAATTTGCTCTCTGATTCGATGATCGAGCTGGCTTCTTGTCTTTCATCCACCACATGAGGTGACTACTCGGAGTAGGAGGAGCCAGCCTCAGCTGGTCTGTGATAGGGTATTAGGTGGAGGAAGAGGCGGACTAAGCCTGGATTGAGGAATCGCACGGACGCATTCACGGTGCCGTAGAAAATTCCCTAGTACCTCAGGAGCTAGACACACATCGGCGGACGTTGTACTTAGAGGGTAGAATCTGGAGCACGACTCACGAGGGCCTAGTCCTAATGCGGAGGTGAAGTAAGATCTTATCCCGAAGTCCGGCTTACATGTGGCTTTGTGGCTGTGTACAATTAGTGCAGATCCCTTTTTTTTTTTAGCAGCTTGACAGCGTGTCGTGACGATCTTCTCGTGGTGCTTTTCTTGTCTTGCTCTGGATCACTTTACAACATTGCTATTGTCCTCCATCAATCAAATACGACAGACTGTATCCTTCTGACGCCACCGTTGAAGCTTTGCGTTCAGTGCAGTACGAGTGTACGAGATGATGAGGCTCATGAAACAGGACAATCAGAAAAATCAGGATTTTCCTTTGCAATTCCGTCATCATGCCAAGGTTGAAAAAGCCCACGATGCCGTCTTCTTGCCGCGACGATCCCGGCTTACCTTACCTAGTTAGTGTCAAGTACATCATCTAGCGGCCTTGCTATCGCCAACTTCACCTCGCTCTCCAATCAATATTGCGCGATGAGGCCAGTGTGGCTCAAATACTCAAGGATGTTAATTGCATCGCGTACCGACAATCCGTTGGGTCTTGCAGCATCTATGACAGCATAACTGTGGCTGCGCTCCCTTCCTCCGCTTCTTGTATCTTGTATCTTCCCTCTAATAATACTCTTTCCTCATTCATTCCTTTTCTTGCCCGTTGCCGTTGATGAGTCGAAAAATAAATTTCTGTGGTGAGCAATTGATTTGATTGTTACCACAGTGATAGTTATTCAACGTCACCGCTGTGTCGAATCACCTCTCTTCCATATCAATTTCGGACATCCCTCCGTGCCTCATCAACCTTACTCACCATCAAGATGGCAGCTGCAACCACAACATCTAATCCTCTGAACGACTTCATTGGCGCTGCCGGAGCTGCAGCCAGTGTCGTTAAGTCAGTAAACTCTGTAGAAACTCCGCCAACTTCATCTTTATCTTCGACTTCCTCATCACCATCAGCAACTGCGGCGCCCGCACCAGCAGCTACGTCAGCCGTGGCCGGTGCTCATCATGGATTGAGCGAAGGAGCCAAGATCGGCATCATCGTCGGCTGCGTTGTTGGAGGCTTACTTCTTCTCGCACTCCTCGGCCTTTGCTGCTGTTGTCTACTCCGTCGACGACGCCGTAGCAAGCGACGCCCAACCGTCACTCCGGTTGAGGACGAAGAAGTCAAATCATGGAAATCGCCAATCAACCCAGGCCGCCACTTCTCCAATTACTCTCCTGCGCAAAGAGGAGAAGTGCCTACAGAACAGTCTCCCACCGTCCCACTTATGGCGGCCGCGGCAGCTGAACACCACGTACACAATGAGAAAGCCCCAAGCCTGTCTCAGCACCCAGCTATGCGCCATCATGAGAACCCATTCGTCCCTGAGCCACCCAGTTCTCGTCGGACTGCACCAAACTCTCGCGCTGGACTTACGGATGGCATGATTCCTGGCGCTGCTGCGTACGTTCTTCCTGAGAAACCAGGTTCGCGCAAGAGCTCTTCTCGCTCTCGTTCCAATTCCGATACCCGACCCCAATCTAGCGGGCTTCCTACCCACAACGATGCGGACCGACCGCCGACGCCATTCGGTCTCACTGGTTTTGGCGAACCAGCCGGTCACACTATCCACCGTGACCATGGTGTCAGTCCGCCTTACAGCGGCATTGGCCAACCTTATGAGCACCAGCATGTTCATAACCTTCAAGTTGATGCACCATCCAGAGAGCTACGACAGTCATTACGTAACCATGAAGTTTTCCCCGGAGCAGCCTTCGCCGACGATAGTCACCCCAAGTATCGCGACAGCCGTGGCTACACTACCCCACCCGAGGTGCCATCCCGCTCACCCAATAGGAATAATCGTGCCAGCACGTTGGCAGATAGCAGTCATGACTCTGAGCTTAGTACTACCACTGCGAGCAATAGCAGCGGCGAGCGATACCAAAGTCAGATCGATCCTTACCAGCCAGCGCAGCGTGAGACGGTGGCACCTTGGGAGCAACACCAGAAACGATTTGCCAACTCGCCCCAGTCATCACCTCACGTGGCCGCACCACCGCCAATTCCGTGGGAGGACTCGGAGTTCAACATCCATTCACGGAAACACCAAAGCCACAGCCCGAGGCAGAGTGGACAATATCCGTCCGGAGATGGCAGGAGGAGAAGCAGCAGAAGTCCAGCTACCAGCATCAACGGGCAGCCGAGAAGATTGAGGTTTGAGGACCTTCAGGCTGACAATCGTGCTAGCGGTGGCTACAGTAGCGTGGGACAGCACGACAGCTACGATGGCTACAACAACAATAACTCCAACAACAGCAACAGGTGGAGTCAGGGAGTCGGAGAGGCTCTGTAATAAAATAATGAAAGGAGGACGTAAGCGTGACGAACTTTGAGCATAACGGAACGGGGAGCGAATACATGAGCACTCGTTGCTGCTGGCAGATATTGCACGATAATGATAGATACCCGATGCAGAGAACAATTTTATCTCCAAGTTTAAGTTAGACCTCAAAACTGTTGTACCGAATTTGAGGCAGTCAGTCCCTCCAACCATTTTGCTCCATAGAATATCTAGATTACTTCTTAGAGTTGAGGCTATCTGATTGGCTACCGTGCAACGACAAATCATCCCTACTCCATCATGTTGATTTATCATACAGAATATTCATTCAATGAAAGTACTATGATCGATGCTCGCAAAGGTCGCTCAGCTTGGCTGAAGTCATCGAATCTTCATCGTTTCGCCGGAAAAGCGGCAAAATGCTCTGGGACTAGACCTCCCTCCCGTTCAATGCCTTTCAGTGGCAATTTTCGAGAGTACTTGTAGCCATTCCGCTCTCTGAATGTCCTTTCTTCTCTTTGCTCTGTTGCTGTACTTCTGACGAGCCTGTTATTCTAGCCTGGCTTTCCTTGAGAATGTCACCTGTCCCGTTAGTTGCCTTGCTCGGCTTCTTCTTCTTCGTTCCGGCTTTGGGCCAGTCATCTTCGAGCTGTTCAACCACTCTAATTCCTACGAACTCGATAAAGTCTTCCGTTGCTTCTGGGTACCGGGCGGCCCTTGTGGCTACCGGTTTAACTGACCCTCGTTCGATAGAGTTCGACAGCGCAGGCAATCTACTGGTTGTTCAAGCAGGCGCGGGGATTGAGAGTCTTCAGCTGCAAGATAATGGCGGCACTTGCGTGACTGTCAAGTCGAAGAAGACCGTGGTGCAGGCCAGCGCCGTAAGCCGCGTTCTCTGAGCCTAGGGTCAATACTGAAACGTCGTACGCAGCTCAACCATGGCATTGCGTTATCACGAGATGGGAAAACACTTTACGCTTCTTCAGCAGAAGCAGCCTACTCGTGGGAATACGATTCAGCGAGCTCCACCGTCAGCGACACCAATATGACCGTAGTGACGGGTATGAACACAGATGACCATACTACGAGGACCCTCCTCATCTCTCAGAAGGTTGACGGCATGCTTTTGATCAGCCGAGGAAGCACTGCCAACATCGATCCAGCAGCGGAAATGCTTTCTTCAGGCCACAGTCAGATAAAGGCTTTCAACCTCAACAACATCACGGCGGATGGCTATTCGTATGATACCGATGGGCTACGTCTTGGGTACGTACATTTCGGACCAACTCATCCCTCCTACTTTTTACAAATTCTGGGTTTGAATGCCAATCTTTTGGGAGCAGAGCGCTCTTCTCATTGCTCGAATCCGGTTTATGACTCTGCTTGTTGCCCTGAGAAAGCCATGCTGACTCCGAAATGTGCGTAGTTGGGGGCTTCGCAACTCGGTTGGTGTCGCTGAGCATCCGACTACTGGTGGTATCTTCTCCGTGGAGAACTCGGTCGATCAGGCCACGCGTGATGGCCAAGATGTCCACGAGGACAACCCTGGCGAAGAATTGAACTTTCATGGGTACCTCAACGGAACTCAGTATTCAGCGCAGGGCAGCAATTATGGATATCCGTATTGCTTCGCTGCTTGGGATCCAAGCGACTTACCGGACAATAGTAATTTGACTGTCGGCAGCCAATTCGCTATTGGAAATATGAACAACACTATCAATGATACTTACTGCGCAGAGCAGACACCGCCGAGGTTAACTTTCGAGGCGCACATGGCGCCACTAAACATTGTGTTCAACAACAGCGGCAACGATGGCTGGGTCACCTTTCATGGGAGCTGGTATGTCGACCTTTTGGATGGGCTGGAAGCATAGGACACTGACATGGTTTAGGGACCGCACCGACCCTTCCGGCTACAAAGTCTCTCTCATCTCCTTTGCCGACGGCGGCGAACCCGTGGCTCCGGCGAACAGTAACACGTCCTACACAGACATCGTCGCAAATGCCAACAATACCGCCTGTCCAGGGAATTGCTTCAGACCAGTGGGGTTAGCTTTTGATAGCCAGGGTCGCATGTTCTTCAGCTCTGATGCTAGTGGTGAGATCTATGTCGTGACAAAGGATGAGACAGCAAACGGTACGACTGGGAGTAGCTCGTCTGGCAGCGGTTCTTCTGGTGCCAAACCCAAGTCTGGTGCGCAGAGGCAAGGAGTGTTTAGTACTGGTACGCTGGTGCTTTCTGTGCTTGCATGTTGCATAGTACTATGACATGCTCGTTTCATCCGAAATACAAGGAGACGGTCATGCACTTACCGCGCTGAAATCCGACCATTTTCGCATTGCACCTTACAAGCTGATCAATAGACGAGAAACACATCGATGAGTGCTGCAGTCGGATGGAGAGGCCGCTTGTGCTTGCGAAGCGCACTACGGTGCCTCTCCCTTATGTGATCGCTCTTGTCACCGGAACAAGCAGCTCGACTTGGGCGTCTAGAGGAAGGAGTCATCTAATTCTCAAGCATCTGTAGGATAGCAAGTCGGTCCAATCTGGTATCTGAAAGATTGTCAAGTATCCACGATCTACGTGGATTGAGACCTATAATTTACATCTGCTGAAGACTGTCGGTGCTATCGCATAGAGAAGCTCTCCTCGTTCACCGAGACGCATTCTCTTGCGTAAGACCTTGATCACTCTCATTTGATCGAGAATTATCTCAGGAGATGCCGCGATCACAGATCTACTGAGGTTCCACCCTGCTACAGATTGCATGCAAGTGTTGAGAGCTCCGTTCTCACCGTAGCTGGGGCTTACACCAGTTTCAATTACAAGTTATAGGAGGCCGCCAGTCAATTCGTTATCCACTGGATCTATAATGTCAAAGTGGCTGCGAGATGAGAAATGGTGATCGCGGAAACTTCACTTTTCGATTTGCCACCGTTGTCATTCACTCCAGTGAAACTCAGGGGCTCCATGCAACTTTCACTTTCGTCTTAATCGGGTGAAAAAGACCAACCTCCTCATTATCTTTCTGCTCACTTCTGCGCACTTTGCTCTTCATCGCTCTTCCTCCTCAAACTCCCAGCATCCTCCCAACAACCGTACTACCTCTACATACTCGCCGTCTCCTTCTCCTCCGTCAGTCTCATACCTCAGCTACTGGTTAGCTACAGTCATCAGCGCAACATCGCATTGCATTGGCAACCCACCGCAAGCACATTGACTCAAACGTTCACCTACCTTGATCGTTACTCTACATCGCGTCTGTCCACCCTCGCAACACTCTTCATACCATATCACCGCAATGGCTTTTAATTCTCTATCACTCGAGGTAATCATCCTTTCTGCTGTGCTCCTCAGGGCGGCTTGCGCTTTGTTCAAAGTGCTTTGTACTGATGTATCCCCCCGTACTAGCTCAATGAGCAGATTGCAACATTTCTAGAAACCGACCGACAGGTGTGCAATTTCCGACTCATATGTCATGCCACCAATTCCGCAGTGGACACATATCGTTGTGGTGTCTGGCGCGACCGGTACGCTCAGCGTTACGATATGCCGGAGAAGAAGGGAGGCCTGGAGATTGCGATGCATTACAAGATTCGTTCACGGCTACTTCGCAAAAGTGCCAAGTTCTTAATGGGTCAGGAACTCAGAGAGATCAGCTGTATGGAACTCGTAAGAGATCTCATTGTTGGTGAGCGAGCCAGGATTACCCGTACCTCAAACACTGTACTTACATTCTCTAGAATCATATGCAAACCTACCTGTTGGCTGTAAAGCGAAACACCCCTCCAACAACCTCAGTGTGATCCAGGAATTCGTGCAACGCTCCAAGATGCTCAGAAAAATCTTCCACTGCTTGGAAGAGAAAAGCAACATGAATCCTCTCCTACAGACCTTGCAACTCGTCCTCACGCATTTGCAGCTGAACAGTCCCTCAGTCAGAGGTAACCCATCACTTGGTTTTGCATACTCTCAATTTGCGGTCTACTCTCACCCCGACGACTTCCCAATGTTCAGCGCGAATAGTATATGGCAGATTAGCACAAACCTTCTGCTGCACATCGCAAACTTCTTCAAACACCATTTGACTGAGAAAGGCGAGAATACTCTGTATGAGCTATTCAACCAGCTCAAAGCGCATGAAAAGCCTAAGGCTTGGGACTCAAGACTCGTTCAAGGAGGTGGTGCGAAGACGCTTGGTAAGCACTGGAAAGGGACTTATGGTAAGTCTTCTTAGTCTGGAAGCTCAGATTCTGTAACTAAAATACTGATGCTTTGTAACAGCCTACTTGCACGACCTTTTCGAGATGGATCTCATTCGTCGGTGCGAACCTGGCAAGGAATACTTTTTCACCGACAGCATCGATCACCATGACGGTTTTCAGACTCTGGAACTTGACTTCGAACCTGAAGCAAATAGAGCCCGTTGGCCAAAAGTATTCGAATCTCACCTCAACGCCATGCCTCCCAAAGTTCTGTGCATGAGACTCGACACGCTCTATAAGACTAAACCTCCTCAAGCCGAACGAATCCCACGTGTAGGACGTCGCACAATGGCAGCGTATACTCGGGGCAACCTCCGTGAGCAACCTCCTCAAGAACCACGCTCACCACCAGGCACACCGGGCGTGACTCGCGTTGACATCGAGCTACCGCTGCCACGAAAGAAAAAGCCATGTTCTCCAACCTCGCCGACCTCTCCCAAGCGCGGTGTTCACTACCACCAGTTCAGCGGCTCAGGAAACGATGCCGAACCCTTCCACTGCAGCGGTATCCTACACCCATTGCCGCCTCAGGAGGGGATCCCAGGCTGGCACCGCATCTCGATGATGAAATACTTCGATCCCTTAGCTCAACCAGACAGCATGCCACCGCAGTCCGGCACCACCTGGGCTCCTTTCCAGTCTCCGCCATCCGAGGGGGACGCTCCATACGTGCCATACAAGCCAGCTGGCGCCGACGACAACCTCAGTGATATGTATCAGGTCGATGACGATGCCCAGGTCAATGCTGGATGCTGGGCTTATGAAGGTGTGGTTCTGCCGGGTGGCATGATCATGCTGGGGAGGTGGTGGAGCCCGATGGACGATACGGGGTTGAAGAGGTGCATGGGGCCGTTCATCTTTTGGAATGTCGACAAGGATGAATGAGCTGAATGCACGAGAGGAGGGCGTGCTTGAGCGGACTTGGACCCGGACACGACGACAATGAACACACGCACTTCAGACCATCTTCCACCACCACGGCCTCATTTAGCAGAAACTGAACACGGAAAGCAATGATCATTTACGCAACACATGAAACGACCTACCTGGATACGGACCAAACACTCTCATTTTTGGATCATCTATTGGTCACCACACTCCTTTTTCGCAAACCATCTTCCACCTTTTCACAATCTCACATCACAATTTATCCAGCACATGAGGGACCGGACGAAGATATTCGGACACGAATCAACGCCCTCATTCGGGATCATATCCCCGTCATCCCAGTCATTTCCGCACACACTTTCCGCTCACGATTCACGATTCATGAATATCAAGACGAAGGGCACCCCTACATCCGATCTCTCGCAGCCTGCTTGTGGGCTCGCCCCGAGGTCTTTGATCGCCGTTAATACGATTACGCTTCCTCCATCTGGCTCCCCAGCTAGCACAGCTATGCCGTTGCGTCGAGCCGGAGAAGCTCATTGCCACACCAGGCGGCCGGTCTTTAGGGATCGTTTCACGTACGCTTGGTGGAGCAGGCGGAGGAGCGTCGTGAGATGGACTCACTCTTGTGCCCATGGACTTAGCACAGTTCGTTTTCACGCGCTAGCTTTGCATGCAATCAAAAGTCGTTTTCAATTCCACGTACACCTAATGCTGCCGCAAACTCGATCTAGATGCTGCAGTCCCACTCTATCAACGCCTCTAGCAGTAGCCTACCGACAGCAACGCTCGCATTTTCCTCATGCAGCGCATCCTCTATCTATCTGTCTCTCTACTCTTCTATCCACTTGACGCAATCCCACTCCCCCTTCAGGTTCTCCTTCCATAAGCTGACCTTGTTATCGCCTCCACTGACCGCCAACACGTTTCCACTCAGGCTCCAGCTCACCCTCCATAACACAGCGTCGAAGTTTAGAACCGTCGGTTTCCAATCGTTGGGGTGTGCGGGGTCACTTGTCCATATCCTGACCGTCTTGTCTTGCGCCGCGGACGCTATGTACGATTTCTGGAGGATTGTGGGTGCCCAGGCCACGTCCCGGACCCAGTCGGTGTGGCCGGCGAGTTCTTTGATGGGGAGGTAGGTTTTGTCTTGTGTACTGCGGATGTCCTATCAGCACGACCATCCCTTCAAAAGGAACAACATAGGAATAGTATGAGAGAAGAGCGTACCTGTACTCCCAGATCTTGACTACCCCATCACTCCCCCCAGTCACGAATCTCCTCACCCCTCCTCCTGCTCCCTTGCCGTCTACCCCAGGCTTACTCGATACCAGACTTCCTGGTTGGGTAGCAGGCGCCCAACTCACAGCATTGACCCCTTGTCCATGCGCAGCGAAGATTTGGTGTGTCCAATTTCCCTCTTGGAATTCTAGGACCGATACCTGCCCGTCTGAAGAGGCGCAGGCTAGTAGACAGCCAGATTCATGAGGGGACCAGGAGACTATGTTTACGGAGGCGGTGTGGAGAGCGAAGTTGGCGACAATCGTCCATTGCGAGTTGGGTGATTCGCGCCAGATGAGGACTTTGCCATCGTAAGAGGAGGATGCGAGGATGGAGCCGTACTTGGGGTGTGCCTGGTGATGGATGACGCGGGTTAAGATGAGGCAGGGTTTTGGGGGAGGGGAGAGGCGAACGGACCCATGAGACGCACCAGACTGCCCCCTCGTGTCTAGATCACAATGTCAATGCACAAAGCACGTGCTCAACTGGGAAGCCTGTTTCGTACCCTCGCAGTGTTTCTGTCAACTTGTGATTCTCTCCCTCCACTTCGAAGATCTTAATCGTCTTGTCTGAGGAACAGGTAGCCAGTCGTCGTCCATAATAGTCCAATACAGCATCATGCTGTCATAGCGCTCATCAGCCTCCGAATACGGAGCTCTGGGAAGCTTGGAGTATTAAGATGTACCTACAATCATGTCATCGTGACCGGAATTGGTGATAAGTTGCGCCTGAGACATGGTTAGGGATGATATCTCTGCCATTGGGTACTAACATACCATTTTCAGTGCTTTGGCCTCGAAAGGTAGAGGGGATGAGGCCAGCAATGCTCGAAATTGTTTCCTCAATATGCGACTTTCACCAATCCTCATAGGGCAAAGAGGCGGTCCTGGCGCGCATAACGGTACGGTGGCCGACAACTGCACTCAGGAAGCCGTGGAAGCCTCGGCTGTTTAGTTCGCTGGACACTCGTCTACATTCGCCTTCCCTGCTTCTCCTCTCTTCCTTCACAATCCTTTTCTCTTTGATCCACTCAAACGCTTCGCGGAGAAGAACAAACGATGGCCGACGCCCTGTGTGGGCCTTCAAACGCCCTCCAAACTTTTCAGAAACAGACCTCCGTAGATCGGACCTTGCAGCAAGACCGAATAACAGCACGTCAAGCACCGGCCGAGGTATGTCACCGCACTGCCAGCTTCTCCGAAGGAGATCTAACTCGCGACCTATAGAACTTTCGATCCGCGCCCGGTATACTCGATGCAGAGTTCGAAGCCTTTCAGGCAGGATACCCACTTCAAGCCGGATATCCCGAGCCTGATTCATTCTACAATGGCCCCCCAGCCAGCTCCTTCCAACAGAAACTTGGCCAGCCACAGCTCCCGAACTGGGCTTCGGATTTCCAGAATATGCAATTGAATGAGGCCCGAGTATCGCCAATTCCGCAATCCCAATTCCGTCAGCATGCCCCTCTGCAACGCACAGGTGGGTGGCACCAGGACTTCTTACATCAACAGAACCAGCCTTCTCCGTATCAATCTCAGCAACAGCAGATACCTGCTGGTCAGAATTACAGCGGATGGTCATACGGATACACTGGTGGCCTGTTGCCACAGCATCATGATACCCTGTCTACGATGGCGCGGCAGAAGCAGCCCGAAAGGCAAGCTGAAGATGTCTACGACGAAGCAGCGTTCGAGAGGGCTTTCGATGCAGCCAGAGAAGAGATACAGCAATCAGGAGATAGCGCTCATCGAAAGGAGACCCAAATAGACGCGGGACTGCATGATACCAAGGACCAAGAGAGTCAAGGATGGCTTGATCACAGCCGGATTGGCTTTGACAGAATTCTTGATGAAGCTCAAAAGAGGGGCGAGGAGGGCAAAGATGCGGACGATGCGGAAGAGCTTGCAAGAACAGCCGGTCAGCTCCTTGAAAATGTGAAGGGCGACCAGAGTCAAAAATTCCAGGAGAGTAACTTTCTTTTCCTCATGCGGCAATTGAGAGATAGGGAGGTTCGAGTCGAGGGCGATAAGCTTGTCGATGTTAGTATTCTCTCCCCTACTCCCTAGACGGAGCAAATTCAAGTATGTGGTGTCATGTCACTTTGGGCATTACAATGCGAGTGGTAAAGTCGCTGATGGATCCCAGGTATCGCAACCCCTGCACCCTGGCGGTAGCGGTTACCCTGTTTATCATGCCCACCCAGACTACTGGCCTGAAGACGTAGAATCGCTTGTGGCCGCGGGTGGGGCTCGTGATAGGGAACCAGATCCTCCTAGCGCGTAAGATACCTAGAGCCATAGGTTGGTATTCAGCAGCTAATCTTGCTTCTCAGTGAGGAGACTGATCTATTGACCCATCATCCAGCGCGCAACTACGGAGACCTACTGGGAGCAAATTCCATCCGGCGGGATGAATTAGTACCAAGAGCTCGAGGTCTCTTGGCGGACGCTGGACAGAGTCCTGATTACTTGAGCGAACGTACACTCGAGTCTTCCGAGGCGACGGACACTCCTACTTACTCATCAATCGACACCACTAGTGAAGCACTACAAAACTATCAAATGCAGTTAATGCTGCTCGAGCAGACCAAAAAAAAGCGCTTACTCATGGCCCGGCACGAGCAAGATACCATAGGTCTGGGCCATAGGTCTGGACAATCCAGTGACCAGCAAGCACCAACAGGAAAAGGGCAAGAGCAGTAGCAGTAAGCACAATGGCGGTCAGCCGAGTGCATAAGCTCATTTCATGGGCGACGGTGACCTGCTCTTCGTTTCCTTGATGTACTGGCGATCTAGAAATGAGGCTCAAAGGCTCAGAAAAAATATGACCAGACAGAAAACATCGAGTACTCGAACCGAAGCGTCATAGTATAGCTCAAATGCTAGCCTCTATGTGAGACTGGTTCACACATAATCTGTAGGTGCCTATCACGACCCTTGGATTGCATCCAGTCAATTGGCACATATTTGGGAGATCACAATCATGTTTGAAAGAGTTGCACGGTTCAGCAGCCATGCAATTCCTATCTGCTGCCGGGTCAAACTCCTTATCCGAACGGTGCCATATTTCCACGATTTGCAACCCAACAGCCACCCATTCACAATCGCAGCAATGACATTTGAGCAGCCCATGCTACTTGTACTCACTCCAAGTATACAAACCTGCCGTCTCCCTTCGCAGAGAGCCCTGATCCGCTCGCCAAGTGTTTGGTTGCGGAAACGGCAGTTCGGAATCAAATCACGACGACAGCGCTTGCGTGATGACTGTAAACCTCTGCAGGGCCTCGATCGAATAAGACGAGTGCTATGATGGAGCGACCTAGCATCAGCAAAGGTTCCCACAACATGGCCCAGCATGCACGTTCTGAAGTAGATGGCAGGGAGATGGTTTAGGTATGGACGCAGAATGGAAGGAGGATGGATTGAGATAAATTGCGGTTATTTACGTATAGATGGTAGCATTTATGTCTTTACACATGGCACATTACGATACGTGGACACGAGGAATCCTGTGCGTGTCCCTGTGAGTAAACGTTTTGCGTAAGAAAGGTATGCGCATGGGAATGCGACAAAGTTGGAGATTGTGAAGGGAGCGAGAAAAGGGGTGGGGGGAGGAGCCCGGTCATGCGTATAGCCCCGCTGCCACAGGCCGAGCTGGAGCAACGCAAGCATAGGATGAGTGAGTCGGAGGGCGAGGTGGGATGGGAAGGGAAGGGAAAGCGGAAGCAGGCGGAAACGGATCAGCAAAACACAGATGTGAAAAGCCCACTTCGAGGATACTGCTCGGTCCAAAAGATACGTGAGCGCGGCGAGTCTTGGGGAGAGAGTAGTAGAAAGGGACCGGTCCTGGATAGTGAAAGAATTCAGTACAAACAAGTATGGCTCTCTTCCATTTGAAGCCTACAGCCTCAGCAGATGATTCAGATCGAGAAGTCTAAAGACGGTGGAGCATACGTCGAAACGTAGCTGTATCTCTTTTTATGCCCAAGTCCCCAAGAAATGCTAATAACATGCCTTTCGCTCATGCTCACTGACTTGAAGGGTATTTATCATAATCAACCATGTACGCTTTGTCAATCTAAACCTACTAGATGGATGTAATTGGATCATCGTAGCCCGATGACGCTCTAGATGCCTTGTCAGTAATTGTCTGGAAAGCAAGAGAATCAAGGGCATAGTTGGAAATGTACTCACCATCTCCAGCGTCCAGACTCTTCGTATCCAAACCTTCAACTTCCCTTCTACACCTTCAACGTTGTCCAGCTCGACGCCTTCCCACCAACATCTCCTTGCTGGTTTCCTCCAGAATAGCAGCAGCTTCTGGGCCATACCCACCGCGTTGCTGTTGGCCAACGTCTCGCTACCCTTGATGTCAGTTCGGAGTCGCGCAAGGGCGAGGCTGCAAATGACGGCTTTGTTGGGCTCGCCGGCACGGTGGCCCCAGCGATCCTCGTTGTTGAAGCCACCAGCTGTCAACATCTCAATTAAATGCTGCTCTGTCGTCCCCGTCTCTTCACTCCTCCTCAACCCAGAAAATATTCCGTCCTGCTTCAGTAATGCTCTTCCTGCTGCCCGCTTGACCTCGATCATCTCGGTTTGGTCAACATCCGCTTTTGGCGGTATAGCGTAAAAATCTAGATCCTCTCGCAACACGATGATACCGGCTCGGTCTTGAAGCATGTCACGAGCGGAAGTGGAGGACGGTTCTGTTGAGCTTCCTTGGATTTCCGATGGTGATCCGGTAGGAGACGGTGAGGAGGAGGGAATTGTTTGGGCGACGATGCGGAAAAATTCGAGCATATACTGGAGCGACTGGGGATCATACTGGTGAACTGAATCAGTGCTGAGGAGTGACGAGCTATATGCCAGCTTTTCGGTAACGTACATCGACAGGGTATATGTCTCCTTCATGGAAGGAGTTCATATGACCATCTGGCAGAAGTCCATTGGGGAATAAGGAAAGGAGAACGAATTCGGGAAGAGTAAGAAGCTCGTCCCGTGACAACGTGAAGCGAGTTCCTCTGCAGGATCGGTGTCAGTTTTAGCGCAACAGGGGTGATTGATTCAACATACCTGAGGTCCAATGTGATATGCTCGTCCGCGCTGACATCTGAATGCTAAGTCAGCTTCCGCTATAGCAGCCGCGAAAATTGGGACTCTTGTGATCTTCGTACCCGCTAAAGTACTCACAGGCGCCGCACCCCCCTGCTGTACCTGAGTGATTATGCTCGCAGCACCGCCTGCGGCGGCCATCACGTATGTAAATGAGTCAAGCGGACTCGAGCCTTCTGTATATGGCGGTGGCGGCTCGGAGTCTTCCGCGTTCTTGCTTGATTCCCCCTTGTTGTCCGCTGGAAGCGCAGCCTTGGTCTCTGCCTCTACGCTTGCTGTGCCAGCGACGGCAGCCTCTGCAGGCGGTACCGGGCTGAAAGCCGGCGGTGGTTCGCTGACAGGCTCAGTGATGGATGCCTTGAGATGATCTGGAGATGTTTGCGGTGGAAAATAAAGAGATGAGAAGAGCGGAGGAGCGAAGGAGGGAAAGCTCGACGACGATGCCGGCGGAAGTGGGTCCTCAGGTGACTCGGTATATGGTGGCTCGGCGTCGCATGGGGCAATGGCTGCTCGAAAGGAGACCTTGTCAGATACGGACGAACCGTCGCTGGAATCTCGTGTCGCCGACAATTTGATGGTTGTTCCCCTGGTTACTCAAACGAGTCGAACGTTGCGATTGTAGTCGCTAGAATAGATGGCAGATAGAGCGGAATGGTACGCTATCGATTAGACCATAAGACAATCCTGGTACATTAGGAGACGATGATTTTTCGCTCAATATCTGGTTGTTTGCAGTTCCTCGTGCTGGGATATAGAGACCGTAATGAAGCCAGCCCTTTCAGGGCCAAACTTAACGTAGTACGCGATTGATGGCGCTAGATCTCTTTGGTCCTAGCGTTTGACAACAGTGAGCCATAAAGAGCGAGCAAGTTGTTGAGCCAGACCCTTTACCTTAGCTTCATACAACAGTGATCATGTCTCAATTGACTGGAGGTCTTATAGACCTCTCTCAAAATTCTCTCTACTGTACGTCCATAGCCTCAACCTTGTTCTCCCCAGGCGCTGACTCACCACGATGTAGTTTCTGCCCTTGCTATAGCGTTCAACCCCACATTCTGGAAGTGAGTATTCGCGTGGGATCCCATTGTTATGTACTCCCGTATGTTGGAGTAGAACTGAGTAGTCCCAGCATCGTCGCCCGCCAAGAATATCACAACAAGACACTCACCCGTCTCTTCAAGGGCAACTCTCTCCGAGCCTGTTACGCTCTTGCCCTCACCATCTTCGGCCTCGGCCTTCTCCGTGATGCCCTTTACGAACGTGCCCTCCGCCATCAACCGTTCATTCCCGCGTTTCATCACCCTTACATCGCCTATGTCCTCTTAGCCACTGGGAATACCCTAGTCCTAACCTCATACTACGCCTTGGGCATTACTGGCACCTTCCTAGGCGATTATTTTGGGATACTGATGGACGAGCCTGTGACGGGATTTCCGTTCAACGTCACCGGCGCGCCGATGTACTGGGGAAGCACGATGAGTTTCTTGGGGACGAGTCTCCTGTATGGGAGACCAGCCGGAGCACTTTTGACCATCCAAGTCTTCCTTGTCTACCTTGGGGCGCTTCAATTCGAGGACCCTTTCACGAGCCAGATTTACGCAGAAAGGGACAAAAGGGAGAAGGAAGGGAAGAAGGCGAAATGAGAACTACTGTTGGATCAGCAGCATGCGAAGACAAAGCGCTAGGAGCAAAGCAGATGTCAATTCAATATTGACAACGTTTTGAATATGGCATGTTCAACAGCTTTCTATATACTGGATGGGAGGGTTACTCGATATCATACAAAGAAACGATTGGTGGAGTGCGCTTACACTGTAGCTCCACCCTTGTGTTGAACCTCCATCTCAGCCCGCCTAATCAACTCTTCATAGAGAGTCCAGGCTAGAGCGGAGCTGAGGGCCTTCCTACCCATCCGCAACCCCAACCCGTCGAAGAGACTTCGAAAACCTTCTTCTTTAACCATTCGCCGCCCAGCTATAATCATATTGCTATATCTCCCAGGCATAAGCTGCAGTCTTGTCTTCACGGCATCAAATGGATTGGTAACCGCTGTAGCAAAGCCAGCTGCTAGAACACCAGACAGAAAGTTGATAGATAGAGAAGTGCTGCTTTTCATACCACCTTCAAAGTTTGATATCTCGGCGAGTGGAGTAACCTCCCGAACCTGACTCAGTCGTCGTTTCGACTGTTCGTAGAAGAGGACATATAAGCCAGCATAGGGAGCGTCTCGTATCGCTGTTGCTCCGAAGCCCGAGAAAAAGCCTCTGATGCCTTCTTTCTTTAGTATAGCGTTCCCCGCACTCCATATTGACTTATAAGAATATAAGCTCGATTCGTAGCGGACCTTGATGACCGTGATCGGCATCATGAAAAACCCCGCCGAAGCTCTTGCAATAGCTCCGGTAGTCATGTTTGCCATGTTAGATAATCTAGGCAAGCTCGAGGATGAGAACTGCGAGGTACCCACAGACGCTTGCACTTTACCTGTGGACGTGAGAAGATTCGATGTCGCAACATGCTGGCGCAATGCATTAAGAGAGGAGAAGTAAAGCGCGGAACCGACACCTGTACGTATGACAGATGGCAGTGTACCGCGCCAGAGTTGTTTTAAGGAGTTGGGACCTGCGAGAATCTGGCGAAGGGTGGTGACGAGGGAGGTTGAGCGGGACTGTTGGACACGGGTTTTGAGGAGGTCGGCGGGTTGGAGGAGGGTGGCGGACACGCAGCCCGTTGCAAGACCGGCAAAGAAGTGGAACGCTGGAGACGGGTGTTAGCTCTCGCCGACTGGGAGAAAATCAAATGAATGTACTTGACGAAGAGCGTTGAGTTCCATCTTTGGACATGTCCCTTGAAGAACGGGAAGATCACCAGATTAGCGGCGTGTGTACCTTGGATGTCGGCATCTTCAAGTCCCCATACAGTTGTCTATGTTACTCCTTGTATTCTGAAAGTTGACTGTGATCAATCACGTTTGGATGGAGGAATCTTGAAGACAATTGTCTGGCGGAACCTGCCGAGCCAAGAGTTGACCGTTGATCTGCAGAAGCGGTTGACTTCATGCCTCCTACTCGTAAAACACAACACAGTTTTTTCGCAAGGGATCGCGTGCAAGTTATCCTTACTATCAACTCATGCAATGGAAACAACATCCATTCAATGGGCAGCACTTCCAGTCTCGAGAGGACCATGGATGTCCACACTTCGTTTCACAAAATCGTCGCCGACTGATGCTGTATAGGGTAACATGAAACCTGAATAAACAGAAGATCTAGACTCGTACAATGTCACTGAAAAGTCCAACTTCGGAAGGGGGACCTTCCCAATCACAGGCCTCAGCCATGCCCTCAGTCTACGATACCTATCTATGCAGGGAGCCCGCCAATGATGTGCCTATGTTGATACGGAATGGTCCCGATGAATACACAGCCCTTTTGAGGATATTACAAAGATCAGCAGACTACTTCGCAGAAAAGGATCACACCAGGACGGTTGAAAGGCTACAATTGGAAATTGCAAGGGTACACATGCAGAACAAGCGGTGGGATCGTGCAGCCCGAGTGCTCATATCGCTCTCGCAGACATTGAGCTGGCGCCGAGCAGGCTGGTGGGTGTTGCTGGAAGAGATGGACTGGGCCTTAAGAGACTGTGCACGCCGCATTGGAGATCTTCAGACACTGATTGCTGTGGAATGGGAGCTCATGTGTAGCTGTAAGCCCAATGGCCTTCCTCGAATTTACTCGAGTTACCTCCATCTGACTTGATTCAGACCTGACACCAAGACAGGATTGGCATTATGACTTCTCTAAAGCAATAGACGGCATCAAGACTTCAAATCCACGGCCTAAATCTGTTATACGAGCTGAGAGCACACTTTCGTGCAGTAAGTCTATACGGTCATAACCCACGAGTGGTCTGAATTGAGATTATTATACTTGCTAATCCCCGAACAGTCTCTGCAACGTTTGCATTCGGTGTTACTGAAGGTAATGTGGGTGTATCGCTGCCCTCACAGCTAATTGTTACTTCTCGCACACACAAGGATTCGACTCCTATCTTAGTTTCGCAAGTCAAGGTTGCGTTCGAAGGAGGTCTGAGGAGCTTCAACATCCAGCATGAGTTGACCGAAAAACCCGAGGCTAGCACGTCTGATGGGCTGGCGCACCTTCATCGCATTTCCCTACAAAAGGCTTCTTCAGATGCTACATCATTACCCTCAAGTCCGAATTTCTCTCCGGGCTCCCAGCCACTGATCAGAGTTGCTGATCTAGAAATTGCCCCTGGCGTCACGAAAGCCCTGTCGCTTGATCATGTACCGCGTGATCCTGGAGACGTTGAGGTTGCAAGCATCACTCTGTGCATGTCTGTAGTTGACTTCGATATGGAGGTCGTCATCACTGAACAGGAACAAATTCATCAAGAAACTCTCTGGGTTAAAAGTCCATTAGGCTTGTTGCCAAAGAAAGCCAAGGTTGGACGCAGTAGCGTCGTGAAAATCTTGCCCAAGCCGCCTAAAATGCAGATTCAAGCCCTCGGCCTGTCACCGAATTACTTCACTGACGAGGACATCACTATAGAGATAGAAGCTACGAACGAAGAGGAAGAAGAAACCAATGTTAGCATTGACGCCCGACTTCTAGCACCTTCAGGGATATTACCGACGCTGAGATGGGCTTTGGATGAAGGAGAGGACTCCAGAGAGGTCGCCCCAGAGGATCCGCCGGATCCCAGCAGTATTGACTCTTCTTCGAAAAGCATCGGCAATCTAGCTCCCATGGCGAATCGAAGACATACACTCTGCATTCAAGGGTCACCAGTTGCGGCGGACTATATTCTGGAAGTCAAAGCGCGTTATCACGTTCTTTCCGACCCAGAAACACCGATCATCAAAAGTTTCTCAACTAAAATCGGAGTCGTGACGCCATTCAAGGCAAATCATAGTTTCCTGCCTAGGATTCATTGTGAACCGTGGCCGAGTTACTTCAACGCTGACGGCCTTGATGAGAACTCCAAGAATGATGCGGGCGAGATGGAGGTCGCGAAGGGACTGACTCAAGAATGGTCTTTGACTTCGAGAATTGCGTCTTTGGCTAATGTTTCTTTAATGATCCAGAGTGTTGAACCACAAGTAGTCGAGATCCACGAAGGAGCCATTTGTAGTATCTCTTCGGCTTCTGGGGATACTGTTGCAGCGTCCATGATCTCGCCCAATGATTTTCAGGCGCACGATTTTGTCATCCTTGCGCAAAAATTAGACCTGGAAGACCGTCGATCTACCTTCCTCGATCTACGATTGGAAATCAAGTGGCATCGAGACGGCTTCCAGGGCCCTCCAGTAGTCACCCACCTTTCTGTGCCAGAACTGGTCATACCGTTTGGCGAGCCTCGAGTGCTAGCATCCGCGCGGAGTGGGAACGTCCCACCAGGAGCGATAAATCTCGATTATGTCATAGAAAACCCTTCGATGTACGCGCTCCCATTCCAATTGACCATGGATATCAGCGAGGAGTTTGCATTCAGTGGGCCCAAAAATGTCACCTTACAATTGGTGCCGCTCAGCCGGCATAATATTCGATACGTTATCTTGCCGCACGTGAAGGGGTTGTGGATTAGCCCTCAGTTCAGAGTCTTTGACACTCATTTCCAGAAGAGCTTGAAGGTCAACGCCACTGAAGGAATGAGAAGTGACAAAAAGGGAGTGTCGATTTGGGTGGATGCCGATAGCTGAACGACGGACTACACAATGCTCGTCAACAACAATAGAAGGGTGTGGGATGAGCACAGAAAGAAGCCAAATGGTGGAGACTCAGGCTGTCAGTCTCTGAAAGAGGCAAGGAACAAGGTGTCACAGACTGAATAATTAGTGTCTCAGAAGGCCCCGTTACGGGGCGGTCATTGGGCAGGTAAAGTCACGACATCTGTGACTGTAACTAGCATTAATGAAACCTATGTGAAATATGTGACATGTCTCGTATGCTCCAACTATATGGGAAGGAAGTTTTCCAGTGATTTGGCAATTCAAAAAAGCAGTCAACCGGCAAAGCAAGCCACTTCTGAAGTTCTGACACTAGTGAATTTAATCGTTTCAATAAGTACGAATCACCACTTCTTTCGCATAAGTACCATCTACTCTTCTCCACGAATATCCATACCAATCACGAGCTCACTGTTGCTCATGGCATTTTCGTCACTCGTTTATCCGTGTCATCAAATATATCAACTCATGAGAAGTTTGAATTTTGTTACATAATGAGCAATGGTAAATCGCCCCCCTCCGAAGCAGCCTCGTATCGAAGCAATCAGCTATCTTGAAATACGAACCCATGTCAACTAACCGCGTCGTTGACAGGGGTGTTGTCATTCCACTGCCCGCGATGAAGAGGAATCATCGCCTTATTCCCCCTCGAATGCGCACGGCGACTCCTCCTCACGTGCCATCACCTCCGCCCCCACCCAGCAACTGCCTGAACCCCCTAGTCCACGGACTTCATCTCAGAATCCTGAGATCTCACAGCGAAGCCGGACGCGGAGAAATCTAGCCTTAGGGGAACAGTTCAACGCACCATTACGGCTCCATGTATGGACGGCGAAGACGCAGTGGACTCGGTCGCAGCTGGACAGAGAGAGACAAGAGTTTTTCGATACGAGGGTTACGGGCCATGCAGAGATATGGGCAACACTGAAGGTCGTAGTGGGGCTTTTGGCGGACGGCGACATTACTACGGCACAGAGCATACTGGACGCCGCAGCTATTACGGTACCTACTGGTGATTTCAAGAATGGTGCGTATGACGAGGCAGGGAATTTGTACCAGATGCCAGAGCATGTCATTAGCGATCCTCAAAATGTGGTATTGGACCAGCAAGAGGAGATCAAGAAAGGAGAAGGTTCCAACGGGGCAGCAGATGACGATGAAGCGATCGAAAGGAAAAGAGAAGAGAAAGGCAAGTCAGTGCTTAAGACTGGCGATACCATCAAAGTCAGGGCGAGACTTAGTGATAGAGGAGGGCCGGATGTCGTCATTCCATTGGGCAAAGATCAGGTCGTAAGGATGTTGGTGAGAAGGGTTCAAGAGGAGGCTAATGTGAGGATAGAATTTTGCGTGTTACTAACGAGCACCTACTGACATTTCGCATAGATGACTGGGAACGGAAAAGTGAAGATTGCATATATGGGCAAAATCCTTAAAGATACAGAGACTTTGCAGGCACAGGGTTGGCGCGAGGGTCATGTCGTCAATGCATTGGTATTTAATGTATAATGGTGCAACTCAGGATGATATCGGTATTCTAGGGTGATGTCTTGAAGAGCCAAGATTTGTCTTGGAGCTTTATATCTACGATATAACGTGAATGCACCGGGAAATGCGCTGGGGACACTGTATTTTATTTGCGTCAAATCATGTAATCCCTGTACATTTTGGCATTTACGATAACTCATATATGCTATTGCAACAACTTCATAGGGAAGGAAGAATCATTTGACTGTTTTGAATGAGAATGAGTAGAGTAATTAAAAAATTTGTAAGGGGAGACTATTTATAGCGTATGATACGAAACGTTCGAAAGGTGTCCATCAAACAAACAGGGCGGCCGCTAAAACTCCAGCATCCACGACTTCCATGTAACCAACGTACATACGCGCTCTACTCTACAGTATTGACGGCCATCTCCATACGCTCGCTACCAAGTCATTGGCTGCAAGATCCCGACAAATCTTCCTTGACCATATTTTTCAAATCGCCCCTAAGCAAGCTCGGAGACAGTTTCGGGACTGTAAGCAATAGCACCCAGGTTGCGCCAGAGCGAATTGTACGCAAGCTGGACTAGATGAGAGGTATAAATGGACGTCTGAGCATGGGGGGAAGAGGTCTTGACGCTCTATTTCCTTGATCCGGTCCTTGCTATGGCATCTGACCGCTCCTCTCCCAATAACAACCAGAGACGCCAATCAATACCATTGCAGGATCTTTCACGACAGCCCGATCAGACTTCTGATAGTAACGAAGGATGGAGCCATGGCAGGAGTTCAAGGAGAAGGACACGGACACTGTTGGGTCATCGTCGATCATTCAGTGGGAGGGTCAATACAGCCTACGAACGGGTCAACGAGGGGTCTCCGCCTGCTCCTGCAGGGGAGAATGTAGGCCTGCCTCATGTCACGACACCCAGGAACGCTCACCAACCACCTGTAAGTTACGACGATGGAGAGGTTTCGCCGGTCAATGCGGAAAACTTCCAGGCCGCGATGGGATCCGTTGGTCTAAGCTTCGAGCCTCCAGGACCCTCTAGGCCACCACCTGGAAAAAGGAGAAGCACACTGAACGTGATCACGGAAAATGATGCGGTATCCACATATTCGTTACCTACTTCTCATCCAATTGATGAGGCCGAACAGGACACCTACTTTTCCCCGCAAGACACCGATAGAACACCCCTGACCGACTCGAGATTCCTGCAGCCTATTGCTGGTGCAAGAGCACCTGGACCAGGGCTTCGTGCACCACCACCCAGTGTGGGCCACAGCAGGTCAGGTTCTCGACTCGGTGATGATTTGCCGCATGTGGAGGCTGGGATGGGTAGACCCTCTTCGACCATGAGCACCAGATCTCTAAGCCCGTCAACAGCATCTAATCCTTTATCAAGAGCTGGAACTATATTGAGGCAAGCATCTCAGCGAGTTGTCAATCTCAGCAACGAGCCAGATACCATAGAAAACAGTGTGCGTCGAGAACGTTCGATCAGGGAAGCCCGGATGGAGGAACCACCAAGTTTCCCAGCTATGCAAGACTACGCCCATGATGAAAGATCAAGTCCTCCCCCAGAGAAAGCCCAACAGCTAGTATCAACGAATGAACGAGTGCCGCCGGAGCCGAATCCGCTCAAAGGGAATTCTCTCGGGATATTTTCTCCGGATAATTGGATCCGACTGAAGCTCTGCGAGATGCTTGTGCATCCAGCCACCGAGCCCGTGATCTTGATTCTCATTGTCGTTCAGACCATACTCTTGGCTATCGACTCGGCGAAACCTATTTATTATACTGAAACAAATGAGCCCCAGGCCTGGAAGGCATCATGGATCAATTTCGCCCTTCTCGCCCTGTTCTTCATCTACACGCTAGAACTACTAGCACGGATCATTGTTTCTGGTTTGATAAAGAACGCCGATGAGTACAGTACTCTTGACATCGCACGGGGCTTCAGAGCCGCTCTTAGCGATAGGGTCCGGACTTTCTTTGCCCCCCAAAGACATTTGACGGTAAGGGACGGGGTGAGGGAAGCCGGACAACAGCCATCTATTCTCCGCTCGTTTACAGGAGCGCAACTGCATGTCGACCACCCAGGTCACTCACGTCAACAGCAAAGGGTTCGGCTGGCTCGACGAGCGTTTCTCCGCCATGGATTCAACCGTCTGGATTTTGTGGCAGTTGTATCATTCTGGATCATGCTTGTCCTTTCTCTGACTATGGTCGAGGGTAACCGTCACCTATTTGTATTTCGAATGCTGAGTTGTCTACGCATCCTGAGGCTTCTCGGGCTTACCAGTGGTACATCGGTAAGTGTTCGGTTTTCAAATGTTCCGCTAAACCAGACTGACTTAAACGGTCCCAGGTGATCTTGAGAAGTCTGAAGAAAGCAGCGCCCATGCTGGTCAACGTTGCTTTTCTCATAGGCTTCTTTTGGCTTCTTTTCGCTATCATTGGGGTCCAGGCTTTCAAGTCATCGCTCAAACGCACTTGCGTCTGGTTTCCGAACGCAACTGAAGTTCTCCTAAACCCTAATAGTAATTACTCTAACAGTTACAATCTGAATGATCCGAACAACCAAATCCAGTTCTGTGGAGGGTATATCAGCCCTACTAACGGGTCAGAGATGCCATGGCTTAAAGCAGATCTTATACAGAACGGAACCGGAAAGCACAAAGGCTACCTTTGCCCGCAGAACTCACTTTGTGTGGAAGGCACAGGTCCGTACAATGGGACGGTCAGCTTTGACAACATATTCCAGTCTCTAGAATTGGTCTTCGTGGTCATGAGTGCGAACACTTTCTCGGATCTCCTCTACTACTGTACTGATACCGACTTCCTTGCTGGAGCTCTATTCTTCGCCTTCGGGATTGTCGTTATGAGTCTGTGGCTCATGAACTTGCTTGTCGCGGTTATAACATCGTCCTTCCAGGTCATCCGGGAGGAAAGCAAAACAAGTGCATTCACAGTTGCTGAGCAAGATCACTTCATTGAAGAGGAAGAAGAGATTCCAAGAAGGAGTCGTTTGAAGCGTGCGTACGACATGACGGAATGGCTATGGATTGTGATCATTCTTTTCGACCTTTTCGTGATGTGCCTTCGAAGTTCCGACATGAGCCAAAGCCGTCAACGTTTCATCGATGACACGGAGACGATCGTAGCCTGTGTTTTAGTGTTCGAGATCCTTCTGCGCTTTATTGCTGATTGGAGGAATTTTCATAAAAGCCAACGCAATTGGATCGACCTAGGCCTCGCGATCATTACCGCAGTCATACAGATTCCTTCTATTCACGACTCGGGCGAGGCATACGAATGGCTCACATTTTTCCAAATCATACGGATCTATCGCGTGGTCCTTGCGGTGTCGCTCACGCGCGAACTAATCAAAAAGGTTCTGGGCAATGTCTCTGGTCTACTGAATCTAATCGTATTCGTGTTCCTCATAACCTTCCTCACCGCAATTTTTGCCGTTCAGATCTTTCGCGGACAATTCCCTTCTGACGACATCGGCGGCAAGGCTATTCGCATAACATTCTCGGACATCTACAACGGCTTTATCGGCATGTATCAAGTTCTTTCGAGCGAGAACTGGACCATACTACTGTATAATTCAACGCAGTATGAGCTGATCTGGGATCAAGCTTGGATAGGCGCCATTTTCTTTATTTCATGGTTCATCTTAGCAAATTTTGTCGTATTGAACATGTTCATTGCGGTCATCCAGGAGAACTTCGACGTTTCGGAAGACGAAAAGCGCTTGCAGCAGGTCAAAGCTTTCCTTCAACAGAAAGAGCTTGGAGGTTCGTCCCAAGGCAACCTGTCGTTGTCGACTATCTTCAAGCTCGGTCGAGACACAAGTCGGCACAAGGATCCTCTTGATTTTGGTCCTGCCACAATGGAAATGCTACTTCAGGAGGCCGTGTTTCGAGATTTTCTCGACGAGCATATGGAGCCTGTGGAGGAGTTACACGAAGACGACGACCCGATCACTGGCCGTCCAGTAGGGCATGTCAAGCCTGGGCTGCTCTCGGTTCTGTGGGGTAAGCTTCTCAAGATGTTCGGTGATCAGGAGCCAAACCCTTTCTACTCTCGCTTGCAATTCTCCAGAGGGGACGAGGTAGATATACGGACAAGAGCAAGAGAGGTTGTCTCGGCTACCGAACAAAGAAAGCGAGCTCAGCGTCAGTATCTGCAAAGGCACCCGAGATATAATGTATCTCTTTTCATCTTTGGTCCCCGCAATCCCATACGAAGATTGTGTCAGGGTATCGTTGGTCCTGGTCGGGGCAGCCAACGTATCGAAGGTATCGATCCAGTCAAACCTGTTTGGTATGCCTTCTCGGCGTTCATCTATGCTGCTATCGTGACCATGGTTCTCCTGGCTTGCGTTTCGACTCCGCTATATCAGCGAGAATACTTCCTAAAGCTTGGTCACTATACCTCAAGAAGTTGGTTCGTCTGGACTGATATGGGGTTTGCATGTGTGTTCACCCTCGAAGCCCTCATCAAGATCATTGCCGATGGATTTTTTTGGACGCCAAATGCTTACTTCCGAAGCTCTTGGGGTCTCATCGACGGCCTTGTCCTGGTCACGCTATGGATTAATGTCATCACTTCACTCTACTCGGATGGGGCTGTTTCGCGCGCTGTGGGAGCCTTCAAAGCTCTCAGGGCCCTGAGGCTGCTAAATGTGAGCGATAGTGCGAGAGACACGTTCCACTCTGTGATAGTCTTGGGAATTTGGAAGGTCATATCCGTAAGTGAAAATTGATCGCACTTTGACAGAGCGGGACTAAGCGCTGTCTAGGCCGCTTTTGTGTCTCTCAGCTTGCTCTTTCCTTTCGCTATCTATGGCCTCAACCTCTTCAATGGGCGGATGCGAGGGTGTAACGATTTTAACATAAATACCCTTGACGACTGCGTCGGCGAATATAATAGCACTCCTTACAACTGGAATGTGTTGGGACCGAGACAAAGTGCAAACCCATACTACAACTTCGACACATTCGGAAGCTCGCTCAGCATACTCTTCCAAATCGTGTCCCAAGAAGGGTGGACAGATGTGATGTGGACAGCAATGTCTTCGGGTGGTCGTGGAGTATCCGCCACCGCCATCCCATCTTACAATTCCCAGGGCAATGCTGTGTTCTTCATTGCGTTCAATCTCTTGGGAGCCGTCTTCGTGCTGACTTTGTTTGTCTCTGTGTTTATGCGCAATTACACGGAACAGACAGGAGTCGCATTCTTGACAGCCGACCAGCGATCGTGGCTGGAATTGCGAAAGCTCCTACGGCAAATCTCACCGTCGAAGCGCCCATCAAGTAAGTCAGAATCTGGCTTTAGAGGCTGGTGCTACAGAATCGCTGTCAAGAAACATGGAAGGTGGCAAAGGTTGCTTACCACGATCCTATTTCTCCACCTTGTTTTGCTGGTCACGGAATTCTACCCCGAACCCCTGTGGTGGCAGCATTTGAGAGGTATGTGATGAGTTAACTCAGGGGATATGACGAAATATATTCTAACCATGCTAGACTACATATTCTTGGCCTTCACAGTTGTGTATATAGCTAATGTCCTCGTACGCGTCGTCGGACTTACATGGAAGAGATTCAGTAGGAGCTCCTGGGACCTCTACTCGATTCTCTCCATCACCGGCACTGTCATCACGACGCTCCTCGACCTCTCCAAGTACAACGACCAGACTTACAGTCAGCTCCACAAGCTATTTTTAGTGTCAATTGCCCTGCTGCTCATTCCTCGCAACAATCAGCTTGACCAGCTTTTCAAGACAGCGGCAGCTTCCTTGTCTGCTATTGGTAATCTACTGGCGACTTGGTTTGTGCTGTTCCTGGTATACGCAATTGCCCTTACGCAGACCTTTGGTCTTACCAGGTTCGGCAACTCAGAGAATGTAAACATCAATTTCCGCAATGTTCCTAAAGCTCTTATCCTGCTCTTCAGAATGAGTATGGGTGAAGGTTGGAATCAGATCATGGAAGACTTCGCAACCATCACTTATCCCAACTGCGTCGCTTCCCCCTTGTTCTACGAAAGCGATTGTGGCAGCGCCGTATGGGCTCGGGCTCTGTTCATCTCTTGGAACATCCTGAGTATGTACATCTTTGTCAGTTTGTTCGTGTCATTGATCTTCGAGAGTTTCTCGTACGTGTACCAAAGGAGCAGCGGGCTAGCTGTGATCAATCGGAAGGAGCTCCGCAGATTTAAACAGGCCTGGGCTACTTACGATCCTGAGGGCACCGGTTGGATTTCCAAGGACGTCTTCCCTCGGTTGCTCGGAGAACTGTCGGGCGCTTTTGAGATGCGCATTTATGCCGGCAGCGAACAATCCGTACACCGCATTCTTGAGAATTGCACTGTTGAGACAAGAGGCAACGAAACCCCTCCGCCAGGAGTCATACACGGCGTCGACCTCGCTCAGCTTAACCACGAGCTGAGCAAAATCGACGTTGTGGACACAAGACGTCGGCGGAACCGCATGGAGGTATTCTTTCAGGAAATGATGGTCTCCGCCCATCCCGACCGCGGCATCAATTTTACATCCTGTCTCATGATCCTTGCTCATTACAATGTCATCTCGGACAGCAAGTCCTTACGGTTAGAAGAATACCTCCGCCGGCGTGCTCGTCTGCAACGAGTTGAGGAGGAAGTCCGCCGTCGTGTCGTCAAGGGCTTCTTTGACATGATGTTCTGGTCTCGCCAGTTCAGATCGCGTCTCGACTTCCGTCATTCGGCCCGCATGGTTAACATTCCACAATTTGCTGTGCCAGAGATCTTCGTCGACGACCAGGACGCCATCTCTCCGCAAGATCCTGCCACTCCTGGGCCATTCCCAAGTATGTCTCAAGCCAGTCCAAGAGGCCGTCCCTCACTCGATACCAGTGGTCTCCGACATCGCGGCGACTCTGGCTCGCCCTCACGATCAGATAACAGCAGCAATGTTAGTCCTTCGCTTACTCCACAGAGAGATCTCGGGCACTCGCCGTCACCTTCGGGCGACAGTCCGTTCCAATGGGGTTTTGATGGCGCAAGGGACGATCATTCGCCGGTGGCCGGAAGGAGTAGAGCAAATAGTTCGGTCGACAGGCAGAACGTGCTCGATACTTTCGATAACAGCGCTTGGGGTGAGAGTATAAGGCGCAGCTTTACGACAAGGAGGACTGGCACAAGGGCACCGGCTCCGAGTCGTACTGCTACAAGGAGGAGGGGCAGTCGAAGGGTGACTCCAGATCCGCCGCATCGAGCGGAACCATGATATTTAGACACGATTGACGACGTTACGGCAAGTATTTTATGGCAAAATGGTGAAGGCAAGGAATCGCTGTATGAGTATGGCATAGGAGGGGATACTTTGGGCATAAGCATTGCGAATGGAGTTCTTGTTCTATTCCATGTTGGGTTTGAGGCTCAAGAGGCTCGGTGTTTGGGGCGAAGAGAAGGGGGATATACCACGTTGCTATGCGCTTTTGGGGTCTTTGGCGCTCCACCTTTGTTGGCATTATTTCTCGAACAGATGTGTAAACTACGCCGAACACTGACTTTGTCTATACTTTCGATCATCTTGAGGCTCTGCGACTTAGGTGGGATTGTTTGGTGCTCTGCATGCACTACGCAAGGCGGGAACTGGAAGGCCTGATTGTTTATACATGGTGCTGTATCTGCGACGACCACATGTAGAGAGACGCCATACAGACATAACCCTCTCCATATATCTCTTCCAAGCACGCAAGGCAATGGACACTTATATGAAGACAGGGTCAGCATCGCGGCATTTCAATCTTCTCCCCAAGCCGCCCCTCTCCTCCACGGGGCTGGCTACGACATATTGCCACCCATGATGGGAGAAGCACGTCCAGAGCGTCAGTGCCTAGTCATCAAATGCTGCGCGAATGTGTAACATGGGAATCATGATCGAAGGCATGTTTCTTGTAGCATTCAATTTGGGCGCGGAACAAAATCATGGATAGTCTGTCTCAGCCCCCCAAACCCCCCCCTGTCGTCCCGCCCTCTCCGCCTCGACCCAACAAAACGTCTCAGCTCCAGATTAACCACTGACTAGCGGCAGCCCCGATTGTCGACGCTGACTGCGCAGCCTTGCCCGTATTGATCATGTTTCGTTGTGAGAGGACGAATGGAATGGAGGATTGCGTTTTGAAGGAAGGAAGGAAGGAGGATGCGAAAGACAACGCGCGGCCGGAGATGGGCCGTCGTTGGGTATGTGGGCCTTGGCCCGATTGCCTCTCCTGAGGCTTTTAGGTGCCGGAGAGGGGAGATTGGAAGGGGAGATTGCTATGCATGCAAACGTGTGGCGGGTGCAAAATGATGGGTTTGATGTAGAAAGGGTGCTGGTGGTCCCCGTTTCTCTCGCTCGTTCTGCTGTTGTGTGAGGTACACTGTTGGTGTCATACGGGGCGATACGGATTTCCTCTTCAGACGACGGAAATAGATACCTGGATACCTCTGTCAAGGATCTTTGTCTGTTTTGTCTCGAAGTCTTTTCAAAAGCGTTTCCTACCTACCTCTCGGCTTCCTGTACCATTGACCTACACCTAACGCTTCCTCAATCAAGCAAGCAAGCAAGCAATCCGCTCTGCTACCACCGAGTCCACACCTTACCAAACACGTGCATCAACACAGGCCAAACCGCCAACCTCGAAACGTCCTTCAACCTCGTCCATCCCACGCCGATGTCGCCGTTCTCCCTCCCCCCAACGCAACCTCAACTCCTCCCACCACCACCTTCCCTCTCTCCACGATCCTCCTACTCCTCAACCCGCTCCTCCTCTTCCTCCCCGGCCTCCATCCAAAGCATCAACAGCGTCCTCCTGCTCCGGAGACAAACGAGGAGGCGGACGTCCCTCGCTGCGGCGGCGGACGGCGAGGGAGAAGAGAGGGGTGATCTGGCCACGGTGTTGGAGCCGAGACCGTGCGAAGCGGTGGGGTGTTTGGGCATCGGGGAGGTGTTGGATGGGGGGTTTCGAGGCTATCGATATCGATCTGGGTTGCGGTGAGGGAAGGGGCGGCGCGGTTTGGGGTTACAGGGATTCGTTGGTGGTGTGGAGCTCGATGGGGTGGGTAAGGGACTTGATGGGATGGCTTTTTCGTGGGGTGGGATGGAACAGGGGGGTGCTGTTTGCAAAGTCAACGTATATGTTTGGGCGGGCGTTCGAGGGGTGATACCATGACAGGCTCTCAGAGCTTACATCGCTTGTACATGATACTGTGCTTGGGAGACTGGAGGTTTTTGAACCTTCTGTTTTGAACTGAGATATGAATACAAATTGTACTCTTCCGCCAGTCCTCTGTTAAGATGCTTGATGCTGCTCCGTGCAGGATCTGACCTCCCAAAATGTAGTCATGTCGGCAAGAAAAAAGCGATTTCTTGCTCCAAAGAGAAATGCTGAATGCCCCTCACTAAAGCTGTTGCCCCAATGTGCTGCCAATGCCCAATGTGCTGCCAATTCTCTGCACCATATCTAGAGACTGGCGCTGGGCCCTTATTCATGCTGACGTATAAGTTGTCGTGGTGGATCTGCCAGCAACCTTCTAAGTTGATCTTCTTGATGGTAACCTCATGGCCTCCTGAGAAAGACCCATAACCTAGCTCTTCACTCCCTTCGAATTCCTCAAGTGAAGAAATATCCGCGGCAGCGGGTACTCCCACACAGACATTTTGCAGGACGATAACCGTTTTCCCTCTGCATCTCATCAGCTTTCTCTTCTGTGATGATGTCCGTCTTGTCATCATCCACGTAGTTGAACGTCAATTCCGTCCCAGCTGGGATTGCCTCTGTCGCGAAGAAGGCGAGATCGTAGAGGTTGATATCGGAGTGATTGTAGGAGACGGTGTATATCGCGCAATTGGGGTCACAGGAGTGGTTGATAAAGCGAGTAGGCCCCCCTAGATGCATGCCATCACACACGTACAGCGAACCCCCATCTTTCTCACCCCACTTGTCAAGACCCATGAAGTATATCTCCTGGTCTGAGGTGCGTGTTTCTCCGCGACGGTTTGCTTCCTCGTGAGTGATAATCTCTCCGCGGTAAGTGTCAATGAATTGGCCCCTCTTCAGGTTTTGCGTACAACGAAGTCCTGATTACTAGATTAGTACGAAGTAGAATGCTCTTAATACACGCCGCAATGTTTGAAACGTACCCCAGCCTCTATTAGTTGTCTTGAAGATCTCCAGTCCAACCTTCCTTCCATGCTGCACGACTCGATTCTTGCAATTACTGTCGCAGTTGCAGCGGCTATTGCATTCAAAGATATGATTCCTTCCCTTGATGAACGCATCCCTTAGACAGGCAGTGTTGAATTTAGCCTGTGAGTACGGGAATCGTTTCTTGCCCTCAGAATTTACCGACTCCTCCAGACATTCACAAGATAGATATTCGCAACCCATGTGGCGCCCGTTGTCTTTTCGGCATTTGCACCCGATCATGAAATCTTCCGATGTTTGTTGAACTCCATCTCGGAGAATGTTGTTGGTAACGAACCCAAAGTCGAGAGGAGGTGATGAATCGTCAACTATATTGACTACAGACACATCGTCGAGTACTGAGAGATTCTCGATAAAGATACGCCGGCGTTCTTGAGGTGATGGCTGTAGCGGCGGTATGATAATCGTAGGAGTTGATTTGCGAAAGAAGACTCCAGAGTTTGCTAAGTGGGAATATAGAGTCTTCTCTTTCGTCTTCGAATGTTTAAGTTTGAGAACTATTATATATGATTAGTACTATATCTTAGGATACAATTATCATTTTTAATCAAATTTTGTTACAGCTAAACTCGACAATTGTATGCAGCTTTAGAGTAAAATAGGGGGTACATCTTACCGGGTTTTGAAGAAGCGTTTGTGACATTCTCCGGCTGCTGAGTCCTCGCCTCGGTGGATGCCTCATTGGAATGACTGGAGCTCCTCGACTTTTTGTGCTCAATAGGTTCTGGCAGCTCGAAGTCATCGTCGTCGATAGTAAGATCGATGATCTCGCCAAAGTCGCGCTTCTTAGACGTTGTTGGGGTGAAAGGCTGTGTCCCAGGTAGAGACGGTGTGTTTGAGGATATCAAAGGGTGTGTTGCTGCAATGGGTAGAGATTGCGAACTGGTGATTTGCGGTCGTTGAAAGCTTAGTGGGTGCGAGGGTGGGGTGACATCTCGTGTCCTATTTGATAAACCCGCTGTCAAACACACGCATTACGATAGTATAGGCTTTGAACGTACCTAATCTCGAGTTTGGAGCGCGGACTGGTCTCTGCACTTGATGGTTGAGCAAATGATGCGCTATTTGAGGGTCTATGTGAGGTAAGGTCGCTCCATTTTGATGACGTGGGACTGTTCGAATTCTAAGAATATCAGATTAATACTATGTATTAACAGACTTGCAGGGAACGTTGAAAGGCATTAATAATACCTTGATAGACGGTGACTTTTTCCATGGAAGTATCTGAGATATAGAAGAGATTGTTAGCAAAAATCTCGTTTGAATAAACTCAAATTACGAGAGTACGTGGAAACTCGTTAGTATTAAATACGAGTATTGAAATATTGTAAGAATTACATCTCATTGAATAAGTGCTTAGAAAACGTACCTCAACATCGTTTGAAGTCATTTTGAACCGAGATTAAGGATTTTGTATCTCCTTTCAATGTTGATACTATCAATTTTTATCACTGATGAAAGATTTTAAGGGCTCGTCTGAGAGATTTTTAGCATTGATAAAACTAAAGTACAGAGCCAATCAGTTGAAGGTGTATAGCTTGCAGAAAGATAAGTCGAATTGAGAGTCGAGATTAATGAATAGCAGAGAGAGAATTAAATAAGTCTGAGAGCAGTCGTTAGTAGTGAAAGTATAAAGCGATAGCGCTAGACTCTATTCGTTAATTACTTTCTACATGTAAAATACGTACTCTAAATCTTTTATTATTATTTTATCCCTTATGTTCTAAATCATAGCGATTGAAAGTACGATCGCTTGAATAAGCTGTAAAATTAACAGCGTACTCGCGTTCGAAATAGTCTACTTCAGACGACAGTTCTAGTCATGTTTACAGCCATTGTCATTACTTCATAGCTTGATTTTGAATATTCAATTCGCTAAGATAGATGCGACTCGATAATAATACATAGATAAGAGTGATCACTCTCTCAAAGGGACCTATATTGATTACAATCGACTACATATTTACTGACTGGTCGTCGTAGAGGCAACACTCGAACGCTTCATTTGAGTCGGGGATCATTTCTGTAAGAACGAATTGCCATAGTATTGAAACCTTCGTAGAATTCATATGATGTTAGCGTCCGGCGTCAGATTCTCGGGAAAAATGTCATCAACTTAATACCAGTCCTGATAAACCCAGTTGCACACAATGAAACGGCTCAATAATGGGCTGCAGCATGCAAAATCACAAACCCTTCTCCGACTTTTATACCCAACAGACTTCTAGCCTGAGTCGCCCGAAGTGAATCGGAATCCTCCTACAGGTACTAGGAACCTCCCCAAAATACTAAACAATTCTGAGATCGAGTTTCCGGATCACGAGTCGCATATAGCTTCCGCGACCTTCTTCAATCTTTTCTCCGATTTTTATACCCGGCATGCTTCCATATCCTTCGATGCGCGATACTGCGGGAAGTTAGATCCAAGTGGCTAGCGGCCCGTAGCTCCACGCTTATTCGGACGGCAGCGCTGCTTCCCCCAATCATGATCAGCAAAATTCTTTGCTTAGTGCTACTCACTCCTACCTTCAACAGTCCACCCCGACTTTAGGGCCCCAGCCATGGCTTCAAATATACAAGAGACGCCCTTTGTGAAACAGCTGGCAGCAAATGGTACGTACATGATTAGCTTTGCAATCTTGATTTGCATTGCTTGGGATAGAAATCATAGGATCAGTCCATTGGTCGAGATGTTAGACTGAAAGAACATCGAGGCATGATGTACTTTCACATATATGTTGTATATGAGAAAAAATGTTTGTTGCTAATGTTGGCACACTGTTTTTGTCCGTCTTGTATCTCGTGCAAGATCGAATAGCAATATCGTTCCTATTACACAGTTTAAATCCCATCACGTCCATTTATAGATGCATTCTCTAATACCCTCAAGTTCCTCGGCTAGATAGCAGTATCATCTTGTGTATCTTCTCCGTTTCTGGTTATCTAACAATGCTACAGCTTGAACAGCATCGCTAACAGCACTACCCCACAGACCGCCCAACCCGTGAAAAGGCCCTCTCCTCCCTACAAACCTACCTCTGCTCCGGTCGTAATTTCACTACCATCGAGCTCCTGAAGATCTGGAAAGGTCTCTTCTTCTGTAGGTCGTCCCCTTTCCGGGCTCCAGCTTCAAATTACGGTACTCATCTCACCGTACAGGCATCTTCCACACGGACCGCCCCATCCCCCAACAACGCCTCTCCAAATCCCTCGCATCCCTCCTCCTCCTCCCGCTCCCCACGACCCTTTTCCTCCCCTTCCTCCACGCCTTCTGGAAAACCATTATCCAATACTGGTCCCAAATTCCCTCGCTACGCCTCGACAAGTATCTATACCTGCTACGACAATATATCGCCTACTCGTTCAAATATCTGCAGCAGCACGCATGGGATAGGGAACTAGTAACGGGGTACTTGGATTTGCTGGAGGGGGTCTATAAAGCGAGGAGCGAGGATAGCATCGGGGCGTTGAGTGCGGGTGATGGGAAGGTGCCGGATGGGGTCAGGTATCACGTGCTTGATGTGTGGGTTGACGGTTTGCTGGAGACGGATGAGTGGGAGGGGGTGGGGGTTATGAGGCCGGTTGAGAGGTTGAGGATAGAGGGGAGGACGAAGGTTGTGAGGGAGAGGGCCAGGGAGGTATTGGGGGATGAGCGGTCGCAGGGGATAGAAGAGAGGACAGGAAATGACGGAGAGGATCGTAGAAGTGATGAGGAAGAGGAATTTGAAGGCTTTACGGAGTGAGATACGGAAGACGATACGATTTCATGATACGTTGATACCCAAGATTAGGTGCAAGCCAAATTGAAGGCAAGACATCGCCTCTTGCTTATTTTTGCTCATGCATATATATATATATGTATTTCATTTTGAACTCCGTACTAGAAGAGCACAGCCTCTAAACGCCTGCGGCTTTTCCATCCATAATCCTCATGAAGAAGATCACCCATCTATCAAAATGCCAACGGGTATCATCGAAGAGCAAAACAGCATGTACAGCCAAGCCTCGATTCTCACTCCATTTCCCTCAGCCAGTTTTAGGCACCACACCGTCCGCCTCATACAGATGCCCAGTCTTGCTCAACACAGTTCCCAAACCTCTATGCACCTCCGCCTGGAATCCCTCAAACGGGACTCTCTCCCCATCAATACTTATATACCCTCCCTTCTGTCCCCGCGGGATTATCCTATATCCGCTAATTTTCCGATAATTGACTTGAGGGAGGTCGAAGAAACCCCCATTCTCGACGGCCAGGAAGCACTTGATTGCACTATGTCGCGAAATGTCGCCGCCAACAGTTATAAGGTCGAGATGGCCGTCTGAGGGAAGGGTAGCGGGGAAGAAATTGGCGTTTGGAGCCATGAGGGCCATGTTGCCGGCGTAGAAATTGCCGACGTTGTCTGAGGGGATGTTTGTGAACGTAGAGGGGAGCGGGGAGGCGATGGAGCCGTATTGCAGTTCTGGGAGGGCGGGGTCCTCTGTGTCATTGGAGTCTCGCCTTTCTTTTACTGGAGCGTGATTGGTCAATTCTTTCCGGTAGTGCTCTCTGATTGCGCCTTTAGTGGGTATATCAATCTTCACCCATAGATCGCAAGGGTAAACCGTCTTTCGTACCACGCGGACAAGGAAGCCGTATGTGAATCTTGCGCTGCCCATCCATCGAAGATGTTCTGTTCCTAGGTCGACTTCTGCCACTATACCCAGTGATTGGGAAAGGAAAGATAGAGTTCGTCTGTCGCCTTGGGTGATGGAGGTCAGATCTAGTGGCGTCCGGATGCCTTTGACAATACACAAAGCAGCGATACTTGTACTGCTCGTTCCATTCAAATTCCAACTCATAGCATTTCCAGTTCCACATGGTAGCTGCGCCACAGCCACTTTGGAGAGCGCTTTTGTGGCATCTTTTTTCTTGCCCAGGCCATTGAACACCTCATGTGGTAGTCCGTCGCCAGAACATGAAGCTATCACATCGTAGGCCTCTATATCCAGCTTCTCTGCTATTTCGACAGCATGTCCTTGGTATAAAGTTCTCTCAACATCTATTTCGCACCGGGCCGCTGCAAATATGGGCTCGATGTCTCGTAGGTACCACTTTTGAGCACTGCCACTCCCGCCGAAAGGGTTGATGAGCACCTTTATCCGCTTTTTCCGTTGCGATTCACCGTAAGCACGATCCAGCAGCTTCGTGACCCAGGATTGTGCATAGCTGCGCTGAGGCTTTTCGACAAGGTAGTTGACTGCGGCTACCCGGACCACGTTCTTTGCTGTGGGTTTAGCATACTGGACATTTATGTCGAAGTCTGACAGCTCGGCCCATAGTATGTTGAAGAAGGGTATTGCTTGAGTGGTCTTAGCCTCTGCGAATAGATCAGCTTCGTGTCGGGGAGCGACAGTTGCATTCGGGTTCCAAACTGGAAGGTAGAAGACCACAGCAGTTGCGCGTCTCTCGTCTCGTGAAGTCCTCATCTATCCAGCCATCAGCTTCTGAACCCCATCTAGAGGATCACGAAGGTCTTGCATACCTAGAACAATGAGAGAGTCAGTGGCCAAGGTCAGGGAGGCACTTCTGCCTACTGGAAGCGTCCATCCCTCTGTGTAGTCATGATCGCCGACGGTGTCGACGGGATCGACAAAAGGGTCGCTGTCTGCCAAAGACATCGGTGCCATAAGTAGCAGTCAGAATGATTGTCAACATTACATAGAGAAAAAGCACAAAAGCTTTTGGAGAAAGACTTAGAATTGAGGGCCATTTCGGGCGAGACTGCGAGAAGCTTCATGATCGGCAGGGCGGAGCCGCATCCGCCGGCAGCAAACCTTCCAGAGGCATCCAATCGAAATGCAGGTCGCATGCAGGCACTATACAACATTTTATATCGAGATTTTTCCTGTCTATCATGCTCATTGCAGCTTTTAGGCTATCTCTATACATGATTATGGGAGAACGCTAATGGCACAAGGCAGTCCTAGTCGTCTAGAGACAGAGACTCATGATACCCCCCGCACCTCCCTTTCATTTCACCTTTCTTTCATTCGTAGCCACGCGTACGTGGGATGCGGGCGATCCAGGCCGTTAGCCTTGTGAGAAACCACTATCAAGGGCGGTGACTTGTCAGACATCCCGGAGCGCCTGTTTCTACTCAAGCTGCTGGCAGGGACGGGTGACTCTCATGAACAGACCAGAGAGATAGACAAAGACGACCGGCCTATGCAGTTGAACCTCCAACCTTGTTCAACCCTTTCAAAGATCCCAGACTTAATGCAAGACCTTGCGATCGACTGCGAATGCGTACGAACCCTGTTATCGGCCCTTCATCTCCTTCTTTTTCGATGCTCAGATTTGCTAATGCGTCCTCACCTACAGGAGCAATTAGCATTCACCCCAATATTTGTTGGCCAGACGTCACGTACCGAAAACACTCCGAGCGTAGAGATTCGCGCTTAAGAATTGACAGTCACCCTTCATTGATGCTTCTGGCGTCAGACATGTCATGTTCGTGCATGCCATTAGTTGCGTCAGGAATTCCCGCAATGTCTTGGCCTTTGAATTGATATTGACCTTGTTCTCCCATTCGAACTCTGTCCACATGGTTCTGAATTGCGTTTCTGTGCACTGTGCTGGCTGTATGTAGTCCATGATGTCTACATGCACATCATTGAGGATCACAACGTTGCTCTCTGTCGAGCTGGATCCATCATAAACCACGTTGCCAAAGATCACGCCAGTATCTGTTGAAGACACTTTGATGGTACTCTGGACATTTTGGAAGTCGTGAGCCCCAAGATTCTGAGTTGTCGGTCGTTCCACTACCTTCAAGTCGCCTAAAGTAGCAAACTCGACGGATAGATTTTGAAGCGTCTCCGAGGTTTGATTGACCAGCAACACGTCCAACACGATGTCGAATTGGTGGACTTTGACGTATGCTTCAGCGTACACTGGATCCGAGAATCCGGTAAGTTGGACCACTCTGCTCAATTTCGAGGAGAGTTCTTCAGTTGCAGAATCGCCGCCAGTGGCCTTTTCGAGATCGACGTCGAACTGATCGGAGCCATCGCCCGTAGATTTCTTGGCCAATTGCCGTATACCAACAACATCATCTACCTGAACCGCTGACTTTGCCTTCTCCACAGCCTCTTTTGCGGCTCGCTTCTTCTCTTCGACCTGCACCATAGCACGGAATGCTTTCCTGGTATCGTCTAAGAATACTGTCTCTAGATCCTTCTTTTGCGCGAATTCGGCTAATGATCTAACACACGACATAATTCGATCGACGGAATCCTCATCAATGGGCGCCTTGACGAATTGTGACTGACCAACTCTTATGATTGATATCATGATAAGCATAGCTTCAGCCCGCAGCGCATTGGTACGAGCAGTGTCTTGCGAGATCTCAGAATGCCTCATCACAAGCTTAGTCATAGTCGAAGAAAGCACAGATGCGAGGTAGAAGTCTCCATCTAATATGAGTTGCCGTAGCGGAGGCTTTTGTGCAGCCTTGACAGCTTCCAATTTGGCTTTGGCGGACGAGTCGCTCGTCAATGCGCTCTCCGTGGCGTACGTACCGTCTGCTAAGACTTTTCTCGAGCCTGTAGGGGCTGAAGGTTTCGCGTGGCCATTGACTTGCTCCTTTGTTTCTTGTTGCTCGTCGGGTACTTCCTCAAGCAGTCGCTGTTCTGAGGATAGAATCGGTATCTCGCCGAGACTCGCCCGTATCTTCTTCCACGCTTCCCGAATATCATTTGCTTCTAGTGAGTATTCGCCGACAATCCAAAGCGCACCTCTGTACACCTTTCCTGCACGAACCTCGCTCAACGTTGTGACAAGGCGTTCCACGATCGAAGACCGAAGCTTGGGAAATTTCTCCACGACCTCTTTGACGAATGATATAACGTCGACGGCACTGGTGGCATTAAAATCTGCGATAAAATCCCTGATGTAAGATCAGCGTTGCTCCTTGAAAGTAGAACTCTGAGATCTGAAACAGATCTAAAGACCAAAATGAAGTCTTTGCACCCGAAGATTTTCTTGCGACTCGGGTTTGGTACCAAATAGGAAAGTATCTCTCCTGAATTTACGTACATGAGAAGATCTACAACGGACGCCGCAACTTCGGAGAATTTGATGGCACACTGATGTATAGAGTGAATGAGTAGTTGTCGATATTCGGCGTTCTGATTTTCTATAATCAGCTTTGTTTTCTGAAGGCAGTTTTGAGCTGTGAGACAATCCTACAAAGCAGAGAGCGGTTTTCTGCTTTCAGAAGTCGTCTCACGAGTCCAGAAAGCAATTGAATCGAATTTACGTACCTTCTCGTACTGCTCATCCACAGTCTTTTGAAGTTCCTTTTTCAGGAGCATTACCACCTCGTCCACGTTCTTGCTTGAGACCATTTCGAGAGCAAGATTCAGAGCCTTTCTTCGAACGTCCATGTCAGGGCTAGCAAGGACACGAAGTATCTCCATGGTAAGGTCGTCCAAGACACCCTCATTTCTTCTCCGTAATTGGTCAACTCGAGCTAGCACTATGAGCTTCACATTGTTGTCGGCTTCTTTGACACTGAGCTCGACAAACTTAGTCGCCGCCGCTTTGACAGCTACAGGGTTATTTGTGAGCGATGTTAGTGATGATGCTGCTTCGTACACCACGGTCGTGGCTCCGGCCTCTAGCAAGTCGAAGATCAGGCGCAAATATCGAGCCTGTATGATGTCAGTCACCCTGGAGGGCATGTGGTTCATAAAACATCTACCTTGTTCTGTGAATTCTGCACTGCATCCTTGCGTATGAACTCGAGCTCGACCAGCTGAAGCAGCTCGTCTGCATTGGGTATGCCGTCGAAAGCTCCGCCAAGATATTCCAGCGCCTTGTCATGGTTCATTGCACTGAGAGCCGCAAATGCATTCCGCTTGCACGTGTGGTCACTTTCGCCTTCGAGAAATGTTTGGAGGAGTTCAGGAGCGTCGGGAATCAAGACCTCAGAAAGGTGATATATGGAGGAGACGGCGAAGACGGCGTTCTTGCGGACGTAGGCGTGTCGATGCTCCAAACACGATCGGGCAGAAGAAAGGAGAGGTTCAATCAACTCGGGTTCTCGGAGCTTGCACAAGAACCGGAGGGTATTGCCTCGGATATATTCATTGGGATGCTGTAGATCGTTACGAATGCCGTTGCTTCAAACAAATCAGCATTAGCAACATGAAACAAGGGTCTGGCAAGAAAAGTACCAAACCAGAATCATCTCCTGCTTGAGTTTCCCCCCTGCGTCCAGCTTAGGAACAATCTCATAATAGAAGTAAAGTAATTTCTTCAAGGCCTTGCTTTTCGATGGCATTACGAAACGTATGATGTGCATGAGCAACGATGGCATTGGGTCTCCATTGAGCATAATTGTGAGGATCCTCTTCATCGTTTCAACTTTGGAATCATCCGATCCCTTCTCTAGATGCGTCTTCAGCTCTTGCAAAGTCGGTTGGTCGGCCGTATTATCCTGGTGGACCAAACTGTAGGCGTGCTCCATGAAGGTAGCCATGGTCGCCGCGCCGGAACAGTCTGCCTATCTGGACGGCTTGTTGTCCCTCAAAGGCCTTGGTGATGTTCAACGTTCGATTGTGTTTCGAGCACTATATTGCAAGCAACCGGAGGAACCACCGCTTCTCTTGTTTTTGGAGATGGCTAAAATGAGTGACTGATTAGACAACTCAACGATTGTGTATGGGCGACACGTATGTCTGTCTTCAATGTTTCTTCATGCCTGGCTGAAAGCTGTCCGCAATTTTGGAGCCGAGATAAATTTCGGCGCTAAACTTTTATTTTACACGGTACGTTATTCCGCGAGACAAGCTCCAATCTCCCCCGTCCATCATTCATCAGATTTGCGCTCAACATGGCTGCTTCCAGTGAGCCTTTCTATGTGCGCTACTAGTAAGGAACAATGTTGCCCGGGTCCCTGCAGCCGCTGATACCTACGCAGCTCAGGACACTCCGGGCGGTTTGGTCATGAATTCCTAGGTGAGCCGAGAACTTCGATGAGTAACAGGGTAGCCTTACCAACATGTGTAGAATTCGACTTCCGAACCCTCGGCGATGGCCGCAGTGCCTCTGCACGTTATGCGAACAACTCCAATTATCGTAACGATTCCCTGATCCGCAAAGAGAGTACGTCTACAGAGGAAGGCTGCACAAAAGGGCAAGCAAGCTAATTCGGCGCAGTGTGCGTCAGCTCCCTCCTTATCGCCGAGATCAAGCGTATCGTCAAAGAGAGCGAGATAATGAAGTACCTGCCCCGTTTGCAGTTCGTACGTCGGCCTTTGCTAATGCATCTCAAGGGAGGACGATACCAAGTGGCCAGAAAAGAACAAGGATGGCAGGCAGGAGCTAGAAATTAAACTAGGCAGTGAGCATATCTCGTTTGAGGTGAGTACTGCTGAGTTGGCGGGGAGCCTCATAGAATACACGTGCTGATTGTCCACTCCCAGACGGCCAAGATAGGATCCTTAGTCGATGTCACAGAATCAGCCGATCCGGAAGGCCTGCGCGTCTTCTACTATCTCGTACAAGATCTCAAAGCTCTTGTCTTTTCGCTCATCTCGTTGCATTTCAAGGTACGCCAAGCTCACATTTACACTCGCTGTCAGGGGAGGACCATTCACAGCTGATACGGAATCTCTAGATCAAGCCTATTTAGACCACGATACCGGGAGAATAGTGTTTTTAGCTGCTGCATTTATCTCGTTGGGCGTTGAGGTTCGGTGGACATACCCGTGGTAGCCTCCAGAAGTCTACTTTGGCATTTTCAGGTGACAGTCGAGAAATCATCATTTAGATTGACTCTATTGCCGGTCGAATTTGTCAATGAGGTGTATCGGTCGTAAGGCTCTCGGGATAGCTTCCCGAACGCAATGCAATGCTTCGCTTGGGTGGCGAGGGTGGCGACTGCTGGAGACTTAGGGTTAGGGTTGCGCATTTTAGCGTTCCCCCGCAACCCAACCATAAGGTAAGGATCGTGGTACCCGTCTCAGCTCTGCCCTCTCATGTTTGTGGACAAAAACCACACGACAATTGCCGCAGATACCCGTCATGCTGTCCATTGTCTGAAAACCCTAATGTGTATTGCGTACCATATTCTAATTAAGTGATTCCTTGGTCTGTCTAATTTTAAAGATTGACCCTCCATGCGTGTACCCAATGCCGACTCCCAGGGATAGTACGGATCACCTTCCTTTACTACTGGAGAGGTCAACCCACACAACATGCCCCCCTGAGGAAGATCGGCCAGGACAATGGAGGGTAGAAGTACTCGACCGTCTTGGTCGGGCGGCTCTAGACAGCACACTCAGTGAACGGGCGTTGGGGCAACAAGATGATGTACCTGTCGAATCAGAGAGCCCAAACGCCATGGATATCACCATCGACCCGGCGCACGACAAAACATCCGACCAAACAAATACAATGGACCTAGCAGAGGCTTCCCTGTTGGGTGAAAGCCCATCGAGCCCGCATGCAGATGATAAGGAAGAGGAGCACGTTCAACCATCTGCGTCTACGTCTTCTGCCCTCGACCTTTATTATTCGATACGCTCTGGTGTAGAAAGCAACCGAGTGAGTATCATTGAAGCATGATGTTGGAATAAACGCTAAGCTAACTAACCGCACAACCAGTTGATTCAAACACACACCTCCTCTATGCTTCGCGCTGGCAGCAAATTCCGTGGCACACAGCAGTCTGACAGTCAAAAATACAACGTGGAAGTTGACATCAAGACCGTTGACATGTGCGAGTCTTTCGTCTGTGGCTATCTCAAGATTGAAGGTCAGTCTCGGCCCAGTCGGACAAGCAATTATACTAAAGAATAATCGCAGGGTTAACACCCGAACACGCTACCCTCACTACTTTCTTCGAAGGAGAGATCATCGGCCCAAAGTATACCTTCCAGACCCGTCATGAAGACTGGGGCGCCAGCGACAAAGAGGATATGAAGCATTGGGCGCGCTTCCCTGCATGGCGGCCTCTTGCGAAGCAAGCCAAGAAGCCCGACTTCCATTATAAAAACAGCACAAACCGGGAAAACATGTTCATGCGCTGGAAAGAGAAATTCCTGGTGCCAGATCATCGTGTGCGCGAGATTAACGGTGCGAGCTTCGAGGGGTTTTACTATATCTGCTTCAACCAAGTAGCGGGCACTATCAATGGAATCTATTTCCATTCTTCGAATAGTCACCAGTAAGTGTGGCTTTTCCGGTGATTTGCCTAGAAGGCTAAACGCTGATATACCTAGTAATAACAACAATAGGTTCCAACAGCTTGAGCTATCGTGGTTGAACGATCGTGGCTGCTTCGGGGCCATGGAGTTCCGATGAGTTGAGTGTGTAATGCATGGCTGATGATGGATGATGGACGAGGGACGATGGGCGATGGACAATGGATGGATTTCTGTTTTAGCGCTGGAGTGATGGGATGGCATGAATTTATTGGATTGAAAGAGATGAATTGGATCTCTGGATCTTCTCTAGGCTTTACAAAAAAGTGTTCACGTCTCCTCCTGTCAAGACTCATTAAGTGTGAGGCATAGCAATACAGTTATATAACTCTTGTCGTATGAGATCATGGTTGAGATGACCCGTACAATTTGTCTGTTGTCCACCCACACGTGAATGGCAGAACACCAGTAATACTAGAGGCGGAAAGCTCTTCTCTTGACCAAACCCCGGACACCAAATGAAGGTCTGATCCAGATGTAATTGCTTATTTCTGATCGATAGGCATTTCAATGCCGTGAATCTGATTAAATTGCCCAATACCACGACACTGCGGCTAGGAATCTCTCAAAGCTTTCCAAAGCTTTCCAATGAAGTTCAATACATCTGAAGAAAGTGGCGATCGTGCCACCTTCAGGAGTTTCTTCATAAATCTCTCAGAATTTTCGCGCGTCGTCCGGCCGTTCTGGCTAGACCGAAAGGAGAATACTTCGAAGCACGGACCAGTATCAACTTGACCTTGTATTGCTTAGACACACGATAGTGAATGTTTCTCCTTTGCTTTTGCTTCTTCACTTTCTCGCTATCAGTCACCAGCTGCTAGCTTTTCTATTTGCTATTTGCTTCTTCTGCGAACAACCGACGAACGACCTGCGAACAACAGGCGGGATATTAAACCTGCATGAACTTCGGGTTGTAGAAGCTCTTCATTGCTACCTCGGACCTCAGATGCTTCCCATGTCCCGATGATGTTCTATCTCTGTCGATGCTCATCTCCAGATAGTACTTGAAGGTTTACCAAAACTACATCACTTCTCCGCCGGATCACTCGGCGACCTTTAAAATGATCAATCCCCAGCATATCTTCTCTCACCAGCAGCAGTACCCGCAAGCTGAGCCGTCGTGGCACCACCAGCAGCAAAGTCATCACCAACAACAGCATCCTCATCATGCTGCTCACCAACATGCACATGCTCAGGCTGTTGCGCAACACCAGCACTACAGCCGTATGGGGGCCAACAACAGTGGTACGAATGGGCACGGTATGAATATGGACCACAACAGCGGTCCCAACTCGGCGGAGGGGAACTGGATGGAGGAGAACAGAAGGGTTCTCGGCTGGGTCGCGGAACTGTTAAATGGGAATTCGAGGGAGACTGCGCTAATGGAGTTGAGCAAGAAAAGAGAGCAGGTGCCTGAGTTAGCGCTAATCATATGGCATTCATTCGGTAGGTTGCTGAGTGTTGTGGATCCAAAGATGGCTATTGACTTAACAATAAGGTGTCATGACTTCTCTGCTCCAAGAGATCATCTCAGTCTACCCTCTACTCAACCCATCACAACTGACAGCCGCCGCCTCAAACCGTGTGTGCAACGCTCTTGCGCTGCTTCAGTGCGTAGCTTCGCACAACGAGACCCGTGGGCTGTTCCTCAATGGTACGCACATGCTGTTCACACATGCCCGAGTGGCGGCTAACTCAGTGCTAGCGCATATACCTCTCTTCCTATACCCATTCTTGAACACAACATCAAAGTCAAGACCGTTCGAGTATCTCCGTCTTACATCCCTTGGCGTTATCGGTGCCTTAGTCAAGAATGACTCGAGTGAAGTGATCAACTTCTTGTTGACCACCGAAATCATACCACTGTGCCTTCGGATCATGGAGACTGGCTCGGAGTTGAGCAAGACCGTTGCCATATTCATTGTACAAAAAATACTTCTAGACGATACCGGACTGGGGTACATTTGCCACACCTATGAGCGGTTCTACGCCGTCGGCACAGTACTTAGTAATATGGTCACTCAGCTCGTTGAACAGCAAACTGTGCGGCTCTTGAAACACGTCGTTAGATGTTTTCTCAGGTCAGTCCTTCCATTGACAAAATGGAATCGCATAGCAGCTAAATGTACACTAGACTGAGTGACAATGCCCGTGCACGCGAGGCTCTCCGTCAATGTCTACCCGAGCCTCTCCGGGATGCGACCTTCTCTTCGGTCCTTCGTGATGACGCCGCTACGAAACGCTGCCTTGCCCAGCTACTCATCAACCTCTCAGACAATGTGGTCGAGAGCTCGAACAGTCAAGGAATGTAATGCCTGCGCCTCTTCAATTACGAATGACAGTTCACGAATACCCGGAAGATATACCCCTGATACGATTTTGGGCCTGTAGCATATGCGTGCATCAGGGACGGCTGGTTTTCACATGCATAGAAATACCCTGGTGCGCTTTGGATTGAAGGGATGAGATTTATCATTAGGATTTCAAAAGCATTTTCAATTGGAAAGGAGCAAGGACATTGGCGTTTTTCAACAATCTAGTATGCAAGTTGGGATTCTGTGGATGATGCATGCCCGTGGTGCACTGCCTTTCTCTTGTCCTGTACTCTAAGATCTCGTGTTGCTCAGCTCTGCTGAGGCTGTACAAGTAAATAACAGATATCATTATGGCAGCGTGCACTTGATGCGCTTGGCACAGGACAATCCCGAAGCTGAAGGAGTGAATTACAATATTGGTCAATAGCGCTCAAGATTGAGCTCAGTGATTGTCTCAATTGCCCATTGGAGAGTCCTCGAACAGTGATAAGGCTGATTGCCGTAGCGCGCTTCTCACTAGCGTTCCCGCCGTTAAATCGCATCGCGTCCTTGATGATGCTGAAATTCAAGGCCAATTCAACATCACTCGTGACCATCGCCGACTTTGCTCTGTGAGCTTCTCTCCATAGACAATAGCTTCCCGGAACTGCTTAATCGACTATTCACGGGTGTCATCTTACCATATACTGACTGAGTCTGCCCTCCTGGAAACAGAACTCTATAATTCACAGACCTCCCCAGGGCCCCGTTAACATGGGCTCCCGCAAGCGTAACCGTGATGAGATGGAATTTTCGGAGCCTGCACCAGAATTAAGCATGCTTGACAAGCTTCGGAACACATGGGAGTTGGCCAACCTCATGCAATATATCTATATCTTCGGCAAGGCGGTGAAAATTGACGAAGATTTGACCATCGAGGTACTTCTCCCAAACCCCCGCCGCCCTTTGCTCCATGAGCTGTCAAACATCTGTTCTCTGTCTGAGACATCTCAAGCTAAGTCTGTTCTTAACTCAGGACCTCGAGACCGAATGTCTCAAGCCAGAATCCTCCCAGGTCTTATCAGACATCGGACTCGCACTTCTGAAATATGTGTCTTCACATAGAGGTCTTACGTGAGTACTGCCAATAGTTTCTAAGTATCTTTTAATAATATTTTCAAAGTCCAGAGATATTTGATGAATACACACGTCGCCAATACGTGGCAAAAGCACCCAGCCGAAACCCCTTCGGCATAGATGAGGAGCCCCGAAAGTTCCCCGAATTTGACGTCTTCCTCAAGCTGAAAGTGCTTGTCCAACTCTCACAATGGACCCTGATCAATGCCGACCGAATGAGGGAGAGAATGCCTGAGGCGAAGGACAGTGAGCAAACACAATGGGTATGGCCCTTGCCCTTCTTCACATACTTCAGCTAAGGTAGCTCGGCATCTAGCGTATTGAAGAAGTTGGATATGATAAGCATGAGCGCTATTACTTTGTTCTCGACGATAATCGTCTATATCGCCGCACCGATCCTCCACCGCCTTCTCCTCCTGCCCCTAAAGCGAAATCGAAATCGAAGAAGGGTAAAGCCGCTGCTAGAGCTAGCAAGCGGAGAAAGACAATAGAACCCGAAGATTCGGCGAATGATGCCGACAATGATACGCCGGCAGAGGTTGGAGATGCTGGGGCGAACGAAGCGGATGATGGTTTTGGCGGGAGAAAGTGGGAATGCATTGCTATTACGCTTGGCCAATATCAGGAGTTCTTGGAATCAATACAGAAGAGCAGGGATCCAGATGAGAAGGATCTTTATCGACGGATCAAGGAAGAAGTCTGGCCGGTTATTGAGAAGGCGGAAGAGTCACAGGTCAGAAAAAAGCAGAAGCAAGAACGGGAGCTGATGAATATGCAGAAGCTGGCTACGGCCAAGCGATCTAGCAGGCTCGAAGCTAAGATGGAGAGGGAACGACAAGAGCAGGAAGTTGCTGAAGCGGAGCGAAAGCGAAAGGCTGATCTTGTTGCAGCGAAGCAGAACCAGGAGAAGCAGAAGAGGATGGAGGAGGATCGAGAGTCACGCATGTTGACTCGTGAACAACGACTCAAGGAAAGAGAGTACAAGCGTATCCTACAAGAGGAGGAATTGGCCAATCTCTCGGAAGAGAACAAGAAGGTGGAAGCTGGTGAGGCGAAGAAGTCTGAGAGGCATCTGAAGACGGAGATAGAAAAGAGGATGAAGGAGCTTGCAGCACTAGCGGAAGACGACGAATGGGTCTTCGATTGCTCAAAGTGCGGAGTGCACGGCACTAATCTCGTAAGTGACGACTTCCAAGCTTTTTGAAGTTGAGGACGTTGACCGTGATATCTACAAGGACGATGGCTCTCACAGCGTAGCATGTGAAAAATGCAATGTCTGGCAACACAGTGCATGCCTAGGTATCTCTCAAACAGATGCCGAAAAGGACGACTTCCATTTTATCTGTCAAGATTGTAAACGCCGAGAAGAAGATGCGAAGAAGCCCAAGATCCCAAGTCTCAAATTTCGTATTGGATCTTCATCTTCACCACCCCAACAGAAACCGAAACTGGAAATCTCGGCCACGAACGAGGACAAGAAGCGCAAGTCAAGCGAGGAGAGATCTCAATTGCCCCCTTCCAAGAAATTCAAGCCAGTAGTGGACAGCAACAACCACCATCGTCCAAACGCTCATAACCCTCGCGCACCTCACAACGGACAGAACGGCATGCATGCAGCCGTAATGAATGGTCCAACGTTATCTCCGCAAGGTCAGCTTCCACGGCAAAGTATCTACGCTGGTAACCAGGAGGAGAGCTTCTTTACCAGGAGAGCGTATCCAGATGCACCTCCGCCAGGTCTCAGATCACCGCCTGGCCCTCCCGCATACGCCAATGGCTATAACAACCATGTAACCCCACATAACGGATATGTACCCCAGCTTCCACCACAAGCTTTCCAATCGCTTGACGCGAATGGAGCTTATCAAAGCAGCCATCAGCCTCACAATGTAGGCTGGTCAGCACGCTATACACCAACCCAGCAACCTCAGCATGCTGAGGCGTACGGCCCGCCTCCACCATCTCAAAACCCATTCACTAATTCTTTCGATCGTCAAACCCCATCAGCCTCTCATTCAACCCACAATGTCCCCTCGCCCGACAAAAATGGTCCCTCCTTGTCCCCTCCTCAAAATAGTCCTCCATTATACAACCCACCGCATCATCATTCTCCACAGCATCCGACACCTCACACGAATGGTGCTTCCCCAAATCAACCTCTTCCAGCAACCGGACCACCCGCTTTCTCACCCACGAAGCAGCAATCGCCCGCCGCCGCATCGAAGAAAATGCAGCCGCCATCGTCTAGTCCAGTTGCGCACCAACCACCACTACAGAGCAACGCGCCCTCATCGCCAGGTCTCTCGCCAACAAAGCACAGTCCACCTCGTGCAGCGCCAGGCCTTGGAGTGGCTGGTACTCCGGCGGTAATACCGCCTGTTGCTCAGCTATCCCCCAGTCCAATGCAGCAGAGCTTGAATGCAGCATTGAAAAGTGCAACCCCAGAGTAGATGAGGGAGGATCCTGAAGAGCAGAATTCGTTACTCTACGCAGGGCATGATCTGATGAACTTTGGGTGAAACAAGATTTTGGAAGCCTCACGCCTGTGATTGGAGACATCTGAACCTTCTGTTCGGGCATACGCTTCGAAGCGTTTGATGAATGGTGTAGGGAGAAGAGAGCTCGCTTGAAAAGCTTCTCATTCCTATCCAGCACTCATGGATTAGACGGCGGAGGAAAGCGTGGTCCTTGGTCCTCAGGTCCAAGGGGTGGTGGCGCCGTTTTTTTGGCTCTCCAGAGCTTTCTGGAGATCGCATCTAGACTATCATGCATTCCCATGGTCTTCTACCTTTTCAGCGTTAGATATTTAGAGCTGAGATACAACATAATAACGGTGAACTTGTTGTGTTTGAAGAATTGAGATTTCATTTGTCACCGTTCACGCACATAGATAACGTTGACATGGACGCTGCAGCAAGGTGGAAATGGCAAGAATGCAAACCCTACCGTAGAACTCATCGAAGTTACTCACTCGACGTGGACGAAATGATCACAAAGCCGAATGCAATCCCGACATCGCTGATCTGTCGGCAGGCCCATGTCCCCCCCCTATGCAAATCCGTCCGTCCGTAGAACCAACCGACCCATCCAAAACCGTCAGCCGGGCTCAGACAGAAAGCACGAAGTTGAGCACTCCTCTCTCTCTCTCTCCTTTGATCGATCGCTCGCCCACAACACAGGGAAGAAGGAAGAAGAAGAAGAAGAAGAAGAGAGAAGAAGAAGAAGAAGAAGAAGAAGAAGAAGAAGAAGAAGAAGAAGAAGAAGAAGAAGAAGAAGAAGAAGAAGAAGAAGAAGAAGAAGAAGAAGAAGAAGAAGAAGAAGAAGAAGAAGAAGAAGAAGAAGAAGAAGAAGAAGAAGAAGAAGAAGAAGAAGAAGAAGAAGAAGAAGAAGAAGAAGAAGGAGAAGAAGAAGAAGAAGAAGAAGAAGACGAAGAAGAAGAAGAAGAAGACGAAGAAGAAGAAGGAGAAGAAGGAAAAGGAGAAGACGAAGAAGAAGAACGGCCCCCCCCCCCCAGCAATGGAGCCTAGACTGCCATGGATAGATAGATAGATAGATATATAGACCGAGAAATAGATAGATCGATCGATCGAAAAGCAACGATGCTCCCACTTCAGCCCAGGAATGGATAGAAGTGTCGGAGCGGGCGGTCCTGGTCGGGTGCAGATGCGACGATTGTGGGTGTGGCGCCGTGAAAGGGGTGGTGGTGGCGGGGGGGAAGAAGATAGGATGGTGAAAGAGGGGGATGGTGAAAGAGGAGGATGGTGAAAGAGGGGGATGGTGAAAGAGGGGCGGGAGTGTCATGGCGGAAGGAAGGAAGGAAGGAAGGAAGGAAGGAAGGGGTTGGAGAGGCGATTGGGTTGGGTTGGGGTGGGGTGGTGGGGGAGATGGAGGGATGGGGTTGGTTTGTTTGAAGGAAGGAAAAGGGGATGTTCGTCCTTGCGTGGGTTGAAGGGTTCGGTGTTGGAACAGATGGTGTGTGTGTGTGTGGGGAGACGCTTGTGCTGTAGCGATCGCACAAGGAGGGAGTGGGATCGGGAGCGGAGTCGGTGTGCAGGAGGGTCGGAAGTGTCAGGTTTCACTCAGTGCGCAGGCATGATACAGCACATCTTGGATTTCGTCTGATATGCCTGCCTGCCCTTTGTACAATGGTCTTCCGTCATATCCTCGACTTTTCGCCGTCTGCCGCCCACAATGCATGCTAGCACCTCTTATTAAAAGTTCCTCCCCGTGATCCAGTCATCGGACACACATGTTCGACAACCATATTCATACCTATACTTTTGTGTCGTCCCGTAATCCCGTCTCTCATGCAAAAATGAAAGCAGCGTGAATTGAAGAATCGAAGAAAGAAGACGCTTGATAGAAACGTCCTGTAACAATGAAGTAGTAGCAATAGCCTCATGCGCTAGACGCCGCTGCGCTGTGTATTCGCTGAATTATGCGTATCCGAGGTCGCTAAAATGCTGTGAGGAGTGTTAAAAGGAACGAGTTCTATGCGAGATTACATGGTATGGTACAAGAATTGAAGCGATGGTTTTGGGGCATCTTTAACGGTGCCGCAAGGCCAAGGGCTGGCGTTAATACAATGATCCAGCCTGCTCAGACAACTGTCATGATTTTCATATGTCCGTTGATGTCATTATCATTGCCAGCAATGCTTCCCCCCAGGAAAGGACTGCCTCTTTGGCTTCTAGGGCTTCTAGGACTCTGCGTGACGCGAGGACTTTTGGTGATCGTAGGTGTGGGAGGAGCTTGTTGAAACATCTGAGTGTAAGGCGGATCTCTAGGTGTGGTGGGTCGAGAATCCGGTGTCTCTGGACCATTCTCGGCTCGGCGGACTATTTCTTTCAGAGCCCGAGTGACAACGCCGGCTCGTGTGACAAGGTCTTTGAGGGAAGTGGTGTCGAAAGGAAGCTTCTTCTGAGCGAGCTTCGCGTCGAGGAGTTCCGGCTCGTAATGTCTGCGCTGTTGATGGATAGTCTCAAGGACAGACTTGGCTTTGGCCGACGACTCCTTGCGCGGCCTGGAGGTCGGCGGTGATGACTCGAGTTTTGGAAGTTCTGATGACCGTCTTGACGAGGGCTGTGAACCGGAGGATTCATCCACTAAACTCATCCGGTCCTCTTTGGAAGGCGAGAGCCCTGATCTCCGTCGACTCCGAGGAGAGTCTTCGTCGAACAGATCGAAGTCAAAACTCGGAGAGTGAGGAGATCGTGGCGGAAATAGCTCCTTCTCATCATCCAATGTGGCGAGATTAATGATACCCTCTGCCTCCTTCCATAGCTCAATAGATTGACCCTCCATAATGCCCTGACCGCTAGCTTGTTGTTGAAGCCGCTTTAGCTCCTCCACAAGCAGAGTCAACTCTTTGACCTGACCGAACTGCCCGTGGACGCTGGCTTGTCTCTCTAGAATGGCACGAGGAACGAGCATACCAGAAGAAAGGCTGGGGTGTATGTAATCGGTGCTGGTTGTTGCTTGTTTGGGACCACGAGAAGGCTCGTCAAAGTCGAAATCGCCATCCCAATCCTCGCTGGGACCTTTGTTGCCCAGAAGCTTGGGTGGATTATTGCCATTGCGATAACTCCCCGTATCTTTCGGGACAGGGACGCTTTGGCTCCGCAGATGTAGAGCACTGAGACCCCGACGTCCAGTTGGACGACTCCCGCGCATATCTATGCCCTGTCTGCCATGAACTGTCTTTGGCCGAGGCGATTCTCCTTCCAAAGTGTCTTTATCCGTCGTGGGAGGTTCTGACCACTCAAAGATGTTCGACTTCGACGGCATCTCTAATCGATCGTTAGGTGGAGACTCTCGTCTGCCATATAGGTCTCCACCGGGATGGGCCAAGGAGGTTTTACTCCCTTCGCTTGGTGATGGGAAACTTGCACCATTACCCGCTTTATGCAAGTCATCCGTTGGATCAAAAGACCACAACTCGTCTTCTTGGTCGATCTCCATATCTCGAGCAGAAGGACCTGACGTTCTGGGCTCCATCTGAGCGATGGGCGGAGATGGAGAAACGTCAGAAGAAATTTTGCTGGTTTCATGCATGGGAGTGGAGCTATCATCGTCCTTGCATAAAGCAGTATCTCGAACGGGCGTCGACACATCCTGCTCCTCCTCAACAGCACGATGCCCCCTTTGATCAGTGTGCACGAATGACTCGTGTGCCAGCAGATCCTGCAACGTTATTAATTTATCCTTGGAAGGCAGTTGGGGAAGTGAGGACTCGTCGAATATCCTTTCGATAGGAGGCCTCCGTACGCCAGAATGACTACTACCTGTTGCACCAGTTCTCGTAGAATCATACATAGTGCCGCTTCGAGAATCCATATCGTCTTCGTCGCCTGACATCAGACGGCTGTTCTCGTTGTCCGATCCTAAAAGAGTTGAGCCATGCTCTGACGGATTCGATGAGTAACGGTAAGCCCTGGTCTTAGTTATAGCTTGGCCCATGGGATATGACGTCGATAGAGAAGAATGCCCAGATGGGACGCGCGGGGAAGTCGGGTCCTCTGGCTGCGGAGTTGTAGGGCACGAGGGATTGGTGCCTGGAAGATTAACCTCGAAAGCGGACAGACGGTTCAGCGGTGGAAGCGGCGAAGACGCACCCCTCTGCTGGACACTGGTAGGACGTGAGTGCGCCTCGAAAGGACTTGTCTGACTCTCCATAAAGTGGCGGCTGGTGGGTGTGGGCGGCCTTCCGACAGCTCCCTGAACCGGAATAAATGGGGCGCCTATACGGGTCTTGGAAGCTTGTGGGGCAGAGACGACCCTCCTGTCGGCGGTGTTCCTGCTAAAGCCTTTACCTCTTTTAAGGCTGCCTAAGCGGGGCATCCACGTCGAGGGCGACGGTGACGGAAACATTTCACTGATGGAAAATGAACGTCTTTGCTTGAGCTCGGGAGTGGCATTGACATCATCTTTTGTCTGATCGACTGCAGGAGAGGGGAAGTCATTCAATCCGCCAGGAGTGAAGGGTCTGCTAAGAGCGGAGATATTCGACGCACGGCCATTGGTGCCTTCGTTTGAAGATCGTGAACTGATGGATGTCGCCAGAAGTAGAGTAGGCAGTTCGGTGATGCCTGGAACGATACTCTTAGGTGTGTCACTCCGGTTCAGCATTCCATTTGCACTACGTTTCCGTGAAGAACCATCTTTGATTGTTCCTGGAAGTTGGGGCTTGAAGAAAGGTTGCCACAATTGCGACGATTCGTCGTATGAATGATGATCCTCGGAAAGATCGTTGAGCAACATGGATGAGGCGCCCAAAGACGGTCGACGTGTCTCTTGATCCTGCAAAAACTGCTGCTGAAGCGTTGCGGATCTTTGATGGCTGGTGGCCGGCCTGCGAAGCGTGGAATGTAAAGCATTACGGTCGAAACCATGTAGGGCCCTTTGTGAAGAGCTTCGCTTCACTAGCTTATTTCGTGATGATGTGCCGGCCAATGGCTCACCAAAGCTAGGTAAAATCGGTGCTGTTGAACCATTGGAGTAGGACATGGACGGCGAGCGCGGCCGAGGGGTGGGCGTAGGACTTCCACCCTTGAGAGATGATCTCGAGATGCGCCTGAGCCAATTTGGAGGAGGAGTATTCTCCGAGCCTTTGAACTCGAACGCAAAAGGTCCGTGGCCTGTGGAAAGCTCAGGCTCTTGCAGCAAAGCATGCCCTGTCTCCCCTCCCCCAAATTCGGCATCAACCCTAGTGTCGGGTGTCGAGCCAACCGTTCTCGTTCCGCCTCTTGGATTATTCGACGACGTTAGGGGCCGGCCAAGAGAGGTTCGCTTTCGAAGTCTTGAGGATGGAGCAGGGGCAGTCTGGGGCAGCGCTGATGGTGTTGTTGGCGTGTTGGAAAGAGGTTGAAAGTCATCCAAGCCAGCTCTAGATATAGTTCTCCTCTTGTTCGATGTCGGTCTTGCAGCGGCCGAATGTTGCGGATGGCCAAAAGCGAAACCGACGGCTGCGACGCCCACAGTACCCGTTGCACACAGCTGTTCATAGACACTTTGTTAGCTGTTGAGCATAGATGGGTGACTTTATATCTTCTTAGACAATACGCTACGTTTTGATGCAGAGCGAGCAAAGCATTGCGCGGAGAGTCTCGAGAATTGGCACAGACAGAAAGGCACACGACGGGGTAGGAAGCATTACCGATGGGACTGTCTCCATCACCGACGTTCGCCGACGTCTACAGCGACCATGAAATGTACGCCTTAGCACATTAGAACCTCGATAAAGTATTTGTGGGTCCTAGGATTCGTGAAGTCATCCGGAATTGATCTGGGTCGGAGGGCGTATGAATTGAAGTTAGGGTGTTGGATATGGGCGTGTTGGAAGTCAATGAAAGTAGAAGTCGGCAGGAGAATTAGTTGAGAGAGATGCAGACTCGAGGATTCATCCACAGCATGAATTCCAGCCTGACTGGCTACTGGAAAACAATTGAGCGTCGGTGTAGTGGAAGTGTTGGTTGTGTTCAGGCTTAGGAACATCAGCCTACGAAATGCGTAACGAAGATCCCGGTAAGTAAACATTTTCGACAGACCCAATCACCGTCTCTACGAATTTCGTGCGTTAAAGTCTAAGGTACTGCAAGTCTATGACTACTTTGTTTATTAATTCTTCTAACTACTTGTCGGAGCAAAAAGAAGGTGAGAGTAATATCTTGACAGCACACCCTCATGTCTGCACCCGTTCTCTTGCAATGCCCCACATAATGCTAATGGGGTAGGCGGCGCTGTGTCATTCCATCGGATAGGCGTGTAAATCTGATACTTATAGAGGTAGACTGAGCCTAATTCGTACAATTCTTGCGAGCTTCCCTTCCTCCCCTGTTCCCCCATCTCCATATGCGCGCAGCTCCTATGAATTTGGCTTCAGTACCTGGAATTTGGAAAAGGCGTTTCCATGGAGTTTGAAAGGGAATCAGCAACGGTTGAGCGTTAGGATTTGAAGGATACGAGGCATCATTTAAAGGGACGCTTTTCTTCGGGGGACTCTTTTCGCTTTTTTACTAACCCAAAACCTCAGCCCGAACTGCAGCAGACCAGGGGTGGACCTAGGCGTACCGCCTTTAAAGGCTTTAAAAGGCTTTAAAGGATGACAACAAGAATAATGCCGCTTCAGCTGCGCGGCACCTTTCCGGGAGAGGGGAGGGCGAATGAGAAAGAGAATCCTGTTGAACATTCCCAGGTGCCCCCAATCACGAGCGATCGAAGGACTTTAGAGGGAAGCCGAGACCAGGTTGGGGGTTCAGAAGTTGTGCGTTAGTACCTTGCGGATTACAGGACGAAGGGCCTTTTGGTCGCTTAAGAAAAAGGCAATTACATGTTATGTACCTTATGTACCTTAGGCACAAGTCGGTCCACCCGTGGGTGTGCCGTATCAGCCATGAGTGTGTTTGGGTCTCAGATCTGTAAGCAAATCTGTAGCAAACTTGATTCATTTGCCCGGCAAGCATGGCGGGGTAAAAAGTTGAAGGGACATTACGGAAGTTATGTACTACAGGGCAAGATTGCCCGCTGGATCCTATCAAATCACACCGGTGAGCTGCAAGATTTGCTCGCTGCTGCAAGTACGATGTTGGGCCTGGTTTTGTGATGCCTTTTATCTTTTAGGTAGGTATTACGGCGTTCGACGAGTACGAGTCCAAACGACTTAGCACTTGGCACGAGGTTTCATCCTTATGAACACCAGATCGTCTGTGCCCTTGGCTGCCCTGAGCTCTGAGAGGCCGAACGCTTTGTCAGAGCTCGCTCTGGCCCGCAAGGCTGATGCCGTATGGGTCGATTGGCGTTGCACGCTGCACCCCGTCGAGATTGGTGATTGCCAGAATCAGCACTGAGTGAAAATCAGTGGGGCGAAGGGCATGCAACCAACGGTCGATCTCCCAGGATTGCCAGAATTCCCAGGATTTTGTTGCGGCAGGAGACATGGGGATGTATTCGCGACCATTAGGACCGAGAGGCGCAATTCTTGGCAATGAGACTAAAGTATTGTAGAGTACCTACTTGCCCTCACTCTGCTATCCTGGTTCCTTGCTCGTAGGGAATGAATATAGCTAACAGCTGAGTCTACAAGTCATGCTAGAAATAAAGTAAATAAAAAGGGGAGTGAGTGCTCAATCCAAGAAAATCGTGCTGACTGGTGAGAAGTTCGGGGATTTGGACCGTGGAAGGTGGAGAGGGTGAATGACAAGACAAGATGATCGTCGGCAGATCGAGAGACAAGTTTAACCCACGTTCTCGACCTCGTATGATGCCATCGAAGATGCATCTCACCATGCATTTCTTGGGAAGCTCTCCATTGGCTGATTAGCGACGGCGTGCATTGCATTCCCTTTCATTTATTTGGAAGGCGTCTTTCTCCACGCGACATTTGATTAATGATCGATAATTGATTAGCGACGTGTTGATTGGACATCAGCTTTTGGACCCTTTCATGTCTCAAAGTCAAAGGCCTAAAATAGGTACAGCTAGCTAGCTAGCTACCTTAACCCCTGTTCAAAATACCTGCCTTGTATCTTGTAGGTTAAAGTACGGTCGGTAGATTCAGAGGCTGGTGAAGTTGTAGGAATTTGATATTACTTCATTTCGCTTTTTTGGCTTTATTGTCTGTGTGTGATTCTTCCTAAGGTACCTACTTGATGTACCCTGCAACCACGGTGTTGTCGCCAACGGCTACCAGCCTATCAGCCTGCCATCTTGCAGCCGCCACAAGCTTCTTCCTGGTGTCCAGGACGCACGCTGACGGAAACAACAAATTCACTTTCCACTTTCTACTTTCCTTTTCCACTTTCCATCGGTGACCGGCCATTATTGCCAGCGAACAACGAAAATGGAAGCGGAAATTAAGGCGCAAATCCCGGGGATAGATCAAGTCATCTCCGAGTATGCTGCAGTCAGTCGTATCCATGCTACACCATATATCCATGGAATTTTTGGAGAGAGGAGAGATAAACATAGGGTGCTGATGCTGATGCTCATGCCATTAAGGGATATCTGAACCATGCTTCCACCTTGTACAATGTCGAGTCAGATCCTCACGCCCAGTCGCCATTGGATGAAGCCGCTGAGACCATCACCGCTTTACTAGTATCTGCATCTGGAGACTTCTCAGATCAGAATGCTGCCTCAGTCCATAATCTGGTGAACAAGTTCATCTCAAAGCTCAATGCCGCAAATGGCGTCGACCCCGAGCGGAGGCAAATGGCCCCAAAGACTCGGAAGCTCGACCAAGCTATCCAGGTCGGATCCCAACGTAATATCTCTTCTACCCTGGGACTGGCCGGTGGAATAGTCGACCTAGAGTCTGCCAACAGCAGAAAAGTAGAGTCCCGAGTAGACAAAAAGAAGCTTCAAAAGGCAGAACAAAAGATCCAGGCAAAGCAAGATCGAAAGATCATGAAAAATGTCGAATATGAAGCATCTCGATTACTGGATCAGCCAGATGAAGCCCAGTCGTATGAGGAATTCTTCATGGCAGTCAATCCTCTACAGCTGGGGAATGACCAGGCCAAGAGCAAAGACATTAAAGTGGATGGGGTTGATGTCTCTATTGGTGGAAAGCGAATATTGACTGACACCACTCTCACAATGGCCTTTGGCCGGCGTTACGGACTGGTGGGTCAGAACGGTATCGGAAAGAGTACTCTGCTACGAGCTTTAAGTCGAAGAGAACTCGCTATCCCTACCCATATCTCTATACTTCACGTTGAGCAGGAGGTACCTTTTCTCCCGAGACTTGTGCAATGCTGCCTAATTGGGGTTCTAACGCTTTGTCCTCGGTACAGATTACTGGAGACGACACACCCGCTCTGCAAGCAGTCCTCGATGCGGATGTATGGCGAAAACATCTTTTGGGTGAACAAGAAGTATAGACTTGACATCTCATCGTACACCAGAAAATGTGCTAACGCAGCACCAGAAAATCAGCAAGCAGCTTTCCGAGCTGGAGGCTGAACGGTCGTCGATGGCAGATACATCCACAGACGCCGAAAAGCTCGACAGACACAGAGAAGGTCTAGACACTACGCTCAGCGACATTCACGCAAAGCTTTCTGAGATGGAATCGGACAAGGCTGAGTCTCGAGCTGCAAGCATACTCGCAGGTCTAGGCTTCTCGGAAGAAAGGCAGCATTATGCCACCAAAACCTTCTCTGGAGGTTGGAGGATGAGACTGGCGTTGGCCAGAGCGCTCTTCTGCGAGCCAGACCTGCTTCTCCTTGACGGTAAACGACCTCTTAATCCCCCCCAAGAAGCTGGCTGAAATTTCATAGAACCGTCCAATATGTTGGACGTCCCCTCCATTACCTTCCTCTCCAGCTATCTCCAATCTTACCCAAGCACCCTCCTCGTCGTCTCCCATGACCGAGCCTTTTTGAACGAAGTAGCAACCGACATAGTTCACCAGCATTCTGAACGCCTCGACTATTACAAAGGCGCGGACTTCGACTCCTTCTACGCCACCAAAGAAGAGCGCCGCAAGACGGCCAAACGCGAGTATGAAAACCAGATGGCCCAGCGTGCCCATCTGCAAGCATTCATCGACAAATTCCGTTACAACGCCGCCAAGTCTTCGGAAGCTCAGTCTCGGATCAAGAAACTCGAGAAGATGCCCATACTTGAAGCCCCAGAAAGCGAGTACACTGTCCACTTCAAGTTCCCCGAGGTGGAGAAGCTCTCGCCACCTATCATACAAATGACCGGTGTCTCCTTCGGCTACTCACCCGAAAAACCCCTCCTCAGAAACATAGACCTCGACGTCCAACTCGACTCCCGCATCGGCATCGTCGGCCCCAACGGCGCAGGTAAAACCACCGTCCTCAAACTCCTCATCGGCCAACTCCAGCCCTCGGTCGGCCTCATTTCCCAAAACCCTCGTCTGCGAGTCGGCTTCTTCGCCCAGCACCACGTCGACGCCCTTGACATGAATGCCAGCGCCGTCGGCTTCATGGCGAAGAACTATCCCGGTAAACAGGACGAAGAATACCGACGCCACTTGGGCGCTTTCGGCATCACCGGTACCACCGGCCTGCAGAAAATGGCCCTGCTGTCCGGAGGTCAGAAGTCCCGAGTTGCGTTCGCGTGCTTGAGCCTTACGAATCCGCATATCCTCGTTCTGGACGAACCGTCCAACCACCTTGACATCGAGGCCATGGATGCGCTGTCGAGTGCGCTGAGGGCGTTCCAAGGAGGCGTGCTCATGGTCAGTCACGATGTGACGATGTTGCAGAACGTGTGCTCGAGCCTGTGGGTGTGTGATGGTGGGAGCGTGGAGCCGTTTCCCGGGGACGTAAAGGCGTACAAGAAGCGCATCATGGCGCAGGCGAACCAAGCTGGAGTCGTCCAGGCGCAGAAGTGAGTGGGCAGTAGAGTAGATAGGAGGGGGTAGGAAATCCGTACTTCTAGATCACCATGTCATCCACTTCTACTGAAGCTTACATTGATCAATCTGAAAGATGTTCGACTCCATAAGACGGGTGTGTAAACGGGCGGTAAAGACGTAGTGGCAAGGGCACAGCTAACGGGTCTGGCAGCTCGGAAGCAGACGACACGGGCAACGTGCCGGAAAAGTGGTATCTTACGATGGTCATGTCTCGATTGAAAGGTTTTATTGTTGGCTGTGCAACGCCGCCGACCCTATCCCGTCGGCGGAAGCGAAGGTATACAAAGTATTGAGCCAAGCCGTGAGCCGTCCATCCAAAAAAGGAGACTCGTAACAATGCCGCTGCCTGAATAACCGTCGTCGCTCGATAAAGCCTCATGGGAGAAGAGATGTACGCAAAACCACCAAGAAAGTTGGATTTCTTATCCCTCCGTTCGGGTGAGCATGTCCGTCAACCCCTTCCACAATCCGCGCCCTCACAACCTTAAAGCCTCCAAAATCTGCGTTGCCATGTTCTTGTAATGCCACGTCCCCCCAGCCACCTTCTTGAACTGGATCCCATGCAAACTAAACAGTGGCACTTTCACTATGAATATCTCAAACTTTACCACCATGTTCCCGCCAACCTCACTTTCCACATGCGTCGTCGTTTCCCCGGCCGGCGTTCTCTCGCCCGCTTGAGAACGTCGTCGAGCGCCACCAACTCCAATTGCGCTATCATCTGATTCGTCAGAGGCTGTGAATGAGGTATCAGGGGCTGGGTGCTTGCGCGATGGGTTGCGGGGGATGTGCGCAGGCTTCTCTGACGCTTCTTCGTTGCGTTCGCCGCTTCTCAAGCCACCGGCGAAGCTGATTCGCCGTCTGTTGCCAGATGGAAGTTCCGGGCTTGGAGGGCTATTGTCAGGGCCGCGATTGAGATCAATGCTGGGAGCGTGGCGGCAGCTGAATCCGCCTTTGATGTCAGTGTATTGTACTCCTAGTTGCTTGAGTACACGGACGATATCCATGCGGATGACGGGCAGAGGTTTGTTGCTTGTGGTGGAGACGCTGAAGAGACCTTTGAGGTAGACTGGTTTCATGTTCTCAAGACTCTTGTTGGGACTATCAGCGCCTGCTGCCAATTCTTGGTCCGGTTCTTCTGGTACATTAGCCTCGTGGGCTTCTTGTCTTAGAGCGCGTCTAGCTTGTATGCTTTCACGTCGCGCGTGACCAAGAGACTTGGTGCGTGTGGTCGCAGCCCGAGCGTTAAGAACACTCTTCTGGTCGATTGGCGGAGGCTCACTTGCTTTCGGTTTGTGACCGCTGATGCTAGACCTCTCAGAGCCACTCGTCAAGGGAGGCTCGATGGCCGGAATCGAGCCTTGCCCTTCAGATACCCCTCGGTGCGATTGCCGCTTTCGGTACTCAGCAGAATTGACGCTCGTGGATCGATCCAAGGTATTTTTCGTCCTCGATCTTGCTTCTAGCGTGCCTGGGGGCGTTAGCAGCTCAGCTTGATGAGGTGTGCTACCGCCGGGGTGGAGCATTGTCGTTGGGGTTGGCTCTCTATTACGAGCTCTCCGCACACTGAAGCTTTTCCTTGGCGTCGTGGATGTATCCGTAGGTGGCTGCACCTGCACTGACGGAGAGTGCTGGGCTTCTGATCTGGGCTCCTTTGACCGCCGCGTGCTGAATCTTCGAAGAAGTCCAACGGCAGCGCTCTCTTTTTTGGCGGGCTGCTGTTCATGGCCTGGCGTCACGATGGCTGGAGGTACACCGGGAGGTACATTGAGATTGACTTTCTTCATGCCTTCTGTCACGTCTTCTTCTCCATGTGTCCTCGACCGTGCTCTCGAGCGGCCACCCGTGGTCTTCTCACCAGGCATCTCGTAAGCCGAAGCGTTGGTGTATGCTGCTTCGGGTGCAGGTAGGTCGGGGATCTTTAGGGGCTTCTCGCCTGGAGACATGGGCATGCTCAGTGCTCCAGGGTTAGCTTCTATACGTTCCCTTTCTTTCTTCTCTCTGACCAAGTAGTAGATTGATATGAGGGGACTGAAAGCGTTGACGGGGTCTGAACCAAGCTGCACTGCGTCAGAAGACGCATTTGGCAGAGTTTCTCGACTTGTGACGGAACTTCGCCGCTTGTAGAAGTCGAAGACACCCCGTTTCTTTTCACTGCCCATAGCATGGACAGCGTGCTCTCGGGCATTGTGTCTTACAGCATTCTGGTACTCCTCAGAGCCCAAAACTTTTGTTAGCTCACGTTCGATGAAGTCGGGTTCGCCAAAGTCGAACCCATGCATTTTCTCAATTATTTGCGGATCTAGAGGCAACTGTAGAGGCTCTCTCGGAGGAAGGTAATTTTCAGGAGGTGAATTGAAGCCTTTAGTGATCCACGGATGGTTCAGTATCTCGCCAAGACTGGCTCGTTGTTTCGGATCTGTCACAAGCATTCTGGAAATGAGGTTTTTGCATTCTAAACGGTATTTAGTAACCAGATCGAAACAATGCTGAAGAGTTCGCCCGCTTACCTGGGGAAAGCCACGTTGGGTAGTCGACCACACCTTTCTTTATCTTCGCATGCAGCTGTGGCATACTCTGATCATCGAAAGGCACTTTCCCACAAACCAGCACATATAGGACGATACCGAAACTCCAGATGTCCACTTCAGGGCCTGTGTATTGCCTTGCTTGCAGCAGTTCCGGCGCAGCGAAATACAAACTACCACAGAACGTCTTGAGATGGCTCCTTGGTGAGAACAGATTGCTCAAACCGAAATCGATAATCTTGATATCCCCCGTCTTGCTTATCAAGATATTCTCGATTTTCAAGTCTCTGTGAACGATGCTATTCCGATGGCAATAGTCAAGGGCACTTGCTATTTGCCGACCAAACTTTCTAGCCTGCTTTTCCTTTAACCTGCCATGAGAGATGATATAGTCCAGCATTTGACCGCCGTTCACGTACTCAAACAGCATGTACCAATGGTAATCTGTGCGCACAACATCTCGCATCGCGCAGATGTATGGGTGGTTGAGCAAAGTGACGATAGCTGCTTCCCTGGCAGTCCTGACTTCCTTGGAATGATCTGCACGTTCACGATCTCGATCATTGCGATGCTCGTCCGTTGATTGCCGGGGCACGATCTTGACAGCAACCTGCTCTCCAGACTCTAAATTCTTAGCCAGCTTTACTTTGCCCATGCTCCCTGCTCCTATAGTTTTGCCTAAAGACCATTGTCCTGTTTGCGCAGCAAGTGTTGTCCTCCTCTTCAGAGGTGTAGTGCTTCCAGAGGCAGCAGCGGACTGGATTCTGGCAGCAGTGGGTGTTGAAACAGCTGTCACGCCATCGCTGCTGGCTACCGCAGTAGCGGTAGACATCCTTGAGGTGTTGCGCGATTGACTTGGTCTCGAAGAAGTTCTGCGAGAGTCCCGAGTAGACTCGGTTCGCTGAGGCGGTGGGGCAGCATAAGATCGCTCTCGAGAAGAGCTGCGGCGAGGAATCGAAGGCCTAGCTAGGTTGGTGGTCTCATGATCTTTCCGAGCGACACCAGCGAGAGAAGCCTGATCGGAGGCCGTCGTGGGACGGGAATATGATTGAGATTGCGAGTTTGATCGCAAAGGTCCAGTGGACCCTGTTGAAGGTTTGGTAGCCGTAGAAGTCGTCCTGTGAGGTCGATCTGTTGTGGGAGAATTGTATGAGGGTTGATTTCGTGAAGAGCTGCGCACCACAGAGGGAGAAGCCGTTGAGGCAGCCGACATCGATTCTCTCGAGGGAATCGTGTTCGGGGAAAGTTGATATGTGAACGTCCAGTAGCTTAGAGACTTAAGCCTCCTGAGGCAGCTACCTCACTACCGCTTCGGTGACTGCCAGAGGATGGAGATGCCACTACTTCTATGAAGAATTGGTCTCTTGGATGGGTGTGAGTATGCCGTCTCTTTGGTCAAGAGGCAGCGTCGTTGGAGAATACGAGTAGCAAGCTAGTAGACCGAGAAGCTCCCTTGCCGTAAGCGACTAGACGTGGATGCGACTGACTGCGCTTGGTTATGATCAGATGTCGAAGCTGCCAGAGTTTCAGTGAAGTCTCAAGACTTGGTCAGTACAAGAATGCTAGGAAGAAGTCGCGTAGGGTTGGGGTGGTTAGAGGTAGATATCAACTTGGACAACGCGGCCTGCAGGGTACGGAGTATGGCCGAGGGGGATAGAGGGGCAGCTCCGGGGGCAGGATTAAGACAATCCTTTTGAAGTTCAAGAACGTATGGTCATCAATAGAGTTATGCCTCGTCACTGAATATTCAGCAGTCAGGTATAAGATATTAATTTCTCTTCATGTCTTATGGAGAAAGATGGAATCATGCTTGTCAATACTAAAAAGTACTGCATACTCTGCGGCAGAATTGGCAGGTCAGGTCAGTCTAAAGTCTAACCCGCACGCCAGCCTCACTCGCGATCCCTGAGGCTTGGCGAGACGAGGCTTGGCACCGAGGCTTGGCTTCACCCTTCCCCTTCAAACTTCAGTTTTGCCAGCTCCGCCGTACTAGTACTAGTATCTTTTGGGAATAAACTTACTTGTATATTTCGCCGTTGTGAGGTTGGAGTAGCACACGGCCACTTCCTTTAAAATGTTCATGTGCGTACTACATTCTCTATCAATCTAAAGCGGAAGTCTAGACTTCAACAATTTTGCACAATCTCGAGCATGCCTCACATTCATCACCATGGCCTACAAGCGATCGCGTGCGACCTTCGAAGCAGACCTTACTGCTCAACAGTCGCCATACGTCATATACGGTACTCCACTTCCACCTCTGGATCCAGATATTCGCGATGACGGTACTTACGTGCCCGTGTGGAAGCAAGAGGTCACAGACGAGCAAGGAAGGAAAAGGCTGCACGGCGCCTTCACAGGTGGATTCAGTGCTGGGTAAGCCGCAAATGGCCCAAAAGCATTGAGAAGAAGCCTCACTGACGTCGGACACATAGATACTTCAATACCGTTGGATCCAAGGAAGGATGGACGCCTTCCACCTTTGTCTCGTCTCGGACAACCCGGAAAAAAGATGCCCCTGCGGTTCAGCAAAGACCGCAAGACTTTATGGACGAGGAAGACATGGCGGAGGCTGAAGAGGCCAGAAAGGTACAAACTACGGATTCCTTCGCAGGGCTTGCATCTACAGCGGGAGAACGATCGCAAGATGATACGTTCATGGACATCCTGAAGACTAGCGGGGAGACGATGGGTGTAAAATTGTTGAAGAAGATGGGCTGGCGCGAGGGGCAGGGTGTGGGACCAAAGGTCAGGAGAAAAGCAAGGCTAGAGGAGGACCAGGAGCCGGGTGGTGGGTCAGATCAACAGACTCACCTTTTTGCGCCAGAGAATTCGCGTATGATATCCTTTATCAGAAAGAGTGACCGCAAAGGCCTGGGCTTTGAAGGTGACGGAAGGCTTTCAGAGAGCAGAGATGTCGCTGGGATGACTAAACCTACAGACCCGGCCAGTGACGACGAGGAAGAAAGTACAGCGTTCGGAGCTCCCAAGAATAGTTGTAAGACCAAAAAGAAAAAGCCAGAACGCAAAGGTGGATTCGGCATGGGTGTTCTCAACGACAATGGCTCTGACGACGAGGATCCTTATCAGATGGGCCCCTCGATATCCTACAATCGTATCATAGGAGGCGACAAGAAGAAAAAGAAGAAGCTCGAAGCCAGTAGATCTTCAGCCAATCCGTTGCTCAACAGCAAACCCGTCTTCATCTCCAAGAAAGCTGTTGCAGGGAAAGCTAGTGCGGGTTTTCGAGGATGCCACGATGGCCGTCTACCTTTGGATGGCTTCGTTCTCTCCAGCACTTTAGATCCTTTTTCCTCAATCCTCCCACAAGAAGGCAAATACCCTCCTCCCAAGATCCCCCCAGACTGGAAGTCTTCCAAGACGTCCTCCAACGTTAAAGCATCCGCCTCAGCCCAATCAGTCTATCAGTCTCCAGCCACCATCGCCGTCGCCTCGAAGCTCTCCCCCAAATCTCGCGCTGCCCTTCTTGGCGAAAGCCTTCTTCCAGGCAAATCAGTATTCGACTACCTCAACCCCAATGCCCGTGCCCGCATCGCTTCCGCAACCAACAACCCCAACCTTCCCCCTGCCTTAGGCGAAGCAGACGCTCACCTGTCCTCATCTCACCCAAGAACACTCTCCTCGCTCATCCCGTCCTTAGCCAAAGAAACCGCCCTTACGGCCCTCAGCCGAGGAACAGCAGGCTGGATGCCCTACGCCGAAGACCCCGCCAAGCGCTCTCGCTACCGTCTATACCTCGAAATTTGCGCGAGCCTACGCCCAGAAGGAACCCTGCCCAATCGAGCCCCGGGCGCCAGTAACGATGACTGGGTCCACGAAATGCACGAATTCGCGCACGCGGCGCAGATTTTCAAGCCTGTGACCGGCATCATGGCTTCGCGTTTCACATCCTCATCCTCAGCTCCGAAGCTCGCATCTGACAACATCAAATTGGAAGGCTCTACAGATGCACCGGGAGATTCACAACTACTCACACAACCTACTGCTAAAGCGAAGACACCCGCTGAAGAAGCGGCCACCGTGGGTATGTACGGGCCTCTCACTCGCTCCGTGGAGAACTTCTACCCTACGCGGTTGCTGTGTAAACGCTTCAACATCAAGCCTCCTGCGCACGTACAAGTAGATCCTGGAGACGTGGCCCCTGAGCAAGGGAATGGAGCACCGCCACCAATGCATTCAACTGCGATGCCGCAGAAGCGGTTGGAATTGGTTGGGAAGAGGGATATGGATGAGTTGAGGATGAGTGGAGGTGGGATGAGGAGTGTGGCGGTGAAGGTTGAGGACGAGGGTGGTGGGGAGGAGATGGGAGGGGGTCAGGGCAAGGAAGAAGTCGTGGTGGATCCGGAGAGGAATGAGGCGATTGAGAAGGAGAGGCCTGGTGACGAGATTTTTAGGGCCATTTTTGGTAGTGACAGTGAAGACGACTGATGAGAGCTCCTAACCCTTTCTCCGCATGGATCATTTTCAAGCGATTTTGAAACTTCTTGATATTGCAGCTACGGCGCTTTCTCAATACTGGGTATCATGTCGTAGATGACTCCATTTCCTTCATAAACCCTTACGCCCTCCTCCCCCTGGTCTTCTTGCCCTGTACCGCGCCCTCATCCTCATCATCATTATGGCCCTTCCTCAGCCCCTCCTCCAGTCCCCACTCCTCTTTATCATACCAATCTTCCCCGTCGCTCATCTCCCCCACATGTCCCTCCGCCTTACACCACTTTAAAACCGTCATCCTCTGCCGATCTGCTTTTAACAAACCCTCATGCAGTTTCTTAGCGCCGCGGCACACTTCTTCTTGTTTTTGCACGTAAAGGATTAGCATGCGGCGCGTTTCCTCGGCTTCGGCGGGCGGGAGGCCGATGTCGCAGGAGGGGATGGCGGAGGGGGGAATTATGAAGAGAGGGTGGATTGGTGGGGGGATGGAGGAGGAGGGAGAAGCGGTGCGGGTGGTGGTTGCCGGAGAGTTGGCTGCTTGGGCTTGGGCGCGGGTTCGCATGCGGCGAGGGGAGGGTTTCGTTTCGTCGTCGGCATCGATACCGTCCTCCATGACTTCGTCTCCTGTGTTTTCTGTGGCTAGGGCGGTGTCTCCGTTAGTGGGAATGTCTGCTGCGGCAGGGATAGGACCGTCTGTAAGTGGGCTGGCCCGTGTTACGGTGTGGTCATTGTTGCCACTGTGCCCTGAGTTTCGGCCAGATCCCACATCTGTGTCCAGCGTATCTTCTAATTCGGCTGGGCCTGTGATCGAAGCTTCAGGACCCACTATGTCCACAATGTCGTCCTCAAGACACCTTTCCAACTCTTCGGAGTCCTCTGGCTTGGCTCCTTGACCTTCGGATAACTTGCTATTGGCACCTGTCATCTCAAGGTCCGGTAGGACGTTCACCTTCGTGACCTCCTCTTCTTGTGCTTGATTAGGTGGGCTGGGGTGTAGGGCGCCATAGGCCGCTGCCTCGATTGCGTCGATGCTGTCTTCCTCAGTGGTGTCTTCGCGCGATTCATTGGCATTGGCGAGCTCCGTTCCGGGCTTCGCTCCAGTTCGAGTTCCCAATTGCCGGTCGCCATTGCCGATGCCATTAACCATTCTTTCTTGTGTGTGGACTCTTCTCGGACCCTGCGGGATCCCATTTGACGCGGTACCATTGTATAGGTGCTCTGTGCTGAACAATACCTCATCGTTTTTGGAATAGAGTGAACCGCAAGGTATCCACGTTTCGTCTCCTCGCAGCTTCTTCAACAGTTGCTTGGCGTTGTTCAAAGTCTTCCTCTCTCTTTGCACCAATTCACAAGCATGTTGCGCCATATCTGTCAATGTAGACGAAAGATATGGGACGGAAAGTGAGGGATGGTTCAGCAGGCTCGCAGGAGACGTCAGAGGTAAGAGTAGATCTATTGATTGCCATGATCAGCACTTGAGCTGGTGAGATAGCTAATATTTGCTTACTTTCGAGATGAATGTCAGCATATGGGTTGTCTTCCGCAGCTCGCGCATCAGCTTCCTCGTCTTCGTCCTCATCCTCAAGCTCTTCTCCGTCTTCATCGTAGCGCTTGGGGTTTCGGCGAAGTATATTTCTGCGGTAGCCGGCATGCTCAATCGTCTGGCGGAGAATGTCAGCATCGTAATCAGGAGAGGCGCCATCGTAGATTTTAACCCACCCGCTTGTAGGCCTTGGCCCCGGGGTTTCTTCCTGATTGTGCATCTTGCATGTGATGCACCTTGCGCTTGAGTTTGTTCCCACGATTCGTAGCTTGGAGGTATGGATCGTCAGAGTCGGAAGCTGTAGGTAGAAATGTCAGTGTATTTCTGACAGCAGACCCCCAGTATACAATTTTACAGTCTTGATACCGGGCAATAGTCAGTTTCATGCCCAGTATTGTATCTTTTGTCTCTTGAGTCAACCTAGTTTGCGCCATTGCGGGCGGCATTGGCCAGGAGCCTCCACAATTCGATTTTGGGTTTTCGGGGAGAACTGCGTGTGCTTTGACCGACGAAAGATGGGTAGTGGCCACAGTCTTCAAAGCATGGAGAACGATGGTGGAATTGGTGTGGGAGAAGGGTGGGCAGTTGAGCCGTGCGAGCGGGTGTGCTGCAAGATGTATTCGAGAAGGTCCGATTGAAAAGTAAGAAAGGTGAAAGATCGGGGCGGGCAAGTAGGAGATGGATGCAGTAAGTCGCTCTTGCAAGTGAGCATAAGTGTCTTTGGTTGGGGGGATGAAAGAGGAAGAGCAGCAGCGATGTAGGAGTGAATGGTTGGATGGTGCAGTGACTACGGGCGCCAATTCAAGTCGATCGGCGCCAAGACATGGCCGTCATTCTCTGCGGAATGTTCCGAAACACTAACGAGCTTATTTTCTCTTATTTCCCTTTCAACTTTTCATATGTGTTGAGTCATTTTCCACGGGAAAATTGAGAGTTGGAAGAGGTTACAGACAGTGCACCATATTCACCTGATGTTAGATACGAAACAAAATGTGTTCGTCAACGATATCAGAGTATCTACGTGCAAAAACATTGACAAGAGTAGATACTGTATTACACGAGTACGAGTAGAGCTCTTACCTAGAACTAGATTGAATGTACATGGACGCTTTCCCTCCACCCATTCTCGCATGTCTCGATCACTCAATTCCACATTGACTAAATGCATCCCATTCAAGTCATGCCTCACGGTTGCAAGCACACAAACCAGCTGCTCTTCGATAGGCTTGCTCTAGGATTTGGAATATATGCGCCCCATGTCCACACTTGAGATCGTATCCTCAGTCATAGTGTGGAGCAGATGCGGAGAGAACGGCCATTGCGAGCGGCGCATGATGAGAGTTTAGTCTTCGAATCAGGAAACCATGGTACTGGAATATGCACTACACAAAATCTCCGATGGAACTTGTAGCCTTGCATTTTGTCGTAACATGAATTGCTCATGATCAGAATCAATCTGAATGCTTAGAAGCGAAATTCAGCCTCAAGTTTCTTCTTGTTATTCATGACCTACCTATCGCAGAATGAATTTGTCTCTAGTGCCACAACTCGACGTTTTCGGCATGGCGCGCACCACTTACATTCCAGGTAAAACACCCGACTGGGAACGTTGAACTTCCGCCAAAATTTTCCTCGGTGGACGGTTAGAAACTGTGAGGTCCAAGCCATTGACGAAGGCTGGTAACGGCATCGCTAGACGGTCCGGCTCTGATGGCCACCTATCAGAAGTTTCAAAACCGTGAACTCGCTGCCGTCCGCTGCCAGCTGACTAGTGAACGCGAGCGTCTAATATGCTTTCCGGCTGCTTGGACGCAAGCATTAGAGAGATCATCGTCAACCAACCTTCGAAACGTGCTAAAGTCACAATGTCAGTCAGGAAGTAAACAGACGACGTCTGAACAACATTGTGCTATCAATTATGGTCTAGCCCGATGCTGCCACTATCCGTCCTGACCCCTGTCTCAGTCGCATCCTCGCATTAGTGGACCATTTTCCCTGCGATTGCTGAGGATATGGCGGCTTGTTGAGCGTATCGGAGAATAGCCTGGACTGCTTTCGTTTTGGTAACTTTTGGGGGCCAAAAGGACGAACTGCAGTCCGCATGAAGAAACGAGGAATGTGCACGTTGTAGCACCCTGCCAGAATGGTCAACTTGACCCGTAAAACATGTGGTATCCCAACTGCACGCATCGACTTGGAGTTGACTCTGCTGCTGATCTCCCAACTTGGAGAGGCTAGCTGTAAAGGTGTCAGAGAATGTCACGCAATCCTATATTCACACTGGGGAGGGAGAATGCCATGGTCGTGGATCCCAGAGTTCAGTCAACACATTTATTTAGCGCCACACTAGTAGAGCAGGGCTCCGTTCTGGATCATTCCCACCGCACTGGAGGATACCGTGGTAGCTGTACAGTGATGCCTGCAATGATTGGTTGAAGCCTATCATGCATTCGGTGCTGAGATCAGCTTCATAGAAGTCACATTTAGCCTTCAACTGGCTTGAAAGAATTAGATGGTCTAGTCGACAGATCCGGCGAAGAGGCTCTGGGCTGGAAGCATACTGTACTCCTTCCGGCGGACATCGTCCCAACATCACCTCTAACCTCTATGGCCACCGTTTGCCTATGGACAAAGGAAGTCCTCCCCTGCCGCCAACTTTTCCTTCCTGTAGGCAGTGTTGGCAATCAGGGTCGACAGCAACGGACAAAGACTATCTGGCGGGTAGTGACCGTCGCCGCTTTGGGGCCTGCATAACTTCTAGAAGCCTTGGAGCTGCACTTCCCGATTGCTGCATCCGGAGTTGGCATGGTAAGACCGCAATCCAGATGTCCGCAACAGGTGCGTTCTACTCATCACCTCATGATGAGACCACTTCCTTGTCAATCCTCTATTTCCTCCATGATCCACATCTCTGACACAAGATTGAGACCTCCAGCCTCCAGAATTTCCATACTTCGGTCAACAACAATTCTATCGGACAACGTGAGCTCCGCAACCCTTCAGAACTTAGGCATATCGAGCAGCACCTTGAATAGGGCATCTGGAGACTACGCCAATCGGTAGATTTACCAATTAAGACACTAGGGAAGAGGTTACTCACACGCGGCAGTCAAGTCGGGAACACACCGCTCTTTGGCGACGTAGTACTTGGGTAAATTCCAACCAGCTCAACAATAGTCAGGCATATTCTCAGGATAACGCAAGCTCCAATCCGGGCTCGTCCATACGTCAATCATGTCTGTGGCGGCTATGGTAAAACAGCCTCCGCCAACGCCTCCAAGTGTCGACGGCCGCCAGCTTCAGGATGGCTTCGGTCACCTGGTGCAGCACAACGCCCGAGGCGAGCACCAAGCCAACATATATGCCTTGGACAACAGCCCATATATACCTTCTGGAGCCACCTCATTCGATAACACTCCAGAGCCAGAGATTGGCCAGTGGTATATGGACCAGTACGGCAACAAAAGCTTTCGCCTCTACCAGGAACAGAACGGCCTCGGCGTGGATATGAGTTTCGTAAGTCGCACCAAGAGGTTGGCAAGTCTCAAGGCGGACGACGCGAAGAGGCTAATGAAAAGCAGGATGCATACGGACAGCAGGTCTTCCATCCTCAGCAACAGGGTGTGTACAACCCTTATGCTCTCCAACAGCAGCACGTAAGTCCAAATGCAGCCGTCCTGCATCAACAGAAGATTGATCGGTTCATACAGCAATACCCCAACCCGATGATCCATGGTAGAGCGCCTCCTACACCAGAGATGGCTGATCAAAGCGCGCCACAACCACGATCAACGAGGCAGAACCGATTAGGCGCCGGCTCTCGCCATCCTTCAGGCTCCCCCAGACCGCGGAAGGCTGCCCGAAAGAAGAATACTGTGAAAACAAAGACACTTAGTGGTCCGCTCAGTGAGTTGACAAAGGATATGATAAACATCCAGATCAAAGACACGGAGACCTGGGTCAACAGATCTGTAGAAGATAGGAGAGAGGAGGCAAAGAAAGATAACTTCGTGAAGCGTCCCTCGAACTCCTTCATCCTGTACAGATCCGCATACGCAGACAGAGCCAGAGCATGGGAGAAGTCGCCCAATCACCAGAAAATATCTTCGCTTGCTGGCGAGAGCTGGGCGATGGAGCCTCCAGAAATTCGGAAGCAATTTGATGCGTGGGCCAAGGTCGAAAGAGAGAATCACGCCAAAGCATTCCCGGACTATAAATTCCAGCCACAAACAGCCAAGGCCACGAACCGCAAGCGCAAAGGAAGAGCAGGTGATTCAGAAGACGAGCTAAGCGACAATGGCTCGGACTATACATATGCACCAAATGGAGCAGGCTGGTCACTGAAGCCTAAGAAATCAAAAAGGCCTTACCGTGAAACCAGCTACACGCCAAGCGGAACATCCCTTGACGAGTACGACCCCAATGGTTTCGACGCCGCGGAACTTTTTCATCATCCGTCCTCTTACCAAACACATAATCCTGGGAAGCCTCTGCCTGCCGCTTTGAACCAGCAAGCTCTTCACAACCAATACTACCAGACGACAAGCCATCCGAATCAAAGGATGGCCCATCTTGGCCATGTCGAGGATGTCTTCGTTCATCCGATCGACGGTCCATCCGAGTACCATCACCCGGCACTGCCAGTGATAGGGATTCCAGGTGCATATCATCACGAGCTCCAGGGCGAGGATAGCGGACAGCAGATGATGAGCGGCAATTCACAGCTTGACCCAATGTTGGCAAGCTATGATCAAAGCCATCCTCAATATCCTAGTACCAGTGGTAACGAACATATCAATCATTCGATGAGCATCCAGGCCGGAGAATACCAGACGCCAGCATATTCGCCCGTTCTGAACGACTTCGAAAGCGAGCATGAGGACGCAGAACCGGAGATGGGGTCTGATGAGTGGTTTGCCCAACAAAGAGATCGGTCGTGAGTTCACCTGAGTTGAAACCCTGCCTGACCGGAGTTGTCTTGGGGCATCTATGGTATCCTCATTTCTTGGGCGGAGGGAGATACCCTGGTCTTCTTATCCATTTATAGAAGGCGCTGTCGCTGGTGTTATAGAGTTCTCTTTGCAAATCGAATTTATAATAAGACTTTCCAAATCCTACTCCACCTAGTCATGCGCCAATTCGGCGAAGAAATCGGAGCATTGAATAGCGCATTAAGCGGTCTTTCATCACTCCGGTCTCCAACCCTTTTCTGCTGAGTTTCCTGGCAACAAGGGCCTCATCCCTCCACACCATTCCCTCTGACGGACTAAGGACCCTTTCGAACCACGAAACAAAGCTTCAGGAATTTTAAGATCAGCTTGTCAAACGCGCGTGGGACGTCATGTCAGCGGAGCACTTTGCGCCTATCGGAGTAGACTTTGTGAACGGGTGTCAACAGCTCAGCGGGCAGGTCCACGGAACGTGGAGCAAGCATAACCAAGACAATTACTTTGATACTGCAGGTTCCCGACAGCATGCTTCCATTGTCGCTCTCCGGCTCTCCGGAATGTTCCAGTTGTCTTATGACTAAGCAGAGTAGGGCCGATATCTTGTGAAGATCGTGGCGGACGTCAATGCTTCTCAGGTCTGCCCTACCTAGTCTCAGTAATTCAGACTCGCTTAGCGGGGTACCCTATGGCCAGCCCTACACTCGTTCCTCGCTTCGGGGGCCAATCATATCGCAAGCTCATTACGGCATACCCCCCCTCTAGACTACCGTAAGCATGTCCTTCTCAAGAAGAAAAGCCTACTCGTAGAGAAAGTCTAAGGAGCATGGTACAGAAAAGAGTCCATCGCTATATCCTGATACGCCACCGTCTATCTTGCTCTAGGTTTCAAGGCTGGAGAGGAGTGTGTTGGACGATGGACAAAGGCACGAGTACCAGGGTTCGAAGGATTATTCATGTATGACATAAGACATAGTGTGGGCAAAGTAGAGCTAGTCTAGGTAGTTTGCAAAGAGTCGTCGAGAATCTCGACAACGGCTTGTGGGAATAGGACTTCTTACCAACAGAGTACCAGAGGATTTTCATTTCGACATCCTAATAAATACTATCTTTCTGCAAGAAAAGGAGAGGCCTTCGAGCCAATCAAAGGTGCTGCCGTCATTGGCTGCTGTGTGTCGGAACACAATTTATATATGGCGCAATGGCACAAGAATCGATGGACAAAGTGATTGATGTCTATATCCTTGCCAAGTGATTTTCGGCTTGCGGGTAGAGTAGGCCCGGTCTTGGCATTGTTCGTGAAGACGCGAGATTTTGTTTCGCGACTGCCAAGCATACCATTACAGCATTTGGCATCCATGGCAAAGATGAGGTGGATCTTACAGCTTTGAGCAACTGTGCATACGCTTGGCTGGGTTAAAGATTGATTCAAAAGTCACCATGTATGGTGACGATGCCTTCAAGCTTGTGAGTTCTCCCCACATTAGAAGTACAAACAATTGGAAGGGTACTGAAGACTACCGCCCCAGGTCCAACATGCCAAAAGAACACAGGCCTTAGTTCATCTACCACACTATCAGACCGAGCTCGTCCGAGAAACGACACGCGAAGTACGTGACCTCGACAAAGACGTTTCCAACATCCTGGCTCCCTTCGAAGGCTCCTTCAACCCCTCCTCTGAACCAGCCACCGCATGTTCTGTCCTGGTCAATCATCTTTGCATGCGCCGTAACAAGCGGTGTCTCCTTGCCTACCATCGAGTCCGATCTGACAAGCTCGAGGAGATGTGCTGGAGTGGTAAGGATATTCTGGATCAAGAGCAACAGGCTGGCCGGCAGGGCAATGGAGAAGGGTCAGGCATGGCTTCAGAGGCAGGGAATCAGAGCTCGCTGAGTCCGGAGGAGGAGGAGTACATTCGCCAATATGGGGACATGCTGGCAGCATACAAAGGGCAATGGACGGATATTGATTTGACGGGGAGCTTGGAACCCCCACGAGATCTGTTCATTGATGTGAGGGTATTGAAGGATGCTGGGGAAATTCAGACTGAGTATGGGTATGCTTGTCTTCCCCATAGGACACCATGTTGGGAGTGGAGGTACTAATGCACAGCTGTCAGGGCTATCACGTTGACGAAGAATAGCCAGTTTTTTGTGAGGCAGGGGGATGTCGAACGATTGATCGCTCAGGGATATTTGCAAAAGCTAAGCTAAAGACTACGCGACATTGCTCCAGTGCTGGAGTACCTACAAGGTGGACGGCTTGACTGTCGATCTTCGGTGCTACAGCGGCAAGGTGAGCCTAAAATTCCCCATGGAGCAACCCAATATCTGACATCCAAAGAAAGCTCCTTCGACTTATGTCAAAGTCATTCCGTAGCTTTTACTCCGCACTGATCTACGGGTGTTGCCTTCAACGGCTTTGGCTAGCACTGGCGCGAGTGAGGTATACATCCCTAGCGACGCCCATTTTAGAGCCTGCATTATGCATGAGAGGCGGGGTATTCTGTCTGCGAGGAAAACCGGAGATGGACGGCAGCCGACTCACTGCAATTGTTTTCGAGTGACGATGGATGACAGCAGAAGCAACGCTTTGCTGTGCGTGTCGAATGAAAGATCTTTCAATGCAAAGCATTGATCAGACCGCCATAAATGCCATCCGACGGTACGGAATCTAGGGGAAGTGGAAGGTCTTCCCCACTTGGTGCGTACAAGTAGGCGAAGGAGAGGCGATGCCAAATAATAGGACAATTGCTATCGAATTCTTTTCACCTACATACAGTGCTCACAGTTCCCGATTATGCAGCGGCGAGATCACCCCGACATACTCTCTGAACATGCATGATACCTACCTAGGTATGCATTCTCCGCATGCATCCCAGCTACACTAAAGTATGGCGGCGCTGAGGGGTTGGTGGGGAAAGGTAAAACTGGGAAAAAAATCTCGAGCTTAAACTTGTAGTGGGGTACCCTTAACTAGCAACTAAGCAAACCGCAAAATTCGAAAAGTAAATCGACTCACTCAAAGGCATGATGGAGTACACTACCACATTCTCTTCTCTTCCCTTCTTCATTCAATCTCTTTTTGGCCTTTTTCTGCTTACCCTGCAAGTCTCGGGTTGCCGTTCTTGCGGCACATCCAGTCATTTGCTTGCTCACATCGCCATGCATCTGCACGTATCACGCCTTATGTCGTGAACCTGTTGGAATCTGTTGGGATCCAAGAGACCCCGGAACGTGGGGCGCTCGTAGGACTCTCAGAGAACGTTGGAAATGCCAGGCAATCAGTCGATTGGTAGTGGCAGGAACAGGAGTGGATCACAATTTGCTCGAATCCGTGGACAAGAACCTATGCCCTCCAGTGCGGACGGCAGTGACCATGAAGGCACGGACGAAATTGAGGACCGTGCCAGTGGGTTCTTTCGCCAACGAAACGAGTCTTCTCCCTCAAGGATGTCCTTTTCCTCTTCTTTGAACCAGAAAACACCCGCCAGATCGTATTTTCAACACTCTTTCCAAGACTCCCATGGTGCGCTCCAAACCATTCAGACTCTACCAAGTGTAGCGTACTAAATGTCGACAGCTCCGTTCAATGTCACAAGAAATGCCTCGCAAGGTGTACGAGAGGATACTGCAGAACTCGCGTCGTGGGCTCTGTCCTACATTGCCTCGAACCGCAGCGAGCATTCCCCCTCACGACATCACACTCCCTCTACAGCACAGCACCACTCTCACCTAAGCAGTCAGTTAGACCAAGATGATCTAATCCGTCATGATTCAAATACTTCTTCCCGTCCAGAGGCTATCCAAGAGGTCTCCGAGCCCACATCTCCCAAAAGCTCGCATTCGTCACAAAAATCACAGTGCCACTCAGCTTTGACTGAGTTGATAAGAAACTCTCCTCCAACCGAAGAAGACAGCCACGGGACAGACGAAGACGAATCCCCTTCTACTGCAGGCGTGCACCCAGTCACTGTTCGGGAGGGAATCATCTCACAACCGAGTGAGCGGACAACACTACTGGGTAAGAGAACCGCTTATGGTTCAATTAAAGATCTTGAGGGTCAGCTGGTAGCTAAACCTGAGCCGACAAATCAGATAAGAGCCGTCTTGCAACGATCCAGAGAACAGAGCACTCGTATCTTCAGAGTTGCCTCCAACCCTAAGTCATGGGATCGGCAGCATGTATTGGAGTATGGGTTTCGCCAACCAGCTAGCTTTGTGCCTCCTGTGATACTTGGACTGCTACTTAACATCCTTGATGCTCTGTCTTACGGTGAGTCAAGAAAAATTGAGTACCTGTCAGAGCAAGTCGCTGATTTTTGGGTCAGGCATGATCTTATTCCCTCTCGGCAATGCTACTTTCACGGGTCTCGGACCCGAGGGAATCTCAATGTTCTATGTCAGCTGCATTGTTTCGCAGCTAACATATTCTCTCGGCGGTAGCATCTTCAAAGGAGGGATAGGCTCCGAAATGGTAGAACCCGCTCAGACTTCAGAGGATACAGTGCTAACAAATTTCAAGATCGAAGTTGTCCCTTTCTTTCATAAGATGGCATTCACCATTCTCGCAAAGGTGGGCGAGGGCGAAGACAAAAAGGCCGCTGTGCTCGCCACTACGATTGCTGCTTACGCCATGAGTTCCGTACTCACAGGGGCGGTTTTCTACATCATGGGATTATGCAAGCTTGGGTCCCTGATCGGTTTTTTCCCTCGACACATTCTGATCGGATGCATTGGTGGTGTTGGATGGTTTCTGGTTGCGACAGGATTGGAGGTTTCTGCGAGGCTTGACGGCAACTTGGAGTACAACATACCGACCCTGCAAAAGCTCTTCCGGTCTGATACCGTGGCTCTTTGGATCATACCTTTGATCCTGGCTATCGTCCTTCAAAACGCGAAACGATGGATGAAGCATCCCTTGACAGACGCTACATTTTTCTTGTCCATCATTGCAGTGTTCTATTTCTACGTTGCCGCCATTGAAGAACTCACTATACCCGAACTACGCAACAGAGGGTGGATATTTGCTGCACCAGACGCTGGGAAACCTTTCTATTCTTTCTACGAGCTCTACAATTGGAGACTAACGGACTGGAGGGCCATTTTATCATCGGTGCCTGCAATGCTTGCATTGACCTTTTTCGGGGTCCTCCATGTTCCCATCAACATTCCAGCTTTAGGTCTGTCGACTGGAGAGGACAACGTCGACGTTGACCGTGAGCTCCGAGCACATGGCATATCGAACGCCCTGTCGGGATTTTGCGGGAGTATCCAGGTACTTCTTTCTTGGTTGTGCGGCTGAAGCACTTCGCTGACTACAGAACAGAATTATCTCGTATACACGAACTCAGTGCTGTTTATGAGAAGTGGAGGGGACAGTCGAATTGCTGGTGTGATGTTGGCCGCTGCAACCTTTGGTATACTTGTCATCGGACCAATCATCATCGGCTTTATTCCGATCATGGTCGTTGGCGCACTCATATTCTATTTGGGACTGGATCTAATGAAGGAAGCCCTGGTAGACACATGGGGCAAAGTGCACCGCCTCGAATATCTTACCGTACGTTGCCTTCCACTTTACTATGGTGAATCACTCGAGCTTACCATTTACAGATCCTTATTATCGTCGTTACTATGGGAGCCTATGACTTTGTCGTCGGTATTCTTGTGGGCATCGTATTGGCCTGTGTCAGCTTTGTCCTCCAAACATCCCAAGTATCTGCCATCCGTGGGAAGCTCTACGGAGGCGTGGCAAATTCGACAGTTCGGAGACATCCAATTCAGCAGCGTTTCCTGCTTGAAGCTGGCAAACAAGTTCACGTTATGAAGCTTGCAGGCTATCTGTTTTTCGGTACCATTGTGGGCGTTGAGAAGCAGATCCGGGAACTGCTGCGGGAAGAGTCTTTTCGAAAACAACCAATCCGCTTCCTTGTACTCGATCTATACAACGTGGACGGCGTCGACTTCTCGGCCGGAGAAGCCTTTAAGCGGACTAACAGGCTACTCATTCAACAGGGAGTTCAATTGGTCATGTGCGGTCTCGAGATGAAGAGCGATGTTGGCAAGAGCCTCCGTAATGTAGGACTCTTTGACGATGATGACGGCGTCTACTACTCTAGGAGTCTCAATTCGGCGCTGGAGTACTGCGAGAATGAGCTTTTGAAGGCGTTCTATCATCAGCAGGATCTCGAGGTAGAGACAGAGTCGACTCCTGCTTTCCTGGGTAAGCCTGCTCTAAAGCTGCTGAGTGAATCTACTAATGCCTGCACAGAAGTGCCGAAGCCAGAGCAGACCAGTATACCATCTTCGGATACTATCTTCAACTCCCCACGAAGGCATCATCTGCACCAGGTAGCCACAGCGACTCTCAGCGAACAGAACCCTGCACCACCTCAAAGATGGCAGGACTATCACCAACCTCTACAGCTCATTCTGCAGACCTTTTCGACCGTCTCCAATAAGCATGAAGATTTCTGGTACAAGACGGCGTCGTTTTTCGTACGCAAGGAGTATGCCGCTGGAACCGTGCTCTACAATCCCGGCGATCGGCCCAATGGCTTCTACCTGCTGGAAAGGGGCATGCTCAAAGCGAAGTACGACTTTCCCCAAGGCAAATACTCAGAGCTCATTGTGGCTGGCACGACTTGTGGAGAGCTTCCCTTTTTCTCAGCTACCGAGAGGACATCGACGACTTACGCAGAGAGGAATTGCGTCACGTGGATGCTGGACGATGATCAATGGAGGAAGATGCAGGATCAGCACTCGGACATCTCACAGGAGTTGCTGAAGATAACCCTCAAACTTACAAGCGAGAGAATGGACGCCATTACCAAGTAAGTTCCGAACATCTAATTCGATCAACATTTTGCTCACCTTTTTCAGGTACATGCTGCTCACGAGTGGATGAAATCTGCTGTATGATAGCCCGTCAAAGGCAAACGCACCTGAGGTTTTGGGGTAGGGGTGTCCATGGGTCAGGGTCGATCTTTCGCATAGCGCCAGGAGTTTTAGGAAGGCTAAAATCCCGAGTGGATAGTTCGAGACGCAGGAAGGCAAGGCCATATGTGAAAGTCTTGTGAGAGGAACGTGACGAACGGATCCTGTTTTGATGGGTTACCAGCGTTTGTGCATGGATGTTTCGCAGACTAGTCTGCAAAAGTCTGGATGTAGATAGATAAGGCTATCGGGAATTTGTGTACATTATCATTGGCTGTGGAGATCGAGATGAAAAAAGAAGTGTCTGTCTGTAAAGTGAAAGTCGAGATAGCGGACGTTGCGGGTCACACAACCTGCCAGTCCACTCACTCGTTGGAGGAGTTGAGCACATGGCCACATGCCTACTGACCTGCAGAGTGACAATGCGCCTCATGCTTGTCAGCGAGGGCGGCGGTCATGCGACCAAGGTCTCTTTTCACCATATGTTCGCAGATAAAATATGCTTGGACCATTTCTGGGACAGAGTGGATAGATAGGGTTCCGTAGATATGGGCAATTGTATTAATATCCTTTTATGACTTGCAGAGTTATCCCCGACATTAATTCTCACTTTTGATACTTTTACAGTACAGTATCCTCTGTTTCAAAGCAGCAGTGCTCGCCGAATCAAACTGCAAGGAGACCTCGAGACTTTGACCTTGGCATCGGCTATGATACTAGCGTACCCGAGATTACCTTAAGGTAGGTACTTTACTACTCCCATTTCCCGCTAGTTAAAAGCAAGCAATCTTAGCGCCTTCGCGTCTCCAAATAAAAAAATCCAAACCCAAAAAGCTTTCGAGACAATCTCCCTTCTCCCTTCATTTGGCACACTTCAACTCCAACTTCTCAACATTTTCTTCACCTCCATTGACTCTGCATCAACTTGTCCTCCTTCTTTTCATTCTCTATTCACTGATTTAGTGTCCTAGAGATACCTATACCCTACACAAAACAAAAGCTTTGCCTTTGTTGATAAATCCATCAACGAGTCAATCGCACAACCACACTGAACCCTTAACCATCCAACTTGACACCTTTTCACATCAGACAAGAACATCAAATATACAACCATGTCTGCAGCTACTGAGCAGCATTTGGCAGGGCAAGTGCCCATCACTGCAACTGCGTCCCAAGCTACCAGTGACCCCATTCGAGATCAAAACACCTCGGACTTGTCCCCTGAGTCCCGACCAGAATTAGGGATGAATGGAGTGACCGATGGTGCCACGGCCGCTGCTCCTACTGCCCCTAATGTCAGCAATGTGACCAAGGAGGAGAAGGTTGGAAAGGGGGAGGTCATGGTCGAGTCTCACCCAATCAATGAGGGCGTTCTGAACTACAAAGGTCCTGGCCTCAAGTAAGCCTTATTCGCTCTCGCCAAGGTTTGATGCATATCTAACATGGCGCCTTCCTTCGCTTAGGGGTCTCATCTTCTCCAAAAAGTACTTCTGGCTCAGCGATGCACCCTTGGAACATGGACACCTCTCTGGATACCTCAGCAACGAGAAGTCAAAGGACATCGCACATCCCAACGCTGCACATGCCAGCCAAACGGGTAAAGGTCTTCTCTTCTACGCTAAGCGCGCTGAGGATAAGGGTCATCCCCAAGGCATGTTCAATCTGGTCAGTATCCTACCTACCCGTTCAAGGATTAGCCTACTGACGTGGTCTGTACACCCTAGGCCGATGTTACCGACGTGGTAAAGGGCAACTTCAACGACTTTGGATTCAGTCTCAATGGCCACAAGCACAATTTCCAAGCCATCAATAAGTCAGAGAAGGATGCCTGGTTGGTGACAATCGAGACCAAGGCAGCTGAAGCCAAGACTGCACGTGAAGGCATCGTTGGCAGCTCTGGCTACAAGAGTCAGCTTGAGAAATACGGCATGTTGGCTCATTAGGATAGCTTGCACGATGCGCATGCTGATATATCATAGGTGCTGGTGCCGCTGCCACCACTGGTACTTCTCGCTCTCGATCTCGAGGAATGATGGCTAGCAAATCCCGCGAACGTAGGACCAAAGACACTACGACCCACACCACTCCTGAGGCAGCCGCCGCTGCGTTCGACACAACGCCTGAGACAGCGACCGGCATCACCACCGGCGACGCTCCCAACCCTGTCGCGGACTCGACCACTGGTACGACCTCTGGCACGACTACAGGCGCTGCTAACGGTGCGACCACCGGCGAACACGTCGGTGAGGCCGCTGCTGGTGGTGCTGCTGTGGGTGCTGTTGCTGGCGCAGCCGCGGCTCGAAATGGCTCTACCTCCGAGGAAGAGAAATCCAAGGCGGCAAAGAAGAACCGCTCTCAATCTCGCAACAACAAACGTTCCAGTATATTCGGAGGCCTCCTAGGCAAAAAGGAGGACAAGAACCTAGATAAAGAGGAAAAGAAGGAAGACAAGGCCGAAGACAAGGCCATTAAGAGGGAGATCAAGAGAGAAGACAAAGCCGACATGAAGGAGCTCAAGAAGGAGGAGAAGGCCGAGAAGAAGGAAGACAAAGCCATTCAAAAAGAGGATAAAGCTGTCGCGAAGGAGATCAAGCACGAAGACAAGGCCGAGAAAATGGCTGAGAAGCAGGAATTGAAGGAAGAGGCCAAGGAGGATAGGCGCGTTGAGAAGGAGGCCAAGCAACAGGGTGTTGCTAAGACTGGCGACTTTGACGCCGTTGCTGTTGGTTAGTAACCCGATATCTTCCCCTTCCACTGTATTCAGTCTAACTTCTCATAGCATCTCGTGTTATTGGGGAGCCTGTCGTTCCTGCTGAAGAAGCCGCCACTGGTGTCGGTGCCTCAGGCGTGGCACCGGTCGCTGGTGCAGAATCTACCGTTGCCGAGACCACCCCAGCCTCCTCCACTCGGGAGACTGCACCAAAGCCAAACAAGAGAAACTCAATCTTCGGTAGTATCTTTGGCAAGAAGGATGCTGCAACCCCCGCTTCAACGGAGGTCCCATCAGCTGTTCCGGCGAAGGACGAGCAGTCTACTTTGTCATCCACCGCACCGCAACTTGACAGCCCTGTGACCTCGCCCACTGCTGAGACCACCGCAGCCACCACAGAAACCCCTGCTACAGCCGCTGAAGCAACCACACCAGCGGCCGCTACCTCTCCTATCTCTCCTACCGATAAGCGTCGCACCTCTTTCTTCGGCAACCTCGGGACGAAGAAGGAGCGGAGGACTGGGGGCACATCCGACAACGAATTGACTGACGGCGAGGGCAAGAAGCAATCCTCCAGTGGATTTGGTGGGCTCCTCCGAAAAGCAAGCCGTGCTCAAAAGGGTTCCTCCCCAGCAGCCAGCAAGGATGCCGCCAACGTTCCGCTCCCGACGGACACCCCAGCCGATGCGACCAACGCCGGTGAGACCCTCGCCGAGAAGCCAGCAATGACCGAAGGCGAGATCGGAAACATGACTGGAACCCACGAGCAGACTCCGGTTTCAGCTGCCGCCTAAAAGTGGATGTCCCGATGAGAGTACAGAAAAATGGTCAATACCCCTGGACATCAGCGATTTCATTTGCATAATACCCTCCCTCATCGCGTTGGTTCCTTCGTCTCCACCAGCCACACCTGATTGGTACACCCCCTCTTTCCGTCGTGTGTGTCCGACGTGGAGGATAGCGGATTGATACCTGGTCTTTGCTTTGTTGTCGTTGTCGTTGTCGTTGTTACTCGCTCAAATACCCACTCCTCCTCCCCTTGTTGTACCGATACCCCGCGTCAGCTTCTCTTATCGGAGACAGCGCGCTCGGCCATTAGGGCAAACATGATCGTGCAAGATGGCATGTAATACTTAATAGAGAGTCCGCTTTCTGCCTTTTACTTCTCGAGCTGATATCGACTCGTTGACCCGACGCACTACGGTTTTGATCAAGGGCTCGGCAAGGTGGTTGGCACACCCACAGACTTTGATCTCAGGTGCCGTTGGTCTGTCGGTGGTATGGGGGTTCCTGAATCACTACGACTTGTCACTACTTCTGACAGCTTGCCTGTGTAGATGATCTTTAGGAGTCGCACAGTAGCCGTACCGTTGCACGTTTCAAGCAAGTGCGACTGTCGAAAGGGAAGACTTGTTTTTTTCGCATTTTCTATCTGTCTGTGATGGTGCGTAAAGCACAGGTAAAAGAGATGGTGAAGACGCAATCATAGCCACGAGTACAATCCGTCACCAGAAGGATCAGGAGACATCAGAACCGGCCGTCGTGGGAGAACAAAGGACACCTCCATCCATATACTGTAAACAGCCGCAATCGCATGCATGAATCAATGAATAAGAAAACCCCTTTTCCTCTCTCTCCTGGTAATCCTCGGCCGACAGCGTCATCGCTCCAGTCCCAATGGAGCTCATACTGCCGATCTCTTAATTGTGGTATCTCAACCCCAATACACCATGTTTATCACAAGTTTGAGCACATACACACTTCCTTTTCCTCGATAGCAGTCACTCGACATGTCCCATGCCGATGGCGATTTTCTTCCAGTAGTCGACATCTGCTTCCAACTGTGTGACCTGGCCGACTAATTGCTCTGTCCGCTCCACCCTCTTCTCCCGAGACTTCCGTGCCGCCATGGTATTTCGTGCTCGCTTCATTGCCACTGTGTCGTTGGGATCCTCGATGGTGATGGCCGGCAGGGGCTTGTCCCTTCGCTTTGGAGCGACGCCAGAGGTGAAAGAGTGGCGGCCTTGATGAGAGGATCGGGACGATGACTGACCGGGTGACGAGTCGTTGCGAGACATCTTCGGAGCGGTGTAGGTCGGCGAAGGGCTGGCACCCGCGAAATGAGAGACAGGACCGGTGTTTGTCTCTTCTTCGATTGGATCGAAGAGGGATGGCCACTTTTCAGGGTCGTCAGCGAACGACTCCTCTGCGTAAAGTGGCGAGGTCTCGGTGCTGTTGGCCATGTATGGAGAGTCGTAGGCGGAGGTGCCAGGGGTTGTTAGATCGGTAAAAGCACCTGAAGGAGGCGCAGACATAGAGTCGACCATGAGATCTTTGGGTGACACGGTCTGTAGGTTTGACGTCTGCGCCGGCGCCGGATCGTTGATTGGTTCGAAGTGTGTCCCGAAGTCTAGGGAGCCATCGAAGAGAATATTGTCCGAATCCGGCGCCGCAGTGAAATCGGCGTTGGTGAAGTCAAACATGTTGTCAGAGGGGACGTCTGAAAGGTCAATGATTAGCTCTGGCTCTGAACTGGAAGAGGCCTCCGGAGAAGAGGTACCTTCAAAGTTGTGGGAGAGAGCCATAGTAGACAGATTTTGCTGATGAATGTTCCCAGTGCTATTCGAGAAAAGGGGAACTGGAGGCCGCGTTCGAGGAGACTGTTGGTGCAAGCCAGTCGTCGAAGAAGGAGCCGAGTTTGCGTAAAAGCGCAGTTGTTGACCGGTAGGACTATTGAATTGCTGCATAGACGGAGACGAAGATAGAGACCTAGTGCCTTGGATGATGCCGCTCACTCGTAGATTCTGAACAGGAGATACAGAAGGTGAAAATTGCTGAGTAGAGTTACGTCGAGGTTGATATTGTTGCTGACCGTTGTAGGTCTGGCCAAGGTGCTGATTAGGGACCGTACGAGGCGTCGCCGGAACGA